>NW_028300848.1:0-727125 GCF_057945365.1 Rhopilema esculentum
CCATACTTTTCTTGATAA
This sequence comes from Rhopilema esculentum, assembly GCF_057945365.1. Classification (NCBI taxonomy): domain Eukaryota; kingdom Metazoa; phylum Cnidaria; class Scyphozoa; order Rhizostomeae; family Rhizostomatidae; genus Rhopilema; species Rhopilema esculentum. The sequence continues at coordinate 19 of NW_028300848.1, forward strand.
TTCTGTACTTCTTGTGAGTAAAAACTTAACTCCCTTCAAAACTTAATGTTTCAAGGGAAACTCTTAAAAACCATATGACAAGAGCGTCAAAAATTATTGGGATGTTACTTCGAGATTTCCATATATTTAGAAATTGGGTTTTTCAGAGCTTTAACTTCTATTATTCTCGAGTTTCTCCCAGCCCCCATCCACCCCCACCCCCTAAAAATAAATTATAAAATGTCCTTTGTTCTCGATGAACAATCCCATTTGTTTCTATTGTCCTCCAAAACTCGTGCCCCCCAAAGAAAAATTACCACCTTCCTTCGGCACAGGATTTCGTAATCCATTTTCCTGTAGGAATGTGTGTACAGCCCTGCTTATCATAAAACACTCTAGAAACCAACCTGATCTGTATGGAATTAACCTGAGGCTAAAAACACTGGTGAATTAACAATGAGCTTTAATAAACACTCATTTCTTCCTGTAACCGGTTGAAAGCCCAGTGAAATGGCTGCATTTAAATGCAAATTTACGAAGAGCTTCCATTCAAAATCAATAATAAATTTGCCATTTTGTTTTCAAGTGAAGTCGCTCAGTCGTTCATGCAAAATTTATCAACTTTTTCTTGTTTCTCAGATTCGTTTCGGCTAAGCTCAAACCAACCGCAAAGCTATTGTTCGATTCCACTCGTGTTTCTTTGTTAACAATTCGATGCCACGTTGTTTTGAAAGCTTTTCAAAAGAACGACGTGTTTGCCTCATTACATCATAATAGAAAGCTAAATTGCTAAATAACTAAATAAGGTATTGTCATAATCGGTTATTGCATTCCTGGCATTCGTCATCACGGAGCCATACCTATTGATACATGATTGCTTCGTTGGATCAAATTTTGTTTCGTCAGTGTTTGATCGTGTTGGATTGATACAGTTCCACGATAAAAGTCTGTTTTTCGCGGAAAACACGTCTGTAACAAATTATTTCGATTTTTCATCGATTTTGAAATCTGCTGCCACTTGAAAGACCCCGAAGGCGTCTGAAGTCTCAAAGCTTAATTTCATCCAAGTAAGTTACCACGGACGAAGCTGTAGCCCGGCTTTCCAGATAAGGAACGACAATTTTTTTTCAAGTTGCACCACGTCTTGAGTTCCAGGCGGAAAGTGAAAAACAGTTGGGGAATTTTCAAAAGCTATTTGTAGGTAAGAATATCATGGATATAAACGTCTTTAATAAATGTCTTTGTTTTTAAATTTCTTATAGAATTATTTTTTTATAGACGGATTTCTTATAGTGGAAGTGTCAAATTTTCAATGGTGATGATGAATAATACAGTTTTAGCTAGATTTATTGTTCTTTATTATTTCCGGGTAGCAATGTACTAGAAACCGTGAGAAAACCTTTTGATCATCTGGTGCAAGTGGATGGCCGAACGAAGAAAGAATTCTGAATTCAATAACAAATCTGCAATTTAGATATTTGATGTGTTGCTTCTTTGAAATATGAAAAGTTTCTAGTAAGTGGCTGCCCGCTGTTAGTTAGGAATGCTTATTCTTTGAGGGCTGCATTGACAATGTTTTTGATCTTTCTACGGCTGACTCGTTACCGCCACCATTATAATATTGGACCAAAATATCCATGTTTGTTGTTAACTATGATTCATACTTGGGCGTGGCAACGTCGTAAGATCCTTAGTTTGATCGCTTGCCAGCGAAAATCTTTATTCGTTGACGCGATGTTCATTAGCAAATCCCGTGATTTGTTAGAGAAGAACCCCAGGATTGCAAAAATAGCTCAAAACGTTTGTGCTGTCGTGAAAGAATTTGAAGAAACTTCCCGATATGTCTTGTTGTCTATTATTTGTGACATCTTAATCTTACTTTATAACCACGACATTTGTTGAGAGAGTTCTCGTCGATGGTTTAATTTTGCATACTTATTAAATTACTCATCACTGACAGGCATTGCAAATAACTAGGATTTGTTTTGCATCCTGTGTTTCTTAAAATGTGTTTTTCAAAAAAGGAAACCGCGGTGTAAGTCGAATTTAATTTTTAGCCTAACAGTGTCGTGTTTAAGCTGTTCTTTATAATGCTTTTTCAACAGGACATGCCGTGCGTGATGCTTTTGCTACATACAAATTCACACCCTCAATTTTCCCTCTAATAATAGAACCTTGACTTGATTAATTCAATTGAAACTCTACCTTGTCTTCTGACACGCAATGTTACGCAACCTGCCTTGGTGTCCACAATGTGGGTATCTTAGCAACGAAAGAAGACATTTCAATTCGATTTATAAAAATTTGCCCCTCCATCTTGAAAGTTGTGGCGTGGGCCCTGTCTAGGTGATTTGTTTGAGTCTACACATTTTAAGGCTTATATGGACACCCTGTTACTGACTTGCCTCAGAACAGCTACTCTGGGTACCAGAACCACATAAATTCCATCGCTGAAGAAGACAGGAGTGGAGCTGGACTTGCTACAAGTCTCTCTCTCTATTTCTCTATTTATTTATTCTGTCTCTCTATTTCTTTATTTATCTATTAATCTGAAAAATTAAGAAAGAATAAGGATTTCAGGTTAATGAATAAAGGCTAATTACCACATGTAAATTCAGGCGTACCGCTACAAATCAAAGGACAGCATGTTTTCAATGTTCTGCGAAATTGTTAATGAGCTGTATAAGATCCAGAAATAATTTTACTGGTACTTTGACATTTTGGGGAGTGTTTGAATTTTGAACAACAATGACAAAAAGTGGAAAATGTCATGGCCTGAAACGCTCATGTGGGAAAAAAACATCCAATCAAATTGTTTAATTCTGTTTGAAATATGTTGTAGAATAAGTCTTGAATGGCCAGTAAACAAAAAGGGAATGTTACTTCACCCCAGTTGCAAGCTGCCTTCTTTTAACATTGTTGTTCATTACAAGTGACAATTTTTAAAGTGCTTTAGCTAAGCCTCCAGCTCCTACCTCCACGTGGCAAAAGACATAAGGCCATCTTGTTGTTATGCAAGAATCCTGGAAATTTAGAATTATTGAAGATTACTGTCATGCTATTGCAACATATTTGAAAACAATAGACAATGCATACCATGTTTTGGAGGCAATAAGTCCCGATAAACCGGTATGTTTGATATATAAATTTGCGTTTGACCGCTTATAAAATCTTGTTTAACATTTTATATGGCAATTTGTCATTTATAAATGCCTTAAAAAGTTTAGGATAGACAACGTAGACCCTTGAATCCTTTTGGATTCGGAACAAAACAACTGCAAGTTGTCAAAATCCCCCAAAACCACCTCTGATATGCTAATCGCTTATCATAAAATAAGCAAAGTCAATTAAGACTGCAAACCTCGAGCCATTACAATTATCTTTCATTGAGTCGCGTTATTAGAAATTGGATTGATATTGTATTTGGTTTTTAAGATAGGCACTTCTTGCTCACCAAGCAATTCAGGGAAGCATGGATTACTCTCGTCAAAAGAAACAGTTTCAAAAGGTTATAAAATGATTAGTTTAATCGTAATGCAAATGAGCATATTGACCAGGGATATATAAAGGACGGTAATAATTTGGAAAATGTGAAGGGAACTTTTTCAAGCAGTTTATGGGACGCAGTGAAAAAAAGAAAGGACATTTGACTGAAATTATTGCTCACATGGAAATTGGAAAGATGTATGTCGTATAGTATGACCAGGGGTGTAGAGCAAGGGGGCTCAGGGGGGCTAAGCCCACCTTGTTGATGCCGAAAATTGGCAGATCACTACTTTTGCTATTGTTTTTCGCAACATTTTGGGCAAGAGCCCCCCTTGTTATTTTGATAGCACTACGCCACTGAGTATGACTCTTGATCAACTGAATACCATTCTTACTTCGTCTTACATCACTGCATCTCATTGCCAATCTGCATCGTTTCCAGATCCGGCTTGGGTACTAGGGTATAGTTTGAAGCAGATATAAACATAAATTTTAATCTAAGGGGGTTGATAACTTCACCCTCTCTCCCCTCCCCCAGTTACCCGATCTTGACACACTCTGTCAGACCATCTGTGGCAAAAAATCATCCGTTACTGGGCTTTAGATACTAAAGGTTGCGTTGCCCAAAAAACCCTCGACGTTGGCAAAACTTTTCCAGGGGGTCGTGCCTCCACCCTACATAATTGGTAAAGCCATAGCAAGTTTTCTTACAAAGAAGATTAACGGATTCATGAATCTGCACAACAACTAAACTCCAAAATTATTTACAGCATTCGCGTAACAATATGGCTAAAGCCCACATGTGCTCTTTCGTTTGTCAATGGGTCATTTCGCCGAAATGTTTTTCCTTTGTTAAAATTTATCTGCACAAACGAACTTAACATCGTTAGGTCAACTTTAACACTAAACATCCGCTGTATCATATTCGTTTTCATATTCCGTCAGTAATCAGAATATACACGAGGCCTTCTTTTTTCAGGAATCTACTATATCTGCTAACGATTTTGATCATTGCCCCCCCCCAAATTGCTGCACAGAAGTTGTGGGCGGGGGCTTTAGCCCCCTAATTATTGTCAAAATGTACTTAAACGATACAGAAATAATTTTGTATTGGGCTTCTTGCATAATTAAACCTCAAAAATGTTTTAACCCCCCTAAAACCCCAAAAGTGTTGTTCTGGAAAGTTGCACCCCTCACATCCCCTGAACACAGTATAGAGAATAGCAGTGGCGTGGTGACCAAAATAATTAGGGGGCGCAAAAGGCGCGCTCCGAAGAGGTGCATATTTCAATATGGCATCTTTCCCTAGTCCCTTTCTTTCCATCTCTGCACTCCAACGCCACTCCAACTTCTCCGCCACCCTTTGAAAAGGTTGTTCTTGTTATGTAATCATTGCAATTTGAACATGGCGAGGGTTGGTGTTTTTTCCGAACATTAGTTGAGCAGCCAGATACATTGATTGGTTGAGCAGCAGCTGAGATCAGAACATCGGCACCATGTGAAGGGCCGGAGGCAGGCCGGGGAGGAAACTTCACTGAAAGTGAGAGGGGGGGGGGGGCAAAATGTTTATATTGCTTAGGGATATAGTGAAAGCTGCACCATGGTTGGCGGTGAGAAAAATTAAGAGATATGACATTCTAAGGATGGCCAGAAATGCATCCATAATATTTACCACATGGTTCCTAATGTTTGTAAGCTTTCGTTTTGAAAATTATGACCCATTGGTTGGATTTTCAATTGACACATTTCCTCTCGTGTTACTCAGCGGACATGGAAAGTATCAAGAAAAAATATACTATTTTATCTTGAAAGTATTCATAGTTTGCAGATATAGAATGTCAACATTGAAATAAGAACAAAGTAAGGAAAACTTGAGCATGAAATCATCCAAAAATAAGAACATCAAGCATTAGCAAAAATTGTTCTGTTCTTATCAATGAAAACTGTAGTGCATCAAATATTAAAAGTAGGCAAGACCAGGGACGCCGGAGAGGGATAGAAGTGCCCTTGACACCGGCCTTTCGACGAAAATCCTGATTGTAGTGCCTTATTTATGACGACATTTTTTAAAACTTCTAAAGAAATTTTTTATGCCAAAAGTTAGCCGATACTGACAGAAGATCGAAACGAAATGACAGTTGCAAAAGATTTGTTGGTAGCTGAGCATTATTTTCAAATGCCCTTTTACCGAAGCCTGTCCCCTTACCCCTTTGTCGTTCCGGCGTCGTTCCAGCGTCCCTCCGGCGTCCCTGGGCAAGACAGTGTCCTTGGGCAACCGGTTTCAAACTTTTTGAAAAAGAGGGGGATGGATGACTCATATCGTTATAGTGTTTGCGTTGGGTCGGCAAATGCGTAAGATAAAATTTGTCAATGTGAGCACGCTTCCTGACGATTGCAATGCAAGTATAAACGATTTTCTTGACAGATATGGAAGAGCCTAGACCCAGACCTCTAGGTAGGCATGTTTTGCTCATGTTTGATTAATCAGTACTATCGCTGAAGCTGAGTAAACATGTATGTTATATGCACGCCTTCACGGTGTGTATGTGAAGGGCGACTAAATATAAACATTACAACAAGGTTGAAAGTGTTTCGATTTCGAAAGTCTTTCGAAACGCAGGGGAACATCTCGTGTAGGTCCATAAGGAAATTTGTGTTTATGCATGTATCGCCAATAAGGAAATTTATATAACGGGATTGCTAATCGTTGAATATTTTTGCTTATTTAGTTTGCCAGTTACGACAGAAGTTTTTAGAAATTCATGGAGTGCCGTTGTTATGGAAAACCCGAGATACTATTGGGTGGTCAGCTAACTGATAAGCTATCAAGTATATTTTGCCCAGATACCCCCGTCCCCACACTCCTGGTGTGAAAATATTTTAATATCTCTCTGGGGAAATATGTCGGTTATCTGAACCTGAAGAGTCTTGAACATATTTTAAAAACCTGGCCGCCATGTCGCTTCTAGCAAAAGCCCCATGTCACACTCAATAACTCCACCTGTCCCATTTAAGTAACCTGGCAGTTTTCATAGTTCTTTGAAGCTGGTGTTTACATCCACGTGACCCCAGTGTTGTGTCCCCCACATGTGGATAACACTGCCGTTTCCTTTCCATGCTCGAAGCCAACCTGTTTTGTTACAATTAGGATTATAATGGGTTGTATTTTTTTATTATACAGGTATATGTATTCAGTGTTTTAGAACAGTGTAGAAAAGTATGTGGACACCAGTATGTACCCGATGTTCAAGTAAAAATCCTCTGGCAACTAGGTATGGTAGGAAGGGTAGAGAAAAGTTGGAAGGGCAGGGGAGGGTAAGGAAGGGTAGGGAAGGGTAGGAAAGGGTAGGGAAGGGTTAGGAAGGGTAGGGAAGGGTTAGGAAGGGTAGGGAAGGGTTAGGAAGGGTAGGGAAGGGCACGGAAGGGTAGGGTTAGGAAGGGTAGGGAAGGGCAAGGCGGTGCTAAAAGCAATGTAAGATAATGTGTTCATTTGTGATAAGAAAAACTAAAAAAATAGGAGTATAAAACTGTAATAAATTGGAAAAGGGGCCCGCCCACCTGCACAGCTCGCACTGCTTCGCGTTGGCTGGCATCAAGAAAAACACTTTATTTACTAATGTATGAGTTTGACAGTTCCAGACGGAAAGTTTGCTGCAAATGAGCCTTGGTCGGAATCCCAGATTCATTGGCAGTAAGCGGAAAATTAAATGGTAAGATACTCTAAGCGGAAAAAACAAAAACTGATGAATTGATTGAATTTGGAGATAATGGATGTTAGGCAATATATTACGCTGCAGCATACCGAGCTTTCTCTATTTTATAAGAAACCAAATGAAAAGTATTTGGGGTGCGTGATGGTGATAGCAAATTGGTGGATGGAACAAGTGCGATTCATCCCAGGGGATGGACTGGAGTAAGACAAAATGCAGGAGTAAGTTTTAGAAAGGGTTGGGCTAGATTGTAGAAAAGGCAGACAATTATGAGTCTGTTTGGAATGATGAATGATCAAGGGTGACCGATGCAGTTTTTATTGCGCTAGTTCTGCCAAAAAGCGAATGTTTTGAGCACTTTTAATCTTTTGTCTTGTTTAGAAATACGAAATTATTGTTCTGTGCTCGCATAGAGTTAACAGACCGAATCACAATAAAGTGGCCTAAAGCAGTGTGTTAGGGTAGCAGGTGTTATTGTGAAGGGAAGTCGCTAGTGAGTTTTTATAGCTTCAAATTCACATAAACGCACAGCTTACAGTTAAGTCGAGAACGGGCTCGACATTTTGATATCATTTTCATCTACAGTGTGAGAATATACTTATGATAGATACAAAATTCACAGGGGAGAAAACAATCTTTAACTTCCAAACAGGCAACTTGTAGTACTAAATGGCCACACCTTTTTTGGTAGAAGTCTTATGATCAGAAAGTGCCAATAAAATTTTTTTCGTGAAACCAATATTTTGCCTGATTTTGGAAACGTATGCAGGGTATTAAGGGCCCACGCTAACGGGGGGGGGGGGGGGGGGGGAGGAGCGGAGGGGCCACGGCCTCCCACTTTATTGCGAAGCAAGTTGTTTTAAAGCTGCAGTAAAAGGGGGGAAAGCTTGCCCCCTACTTTTGCTAGCCTTGATATTGCACATATATAAACGACTTTATAAAGACCCTTGCTTATACCTTGTTTATATTTCATAACGATACCAAGGCCGGAGTAATGTTTTATGCATCAAAGAAAAAAATGGATTAAGATGGATAAACAAGATTGTGTACTGTATGTGGGCTTGCTAGCCAGTCTGTATTGGACCACTAGTTACTCGAATAGGTCCAAAGTAAAAATCTCATTTTTTAGAAATAAGTATTTTTACACTTTTTTAAAGGAAAACCCAGAGAAAGATTGAAAGTGTCTTATGTTTATATAGATAGAATAAACTAGACAGGGGGTAATGACTATAGTTCAGCAGAGGGGGCATGCAAATCTACGATGGCTCAACCGCAAAAATTTCGGACAGGGAGATGATAGATGGGACACTTGAACACACAACTTCTGTAAAACTAGGGAGTCAGCGAAACAGAGCACAGTAAATGAAAGTTAGGGTAGGCAAAAATCCCGAAGTTTGTGTATTTAGTAAAGACTGGAATTGGAATTATGTTTTGATGTCTCTCCGGAAATTGAAATGCAAAAACCTGCGAAAATTTTCGCCTGGAGAATTTTCCAATTTTGTGCTGAATTTTCAAAGCATGACAAATATGGTGTCCGATTGAAAATTCCTTTATGACCAGAAATAGGATTGTTAAAAATGTCTTTGTTAACCAAAATCAGCTGTTCCTAACAATAATACACGCATAGTCGTAGAGAAGGCAGATTGCTTTCTTTCATGATACTGACGCTGAATAGTCCTAGGAGTAACCGTTACTGCTTTTTATACAACTTCAAATAGAACAATTCTTTTAACCCTGTCGACCTGTCCAATCAGCAGCGTATATTTCTTTCCCAAATGCGATTATCCAATCAGAGAATTCTTATTGTAGATCTAATTGTATCTTAGAATAAGATTATCCAATCAAAGTGAGACTAAAGAGCCTTAGCTTTTGTTTTATTTTAGTAGCTGTCCAATGATTGAAAGCTATAGACAATCACTATTGTCTAACGAACTTGTCCATTGTCTGCTTTATTGAATCCACTCCCATTCTGGACTCAGGCGCGCTTTTGATCGTGTGCCTTACCGAATCAAACCAACGTGGTGACTGTAGAATCGACCTTCGCGGTGTAGGCTTCTTGTTCGTTGAAACGCTCGTGGTATTAAAACTAACAAGTTTATTTTGTCCTTATCCTACAGGATGAATACCATGGCAAGAACATCTCTTGTGATCTTGACAGTATTGATTTCATCTTGCTGTAAGTACAAGTTCAAGTTTTTCTTGAAAGCAGCCATATTTGATTTTGTCATCTTAGGCTGTGTCTCCATAGTGTTTGTCCTAAGTTCAGACTGTTGTGTGCTATCTTATATGAAGTTCACCGCTGATTTTGTGATGGTACATTTCACTCTTTAATTGCTAACGAAACTGGGAATAGTATTACCTTTGTACATCCGGACTGTACTTCGACTCTGTGAAATGCCACGCCTCAGAATCGCGACAAACAAATCTAACAAACTTTCGTGCTGAGAAGTAAAGTAAAAGTTGTCGTAAGTACGTGTTTGTAGTTCTCAAGAGCTCGCCAGCCAATTAAAGCATGATAATTACTTCTTCATACCACTTTAAAGAATTTGTTAATGTTCTTGCTTGGTGCCACCAAATCCACACCAAACCATCAATCCTAGGGTAAGTTTCACATGAATATATTCAGTTAATTGGCATGTAGACTGTCTAAAGAAGCTGCATTTCATCCATTACCCAAATAAATGAAAATGACTATATTAATATCCAGTTGAGATATTGTGAGATTAGAATAGCTTGGGTTTCTCAAGGTTTCTTGTCTCTAAGTATTTTATACCTCAACAATTTTTTTATGTTTTTTTTCAAGAATAAGAACATTCATTTTCATCTTGAGAGGGCGTTGTTTTAAACAATGCGCGTGTCTGCCAATACTGGATGTCGGATTTAAACCTCTCACAGCCAGTCAATTATTGAAACTGTAACCGTCGTGCTTGATAGATTTCAGAACAATTAGGGATCAAATGGCAGTTCTCCATGTGACATGTGCTGCTCTAGCAAACACAATATGTCCCGCCAGGCTTTCTCAATTTTTATCTTTCTACAGAATTTAGTTATGGATGCGCCTAAATCTACGTTTTCTGACATATAAACATATCTGCCTTTCGCTAGTGGCCGAAAGTCGTTATCACTTGGTTCTGTAATAAATAGATTTTTGGTTCAACCTTGTCTGCATGTGAAACCACTTGTTCTAAGATTTCTCGTTATCTCGGTATATACCCGAGATTTCCTTAAATATTTCCTGCCCAAGCTTAAAGTTTAAGCGGCTGTACGACATTTCTGAAGGCTTCTTGTTTCCTAACCGTAAACGTTGCCGGTTGTACCTGCTTGCCTGACCCAGGTGCTGAAGCGTTTCGTTGCCTGTTTAGATGGCTATGAAGCCTAGGCCACTTCAGCTTCAAAATTCTTATCTGCTTGAAATTCAGGAGCTAGACGCAATAGGAAATAATTTATATTTTCGAATTTTTTTATTCATACAATGGCTTGTCGGCCCTAAAACTAGGCGGTGGTTCGTTTTTCATTTTTGCAGCTGTCTCCAGCATTCATTCCCCTACACAATAAAATCGCTGCTAAGTTATTTTCTCTTAAAGAAGCATTGATTCAGGTCGTTGAACCAAATGTAAGGGCGTTGACAAGAATTGCTTATGTTTCAGACAGTTTTTGGTGGCATCTTTGTTTGGCGCTTTGATCTCGCTAAAATATCAGTTCTCTCAACCAAGTTAAACATCTATATATATATTTAAATATTCCCAACCTATGAGTCGTTAAGAATTCAGGTATAACATGCAAGTTTTACCCTTAAAACAATGCGAATAGCTGTTGTAAAGATCTTTTCGATTTTTCTTTGATTTTTACTTGCATTCACATATTGTCTTGCATCAATAAATCAAGTCAGTTTCCATAAATGGATTCTATCTTCTTTGCATTCAATATAAAATTTTAACATTAAATTAGGGATGCTTTGCATCAAAGTATTTATATACATTTGAGTGTCTGAACTGTTGCGACTCTGAGAGACTTCTGGATTCAAGTTTTAAATAAACAAGGTCACTTTTGATTAATAATTTTTTTTTCTCATGGCAGTAAGTTGAAAATATTAGTTGGATGGTACAATTGTTGTTTTTTCCGGCTTGATCCATTCATTCAAGTTTATCACTTAATTTTCAGTATATATATACAATTTACATATTAATTATTTGAAAGTCTCTTGGTTATTGAATTGATTGAAGTAAGGTCTTGTGCTCCTATTTTAAGTGACAAATGCGGTCTTAGGAAGGTTTTATCAAAAATATATGTGACCCCTCTTATTCCGAAAAGTGTAAAATTCTGATAAAGCTTGTATGGTTCTTTAGTCCTAGACATTACGTTCAGTGCCACTAGGATTATAATGTTATCTTATAAGCAAGGAAAGACATCAGAAATATTCATAATGACATGGAATGTTTATATTGTGCCTTCTTTTTGAATACTTAGTATTCTAAAAATGTGATACATTACCAACAAGAAAGGATAATTGTTTATTTAGCCTCTTCTTTTTAATAATTAGGTTGTGCCTTTTGTTAGAAAGGTAAAAATTGTCCTGGAATGGAATGTTTTTGAACTGAAAGTATCTAATTGTTTAATTATATATCATGCTCTATGTGATGTTTAATTGTTTAAATATACTAATTCATTATATATATATATTAATTATATATATATAAATATTATAACATCTCCATATAGAAATTTTTAACATCACATAGAGCGTGATATAGCATAGGGTTGGAGAAAATTAAACTACATGTTTTATCTCTACAAGCCTGTTTCCTGAATAACTCACTCTTAAGAAGATGATGATATATACTTAATTATATTTATATATATTTCTTGAATGTTACTATGAGCAAGTTGAATTCACAAGTCTGTTTCAATGCATCTGCTACCACTGTTCTTTCAGTTTTTAAAGCATTGTAGCACCATACAAAATACAATTTCTTCAATGCACGTTATTAGCAATGAACATCAGTATTTTTTTAACATTTCCTCATTCCCTCAATACATGTTTGATTGGTCAGCTTGTTTGTTATTTTTTCAAATCCTGTCTTTGATGTTGATGAATCCCTGTCACTTCTCAATGTCATTTTTTTAGATGCTGCCTTTAGATGGGAGCTGGCAGCCTACTCCCAGGAACTTGGTGACACTGTAGCACTAAAATGTTTGTCTGATGACGCAGCAACATTTGAGGTATATCACAAAGGTGTAAAGGTAGTAACTGGTGGCAAATATACAGTTACTTCCTACACCTATGAAATAGATGTAAGACTAACTGGAGTAGGTATTGATGAAGCAGGAGAATATGAATGCAGAGTTTCTGGATCTACAGAAGTCCAAAAAACTCGAGTTATGCTCAAAGGTATGTTATGCACGAGTTATTAAGCTTCAGTGAAGCCACCATAAATAGATTGCAATAGTTATTTAGTTATTTTGTAAATGTTAAAATTGGATACATTTAATACTTGATTTGGCATCTCATTTGTCTGACTACAGTCAAACTTTTAATTAACATTTCCTTTGAATGACCATTCCCTTTGAACGAGTCTCTCACACCCTTCAAATGATCACAACTTAGCATCCTGTCTACTTAGAATTATATGTGTAGTAACATATCTCTTACATGGAATGTTTTCTCTAGCTGTGCAGGTATTGTTCGGCATAGTTTGGACAATTATATATATACTGTTTGCAATTTCAGCCAACTACCCTGATAATGGCAAGACATTCTACAAAACATTGGGAACGAGGTCAACTGTTCCCTTTTCAATCATTGCATATCCAAGGCCTGAAATAGAATACCTCATTGTAAATGCTGTTGGTACAAAGACAACTGTAGCAAAGGCTGGCTCACGTGGAGATATGAGAGTTGGAGGTGATAAGTACTCTATCAATAGCACCAATGGCCATCTTGTGATTTTCAGTGTACAAAAAACTGATGGAGGAAAGTATGCTGTTCAATCTGTTGGGGCTGGTTCACAGAAAAATGGCGAGTTTACTCTCGTTGTTGGAGGTGGGTTTCAGTTAGTGTAATTCCAAAGATACTGCTTTTTAGAACCTTTAAGAATTTCATAAAATTTAAAATTATCACCATCTGAAATTTACTGAAAACTTTTGGGTTAATATAAAATTTTGATGAAGAAGATTGGTCTTGTTTTCACATACCTGCTGAATTATGGAAATCTTGATTTTATATGTGAAGAATATGAAAATGTTTGTTAGGGAAAAACCAAGACTTGAAAACTTGTTGAGACTAGGAATGTTATTTTGACCTGTACATTTCTTCTGTCTCTATATAATAGTATATATATATATATATATATATCACTTTGCATTGTGAGAAAACTAATTTTGTTGCAAAATTTACTTTTTGTTTGAAAGTGCCTGTATATAAAAATATATGGCCTGAAATCTAAAGATATATACTATTACTGGTTTTTATTGTAGATAAACCCCAAATTACAACTGCACCAGATGCTCTTTACAAGCTAGTCAGTGGGAAGGCTGCAACAATCACCTGCAAATTTGATAAAGAACCTGACACTGTCAAATGGGAATATACCCCAAAAGGTGGAGCCAAAGTTGAAATTACAAAGGTCTCCTCATCAGGTGGATTGTCCTTAGATGGGACCAATTTGAAGATTGCAAGTGTAGATGTCAAAAGCGAGGGTGCTACATTAACTTGCATTGGATCCAATAGATTTGGAGAGACAAAAGCTAGCTCTAAAATCGAGACTGTCTTTGGTATGTTTCATTTTTCTAGAACTAGTCTTTTCATCTTCAGTCTTTATAAGTGATGAATTGAATATATTTTTTTATGTAGGTCTACAATCTGCTAATAAAATAGTTATTATATACTGTGCATAATCAAAATTTTATCAATCCACTTTTTATATAGCATTTTTGAAATGTGGTAGCAGGGTTGGACACTTGGTCAAATATTGGGGGGGGGGGGGGCAAGCCTATTGTTTTAATAAGATGACATCACATTTCCCATTGTTTTAGAACAAAATACCATTGTCCTCTAAAGTATTGGGGGCGGTCTGCCATTTTCCTCTAAAGATATCATTGAGAGAGCTGGGGACAATTACCTCAGCTCAAACAAAGAATGAAAATAAATCATCAAAAGGGATCAAAACTTTTGTCAGTGTGAAACAGTGATGATAAAATCTAGATACTTGGTCTCATGAGGGAAACATAAACATAACTATACATTGTAGTATTTAATTCATTTAAAATATTTTGTCACGTTTAGTGTTTCAGTAGAAAAAACCTTTTTGTTCTGTGCTACGAATTAAATTTGATTTGGTGCCAAGCCCTTATCACCCACGTTTTTGGCAGCATGTGTTAATTTCTTAATATGAAAGCCCTGTACCTCTTATGATTAAGAATACATTTGTTTCATGATCATTTTCAAATTTCAGTAACACCAAAAATAGAGCCACTGGTAAATATAGATATTGCACAAGGGAAATCAAAGACATTGGTGTGCAAAGCATCTGGCAACCCAGCACCACAAGTTACTTGGCATAAGATGGTAGACAAAACATTTTCCAAGATTGATGGTCAAAAGGTTTGTATTGCGCTTTTATTAGGTTGAACAAGTAGAGATTTCTTCCTTATTTAATTTATGCATAAGCTAACTCTATGTACCATTTGTCATTTGCTGCATCAACACATTATCCAAGTTCCCTCTTCATGTCAAATATATATATTCATGTTTGAGGTCTTATGTTGTTTTCTTCTTTTGTCCTATTTGATCAAAACTTGTCCACTAAATTTTAATGAAACTGTGGCTACATGCAGTCATTGTTGATTGTAATCCAATTTCTTTGCAAATATTTAGACTACAGAAAGGTATATTATTTTGCACAATTTGGCTTTCCACCAGACACCTCATGCGAATCCATGCACCAATTATTCTTTGAGTTGTGCTTTTTGAAAACTTAAAGGTATTCAAAGGCAGTCTGTCCCCTATTTTGCCAAACTTTCACGGGAGTGAAACTTAGGCACTGTTAAGCTTGTTCGATAATTAAATGATTTAAACCAATCAGAGACAACTTTGATTCCAGAGCTTTTGAATCAAATGGCTGTGTTCCTGTTGTAGTGAAGCTGTGGCTAGAAATATTTGTTTCCCTGTTTGGTTTCTGTGACAGTTATGTCAACAGGGAAAAGAAATGCTTCTGTTATCATCATTCACTTCCAGTAACTCAATCTTCTTGCCATTTCTGAAAGCTTTTGCTTGCAGTTTCAAATGTCGTCCACTACCGCTGCTGGGCCAGCCAAAGCGAGCAGCGTAATCCGTTAAGGTGGGAAGACCAATTGTACAAAGAAGCCAATCATTGAGGGACAGACTGTCTTTAAGTTTAATTATTTTTAATCTTATCAGGACATATTCATCTTGGGTAGATACAAAAGAAATGTTGACAAATAAATAAAGAAATTGCGTCTAAAAACAAATTTGCTCAATAGTTCACCAATATTGATTCTTGCTCTTAATGGGAAAATCTAAATCTGGAGTTTCTAAACTTATTCTTTCCATTTTATAAGCAAAAGCCCGGCAACAGTACATACACAATTGCTAGTGCCTCCCTATCTGATGCTGGAACATACAAATGTATGGCTCTTTTGGCTGATATGGCTTCACTCAACAACAGTGCCACATTGACTATCACTATTCTCAGTAAGTATAGTTGCAAGCTTTAACATGTTGTTTATAGAATACAAGTATATTTTAGATCAAGGAAAGATGATCAGGCAGTAAAGGTTTGGGTTTGCTGAAGTAACATCTAATGTAGGGTTTCACTCTATGGTCTTGTTTTGAAATGTTCCTTGTAAAACTTAAGATCAGGATAATGTACCAAAATGTTTGCTTATATTTTGGCATCATGATGTTAATACTGGTGAAATTGATTTTATGATGACATAGAAGTTTAAATTTGGTAAAAGATTAAACAATGATTAGCAAATAGGGGCAAAAAGTTTCACTTGGGGCAATTTTAATGGTTGAATCCCTATTATAATTTCAAGTGTCACTTGAAATTTGAGCTAAATGTAGATATTTAGGCTTCTAATGGCGTTATAGTGCTGATAGCATCCTATGTCCTTTTCTTTTGTTTTAATTTTCTTTTCATTTTTCTTTCAACATTTCTTTACATATATTCTTTACATATATATTTGTGATTTATTATTTTCACTTTCCTTTAACAGCCCTTCCTGTGATTTCTGAAGCAGAGACAACTAAGTCTAAAACTTATGCAGTTGGTCTTGAACAGAGTCATAATTTGACATGCGTCGCTTCTGGGAATCCATTGCCAAGTTTAGTTTTCAAGAAGGATGAAACAGTGCTTCCTGGGGCAATTGTAGAAAAAACTGCACTCAAAGTCAAAGCCACATTGAAGCATCTTGCAAATGCTTCATCAGACTCTGGTGTTGTTGTGTGTGTGGCAGAGAATTTAGTTGGAAACGCTTCTCGCAACATTGATATAAAAATAATTGGCAAGTTGTCTTATATTATATTATATTTTTGTCTTTAGTAGTCAATATTATATTTTTGATTGATCTCTACTTGTCCTTGATTTAACTGTGTTTGGAATCAAAGCATACAGATTATATGGTTATTTGCTATCTTTAATGTTCTTTGCTTTTCTTTGGGGCATCACATTGTGACCTGCTTGAAATTATCCATAGATCTACCTGTTGCACCCATTAACCTTGTTGCATCTAAGGTTGAGAGGACCTCTTTTGTGCTGACATGGGATCCTGTTCCTGGTGCCAGTAGATATGAAGTAAAGCAGTATATGAAAGGCGTTATTGGTGCACCAACAATGCCAAGCATGAAAATAGAGGGCCTTGCTGGTGGTGCAGACTACAAATTTGCTGTTGCTGCTGTGAACATAGCTGGATCTGGACCTTACTCCACCTTTTTGCCAATGAAGACTCAAAAATTTGGTAAGTGTCAAATAGAATTTTGTTGATTTAACCCTACCCTACAGCCGCTGACAAAGTATTGTAATTATTTAGATATAACAAGGAATGGCAGTCTAAAGCCGCTTTTACACGGTCAGATTTTGTCGAATTCGACAATCGAATTTGACAAAATCTGACCGTGTAAAAGGAGAAATTGAATGTCGAAAGCCATCATCAGATTGTCAAATTTGATTTTTCAAGAATCAAATGTGTTCTATTCCATTCGACAAATGGAAAGGTGAATGAATGACATTCTTGCTCGCCCACGCTGCTACGTCATCCAAATTACCATGTTCTGTATTGTTTCAGTCTGTTTGCAATCATTTTAAAGAAAAAATGGAGTGAAAGCAGCCAAAGTTCAACAAAAAGGAAGAAACAGAATTATTCATTGCTAAATACTCATGTTGTCCTTCATGTAGTCCTTTCCTTCCGTGAAGCGCAACTCGTTCAAATCATATGACTATGATTCAGCCATTCTTTTGTCCATGTTGTTCGTTTTTGCACCTTTCCTTACTCCATTTCATAAACAGAATTGAGGCATTTGACTCTTATCTTATTTGTCAAAATCTGACCGTGTAAGAGCGGTTTAAAACTTTTAATAGTCAGTTAAAGCTCTGTTGTTTGTGGGACTGAACACTAATATCAGTTCACACATTGAGCTTTATGTTTATGAACTTGTATTGTTATTTTTACTGCTGAGTATAGTCTTATTTTGTAAAGCAAATAAACTTTGAACTCCATCTTTGCAAAACAATTTTGCATGGTCAATTTTTTTGGAAATGTATAGTTTTGGTAATGAGGATGGTTTCAATAAATCTGAGAACCACTGTTTAGGTTATTCCTTGCATTTAAAAAGTAAATTCTTTTTTCTGAAGTTCTTTCAAACTTCCCCTTTCCCCATGAAACTTTTCATATATATGTGACAAACATCCTTATCTGACTTGTTTTAACATTGCTTTTAGACCCGCCTGCTAAAGTTGTCATCAGTGATATACCATCAAAATTTGACAAGAATGATATCACCATTAAATGGGATAAGCCTTATGATGGTGGTGATGCAAACCTTCTGTACTCGGTGACATATTGTCAGGTTGATGGAGGGGCAGAGAAAGATTGCAAAACTGTCAATACTAAAGAAACTACTGTGGATCTGAAGAATCTAAAAGAGGATACAGAGTACTCTTTTACAATTAAAGCTGAAAACAAGAGAGGATCTGGGGAAGAATTGAAATTCAATGCAAAAGTCGGATCTAGTAAAGGTAATAGCAAACAAAACCATTTCGATTGGATCCAAGGTTTTAAAGAGTATATATATATATATATATAGTACCATTTTTGTTGGAGGGTGTTATTTTATTTATCTTTACCCATATTACACTTCACAGCACCACCACCACCAACCAAGGCACCAACAACAACACCACCAGATGTTGTTGTACCTGGCGAGAAGAAGGGACTTTCAGGAGGTGCTATTGCTGGAATTATCATAGCTGTTATCTTGATCTTGCTTCTTGTGATTGATCTCTTCTGCTGCTTCTTCAACGAGTGTGGATTCACATACTGCTGTTACCAGACGTGTTGTCCAACAAAGGGCAAAGAAAGTGGTAAGTAATAAACATCTTTTTAACTATCACTATTAATGCGGCACTTTTTAACTATAATGCAGCACTGTCTTATTAACTATCAAATTATTCCTCAAAATGTTATATGTATCCTAGTATATCTATGTTTTCACCACCAATGTTTAATATGTGAGCTGAAGAACACAGAAGTCAGCAAAACCTTATATATATGTTATTTTTAACGCTTGCTTTGCTTTATTTTTGTGTATTATATCAGTTTTAAATAGAAGCCATTTCTTTGTTGTGTTTTTGATGTGTGCTAGAAATAATGGGAATTTATCTACACTAAGCAGCTGCATTGACAGTGGTGTTCTAGTCTGATCGATCATCAAACTTGATCATAAAAAGATTTCTGTGTTGACCTGATCCTATGAAACACATTCATAAAACTGCTCAATAGTTAATCAATGCAAACCTGGCAACTTTTCAAATATCATTATAGAAAAAGCCTTCGATCTTTACCAGCTTGCAAACCAGACCACGTTCATTTAAAGGCAATCTGTCACAACGTTGATTGATTGTAAAAACAAAGGGATTTTTATTGTTTCCAGTCCCCCTTTAATTTATCGCATTGTAAAAAATATGGTGGAGCGCTGGAATCGTGTTTAGGCTATTGTTTCAGCTATTGTTCTCGTTAACCAATCCACAACGAGACAGATTGCCTTTGAGGCTGTAGATACTTATGATTGTTGAACTGAACAAGATTTAATATTTAGCTCCACAGAGGTTTATAACTGTTGTTCTGACTTGCATTTGTTTCAGGTGGAGCTGACGGAAAAGATCCTGAAAAGGCTGAGCTAAAGGATGTTGGAAATGATCATGATGGTGAGACGAAAACTGCCCCAGAAGAGAAGCAAGCATTGACGGAAAAGTAAGAGTATCTCTTAATTGGCCTAGCTGTTTTTAGTTGATGTGATTCTCCCATACTAGCAGTATGTAAGCTTGCAGTTTCCTACCTTGCGATTAAAAAATAATTTCAAAAGGCCCTAGTGTGTTCATTAAACACATTATACCAATTCCTGTACTTTACACCATTTTCAAAATTCATTTTACATCTTCTCAAAGACTATAGATATTTTTATGATAATTATCGTTTTTAAAGAAATACGTTTTTGCTGGCTCAGTATTTATTTTTTTTTATTTATTTTTTCTTAGTTATATATTTTAATTTTTATCTTTGACTATATATCAATACTGATGTGTATGTATGATTTTACCATGCATTGATTTTGATCTACTTGTTTAATCTTATTTAGAAACCTACCCATTGCGTTTACTAGAAATTTCGATTTGCAAGTGCTAATTGTATATATAAAACTACCTTTTTATAGAGTGAAGAAATTCTTTGCCATAATTGTTATATACTTAAGATGGCCAAATAATAACTTAAAACCTTTAGTAGGTCAGCAGAATCGTGAATATGTCCTATTTTTTCTTGGGGTACCTCAGCAATTGTTGTTTCTTTCTTTCAATATATCTGTTGGTATTTTTTTGCATTAAATTCGTTTTTTTTTCAGGAAAACTGAAGACGTTTGAAACTGACACCGTACTATAGGAAAATCTGCATGCCTAGGAAGAAATT
Organism: Rhopilema esculentum; assembly: GCF_057945365.1. Taxonomy (NCBI): domain Eukaryota; kingdom Metazoa; phylum Cnidaria; class Scyphozoa; order Rhizostomeae; family Rhizostomatidae; genus Rhopilema; species Rhopilema esculentum. The sequence goes on from NW_028300848.1 coordinate 20,394, forward strand.
ATAATACTGCATCTCGAAGAGAGATGCTTGTTGGAGTATTATTTAAAAAACTGCCACAAAGACATTTAAAATGGGTCTCAAGTGTTTTGATTTCATTAAGTCGAAATTAAGAATGCGCATACGTGTAGAAGCCAGACTGTGCCAAGTTTTTAAAGATGACAACAACAAACGGAAAATTCCTTGCACTGAATGGAACTTGATGTCTTTTTAAACTTGGTCCCGTGTACAATTTTAGCCAGATTGTAATGTAAGGTACCTTTAGGGTCCGTTTTATCAATTAGGAACCTTTACTTGTTTGGTTTTGGTTTTTCTTGATTTTGTTTTATCATTTTTGGCAGTGGAAATAGCTTTTTGAACCTGTTTTATTTCTAAGTCTCTAAATAGATATATAAAAAACATGTCGTAGATAATTTTAGTTTTAAGTTTCGACTTGTTTCTGTCAAGTTTCGCAATCACCTTGATGATTTACTGGGAAGTAAAAAGCCTGGCATTGTTAGATGCTTAAGACCATCGTTGCGTCATCCACTGTTAATTAAAAAGGGTTATAATTTTGCCCGTCTTCAGTAAATTATCTTAGACCAATCTGGTAGAGTTAGATAATTGCACATTATTTTTGTTAGCATTAGGCTGCAGAGGAGAGATAAATACATACATGAATATACGTCAATAGCTTTTGCTTGCTTCCCAGAGTACAAAATGGAGAAATTATAGGGATTATAACGTATTAAGCATATTTTCGCGTTTGCTGTTTGACTTCATTTGATAAATTTGCGACTAAAAAGTAGTTAAATTGTTGTTATCATTTCGTGCGAACACGTGCTACGTATGAAAAGAAGAGGAAATTTTCTTGTCAGGCTGCTAGCTTCGCTAAACTGTCTCTTGCTGATCAATCAGTGAATACTGGGTTAAGTTTTGCAATGCATACGAGTCGGCATGCTGACCCTGAAATTCGAAGGTTAAGCATCAAGATCCCGCGGCTATATCGATGGAACAGTCCCTGGCTTGCACATTTGGCCTGTGCACTGTGAATGCGTTATTGCCAGTTGCTTCGAGTTGCTGACTAGGAGTTTCGTTGTCAAAGAAGCAAATTCAATGCACGAACGTGTATTTACTATAGACAAGAGCATTATCGTTGTTAAAAGAGCGCAGTTAGTTTGCGTTATTTGTAAAGTTTAGTGCGGTTTTTAGTTCCGATGTAGTTTGTATTTATTGATTTTAACCATGCTGTCTTCGTTCCAAAGCTGTCTGGGCCAGACCTACCGCCCCTTATGCTGTTTTGCCTGTGGCGTCATATACTTTATTTCCTTATCCGGAAGCGAATTCTGCTTGTGCTGAGTTTATTATTTGAAATCCCACTTGCTCCCATTTTGACAGTCTAAGAAAACCAGATTTCACAATGTTAAATTTGTCTTCTTTTGCTATGTTGCCTTTTAGAGATTAATTTGTGAACTCTTTAATGATTGGTGATTAAGTTATATTTGTGACTTTACTCCACTTGATCTTGTGTTTTGTGCCTTCTTCAAGGACAGCGAAATTTATTCTTCCGACGTCTCGGTCTGTGCCTGCGCGACGTTATTCTTGTGTCAACTAGATTGCCTTCAGTTACCTTGTCCAAAATGATATTATGAATATGAATTTACAAATTGGGCATAAGGAAGTAATGTCCTTCGCAATCGTGTGTATCATCAAAACCAATGTTTCCCGCAATTTTTTTGTTTTGCCTAAACCAAAAGGAGTATACCGGCTCCTTCCAACAGACGACGCAGCGATCTTCCCGAACTTGTCTTTGAAGATTCTTGTGCCAAACATTTTCCAAAACAAAGAAGGGTACCTACTATTCAGGAGCGATATTATTTTTTGAAGATATTCTGTTATATCAGAAAGTCGACATGCCGCCTTGGATAATTTAATTGCGATTACGTTGAATGCAAAAAAGAAAACCTTCTGTTACAAATGCAGCTTCGCCTAGATTTTTCATTTTTCAACCTCGATTATTTCAAAACTGTTTCTTGAAGGAGGTGTTGGTTCAAGAGTAAGAAGATACAGCAAAACCTGTCTATAAAAGCTTACTCATTAGAAACTGCAGAATAAAGAATCTGTTACCAAGATCAGAGAATCTGTTACTAAGATTAAAGAATCTGTTAATCTTTGATTTTTTCAAGTTCTTCAAAGTGATAATTTTAAACAATGCTTGCGAAAAAATGAATCCAAGAAACAATTCTCGAGAAACAAACTAGTATTCAACATATTGCATTTAAAAATGAATCGCTATTTAGAAGCCCTTCCTTCCTTTGTCAAAATGTTTCGTCATAACTTTCTAGGCCTTTTTTCAAAAGCCCATCAGCCTTCTTGCAGAAATTACCAAGAAACTTGGATGAAACTGCGCAATTTGATCCGAAAAAGTATTTTTATTCTATGCTACTTTTTCTATATTGTGTCTTTTCGATATAATCCACTGATTTTTGTGCTGTACAAAGTATCTAAGCTTTGCTTTCTGCAAATTTGGGTTCCTGTGAGTATTTTTCCCTAAACTGCATCGATCCTTTCTAAAACTGCATCGTTATGCTGTTTATGACGATTTTCTTTGAATTTTAATCATTTCTTTTTACCATAAAAAACCGTTAATTTTTTATCATTTTCCTTGCCTGCCGTCATAACAGGCTTGAATTTTCTTCCAAATATGAAAGTTCAAGGAAAGCGTTCTTTCTCATTTAAGGATCTTCTTCACGCCCTTTGAAGCTTTATTTGAAGCTAGTATGTAGAAAACTTATACATCGATAATTTTTGTTTATTTTCCAAAACTATAGGCTAGGACATTCTTCAAAAATTGACGTTGTCAGAAATGATTTATTTTCTAAATGAAGGCCGATCTTTCAATCTACATCATTGCTAGAGTCTAGGTTAGGATATTTTAAAACTTTTTTTAAGTACTTCTTATACAAAATCAAATTGGCAAGATTCGATGCGGCCTTGCTCGGGAATAATGTGTTGGCTAGGAACCAAACTACTATGCTGATTTTCTACTGACACATCGAATTCGCCCCGCGAAGTTCAATGGGCTGGTTAGAAAACCAATAGATAGCGAAAATAAAGCGACGAAATCATGCCATTTTGAAATACAGTATAAAAACTTTTGTCCAAACCAATTCCCCTGTAAACCACTTCTTTAAAAAATTCTACATACATTATTGGCAATCCTTGTTGGTAAAACAAATGGTAAACACGATGCCATTAATCTGAATCAGAACTGCTGCCACTGAGATCTAATACATGACGTGCCACTTGACTTTTCTTCGGCAATTCACTGCTTCTTACAGTTGGGACTCTTACTTTCTTTCGTCCACGTGTCGTTTGTTTTGATTTATTGACCCTCTTTCTGAACTCTAAAACTGTAGGGACACGTCGCTTTTTATAAGATGTTTTTCTTGAAATACCCGAGACGTTTCTTGCTTCAGATCCAAGATCATCAGTCAATGGCAAAGGACCATCAGCTGAAGACAAAGAGTTGCTAAGACCTTCATCAGCTCCGGTCAGTGTAACTGTTGCCTTGGGCCTGGCCGCGGATGGCTCGTGCTCTGTATTGCCACACACGCCGGCCCGCATTAAGTTTACGGTACGCTGCAGTCGTTTGCTTGATACTGTACGGTTTGAAGTTTGTTGAATGTTCGTGAAATAACGTCTAAGGCTGGTTTGATTCTAAAGAATAAGAGAGGTATGCAATCAAACTTTACCAACGTTGCTAGCTCTACGCAAGCGCATTTGGTTAAAGAGCGCTAAAATTTTATCATCGTATTGTTTTGATTTATCGGGTTGTTTTCGTTCGTTTCGACATTAGCTTTTGCTTACAACTAATTTACACTATCATTATGGATAATGTGACGAAAGGTGTCTAAGAAGAGGCATCAAGCGTCAATCAAGAGGCAGTAGCATAGAGGAGCTACAAGAAAGTGCAGGGAGGGGGGGCGAAATTAAGGCCATCGTTTTGATAAGGGATGCGACTCTCGCCCTGAAGGACCCTGATGACATCCTTACTCCCAAGTGGGGATGAATTCTCCTTGCACCTTGTTCAGTATATTTAGGCGCGTAGAACTGGGGTTTAAAATTAGAACTTTTCTAGACGCCTCTGGTCTCTGTTATGTCCGTAACTTAGAACCAGCCAATGATAGACTAAACTTTCATTTGGCGCACCAAACTAGAGCTTTTTTTGGAAAAAAATGCCATCTTTTTCAATTAATGAAAAACCTACCTGAGTAGAATTAAGCTGCTTCATGAGTGGGAGAACGATTTCGTCTGTGCGTGAAGATGGCCAAGCAAACTTCAAACGAGCATATCTGCTGTTTGTTAAGGAAACGTTCCCTTATGATTAAATGATGACTTGATGATGAAACTTTTATATTTTCCGATTTCTTCAATAAACTTTTGCTTCAAAACACAACCCTAAAGTCGCCAGTGGAGAGAGCAATGCGCCAATGGAACATTGGGAATGAGGTAGCAGTAAGACTTTTCAAAATAGCAAGCGGTCAGTGGATTGAGTCAGTTTGGGGAAGGGTGGTGTTGGCTAAGCGAATAGGGTTGATTGATGCAGTGGCCTAAGTGGGGGCCCAATGAAATCTATAGATTGCAACTTTCAACAACGGAAATGCCTGTCAACCGGGTTACTTTTTGGCACCATGTTGCCACGCGATAAAATCACATTTATTTATCGTTTTTAAATTAAAAGTGATCATCGTTCCAAAATTTTTCCAATAAAATCGGATAAATTTCTTGAATTTTCTTCAATACCTTACAAAAAAGTGTTTTTCGACCTAAGAAGCTCCAAGCGGAGTTTCCAAAATCTAAGGCCTACTTAATGATCGAAAAGGATACTCTCTAATTGAATCCAGGTCAGGCTTACCCCACTCAAATGGCTCGTCCGAGGGATCAACTGTTGGGTTGATGTATGCATTCCAGACTTGAGGGTTTGGAAATGACTTGGGAAGGTCCACTGTGCGCTATGTTCAAAGAGAAGTTTCAAGTATAATGAGATTATTTTTATGCCGTCAGTCAACGAAATTTAAGGAGATTAGTTGAAAAATTGACAAAATTAATAAAAATGGACCAGATCAAAATATGAAATACATGTACCGTGATGAAATCAATCTAAATATGTCTATTGATAAAGAAAGCAGAATTTCCATATACGATGTTAACCAAAATCAATGATAGCAAATATTAAAAAGGATGTTCGTCTTTAGAACTGCTAGGAGTCAAATACAAAGCGAGGAAAACATCAGGCAGGCAAAACACTCTAGCCCAAGAACACCTAAAGTTAAAACTTCACTAAATGAGAAAACCGCCACCCCCCGTCTTCCCTCATCTTCACATCGGGTGATAACAAATAGAAAGAAAAGAATAAAATAAATACTTAGTTTCTTGCTTCCTGCTTAGAAAACTTCCCTTCAAATCCAGTTTGTGTCATGTTAAGTTGAAAGGATTAATTCTAAACATACCAGTTTGGCTTTTAGCTTTGAATCTTTTTGAAAAAAGTCTATCTCGTCCACACCTTTAACCTCCTCAAACCAGTTCCTAGAAAATTGAAAAAAAGATAATGCTACATATAAGCGTGCAGCTGCCCGAAGATCGTGTTAAGCGCGAAACTCTGACTTGGGTCCGGGTCCGGGTCTGGACTTAAGTCCAGGCTACACGACGCCTGACTGAAAATCACTTGGTTTTGATTTCGGATTGTTGTTCACTTTGGATTTCTCTTCAAACAGAAGCTTCAGATACACAAATTCAAGTTACCTTTCACTCCATACCCCTGTTACACGACCCCGGATTTAGGAGCTCAAGTGCAAGAAAAAGTTTATCTCGCATTTTTGGCAGAGGAGCTTTTTTAGAGGAGCATTCATGATGCCAACAGACAACCAAGACAGTCCTGTTGAGGCCTGTTGGATGAAACTACCTTCGTTTAAACGAGGCAGAATATCAACAGAACTACATCAGAGTGGTTGTCACTTTAGTGAATTTCACTCCCGTTTGGCAAACTGAAACTCATGCTTAGGTCAAATGTTTGGTCTCATAGCCTTTTTACTTTCTTGGTTGAACTGGAGGTATTCAAAGGCCCATCAGAGGCTCCTTCTTCTGAACTTCATAACAAGTATACCGTTCGTTCTTCCCCATTCGCGCACCCTGAATGGTGCATCAGCTCATAATCAGGAAAGGATATTTTTCACGTCTATTCCATCGCCCAAATCAATTACAATCCGGGCTTTGCGGAAATTCAGTTAGCGTCCTCTTTTTGCCAGAGGTTTATGGAAGATTGAGCGATTTGCGCCGATGTACTACCAGACTCACTCGTTCTCGATGATGTGGGAACGTAGCCTCACGACTGATTTCCTGGTGTCTTTGGAATGTTACTCTAAGACCCGTTTACACGAGACCTGGACCAGATCGGATCCAAAAGTATCCGATCCCTGAAATGGCAATGCGTTTACACGGGATCCGATCCAGGACCATTTGCGTTTACACGGGAATGGATCCAGAATTCAATTGGTTACGCGCATGCGCTCTTCGAAAATTGGCGCGTATATGACGTTTTCAGAACTTTGTGCGTGATCAAAACACAGTTCAACCTGAACATGGAGGGATGTAACGCTAAAAAGGGTAAATTTTCGTGGACTGAAGAAAAAACTGCGCTACTTTTAAAAGTAGTATTGGACTACAAAACTGCAAAGCTTGCAAGTGGACAGGATTGAGAAAATATAAGGACAAAGTACGACGGCATATCGTCAAAGTTTCGTAATAATTCTTCAACACAGTAGTCTATCAACTTGATGTTCGGTTTTCTGGCGCCAAAAAGCCACGGATAACATATTCAAACTACCTTGAATTGAAAAATATTCAGTCTCACTTTCGACAAATAACGTAGACGGATCCGATCTGGACCAGATCCACCCGTTTACACGGGATTCGGTCCAGATCGGATCCATACGGGATCACCTCTGAAAGCAATCCCAAAAGTGTTCGGATAGCGGATCCAAAAGTATACGGATCCACCAGTTCCCGTGTAAACGCAAAGCCTATCCGTACTCTTTTGGATCCGATCCGGTTCGGATCCGCTCTCGTGTAAACGGGGTCTAAGGAAACAATTTTTGCCCTACAACTTGCATTGCACATCCTTCGCGCTACTCATCTTCCGCGGTCACATCATAATCATAAAAAGTACTGCTGTTTCTCCTTGCTGAGAGATCTTTCTCTTAAAAGATAATTAGCTCCCCAACAAAATTGGCCGGCATAAAAAGCTTCAAGGATCAACAGAAACACGCGCGCTTGTAAGATTAAACAAAAATTTATTACTACCTGAAAAATCTAGGTATTAAGCTGAAGTCGGGACGGTAAATTCTAAATTAAACAAATCATGTAAAAAATTCAGGCGCGGTGAAGGAGGTTGATATATTTGCTGATAAGTTTTGTGAACGTTATGTTTGAACAATTGGTAAATATCTTGATAAAAATGCCAGGTGAAGGAATTATGTAACTGACAGGTTTAATTTTCTTCAAATGCTTTATTTTAATAAGTCAACAAAAGAGAAGGAAACCAAAATAACAACGTCTGAAAAGTAAACAAAAGGGAAAACGCGTTCATCAGTGACTTAAAATGCAGACAAAATCTGGAAATTTAATATTACAAAAGATCTTGAAATACAGTTGAAAGAAAAGAAAGCGAGTTGTCAAATGAAAAGAAAACACATCAAAAGAGGCGAGACAAAAGACTGGATTCAAAAGCACAAAACAGCTCTAGATATTTATCATGAAAAGAACGGTTTTTACGAAGCAAAGTCAAAACAATTGCAGAAGTTTTATGAAGCAACATGTCTTGACATGTTGAGTAGCATTGAAGCTCTACAGTGAAACGTTAAACTTTAATGTTTTAAACACAATTGTGGAGATTCTGAATAGATAGCTAAGCAAAAATTAGAGCAAAGGATAGGGCACATTCAAATACACGACGGAGACACAGTGGCTGCCACAGTCTAGAGTGTTTTTAGGTTTTTCCAAAACTGCGTACACAAAATCTGAAAATTACTGAGAGAGAGGTTTAGAAAGGGTGAGGCCAAATTGTATTATTGTATGGGAAAATCTAATTGTAGGGAATTGTCTAGTTTCCATACTGCTCGATCTGATAGTCATAAATAAGCATGATTAATAGTCATAAATTAGTATGATTAATTATTTCAAGTAAAGGGTTAGGTTTAGGGTTAGGGTTAGGGTTAGGTTTATGTTTATGTTTATGTTTAGGGTTAGGGTTAGGTTTAGGGTAAACTAATTACGTCATAAGGTCGAGCAGTATGGAGACTAGACAGCTCCTAATTGTAGACCTGACCGTCAGGATCTTATTTCTGTGAAAATATGCTGGGTTGGATGCATACCTAGAAGGACTCAAAATTGAAATCCTACAGAGCGAAAAAAAGGATTGGGGAAGAAACAGAAACAATAAAACTCATTTGAAAAGTATAAAATTTTCTCCATGGGGGTTAAAACCAAAAGATTTTCTTCATAGGCAAAAAAGGAGCCTATTCAGGCTAAAAATGTACTGTCAGCCATGACAAATCAAAGGACAGTGTACGAGTGGTTTTTATAAGAGCTAAGTTCTGTTTTATCCACAGGCGTGATTACTAACAGTTGCTCTACTCAATGAGTAGAAATCAGTATTAAAATTTCCCATTGCTCATTTCTTGGCCTTTCTTGTATGAGAATATTTATTAGGGAAATTTCCTGCCTTATGTAAGAGCACCTTCTTCATTGACTACTTTCCTTACTTTTGGTAATGTTGGATTTACCACGGCAAGTTGTCTGTGTGATCATCTCACCAACGTGTAATCAACCCAATATATTTATGTAGCACTAATTATTTCTTTTAAATGCATTCCAAATCAATGGAAAATCAAACTCATTTTTCCATTGTATCAACCATATTGAAAGAACGTCAATTTCTATCTGATTAAACTGTTTGACTACCCTATTTCCAAATGGTAATGGGACTATTGTAGCATTGGCCTACTTTTGATAATCTTACAGCTGCGATTGTGGTTAACCTCCTGTCAGAATCATAAAAGCTTCTCATTTTTCCTCCAGCAAATGAACCAGAAATTGACAAATCTCCACGAAAACGATGAAGTAAATACATTCTCCAGAATTGGCAACTGAAAATCTTTTGTTATCTCTGGAAATCTTGTTCATTTGCTTAAATAATTGCATGATAAAGCATGATAATCCTGTTTAAAGAAACTTCACATAAACCATTATTTTACTTTGGCTTACTTTTTCTTTTATCCTAGATTTTAAAACAATTTTCAATGCTTGATAGTCTTGTTGTCTTTTGCTTACCCCGTTAGTGCTTGAGTGCTGATCACTCTAGTGTTTATCTTAAATATATGATATCACTATGTTTAAGTTTTGGTTAATTTTCTCATGTGATGCTTTGAATTCATACCCTAGCCCTCAGAACTTAAACAGCTGATCGCCAAATGCGAAATTCAGCACCAGCCGCATGCTTGATGTCGCAATAGTATACCGCAAGTTGTTTAAGAGATAAAATAAGGGGCAACACCAAATGCGGCTTAACAAATTTTGAACATACTTGAGTCTTGCCAAAGCCTGCATTGGTTCGCCACCGAATTCCTGAAGAATTTCCATTGCAGTAATTACACCAATACCTTGAAAAAATAAAACATAGTTTAAATGATGAACCATTTCAGAACTGTCACACTTTCAGATGAATTTTTATGAATCGAAAAGACCATTTCAAAATAAAAGCTTTATTTTCAAGGGCGTCAGCCAACAAGGGTAAGATAGTACCCCTAGTGTCCATCAAAAGCGATCAGAAACTTATAACTTAATTCCGATAATTTTACACCCAGAAATAGTAGAAGCTTCAAATAGTAGAAGCTATTGTGTTTGATCTGCAGAATGTAATAATAACCTTTTTTTGGCGAACGAAGGCAAGACTCGATAAGATAAGGAAAGCTTAAGTCTCAATCTACCCTTAAATCTTACAAGGAAATTATATTAGATATCAGATTGGATAAAGGTCAAGTTGGAACAGGGGAGAAACACGGGGAACATGTATGGAGAACAGGGGTGAAACACGGGGGACATGTAGGGAGATCAGGGGTGAAACACGGGGAACATGTAGGGAGACCAGGGGCGGAATACATGTAGGGAGACCAGGGGCGGAAAATATGGAGACACTGGAGCACAGTTCAAAACGAAGCAGCAAGTTAACGTAAAACGATGTGTTGTTATAAATATAATTTGACAATCACGGTTGGAACCAGAATGCAAAGGTATTGCAAAGGTATTGCAAAGGTATAAAACTCACAAGTTTAAAAAAATCCAACTCATCAGGTAATTTCATTACAACAAATAGCTGGATGAATGTAGGCATTTTCGTACATTGGCCATTTGTATAATCAACAAATATATATTATATCATTTCTTTTTTCAATCATTTAAAAGAGGAAAGTTGCCAAATTGCCACATAATTGAACCACCAATTCCTCTTTGCTTCTTCGATAGGCTTTTTCATGATGATCAGGATTAAGTCACTTTCCTTTTGGTAAACTGTTTTTGCAGAAGGAAAAGCAAAAGAAAAAACTGAGTGGATAAGCGTTTCTTTTTTCATCCGCATCCTACTCCGAAAGGGACTGAATCAAGAAATAACACGAAGAGGATAAAGGAAAGTCTACACAACCCCCCACCCCCTCCCCGCTTCTGTTCAATATCCCACTTCTAAGAGTTCCCCAGTTCACTGTTCTAATAGTTACATGCACATCATAAAAAACTCTAGTTTTTACCGTGAATTCCTTCCGTGTAATCACTGCCAGTCAGGTAAGCGAGAGCAATCATTTTTTCGCGGTCAAGAACTGAAAAGAAATAAAAGTTTTAAGAAATGTTAAACTCAATCATCGTCCTTTCTCTCAAGCAATCTTATAGTGTTTTAGAGAATGTCTCTAAAACGATTGAAGATTAAAATTCATCTTATGATAGCTGCTGAGGGATAACGAGATTTGTACGTACAACATTGATTAGCGTGCATGTTCTCGAAATACGTCCCTTTTCAAAAAACACAAACAACGCAAACACCAAGATGAGAGAAGGTATATTTTAGAAATTTGCTCCTTCAAATGGGCAGCAACCCCTGTTGAAAAAACCATGTTAATCCTTTGCCTGAAAATATTTCTACTGCAATTTTGGTTTCCGGTATTTATTATTCCTTCACGGAAATTAAAACAGTCTCATTAAGTTAAATATGCATTAGTCTCATTTTGGAACGATAAATGACAAAAGTTTGAAAAGAATATAAGGCTGTACGAGTCAACATTCTATAACGACTTTTCAAGGAGGGGTAAATATATTTAAGGAGGGGATTTGTTTTAAAAGAATTGCGACATTGTTGTACATTCCAAAGTTAGGAACAACTTCTCGTCTCTACTTGCATATTTAAACACCGGTGTTTAGCCATATGCTGATACAGTATACACCACTGACCATCACAGAAAAATTCTTGATTCTTGCACAAGTTAAACTTAACTTTTCAAACATGGCCTAAACCTCTTAAATATCACGAGAGCTATGTAATAAAGAGATTATCAAAGTTAAGAAATAAAGTCATTCATACAGGCCTTAAAAATAGACAGAGAGAATAGATCATTAAATATTAAATGTTTAATTGAGGATTGATTTAAAGAAATCTACGACGTGAACACAAGGAGCTTTTATTACCAAGAAAACCTTTGTTTGAACAAGAAAGCTTTGTTATATCAACTGACCAAGGTGCAGTTGCTTTAACAATAAGGAACATATCCACAGCTTTGTCGAATTAAAAAAGGCTTAAGAGTAGTACTCATTTATTCAAAGTCTGTGTATAAACATGCAAGTGACGCAACTGGCTGTTGACGCGGTAAAGCCATAGAGATGAAACCTTAAGCAAGCTGTACGTTGCGTGAAATTGAGACAAAACAGAATACCTAGTGCAATACAATTCATAGTAATATTTCCTTAATGCATGCCTGGCAGAGTCGTTTGCTCGTCACTCGTAAAGGGACCAAAAATGATGAAACAAAAACTGAAGAGATTGTTTGAATTGCACGCTCATCAAGTTAGAAAAAGAAAAGATATAAACAAAATAAAACTTGTCAAAACTTATCTTTGATGATAGTTCAGTTTTGGCTGATTTTCATTTATGATTGCAATCTCCCTTGATTATGCCTTAGGACAGATTTCTAATTTTAACGTACTGATTGGTGGGAAATTTGTCCTTTTGCTTGTCACAGCAGTGAAGGAAAAACTGGACTTTTAACCCAGTAGCCTTAGTCAAAATGGGGCTATTCCAATTTGCCAGCTCAAACAAAAACACAGAAGATCACCAACAACAGCTTTTAAAACCTGTTGAAAAGACGAATGACAGTGCTAGGAGTGAATGTGAAGTGAATGCAATTTTGACGCTATGAAAGAAAGTTATCTGTTAGGCACAGATGCAAGTTTTAAAGATAAGAAAGTGCTTTCTAGGATGCTCCCACTGCAGAATTTTTAACAGAAGATTTTACCGACAAGTATAAAGTCAGTTGCACAGTAAAAGAGGCAGATTCCAACAATACAGTAGAAACCCGCATAAAAGAACCTAGGTTATTTTCTGTCAGCCTGAATAGGTTCTTAATTAACAGGCTGCTATTTTACATTCCAATGTAAAAGGTTCTTAACAAGGTTCTTATATACGTACAGGCCTTGCACACATTAACAATGTTTTCCATCAAAATAACTTTAACGGACACATATAGACTAGCTTTGATTTTCATGTTAAATTTCAACCAATCAAATAAATGTGTTTTGTTAGATGATCCAATTAGAATGCAATATACCACAACCTGATTTACTCTAAGCTGGTTTAATTTGCCTGTGTAAAATTGCCATTTTAAAAACCATATTTTTTTCATATATATAAGAACCTTTGCAAATTTCAGCCTCTTGGGGGTTCTTAATTATGAGGTTTACTTAATTATGAGATCACTTAAAATCATCTAGAAACAAAGAAGCAATACGACGTAAGGAAAATGATAAAGCATAGAGCTCTATGTCAGGCCGCTGTCCTTAAGCAGGTGTAACAAAGAAGTGCAAAGCAGCGACTTTTTGTAAAAGTATTGGAATTTCTTAATGCATCTTATGGTGGACGCATATAATGATCCACAGGTTGAAACAAAAAGTGTTAAGAGTTGGCCCTCCTGAGCACAGCAATCAATTGGTTCGTTCATTAAGTACAGAACGTTTGGACTCAAACTTTGTAACATATAATCACTTGCATAATTGTATATATGCTTCTAGAATACTTCTGTTGAATAAATATATCTAAAATCAGTTTTCGTGAGGATATCAGTGACAATTCAGTGATAAGCAATCGACATTTGTCTTTGTGGCAGACTAATACTTTAAGAATTTGGGGCCCTTCAGTTATATTCCCCTCTCGTGGAAATCATTAAAAATGCCCTGTTTTATGATTTTCATGACTTTAAAAGTTTTAAGAAGATGATTTTCGAGCATATCTTTAAAATAATTCATCTTCAAAGTCTATTAATTAAAATGGTTTACTTAATCATTTCGGCCAATGATACGATCCTTGCTACTCATTAGAAAGTCTTGATATCATCTAATATCACGCGGATTTAAAGTATAAACAGTGCCTGCATACCATACACAGTCGACTGTAACAAAAATCATCATGAAACGTCATAGCTACTCTCCTTAAAGAATTGTTATTTCGTATAGATGAGAACTTTCTTTAATTTTCAGTCTATGTCACTTTTAAAATTTGCTTTGAATATATGACTTTCATGTACGACTGATGTCTATCTCTTCAAAGCTTTTTCATCTAATCTTTAATATAAATAACTTCTGAAAAAATGCAACTTTGCTGCGACTATTGTTCAAGGTTGAGCTCTATCCCAATAATTCCAAAGACTTTTAATTAATTTTCACTCTGCCTGGGCAACTTGTGAATAACAATTTTGATCCAAAATTGATAATAAGTTAAATCTTCCTTAGCTGCTCGTTTTGGACAATATATGAAGACAGGAGTAGAACTGAAATTCGGTCTTATTAGAGAGAAGCGATGTTGATGAAAGGAAAAACAGAGCTGAATGGAGGGAAAGAGGTAAATTGTGTGAGGCAAATTCATTGAAGCGGTAAATAGGCAAAAATATGGTACGATTTGGCATAAGAGTTGGTTAGATGAAAAAAGCAAGATCTTCGAAAATCTTGATTATTTTTTAAGGTGAATTGTATTTTATTAGCTAGTCGTATTCATTTCGAAGGTTTTACATCTTAAATTGTGCTGGTAAACGGGAATTAAGAAATTTTTGAAATATTCTTTTTGATGCAGCGTTTGCAAGGAAACTCTGGCCTAGGGAACGTTAACCCTTTCTGGAAGGTTGCCTTCTTGTTTAATCCCAAAAAAGTCGCACATGAATGTAAAAATATTGGGCTTTTTTGCAATCTGACAACTTGATAATGCATTTCACGGAGTCCCAATAAGAGTCATTCCAATTATCTCCCGTAAATAAAAAGCATGTGTAAATGTCAATTCCTTGAAACAAAAAAAAGTGTCTGACACCTATCATGTCTTTAAGAATGACATTTTTGTTGTAATGTTATTCATTTCTGAGCAGCTACTTCGCGACACACTTTTCGACGATGTTCTTTCTCATCTTGATTGGATGGAGGTCTTCTGAACGTAATTCATTTCCCAAATCAGAAAAACACATGATTCCCTGCAAGTTGCTGATTCATTTTAATTATCAATATTTCTTTTATGTTTTTTCTTGAAATAATCCTTTTTTAGAATCTTTGCCACTTACAGCAACTCTTAAAGTCTTCTCTGCAACACAAATGATTTTATGTATATCTTTGGATGGAAGTACGAGGCCACCACAATACTTAACATTCACGATGTAACTTGATCAACTGGATGCAACTCGAAACAAGGGGCCGTGGATGGTTCGTTATCAATTAGGTATTTCCGGGGGTCATCGGATTCCTTTTCGATCTTGAAGCACTATAGTAGTAGTAAGAAGGTACTAAGTGCTTTCACAATCTCCTTTCGTTTTGGGACAAGCTGGCCCCTTTACATAACAGATCTGGAGATCGTTGAACATTGATTTTTGTTTAAGACTTTATTAATTGTTTTCAACATCTCTTTGGGGTTATGGAATTCTCACATATGAAGGTGCTATAGTAGCCCTCGATAGCTCTTCGGAGTTCACTAGTCACCCTGTTTCTCGTGGTCTTGTGCTCAGGCCATATTGAATAGTCTTTTTCAGCTCCTGTCTTAGTCCGGTCTTGCTGGCGTATCATTTCAAAACCTCGTTTATAAACATAGATGGTTGAAAACCTTAAAGGTTACCTTTAAAACAAAGTTACCTTTAAAAACTAGACAGATCATCAACTATTTTGGTTTATATTCACCTGCTTGGAAATTTCCCGTTCTTAGCTTTTGTGTGAAATTTACTTTTTGCCCATTCACGACATGTGTGATTTTACTTTAGCCAATAACCATAGAGCTAGATATCTAGCGATTTTGTCGTATTTATATCATTGGTTTCAAGATACTTGCCGGTGCCTTACCGCTTCATCAGTCCTAGAAACAAAACATGTTGTTGAAAAATCTTGATGTTAAAAAAGTGACTCACATAGTGCGTGCTTGACATTCTCAATCAAGAAAAGCTCGGCATATTTATCCTGATTGAAAATATTCTTATAGACCCTTGTCCCACCAAATAGCAAGATGTCGCTGTCATCAGTTATCGAGCCATCGGTCTGTTTTGTAATGTCGAGAACTGCACACTGCGCCTCCGCTTCCATTGGACTGGTAATAAAAGGAATACCAAACAGACGCAGTAATTCCTAGAACGGAGGACATAAAAGAAATAAAGACTTTTAAGATAATATCAATTAGAGGTACTTTTCGTTACTTTAAAAATGGAGAAAGCATATACATAATATCTCGGCTACTTGTTGGTGATGAAAGATTACCTCATGCAAACTGAATTCAAAGGGTAATCTGATACTTGTAATAAAAAAGATTCATCGTGCATCTTGTCCATGATCTTGTCTCGCAGTGACGATGGCCTTGGCAATTTTAAAGGTTATTGCAACGTGCAACATCGATGCATACAGCTTGTTTTGCAGTCTTAGGTTTGACCTCTTGCTTGGCCTCAATCGTTGCGAGTTTCAGATATGGTTACTGCGTGTTACAGGCCTTATACAAAATCTCTAAAGCCCATTAAAAAAACCATTGCGAGACCAGTTAAAGGCAAAAAACACCCTTTAAAACAGGCTTTTGACCAAGGCAACAAAATTTGTGACTTACTGGCTTTGATTGTGCGAATTAGTTACCTGAGATTGAAGGCTAGACAAGACTACAGAAAGATGACATGCTAGTTAAGCTTAAAATGTTTATGAAAGCTTAAAATCTAGTTTAAAGGCACATGAAAGCGCTCAAGCTATTGAAGGTTGAGAAAATGACTTGTCGCAAAAAGTCAATACATTTTAAGCTGGATTTTGCGTTCGACTCGCAAAAACAATTGGCAAGTCACTTCCATAAACAAAGTCACCAGTCAAAAACCTTATCACATAACAGAGAAAAAGCGTTTACCTGCACGTCCGTGTATTCCTCGTTACTAACTGAGGCTGCAGCACGTGTCTGGCGATCTCTTTCTCTAAGAAGCTCGCTTTGCTCCTGTTGCAGAGAATCCTGTACGGCATTTATTTGTTCCTGTTAAAACAACCACAAATAACATAAATATGAGATACATATGCAATAAAACTCTTACGCAGTACGATCAACAAAGTTTCTCAGAGGGTGCATCCAATATTTATTAAACCAAAATGAAAGTATAATTTTAAACGGCTTACAGCTGTTAAAATGATCCTCGATCTTGATCTGGCCCCGTTCTCTTAGGACACATCATAAGCTCTGGCCTGCTACATTTTAAAACTCAACTGATGAGACAATATTCTTAACATAAAATGCAAACTTGAGCAACTGAGTCTTATTACATATAAGTGGTACTAAGAAAAAATCTAAACTCGCACTAAGCGTAAATAACATCAAAACGTAACTCCGTAACTCCAAGGGAAAAACAGCATTCCTCTAAGAGAAAAAGTGCTAGTAATATGGAACCGGCTGAGTCTGTATCACGGAACAGAGTTTAATCTTCCAAAACAGAGAACTTTCTCTATTTTGCTTGGCAAAGTTATAGATAACTTCATGCTAGCAGGAACAAACTTCATGCTAGCTGTAAGGGTATGTCAGGGTATATTCAAAACGTCGTTTAGAGGACACATGAAGGTGTCTTTTGATAGTGTGTAGATCTTTTATAAACATTTGTTCAAACAAGATAACATTTATTTGCTATTAATGCACCAACTCATGGCGACAGGACTCTAGATAACTTCATGCTAGCATGTAAAGGTAAGTTAGGGTATATACGTTTAAATTTGCAAATTGGAAAACAATAGGTCAACTGGATTTACATAATTTGCCCCTGTCCCATTACTACGATTGATAACTTCATAGTACTGCGATTTTTGAAATTCTGCAACCATAACGGGGGTTTAAAAACCAGAAGCGATTTCAAACACTTCGAAGAAATCTACCTCAAGCAGACCCCAGTTTTTAGAAAGGGCCTGACATGAACTAAAATTTTCTGTGGCAACAAAGATAAAAGCAGAAGCTGGACATAGGATTGGATTATTTTAACGAACCTTGTTTCAATTGAAAGACTGGTTTGAAATCAAAGGTAAATTTCTTCTGTTTTATCAACTTAACTTGCTTTACTTTTCTTTTAACAAGGCAGCAGCTATATGATTGGCTTAATAAACAATCACCAGAACTTTAGGAATACTACATTTATTGCTGAGTTTTCGAGAAGGTCATTTGCCGCATTGTTAGTTCACGTGCAAAGCTTCATGTTCCACAGATGTATGGTTTTAATGTGCTAAATCAAGCAAAGGTTGTGGTATCTTTAGAGAATCAGAAACTATAAGAAAATCTTACCTCAGATTGGCAGTCCTGGATAGTGTTCTTGAATCTGTCGAATTCTTCACTATCCAAGACAAGCGCTCTTTCATCCTTCTCATTCTTGTTGCTATCAAAGTTTTCAGGCTTAGGAATCGCAGATACATCATCATAATCAAAATCATCATCTATTATCATCTCAGTTGCCTTCGTATCTAAGAGACGGGAGTCACTTCAGTATCTTGAAAAATAACAGTTCAATTTACTTGCAGGATTGTTGAGAAGAAAGAATAACTTCAATGACCCAGATAAAACAAGATTATTAATGAATTACAATTACAAAAATCATTGTTACCTTGCCACTGAACGTGAGAAACATGATTTCAATACATGATTAAGAAAGAAAAAGAGTCACTCGTGTTTCAGTTACCGGGTTGATTCAGAAATGCAGAGCAAGCCGAGTGCTTAAGAATTCTGAGCAATCAGAAAAAAATTAAATGCCATATATTAAATTCAGCATTTAAGGTACAAATAATATGTGAATCGGGAAGTGGGAGGGGGGTGGTGTTGGTACATAAGAATCCGATAGTGCCACTGTGAAAGGTTGGCTTAGATGTTTTTTGTGGTATGAGAGGGATGATTCGGCAAATTAGCCTAAAAACTTGAGCACTTATTATATTTTCCATATCTGACCATTATTTTAAGAGAACATTCAGTTCAGGCATAGAATGACATGCATTGCTAATAACTGCAACTTACTAAATGAAAATAATTACCATCATTGGCGAAGCCCTCATCTTGATCTGGTTGCACCCCTTCCATCTCCACCAAATGATCACCTTTATTGGCCGTAATTGGCACGGTCGCTGGTGTTGTTCGGAGGTCTTCTGAAGGAAACACCGGCGATTTTCGGTCATTTGAAAGTTCATCAGCTACTGTTTTTTCAACGGTTGCCAATTCTTCACAACTGGAATCCTCAACTACAAAACTTGCTTTCGCACTGTTTGGTACCGTAGAGGGGACCACTTGAGATTCAATTTCCCCCTCACGGAGAGACCCATAAGTGTATTTTGCTGCAGCAACATCATCAATAGGAGCGTTTAAATCATCATTGGCATTTTCACTTGAGAAATTCTCTGCATCGTCAGAACTACTTTCCGGTTGAAAACTGACCAACTTTTTATCTACTTGTGTTGTGTTTACAGACCTGGTAACCTCAAACGATTCGTTTGTTTCATTAGAAATAGCCCCTAGAGAATTCAAACAGGCATCCTCCACATATGGCAAACTTCTCTCTGTTTCACGTTTGCCCCCTGATTCTTGGCCCCTCAACTCAACCCCTTTAACTTTGCCCTTTGATTTGTCACCTTCGACCTCCTTCTTTTGACTTATTCTGAACTTTTCAGCTTCTCTAGATGAGAATTCCTCGTCAAAATCACTTTCTTCCGTGGTATCAGACATAAAATCGGTAGTTCCCAACCCATCAATAGACGAACTATTAAACTTGATTGGTTCTCTTTCCAAGCGTTCAAAATGTTCTTTTCGCTTGACTCCTTTATAAATATCCGACTGGCTTGTTATATCTATTGACGAACTGAATAAAATATTTTCCCCTTTCTTTTTGTCTTTTTTCAGCAAAATGTAATGTCGTTTATCCTCAGAGGCAACTCGACTTGCTTCAAATGTTTTCACATTCTTTCGCAGGTAGCTTTCTTCTTCCAACTCCCCTATATCACCAGATGATTTAGAATTCATTTCCTTTCTGACATCCCCGATCTTTTTAGTAATTTTTCCACGACGGAATAAATTCTTCAATTGGAAGTCTGAAAAGTCGTGTGCATCCTGAAGATGAAATTTTATAAGATGCTAGATGCTAATTCTCAAATTTTATATAAGATGCAAATTAATGAAAAATTACTGTTTACCCGTCTGTCATAAAGTTCTCGACACCGTAAAGGCAGAGCTGTACATGCTTTTGGGTGTATAGAACGGATATGTTCTAAGTTGCTACTCTAAGTTTCATGCTTAATGCTATCACAAGGCAATATCATACAGTAGAGTAAACTGTCTACAGTGGAGTGAAAATAACATCAGTTGAAAGACGTATGCACAATACCTCAGGCATCAGCTGTGATTTACTCCTATTATATCTTCGTCTATACGATTCTTTCATTTCCATCAAAAGCTCATGCTGGATTTCAGGTGGCAAAGTTTTAAATTCCTCTGCATCCATATCGACTTTTGTGATTTCTTCAAGCATTTTCTACAAATAAAACCGATTCGCATTCATACATGATGATATATTGCCTCGATTGATCCAGCGCTGGAGAGATTTGATATAAACAAATACTAAAAGCAGAGGTACAGAATATATGATGAGACATACTCTTTAAATATAGGTTGATTCAAAGAATAAAGTGAAAAAAGAAAACTTTAGGCCAGTTGATTCTAGGATTGCTATTCAAGTCTCAGAAATCATTTTCGAAACTTCAAATAAATCATCAAACATCGTAGAAAAAGTACCATTGATTGCACTCAATGAAAGGAGCTACGAAGCAAAGTGCTGGCCAGCTTCCTAGCCTTTAAAATAAATTGAATTATTTTGCCCATGAAGTTTCACAACCCATTCCGAGTCCAATGTGTCCTATGAAAGTTACATTGACAGGAGATGGAGATTAGACCGGAGATGATAAAAAAATCAGACAATGCATCGCTTTAAAGACAGTGAATAGCCCTGGACGTACGCCAAAAAACCTCTACATTTGTACTACCGTACCTCTACGTTTTCACTTCTCATCCCCGAGATCCATTCTGCCTCTGCATCAACATTGTCATCACTTTCTGAAGAGCTAACGAAAACCCAAAATAAAGAAATTTTATAATTGGTTTTCAAAAATAAAACGGCTAAGATACAAATATGTATGACTTCAAAAAACCAGCAAACCATTATTCAGTTTTTTATTCATGATAAACAAACCCGCTACATAATGACAACACCCTTGAGGCAAATGGCTGTTGCCATACTCCCAAAACTGAACTTTTTCCTTCTCATTGAGAAATCTCAGTTCTATACTGTTATTACCACATCTAGAAGCATTGAAACGAATTTTGACATTGCTTAAAGTTGCTTTTTACACAAGAGAAAAACATCATATTTAGAAATACAGAGATTATATACAAAATAAGAAATCTTTGGAGTTTGTTTGCAGAAATAAATTGATTAAAAGTATTGCAATCCAAAAGCATAGCAGACAGACGTTTTCTTCTCTGCTGCCATACTGTATTAAATGATTTACCTTACATTTTCTCTTGTAATGGGCAATGGCGGAAGTTCGAATAGATCTTGAGCTTCTGGTCTTGATGAATTTACGGGCCTCATTCTATTGAGGAATAATGTGACTCACTTATACAAAAAACTCACACATATTGAAATTGCATTTGAATAAGAGCTTACATGAAAAAAGTTAGATTTCATCTTCGCACTTAATTGTAAACGGTAAATTCAAGATAAAATGTGTACTGAACTTGAGTTTAGAAAAAGAATGACTGATACATGAAGCTAGCTTATATGTTAGATGTTAAGGGCTAGAAAGTTGGCAGTTTAGGCTCTAAATAGGATGATTCTTTTAATGATATTCTTAACTCTAAGTACATAGGGTACAACAAGATTCTAGTTACATGGTTTATGTTTCTGCCTTTTTTGCCATTTTGAGATTCTTTAAAAGAAAGAGGACACTTTGTGAGAATCTAGAAGCCAAAAGCTGTGTGTAACCTTATCTTTGATTCGATACATTCTTCCAAATTCTAGTGTCCACATACATTTTCTTACTTGGACACATAAGAGAGCAACAATATTGTGATAAAGACAGACGTATATTCTACCATACAAACAATCACCAACAAACAAATCAAAAAATGTGTTTTTCTAAGAAAACCTTGGGACTACTTACCCTTTCTTTCCTGTAACTGTTTCCAGAGCCTTCCCTTTGATAAAGTTGTGCAGAATTTTCTTACTCGCCTTGTGTGCCTTTCCCTCAGCAGCAATTTTTCTCTCTCTTCTGGCAGCCTTTTAGGTTGGAAAAAACAGGAATGAATTACTCAAAAGACACGAAAAATCTTTGCTTAATCCAAAGATCAAATAATCAAACAACCTTGAATAGATCTACTAAGGAAGCCAGGCATGTGTGAGGGATGCTTTAAAGCTGTAAGATTTCCTAAAGAGCTATTTCAATTAGAACTAAATAGAATAAATATCTGTTAAAAGTCAGAAACCTAAAAATGACAAATACAACACACTACAAAATTCATGAAAATGAAAGAACAACACTTACTATTGTCTTCTTCTTCAGTTCTGGTACCCCACCATCAAAAACAAAAATGGGCTTCACTTTGTAAAACAGCAACTTGCAAATGCGATGAAAAATCACAATAAGGTGTGCATTATGAACTGGATTTCCAAATTTGTCCCTCATTCCCTTCGCTGCCTTATTCAACCAGATACTGACATCTTATTTATGTTAAAGTAAACATAGATACTCTATTTGCAACAGTATGTGAATGTGAAAGAATATTATGTTGATTTGCTTGATTAGAGGCCTTTAGAAGAAAGGAACCAACCTTGAACAATTCACTACTAACCCAAGAAAGCCAGATAAGATAAGAATAAGAAAATTCAGATAAGAAAATTATTCAATATCTAGAATGAAGCTTCTAAAAGCAAAAAGATTTGAAAAGGAATCAATCCATTTAAATCATAGCATGTTTCACAGTGACCTTATCATTTTAAGGTTTTCAGGTTATCAGCCTAAGTGATAAGCGAATATAGCAGCCCTACTATATTCAAAGATATGACTAGTGTAGAAAGGATACCAATAGCTAAAACCTTCCCTTCCAGCATTTCAAGAGGAATAGGCTTCCCAGCCGGCTGCAACAGCTGCCAGAGGCCATGAACACCCATCTTACAGCACTAAAAATTGACTCTGCTTTGAACTACATCATTGCCTAGTGTTTCTGTGTAAATCACAAAATTCTTAACCATACAGGCAATAAAACCTATAAGAAAATTGCAAAAAATAAAAATTAACCATTTTTATGAAACCAAAATCAAATCCTAATACAGCAATAGCACAAAATAGGGCTCATCATAAAATCGGTGAGTTATGCATTTCAGATGTATGTATTCATAATTTGTACTCTACTTGGATTGACTGACAAAAGAAACTGACATAACTTAAATACCAAAACAAATGAAAAACGAATATACAAGGTATGATAAATAAATAATTTTTATATGCAAGTGTCTCTGAATGGGCAATCTTTTACAGTCATGTGCTCCCATCTCAGATTGGCCTATTTTGATCCAAAGCCCAGTAAGCATTCTAGGGCTTATGCTCACAACAAAGTTTTAGCCAATATTTTTTAAGAAGAAATGGCTCATCAATGGATACTGTGCACAACTTCTCAAATAAACAATTGCTGGTATCAAATCTTCAAAATTGTTTACTTAATAAACAAACACAAAGCACAAAGCAAGATAATCCTAAAACACCACAACAGGGAGACTGGGTAGTCTCTACTTCCTAGTTTGTCAGACAAAAAGCTTTGTTTTGAAATGTTTGTTTTTTTAAAAGCCATTTTTAAACATTAAAAGAAAGATCAAATCAAACATATAAAAACACCTGGCACCGCTGCTGCCCCAGACTGCAAAGTTTCGGTATGTGAGGGGAATGCGTTCCCGTTTTGCTCAAATCCCTTCCATGCATTTTTGCAAAACGCAGTTGGAACACAGACTTTCATGTGATTTCTGCAAGGGCTCATCACGAGGCTTAGAATACTATTTAAAAATTGAATTTCGCAACTTTTAACTTGTTATTCTGCAACATGATTTGTTCCCGCATAAGTGTAAGCAGCAGAAAAAAATTCCTCACGCATAAAAAATACATTGCACTCTGGTTTAGGCCTATGTTGGTATATATGGAAAGATTTGTAGTGAATCATGGAAGCCTGCATTTTGTCCTGTGGGGACAAGTCTAGCGCATTTTGCCTGTTCTTAAGCTTATGCGCATAAAACTAGAATTCTCTCGCACTCTACAATAAAGTTTTGGCTTATTCAGTTTTGGTCAGCTTCTTCCGAATCTTAGCAAAAATCCTCTTTCATAATAGGTCCTAGCTATAGAAGAGAAAATGACTTGACAGCAGCAAATCTCCACAGTTTCCAGAATGAAAACTTTGTTGCGCATCCGCAATAAATTGCCTGTGTCAAGCCCCCATATCATATCAGGATTACTTCTGGATCTGCGCATGGCCTTGATATCACATACTCTGAGTACCAGAGCCTAAGAAATCGGGAAGGGATCTCCATTCTCCTTCTGATCTAGACTGAACGAAAAGTTTGATCCAATGTTATTTATCCTTCATTCCGTCCGCGCAAAATTCCACGCACAAAATTTGTTTATCTGTTCACGTTCTCCGCGAATGTTCCACCATTTAAACTTCTGACTTCTGATAACAAGACAAAACAAAGACTACAAAACCTTTTCGAAAGCATTTGCTTCAAATTCAGCGCACGATTTGGCGGGAAACGTTATCCGCAAATTTCAAAATTATTGTTCTGGTGTAAACCCGCACAGAAAAAATACTTTACAGTCTGGCCGCTGCCCCAGGCAAGTCAATGGTGCAAAGCATCAGACAAAGAAAAGTACCAGATTTTGAAAACGAAATACACGAATTAAAAAAAAAACAAATCGTGTCTTCAAACCTCTTTAAAGCCAAACATGAGAGTTTACTGCAAAATCTTGTGTCTGCCTTACTTAGGCCAAAAACGTCATTTAATACGAGGTAGCGGGACAATGAATACGAGGCCTTTTGCTATTGTAGTTTCGGGGGGCTTTATGTTTCGGAGTAGTGTGGTGGAATTACGATTTTACCTGGACAAAAATAAGAAAAAGCTGTAATTTGGCACATAGGTTCCATACGATACTGGGAATAACCAGAAAAAAGCCACATCAATTGGACATTGGGAATTCCTTTTTGGGCAAATCCCATATACCATTTTGGGCAAAGCCGATTGTATCAGTGTGAATACTAAAGAGTGCACCGGCTTTAGTAAAAATGGGAATTAGTCTAGTGTTCTTTTAGGTATTTTTGTCTTTTCTTTTCATAAAAAAGTAAAAATATAATGTATGTGTTTTGTGATATAGAAAAGTTAGCACTCGAAAAAGGTCACACAAATAATTTCAAAATTTCAGCAAGGTTATATATTTTTGATCAGCATAAGTATGATTGCTAAAAAAGTTTTAAGATTTTAGAAAAAATTTTAAGGTCATAGAACTTATGAATTTGTGCAACTTTTTTGACACAAGCTCTGTAAAAGTCGAAAACTCAGTGGCCCTCGGAGAAAATCCACATGTTTTTCTGGTCCGGCACTCAAAACAATTAAGAACCCTTGTTGTATAGCTTATTAAAGACCTATGTTGCAATTTTATTCTTTAAAGAGTCTTCCGGTAATGCTTCAAATTTACTGTAGATGCAACAGTTTCTTATATTTTCTGGCAAATAATTCAACACTGGCTTAAATAATTTACGGTCTCGCCGTAATACCGACACAAGGGTCTCAGAGCAACGCGCTTTGCAACCGCCTATGGACAACATAAGCAACTTCACATATCAAGGTGTAACTGCATGGAATGAACTAAGTACAGAAAGAAAAAATGCCCCTTCATTGGCTGTTTTAAAGGAATTGTTGATTGAAATAAAAAATCAAAGGGTGTGATGATTCTGCTCCAGCGACAATCTTTCTTATTCTAACCAAAAGTAGGTCGTATATTAATTAGTTTTTCTTATAAGCAGAATGAGTATGTTTTTTAACTTAGGTTTTTAAACAGGGTACATTGTATATCAATTTTTTATTGCCATTACTGAAAGTTTTATCGCGTATAAAATAGATAAAAATGAAAAAAACAACATTCAAACCCAGGGGCGGTGCCAGCCCCAAAATACTGGGGTGGACATTGAAGGTGAGGAGCTGATAAAGGGGTCGGGGCGAGAAACCAGTGAAAAACCTTACAGCTTAAAAATATTTTGGTACAAGTTTAGAGTTATTTATTGTCAAAAACCTTTATCAAGGAAGAAAGGCAAAGACCACACTTTAAAAAATTAACTGTTAAGCACGATAAAGATGTGTTTTATAGATCATCTTCATTTTATTTTCTCACTATTTATGGAACTGATGATCCAACGCACCACACTCTATGTCAGCTAAAATCTGAAAAGAAACGTAACTGACCATGAAAATGAAAAAGGTTGCGATCTCTGAGAAGAAAACGTACAACACCCTCCCCCTAATGTTTTCAATCCAGTTTTGGAAAAATTAGAAAATCAATCATAAAAAAGTGGAGTGGACATGTCAACTCCAGTCCACCCCAGTCCACCCCATGGCGCCGCCCCTGTTCAAACCCGATTGCTGTTGAACCTTTCAAATTGATGAGAGAAGGAAACATTCGTTCCGCTTTTACCCGGGCAGACGTCACTACAGCCTCGTATTCGACTATTTTGACAGAAATGACGTAAATATGATTCGATTTGTCTGATGCCTAAAAGTAAACAGTGCTTTGACGCAACTTTATCTAAACATATGCTTAAACGATGGCTTAAAACATTGACACTGGCTGGAGTATCCGCGTAAACAAACCCAACCCAACCCTAGAGGCACTTTTTTCATGGTTGCATGCAACATCTCTGTGCTTCGGGAAGACAACTTTGTAATTTTTCTTTATTTTTACCAACAAGACTTATTTGATAGCAAAAGTGTGCAGGAAAACAAAACTTTTTTATTCTTAAAAGAGCCAGCAAAACGTTTTTGAAACTGGACGGACCAAAAAATTGAGGCTGTGAAAGGGTTTAGTGAAAGTGGTATTCTCATGCACGAATGATTCTTCTGCAGTTATATATTTGGCGTTTCTTCTCATTCTTAGCAGGACAGAATTATCGACTTGAAGATGATTTCGGTTTTTTAACGTTTTTAGAGTTTGTCTGTTAACTAATAGCTATTATGACCCAAGATTAGGCCATAGAAAAAACAAAACTCCGCCCTTTGGTTTTGGCACCAAGTTATTCAGGATCAGGTTTCTTTAGCCAGCTTCAGGGACGGATTAAAGCAACAATGATTGAGGTGATATTAAATGATGGTTGGAGTTTATGCCACACCCTTCAGATGAATGAAAATGATGAAACGCCAATTTTCTAAATTATGTTTTTAGCTTTAAGATAAAGAAGATCAAAATACAAATAAAATAATTTTAAAAATATTTTGCTACTACTGACTTCTAAAAAGTTCTTTTTACCGAACCGAAGCAAATTTTAGGGGGAGTATCGTACCTGCAAAGCTGTTACTCAAGGGCCGTCACTAGCTTTTATCCGCGAGGAATGGGGGGGGGGGGGTGTGTGCCTCGATTCTACCATTAACTATGATTCCATTTGCCGACAAAGTAGGTGAGTTATCCGTTATTTCTAGACATACCTTGAAATTCGTTTTTACAATAACTTTTCTTCCAAAGTTGTTTGCCTCTTTTAAATAATCAGCATGTTTTGTTCTATCATCATATGGGGTGACTCAGGATGGCCTCTTTACCAATACCCCAAAGAAAAATTTACTTACGATACGGGTTCCGAAATTGCAAAAAACATGTAAAAAACACAAGATGCACGAATCCATGGAAGATCAGTTTTTAGATATTCTATTGATATCCTTAGGGCAAAGTATTTTTGATTTAATTAGTTAGAAACTCTAACTTTTTATTGTAATTTACTATTATAGAGGAACTGGATGGATATCGTGGATAAATAGGATTAAATGAAAAAAATGAATGAAATGGGGTTTATTGGTGCTCGACTCATGGTTTTTGGCAAAAATCTAAAATATAGACCGCAACCATTTCAAATACAGGTATTCTTAGGTTATAGATAAAAGTGTTCTTGGAATAGTTGAAAACTTATCGAAGATATTGGCACCATCAATTTTGGGCAAAAGAAAGTCTTGAGGAAGATATGCATGTTGAGCCCCCCCCCCCCCCAAAAATGTACAATCTTTGTCAAAAAATTTCCCAATTTCTCCCAAAAAAGTTATCCTTTCTATCAACCAGCGTTAACAAATTGGCTGGATCTCCCGCGGACAGACAACATTTCAAAAAGTGATCTGAGCCCCCTACCCCCCAAAGGACCTGCAGTATTCTAGCATAGAGGCTATGCCCTTCTAGTAGTCACTTCTGCTTGTAAAATTGAAAGTCAGAAATATTATTTTTCTCGCACTAAGCTAAAAAAGATTGGTTACATACAAATTATAATCGTACTTTACGATTCTCAACCTCCAATACCAACAAGAGTAGTATGCACCTTCATACATTTTCTTGGCTCTGATGTCTCTATAATGGGGGTTCGGTAAAGGTCTCATTCAAGACTCCCGTTCAATGGCAACTTCATCTAGAAGGAAAAAAGGCTCGGATAAAATATTAGGACAAACAACGAAAGTGGACTATTCCATTTTTTGATTGCTTTTGTATCAAACTAAATCTAACAAACATTGAGAAAAACGGAAAAGCTGACTTTCAAGTCTGCACAGTCAGCACGAGGCTATTGTCTTCGTTTTTATAAAAAAACTGGGGTGTAATGGCTTTTTTGACGGACTTTTACTGCAACGAAATCTATTGCGTCAAATCACTGTTTACCTCTAGGCATAAACAAGACAGTACTATGCATTTTAAATGCGTGGAAAACAACAAAATGGCAGACAAATCGAAGCATTTCTACGTCATTACTGAAAGTATAAATTGATGCAAAGAGGCTACAGTGACGTCAAAAGGAACGAGTGCTTCGATGGCGGATCCATTTGAAACATTTAAAAGCGATCAGCATATATAGTTGTTGATGTGTATATTTGATATCCCTATTGAATATTACTTAGCGGTGAATATTAATAGCTTCTGACGTCACTTTTGTCATGAATACTGTGAAGATACAAAAGAATCCAACAAGGGCGTTGGTGGAATACGTAACCATGAAGTGGTAGGTTTAAGACAGGATTGACGTCAAATGTTGCAAACTTTTGGCTTTCTATCAAACAGGAACTTTAAATAAATGTATAAAAGGGCATTTGTAAGCAAACTTCTCAGAACAAATATTTTGCAACAACGTCAGGCTGCAAAGGCTGCAAGACCTTCTCAAAGAGACAAGCAAGTGCATTTCAGAGAAAAATCTTCGATCGTCTAAGGTAAATAGAGTTTGTTTTATTTTAGCATGAAATTTTAACATGTTAAATTTAACCATAGGTCCAGGCAACCTTCACAACGGTTTTTGTTCTTTTTTTTCATTCTTTCAAATTTTGTGCCAGCCATAGATTCCTGTAAGTGGCTGTAAAACTTTGCAACCTTGTCATACTAAAGTTGATTTGATTTCAGTTCATAATTAACAGTTGCATTGGTTCATTTGTGGTCAAGATTCCTAAAGCAACTTTAAGATGAATCAAGGGGTTCTTTCACCACGCTGTCGATTTTGAATGTCTCCAATTGATGCACCTTCGTTTTCTTATGATCGGAGCCTTCGAGCCTGTTTTAAGAACGCTAATTATCTACCATATCTGTCTCAGAATATTCATGGATATGGAAAA
This sequence comes from Rhopilema esculentum, assembly GCF_057945365.1. Lineage (NCBI taxonomy): Eukaryota > Metazoa > Cnidaria > Scyphozoa > Rhizostomeae > Rhizostomatidae > Rhopilema > Rhopilema esculentum. The sequence continues at coordinate 50,102 of NW_028300848.1, forward strand.
TAAAGAAAACATATTTATTTGTCTATATAAGGCTATCTCTTCAAGAAATATCTGTTGTGCTAGTTGTAATTGCAATGAGATCGATGGATATTCATTGTCATCAGAAAAGAGGAGGATGGCATAGCAGGGCTATTTATCGTTACTTTTGCAGTTTTCCGAACTTCTGTAATTCCTTCAACCAGCATCGCTAATTCCACCATCTTCACAGATATACGAAAATGTTGTTAGGGATGTTGGACATTAACTTATCTCATTTTTGTAGAAAAACCCAAAAATGTCTATCATCCATATGGTCTTCGCTCTACTCTCATTGATTGCCTGTACCCACATGGTGAAAGCAAATTACAGAACATGCATGTGTGATATACGAACTGAAGACGAGGCCAATGCTCCAGTGTTGACGTCATGGTCAGACAGATTGAGATCGTGTGGCCTTTTCTGTGGTTTCCCTGGCGTTCATGTTTCATGCGACGAAGTTAAGAGCTGGTGCCCAAATAACTGCTTTTCAAAAGCCAAAGCTAAGATTCAAAGCAACGCCGAGTTAGACAACATGTGCAAGAGACACGGCAAAATGGTTTCCCCTCCAAATGGCATACACATGTTTGCATACAGCAAAGTGATGAACAACTGCGGGGCAGCCTGGAACCATCACAACCTCAATTCAAAATTGTGCTGTTTCGTTTTGCGCCCACAGAACAGATGGATTGGGTACAAATGCTAAATGACAAAGACTTGTTGTTCCTAGAATGATTTATCCTGCAAGACTGAAATGACTAAGAAACCACTCACTAGTTTAACATTGTTAGTACCCTAGGCAAAGATTGTTTTATATTCATATATTTACAAAAATTTTACATCCTATAAAGAGAAATCGTTTCCATTAGCACTTGATTTTGTTTTCTGTTTTGTTAGAGTCTTGATAACCGGAATATGTTTGACTTGAATATTCTGACTTCGGAAGCGATAAAGTGTTTGCATAGGGTCAATTGACGGCGGGGGAGGACTATTGGCTGCAGCAAAAGTCGATAAAGCAAAAAAGTTAATAACACAATATCTGAAGCACCAGATGTTTGTTCTACCGTCTATTTCAGATCTCAGATTAGAATTTGAAAGAAGCTCTCCAAGCCTTGCTTTTGAAAATGAAATTCTAGGCTTAAAATGAATTAAAATAGGCTTGTGAATTCCTCGTCGATTCAAGAAAGGTCTTTGAGCAAAATTTTATAGCAAATTGAGCTCTGGGAATATATATATTCAAAACATGGACAACGTGATTCTTCTGAAATCAACTTTAACGCACTGGCCGTGGGCAGGATATGCGGCTTCAAGATCTACCGTTAAAACTACACCTGATATATAGCACTGAAATGAAAGGAAAGGCGTGGCAACATTGGCCACATCCATTGCTCTCCCGATTCACAGGAGCTGGTGCCGCCGTTGAAGTGATGACGGTCAAATGTTTTTTTCTATCATCGAATGGGATGACTCGGGATGGCCCCTTTAGCAACACCCCAAAAAAAGATTTAGTTCCAAAATTCAAAATATTGATAGACATGCTGAATCTTTTTGTAATTTAAAACTAAACCTAATATATAGCACTGAAATGAGACAAAGACGTGACATCATTGGACACACCCATTCATTACTCTCCCAATTAACAGGAAGGAGTTGGTGCTGCTGTTGAAGTAATGATGGTTTTTTAAGTTTGGAACGGTCGATTAAGTTTTTAAGGGGAAAAATGGAGTCTGAACTGGCTGCGAAGGTATGTTGTAAAACCATACCCTTGTTGTAAAAAACAACCTTATGGTTGTTAAGGCTAACTAAAAGCTATGTAAGACAGCTTTTTCAATCTCAGCATTTTTGCTAATTATGTAACAGTGTTGTACGGTTCTGTTGTTGTACTTTGAAAACCCATTATCGGTCTAGCCAAGTGACATGCAAATCAGAGTATAATGAGGAACATAACGCAGTGCTGTGTGGTCACCAGCAAATATCTGCTCGAAAACTAATCGAATGCTCGAATTTGTATTCAATATCAATTATTGGGCACACTAACTTATTATTTCACCAAAACCATAAAACCCAGATGAAACATCGTATCTATGATGCACCAAGGGCTGCATAAAAGGAAGGGGAAGAAGGCCACAAGTCTCTCAAAATAAGAAGGCCTTTAAACTTAGTCGAAAGTTATGGTCGTTTTTATGATCAGTCCAAGGCAAATATTGACGTCATCTACCACGTGACTTCCAGAAAATATCTTTTTGGGCCCATCTCGGAAAATCAATCAGTTACCGATATACAACCATATTTTGAAGTCAGATTTGGTATTAGGCACTTGCTTAGTTTGTCACAACAATATCCCTGTCTAACTCCTTTCCTATACTAATTAAAAATCTTTGCAGTCTTTTTTACATGATTAATTTATCTATTATATGTTGACAAAAAATTTAGTCATCACATTGACTAGTACCTGACACTGTCAGTTTTTGTGGTATGTAAAAAATGTTGAGTATTTAATCGGCTGACTGACTAAATGATAATTCAAGGTCTAATAGCAAGTGCACAGGTCTTACCAAGAGATCAATGAGTTGGAAACCGTCATGAATAAGGTAAATGGGGTCACCTGCATTTCGCGTGAAAGCAAGCCGTCAGAAGACTGGTAACCAGCCTGTGTTATCTCTTGAGCATGGCGCTTGATCAGTAGCCTAAGCATAAGAAACCAAATGCATGTTGATCCTAGGGTATTTGGGGAAAGGAGAAATCAAGGAGAGATTACTCACATATCATTGGTAGGTAACTTTATTGCTAGGATTCTATCTGATAACTAAGTGTAAATGGACAACATTTCAAAAGAATAATTGCAAGATAAAAATAGAATGAACAGCTGTAAATGTAGAGCATTTTATGACAAAGACTGGGTCAGAGTGGGCACCAATGATGACGGCCATAAGGAAAATTGTCACATCCAAAATGCGCCTTATCTTATGTTGCAGAATATCAGAGAAAACCTGACTTTCTAAATCGATTAAGAGTTAGAACATTTTACAGAATGCAAACACCCAATGTGTTGCACGTAACATACCAGGTTTCTACGCTGTTGTATCTTGCTTACATTGAAGTGATGTTTTGGTTACAGTGAAATATCGTCTTTAAACTAAGTTACGTTATCATGATGTGCAACAAACTTGAAAAAATCACTTTCTATGAAGATGGTCTGTGTATGTTCTTTTTGCGAAAGATTTTTCCGCTTTGATAAGTATATCGAAGAATGTGTCATGAGCAGATGGAAATTCTAAAGACTTTCAGTTTCTTTCGTCCCTTTTAATGAAAATCCTTTAGAATTACAAAATAGAAAAAGCTTTTTGGAATCAAGATATACCTTACATTAACTCTCCTATCTCATATTATTCATAATTTTTCTGTAACTAAAGTGCTCGAAATCCAATCATATCATTGTACTTTGACTCAACGAACCTCTCTAAAACCTGCGATTAATAGCTGTTTCTACTTAGCTATACAAATTAGACAAAAGATCAAGAGATTCTTAATCAAGAGATCAAGAGATTCTTAATCAAGAGATTCTTAATCAAGAGATCAAGAGACTCGTAATCATTTAACTAGGAAGCTTATCGAAGAAAATAAATTTTAAGCAAAGCTGCATCAAATTTTTCAGTGCTGTAGCTGTTACTGTTCCTAGGGGGCCCTTCCCCTCCAAAAAATATAAAAAAAGATACTTTGCTTCAAATTAACAATCCCCTTAGCTCATATTTTTTTCAAACAATGGCGCCCCTTCCTCCAAAATAATTATATCTTTCCAATGGTACTGTACATTCAACCTTAATAAAAATGGGGCTAAAACGCTCTTAAAGATTATCTTAATACTTGTAACTTTAATTCAAATTGTCCCTTTTTTATTTACATGAAAAGACAGGCAAAACTTCTTAGAAAGAACTAGGTTTGGCTATCGCCCCATTGTTTATTGGGTCATTGTGAATTTATAACGCCAAAAACAAACACTGGCAAGAGTCACATAAAAATTGGAATCAACAAAACCCATAGAGAGTCAAAGAAGGCACTGGGTAGATATTTTCTATTCTCAGATTGTGCAATGACTTATACGCAATTTTTATCTTCTGCCTCATAGAGAAAATGGGTATTGGAGGCATAGTGACTATCGCAATGGTATGCATTGTCTGTTGTACATGGTTCCTTTGTGTATGGTCTCACGAATTAAACAGGAAGTACAAAGAGGAATAAGAAAATTATCCAAAGAGCCATCGACAGTCTGGCAAAATATTTATCTACCAAAGACTTGATATGAATGAAAGGCAGTTTGAAATCCATGCTCATGGGTGCTTTGTATACCAAACACTAGTGAAAGTGCAATATGGCGAACGTTTTCCATTAATGTTAAAGCTAGATTTTCATCTTGCTATAGATAGTTTAATGCTTGATAATATGAAGTGTAATCAGAAGATACAGCCTTACAATCATACAATCAATCAGAAGATACAGTCATTCAATCCTACAATCAACATTTCTTGGGAAATTGAAACAAAATTTAATTCCAAAAAATTGCTGTGGTTAATAGTTGGATTAAACTCTTAATACACAGAAGGCTTTGGTTATTATATAGATAATTCGTTGTAGAATAGATATGATTTTATGTGATGACATTTTTTAATTGATTTGCTCTCTTCTGTCAATCCTGCAAGTATTGTGTTTCTCATTACAATTGATACCTGGGAATGATATCAGATCTAGAACAATAGTTTTTTGAGACTGCAGCTGTCAGTAAGAAAATACTTTCTTGACTCTCATTCTTAACTTTAACATATCATACAGACAGGGTAAAGTATGAGCCAATTAAGCTAAAATATTTGTAACGCCGTGCTCATAAAATATATTTTTCAATAAGGAGAGATTTCCTTCCTCTCTGACTGGCTTAACAATTATTTTGAACTTGCGTTAAGATCTTCAACAGTCTTCAAAGTTCAACCCTGTCGATTTTCTTCCAGAAGAATCTACAGTACGCAAATTTTAAACAAGGCTGAATTGTTTTTATTGCTTTGTAATGATTATTATGCATGCTTTCAATAATAAAAGCTAAAATGATAGAATAGAGGGCAGACATAAATCATTGCAAGTATAACGAGGAATAACTCCGTCTATATTTGGAAAATTCAAACATGCATTGTTCGTCCTTTACATCAACAAAACACCAAACCTTTTACTTTTGAAACTTTGTTACTTGTCCAAATTTTCTTAACAGTTAATAGTGATATCAAAACAAACATAAAACAGAAATAAAAGGAAGACAAAAAGATATGACAATATGTTCTATAAAGCAAAAACACGTTTTGAATTGTCATTCACAAAACATTATGTACAAGAATAGAAAACAACTTTAGGAATTTCAACATGCTACCTGTTACGTCGAAAAATCTGGCAGCCATGCCTTGACTTTCTTACGAAGTTCATCTTTTCTTTTCTGTCGTTTTCTCTCTTCCTTTAGATCTTCAACAAACGCTTTCCATTGACTCAATGCAGATTTTAAAAGACGCCTAAGGAGATAGATAAAGGTCAATCACAGGTAATCTCGGCATTAATAAAATATATATTAAATATTAACAAAGATAATAAAATTTGACAATGAGCTGCTAGCTTCACAAGATTCAGTTTTGATCTTGAGTTGGGACTATGAATAGGGGAGACAAAAATGGAACAAGAAGAAGGGAACCTGATCATTTTGCCAAGAGCATAGTCTGACTATATGTGGCTCATTCGTAAATAGAACAGAACATCAGATTCAACAAAGTAGGGTTACCGAGGGTGGTTACCACCTCTCAGCTGAATAAGGCGACTAAAAGGCAACGTTATTTGGAACTGGATGGTGATATGGAACTGAATGGGGTAGAGTTTTAGGCTCAAAAATGAGGCTTGCCATTATCTTTGGCTCTCGTTTCCATGATCACACCCATTTTGTTCACCGGTCACCACAACTGCCCATTAGTTCAGACACTGAAACTGAGCACGCCATAGTGGATAACATGAATCAGGTGAGGTAGATATAATGTGTACACAGTTGCCCGCAGGTTGCAGGACTGATTGTGTCCAATCATTGTATCTTAGGGCCTGGGAAAGATTTGGTTGTATGACTTACTAAACCTCATTTTGTCAGTAATACGGTTGGTGATGATAAATTCTAGCCAAAGTTTGGCTAGTTGTATGCAGGTCCCATATTTTTTAAACTTTCTTTCAAGATTTCACGGTATACTAATACTAAATGGAGAATATACATACTTTAGCATACGACACTTTCAAGAAGAAAGAAAACAGTCCAAATTGGGAGCAACTCACTACACTTGATAAGTTGCCGTTCTATTGAGCATAATTTTCAAAAAATATTCCAAACACATCCTGGTCATTACTAAACAAAAGCAAAACTGTTTTTGCTTACTTTTCATCATGTTGTTCTGCCTTTTCTTCATTCGACCAATAGGCCAATCTCTCATTTGTGACGTAATATTGCCATGTTTGAAAGTATTTCTTCACGACTGCAGACATGAAATGCCTTTTTGCCACATCTTCGAGAATATCGTAATGCTTTCCGTACTGAAACACGAATGATTGCGAAGGACAATGAGATAAATAAACGAGATTTGCAAGATGTCCCAGCATAATATTGGAGAAACGAGACTTACAGTTAAAGTATGAGCCGCTGACTAAGAAAATCAATTTTTGAAAATGTTATTTAGAAGAAAGAAAAGTAAAAAAAAGGAAGGACAGTTTCTTACACTTAAATGGTTTCTTGTTTTGCAAGTTACTATAGCTTTTGTGATATTCACATGTTATTTTTCAGAAGAATCGATGCATTTAATAACAAGATATAATTTCTGAGTTCACATTATTCACCTCAAATTCTGTGGTGTAATTGACATAATGGTGCTCAGGTTGGAGGTACAAATCAGGGGCCTAGAACATATACTTCCAGACTCATTTCCCTTGCACTGAACTTGCAATATGTGAAACCAAACCATTGCTAAATGATAAAAGGAAGTGAAAGACATATGTTTAGTACCTTTTTCCAGGCTTTAAAGCTCCTTCGCAGCAGAATAACTCGAAAACATTCATCTGCATATAAAATTTTCTCTCGCTTGCTTTCAAGTGTAAAATTTCTCCAGACTTGAATATAGTTTCTGAAAACTGTTCGTGCATAATATTTTTCTGCTATTTGTACATTGAGTTTGTTTATTTCTACCAATCTCTTCCAAGGTTCCAATCCAAACCGTCTAAGCAAAATACAACAGTAATTTGCATCCGCCTTCTCACAAGCGATTTTGTACTCCTGCTGTCTTTGCTGTTTCTCTTGCTCACGCTGTTTGTGACATAAAAAAGAAAACCAAATCATTTTACAAATTGTACAAACTGAAGCCAGTCCCCTAAGCCCAAAAGTGCCCCGAGGCTAGCCTCAGATCGAAATCGGGGCGAATCCAACAGAAGATATCTATTTTTCCTTCCATCGAGTCTTTTCCGACCGAGCCTGATCTCAGAGAGAGCTGGAGACATACATATCACTTGGATCGAAAACATTGTGTGAAAACCTCAAATGTGCGAGAATAAACTATAGAACATACCTCTTTCTTTTCCCTCTCTTGTTCTTTTATTTGTCGAACTTTTTCTTTTTTCATTTCAATTTCAGCAAGCATTAATTTTTCTTGCTCTATTTTGAGTAGTTCCTGAAAATGGATAAATATAGTATTAACAACACCCAACTGACCTCATAACAGATAACTGGTTTATTCTCAAATTCTTTGAAATGATTTTCATTAGTTGACGACTTGTTTGGATAGGAAACTGTCTTAGAAATAGGCTTGGAGGCTGTTGGGAAAGTGTTCTTCTTCTGGAGGCTGTTGGGAAAGAGAAACTTCTAAGGATGTTTTATTTCTATCAAATACCGGCCCGACATAATTGATAGTTTCAAAAGCAAGAAAACGAATGACGTTGTAGGACAGCCATTCCAAATTCTGCAACTTTGAAAATTTCTACAGAATAACCCCTACCAAAAGGTGGTTTTGATAAATCCTTTCCAGCGATACCTTTTCAAACAGAGGGGTGCTATACTTGCGATGCACTTTATAGAACATAAAGAGTATCACCCTAAAAGAGTATGCATTTTGAGGAATAGTTTGGGACATTTGTTCTTGAGTAGCAGACTTTCGAGAAATGACAAACTATTACAACTGGCCTCACTATCATTTCTTTTCAGGGGATAGTAGTAGGTTATTCGCAACTTTTATTTGTACGGTTTGGGTGCCCCGCCAAAGGCAGGGCGACAAAAAATTACTATAGGCTCATCAATTTGCCCTCCTCCACGGAAATCTTTAGTAAAAGGCGAAAGATTTGTGCGGTTTGAAGGAAGACCAGAGCGTGATATACAAAAGAACGGGCGAGCCCGATATAAAAAGCTGCCAGGTGAAGCAGTTGGGAGAGTGGTTCGCGCATGCGCAAAGTTGATACTCATTTGAGGAGACATTTTTGAGTAATTCGTTTAACGTAAATCCTCAAATCAGCCCCCTGGGGGCTGGTTTATCTTTGGTATTTTTGGATAGGGGGCTATTCGAGGGAGGGGTTATACGATGGGGGGCTTATAAAATTTAGACATTTAGAAGACATTATTGAAAGACCTCACATATTTTAGTAGGAATTTCTATATTAACATCTTATTAATTATTACCAAAAGTATGAATTTTTGTGGTAACTAAATAAAACACCAAAGGCAACCTCAAATGGCAACAATTAACAAATTGAGAGGGGCAAATTCGAGGATTTACGGCAAATATGTTACTGTCGTTTCCCTTGTGTCATTTGAATTCTGATAAACCAAGCTTGCAAAATCAAAATTTCAAGAAACGCCCCAATATAATGCTAATAATTTACTGGGGTCAACACAAACTTTGTCTCTCGTTCCCACATTGTATAACCAGGCGGCAAACCGAGAGGGGGCAAGGGAGATGATTGCCTCTGAGCCCGTAAGCAAAGGGGGACCCGCTGGTAATTTAATTGTCTCAATTTAAAATATGACTCTTAATGACATGGTAATTAAAAATCTGTACTGGAAAAGCTGAAAAAATGCTTTAAAAAAATAAAATGTAAGTAGATTTAAAATATTATACGAAAAGTGAATCCATTTTAAACGCATTTTAGGTATATTTCTTTGGGTAGGAAGGGGCTCAAGCATTGGGCCTGCTCCTGGGCCCGGTGTGGCTCTCGGGCGGCCATGCGTGTAATCACAATATTAACTTTGATCTTAACAAGAAATTTAAATATTTTATCGATTTGATTTATAAAGAATAAAAGACGTTGGAATATAAACAAGGAATATAAACAACACGCTTGATTCTTGTGATGAAATAGCGTGTGTATAACATGACAGTATGATAAAATATTCAGTTCTAAATAATGCATTCGCTCTTTCTTTTTGTTCTTGATGCACTTCCTTGCACTGCAACGTATACACCTTGCGGTTCCTTAATACACAAAGCTCGAAAATTTTGGAAACATTACTAACCAAAGGGAGACACTTTGAACATTACCTACTGGAATATTAATCTAGTTAATTTTTTGGTTTCTTTGATTAATTTTTATTATCGCATCTCGTACTATTGTGTTAATTTTCATCGATTTGTAATTTGTATTATTCCGGCTGATTATTGTACATCCAATCCTCGCACTGATGACGCATGCGCGACAAAACTAATAATGAACAAAGAGGCCAGGGGTGACCCGTCTTGTTATTTCTATCTAATAGTTGTATTAGACTATTGTAAATATGATTAGTCAAAGGAAATGTTACTGGTGCTGGAGGGGCAATTACCCCATAGTTAGTATGTTAAGAAATGCCCAAGCTTTAAGAGAATTAAATTATCTTTTGTTAGCAGAATACAACTCCACCGGCTCAAACTTAACTTCATCAACACTTACAAGTTTTTCCTGCTCCTGTCGTTTTCTTCTTTCTTCGAATATTGCTTTTTTCTCCGCTCGCAGTTTAGCTCTCTCCTCCATCGCTGGTAAAGATACAGAAAATTGGCTCTCAGTATTTTAAGATTTATCCAGTTGACGTAATTATCATGCGGGCATACCAATAGCTACATATCTTCAAGGTAACCTATATATCTTAGAAATTGTATACCCCTAGCAAGCAGAAGCACCAGCTTTGTACAATCATCATCATCATTACATTTACATTTAACAACCCTTTTGGGTCATACAAATGTCTGCCCAGTCAACTACAACATTAAAATTTACTGTGGTGATTTCGACATAGGTTGTAAAAGGTATCCGAATCAAGCATCATATTCTAGGACAACATTTGAGAAGAACATATTGTTCACATAATTGTTTCATCGATGTGCAACGTTTCTGCTCAGCCTACACAAACTATACCTTCAAATGTCTTTCTCTACTTTTCTTTCTCGAAATACACTCATTTCTTAGGCTCAAGAAAAAAGGTTAACATTGGGTATTCGGGAAACTTCAATACTTATTGTTTCTGAAGGGTGTCTTAACTATGATGTCATTGAACTTAACATTGGGGGCTCTTCATTTAAATTTTCATGAATGGAACAAATTATTTATGGATGGTTTCGAGGCAGCTTAGAGCAGGCCTCATCAATTTCTCTATTGTTTACGAATGCTCGATGCATATCTGTCAAGATTCGCGTCTGTTCTAGTGCGGTATATAGATGAGGGAAGTGAACTTTTATGCTCTGCACCTAAAGATTTATACCAACCACCCAGACTGACTTTCACAAAACTTTGGAGTTCTGTGCTTGTTTCAAAACGCCAATGTTTCTTAATTAATCTTCTTTGAGTACTGACGTTTTCTAACTTTTCTGATTGTCCAGTACTCGTTTCTTAAATCGTGTTTCTTAAAAAAAATGAGAATAACATAAAAACGTAGTTTTGATGAGAAAAAACATGAGAGGAGGATTCCACTTACGCAACAAAACTGGTTTGGTTGCAGATTTCTCAGATTTGACTGTCGATTTTCTGGAAAGCAATTCCTCCTTACATCTCTTTGACTCTCTCTCGTCACTTAACATGGCGCTAACGACCGATTCGGAATCCACTTCGTCAAGATTCAATCCAGTTTCTACCTTTTCGTTAAACAGCTCGGATTTAAGAACGCTTTTGTTATTGCTACTCGCACCTCCTTTTCGGTGAGAGTGCACAAGTGACGGATTACTAATCGAATCTGATCTCCCCTTTTCAGACACCGGTAATCTTGGCTCCGCTGATAAAGGAAGAAGTTTCTTTCCGTCAGATTCTACCCTGATGCTTTCCGATTTATCTGATTCAGTCCTAAATGCGTTTAACTGCTCATGTCTGTTACTCTTATTCTCTGAAAACTTTTTAGGGTCCTTTTTGGTAAACGTCATTGATAATGGCCTATTTCTGGGTTTACGGCTTGAAGAAGGCTTTCGTTTTTTATCTTCATTTTCGAATATCTCGTCCTGAAAAGAGATAAAGAACCTACTGAAAAGATAAGAAGAGCAAATTGATACAGACACCAATAAGTATACCTCTAGTAAAGAAAATAAACACTTTTAAATAAATTTCAAAAATATGCAGAAAAAGGGAACAATAACACTTCTATCGGAGGAGATGCACATTTTCAAGTCTATTTATGAGTGTTAAAAAATATCAAACTGTACATCGACATTTCAGTACACTCATTATCGAGCCTTGCTCGTACACACACCCTGCAACTGTTAATACATTGAAAATTTTTGACAAAAAAGAATTTTGATAACTAAACACATCTCATTTCAAGAGTCTCTTTATATCGTACGTATTACAAAAAGTTACTCGCGTTACAAGCTGAACAAGTTTTTTCTGCAAACCTCTTTGAAAGTAATCGGGGTAAAGCTATGTATTTGTCTATTCATGCGAGCTAATAAAGGCAGAATTTATAAGGCAAAATAATTTTCTTACTATTTTTCCGTTGATGTCTGCAGATCTACCTGTGTCTTGGGGCCCACTTGTATCAGCTTCCTGCCTGTTCACTTTACTTTCACTATTTCCCCAGAGTCTTCCACTAGCAGCTGCTTCCAGGAATGTCGCCATTTTCAAAGCTCTCTCTTGCTGCTCTCTTTTGATTTCCTCTAAGCGATATTGCTCCTTGGCCCACGAACGCCAACTGATAAAACATTTCCGCATCAGTTTCAGCTTGGCATGACCAATGGCCATTTGCTCTTTTCTAAAAAATGAAGCAAACACAATGAACGAAGGCAAGAATACTGTGAAAGAACTTAAGAAAAGTCCCTCATAAAATTGTTTCAGTATACATTACGTTGGACAAAAAGACTGCACATGATTTTGAAAAACTATTCATCAATTTCCTGACGTTTAAAAGTTTGTCATTTCAAACAGTGAATAATTTTACAAAGCGAACATTAAACAAAGAATTTCACTATAATTGATACTAAATAAAACGTCAAAAAGTTTTTTCAATAAAACAATTTGAAACGGATCAGTTTCTGATAGGGTAGGTAGCAAATCACTTTGACTCAAAAACTTTAATCATGTACTTGTAACCAAAAAGATTACTTCCGTTATATGTGAAATTTATATGTATTCATGATAGTAAATTATTATTAACTTTTTCTCTTGTGGTCATGAAAAGTTTCAATTAAAACGACAGCCCAACCTATATCTGATCTTTAGCGCCATTGCAATATCCTCGGCTTCCTTACACGACTTCAAATGATTTATGTATGCTCTCCATGCATTCCATGCTCGTAGCTTGCATTTCCAGTCACACATGGCGCGAGCCTTTCCAACCTTCATACGATTATCAACAACAAGACCATACCAGGCCGAGAAAACCTTATGCAAGAGCTGAAAATAAAACAAGACTTATAAAGTAGTTTGAAATATATTATCTTAACAAGATAGCATAGATATAATTTTTTCAAAGAAGCATTGTAGCTCGAGTTTCAAACAGGAAAGGTCCTCAAATGAAAACTGTGAAAAGGTCCTCAAATAGTGCATTCTGCCAAAACCCGATTAGGTTCTTCAAGTTATACAAGAATACACAACCCTCAGGTCATCATTTAGAAGAAAATAAATTATTTGCATCGATTTCAAGTTTGTAACTTAACAATCTTTTTGCAATTATTCCTATGCATTTCACACCACATATGAGATTAGAGCAAAAAAGTTTTATTCAATAAAAATTATTCGTACCCTCAGGCTTCCAGCGGCTTCCCGTAAAGATTTCTCTTCCATTTCAACCAAGACGCGCCTCCTCATCTTCTCTTCAGCCATCATTCTTCTCTCCTCTTCTTCCTTTTTAAGAACTTCCTTTTGTCTCAACTCAAAACGTACTTGCTCTTCAGCTTCTTTCAAAGCCCTTTGTCGCCTAAGATAATAAAGTTTCCAAAACCATAAAAACGTAGCAGTTTAACATTACATGAATATAATAATACATTTCAAATAAGATTTTCCAATATTTTATTGCATGTTTCACAGCTAATGCCAACAAAACTTCTTTTGTAGCAGTATGTACACGTTGTAAGAGGAAATCACTTGAAACAATCTAAGAATATATTTATATCTTGTAAATAAAGCAAGTAAGACTATTGGTTATCTGGCGAAGTGATCTGGTTCGATGATACGCGATATTCCGGAAAATTGTTGAACATCATTGCCTCTAGAAGCGTCCCCATTTAAGAAAGTTTACTCACATTAAAGACTTGCCCCAGTTTAATTTCAGCAGATAAAAAGTAGGCAGGAGAAGACAAATTGTATATTAGACAAAATTGTGTATGTATATTAACGATGTTGAATATCTTTCTGCTTTCCGAAATTTGATACAAACTACAACACATGATAGAACTATATAAGAATGTTTGGACAAACTGTGAAAAGACAAATATATTTAACTGGCTAAAACATTTAACTGGCTGACACACCGTTAAAATACTTTAATTTAACTAACTAACTATATTATACAACAGTTACACATACGTTGAGCCTTGAATCCAATGGTTTAAACTTACTGACATCCTTAGTAAGAGATCCCTACATTCATAGGGTGCTCCTGATATTGATCTAAACCAACAATTAAGACGACGCTCCATACCTCTCCTGTTCTTCTTTAGTTTTTAGTCTTTCCTCTTCCATTTCTTTGCGAATAGCTGCCATCTGCCTTTGAATGGCCGCTTCTTCTTTCTGCTGCTTCATTTTTCTTGCTTTTTCTTCTTCCTGGATCTTTTTTCGAGCCAAAACTTCCGCATCTCTCTTCATCATCTTTTCCCGCTGTATATTGTGTATCTTTTCTTTTCTCGCTTTGTTTCTTTCTTTCACCTGTTAGAATGTTTCTAATGTTTATTTAATAAAAAAGAGTGATAAAACAAATACTAAAATGAAGACACTGCAAAATTTATTGCAAATATTAATGCAAAAATTCCATCCCCTCAAACCAAAGTGTCTTCATGGTATATGAGCTTTCCTTAATCTAAATTCATACTCACTAATTGATGCCTCTGTTCCATTTTGGGTCTTGGGTCTTTGAACTTTTTCGTCACTTTCTCCATTCCAAGATCTGACATCACTGTCTCTTCAACATTTGTATTACTCATAAATTTTCTGAACATCTTCTGAGCTTCTTCTTCATAGTCAATGGAAATATCATCATAATCTAGACAAGAAAAGTCAGAAAATGTGGATGCTAAGAACTAACAGTTCGCTTTCAATACATTATCAAATCGAATTATGCTTTTTTATTCCAAATAGAAAACTACACATATTTGTAACTTTGTGTTTCCAGCTTGTAGATATAGAATTACTCACTCAACCAGCTAAATACTTAATGCATTAAAAATCCTACTGCATTTCAAAAACTATGCCACAAAACGTTTCAGGTAGATGCATCAGTCTTAAAAGATCGTACACAATACAAAGTGCTGATCTCTTGGTATTCTACCAAATCTCCCAAACAATTCTCAGACTATTTTGCAATGAATTAATTCTAAAAATGATAGTAAAAAGCAAAATTACCATCATTATTGTAGGAATTCTGAGTCAGGATATGTCCATCTTCAGATAATCCGTATGTTTCTATACCATCATTGTTATCTGTTAACGCTGGTATCATTGGCTTTGCTTTAGAAGACCAATTTTCATCCTTGAATTCAAGCTCAAGGTTCAACTCTGATAAATGCTGACCTTGCATCCATTTATCCACAAGCTCTTGAGCTATTTTTAAAAAAATGCTTCTTAAGAATCTCTACTCAATTTTTTTCTAAATACTCAAGTGACAATCAAAATAAATCTATGATATGAAAAAATATTTCAGTCTCAACAGTCCCGAAAAAACATTTAAGAAAGCTCAAGATGACATTATTTCTGTTTGCAAAAATGCAGCATGACTAAATTTGAATATCAACACCTTTGTCATAATTTGGACATAGGCCTATATGCTGTAATGAAGGCATTGCAAACATTTCAATAAAAAATTGAATGGAATAATGGAAAAGTTAGACGGAATAAGCAAAAAATAATAGAAAAAACAGAATTGGCAAAGGAGCATCCCTACTAAAACTACCCCACATTCCAACACCCCCTTCCCCTTGGCACCACCACTGCCAGGGTGAACCTTGTCAGAACTAAAAATACTGTTAAAATATCAATCTATAAAAGATCTGTCTATTAAACACTTCTATTTAATATATTCATAACAGGATCAAATAGATTGTACCCTTAGCAGGTGCAGTTTCTTACAACAGCTGTTCCTTTTGAACAAAAAGGTAAAATTGGAAGAACAAGACATAAAGCTATCCTTTATTGAAACTTGTAGATATAAATTTAACCTCATCAGGTTAAAGGCTTCGATAGAAATTTTTACTTGAACGAAAGTAAGTCCTTTATTTTTTGGGTCTTTCTAAGGAGCTTGCTGATATACCTTCATAAATAGCTTGATCATCTGGTTGCATGACAGCTATCTCTTCAATGCCTGGGATTGCACTTCCATATGCTTCTATGGAGGCACCATCTGATGCTGCTTGAACTCTCTAGAATACAAAGAGATCTACTTAAGAAATTTTATCAACTTTCTATTTATGCTAATACCCTGATTAAATGCAGACCTGGGATAAATATGTACTTTGTCTCCAAATATTTATATTATTTAGCAATGATTATTTCTTAACTTTTTCACAAGCTTTGCCAACTCTGACATAAGTGTTTGTTTAGTAAACATTCTCAAAGTCACTGTTACTGAAATGAAGCCATGATTAGCTGGTCCAAAACAGAGAATTTATTTTGATATTAACTATAAATGTAAAATAAATATCTTAAAATTTTAAAAACCCATTGCTATGTTTAAAAGTCTCACAAATGATATCATACGTATGATAACTATTAGCTGTAAATTTGCAAAATTTCAATACCATAGAGTTGAAAAAGTTTGTTTTTTCAAAAGCACAAACATTTCAATAGAGCTACATGTGGAGTTGTAGAGTTACTTATATATTTATATGTATATGCTTATAATCTGATAAATGAGTAGCAAACCTTTATCCATGCTTGCACACCAGATTCTTCTTGTTTCCTATCAATACCCTTCAAAATATCAATAAAAAATAGCAAATTAAGCTAGTAGGCATAAAAGCTTAATTAAGTAGGCATAAAAATGTTTCCTACTTTCAGTCTTTGCCCCTGGTAAGAAATCATTTGGGTCATAGGAAAATTTACCAATACCAGTACACTCTTTGTTTAAAGAACAATTTGAAAAGAATACAAGCCTCAAAATTGGTCAAGTTAAGAACAAATTAAGAACAAACTGTGGCTCAGTTACTGTAATGTAATTTTGCACAATGTTTCATCTTAAAAACGAGGAGATTTTTGCCAGAAAGAGGTGCTTTTTGGTGAATTTTAAACTTTTCCAGCAAAAGATATCTCATTCACATTGCTGGCAAACAAGGCCTAAACACCTCCCTAGAGCAAAATAGTTAGCAAATGCACTGCTTACACCTTAATTATTAAAGAAGATATCAAAAACAGTCCAGCCACAGATTTTTGTAAAAATTAAGAACAGCAAGCCTAAAATTAAATTCATTGGTTCTTTTGAAACAATCTTGACATGCGAATCAGGAAAATAGATGTAGGCTGCTGAGAACCAAATCAATATCTAATAAACTTCAAAACAAAACATATGGATATATTGTTGAGCTATGCCCACCTGTAATATTTTCAAATTTCCCAACAAATTTGCAGAGAAAAAGCATGTGTCTCTTGGCACACATTCTACTACAAGAATTACGCAAAACTCACATATTTTTACATAAATAACTTTTGTAAATGTGAACAGAATTAGATGAAAATTTGCAAAACATCATGAAAAACCTACCACAGATATTTTTTTAGGTTTTTGAATCTCAAACATTCTGGGGGTGAAGTTTTTTGACCCCAATACTGAAGCCTTACAAGCAAATAAAAACGTCCTGTTTTACTCAAAAATTGTCTGCTTTTTTAGACCAAATCATCGAAAATTGAAGTAGAAGAATATCTAGATTACTATTTGCATGCTTGTTATAATGCAATTGCGTTGACAAACAATTTGTCTGAGCGACTTTTAGCTTTGATGATTCTAAATATGAGAGAGTACCATGGTGTTTGGCTAATTGTGAATTTGTACATAAATTGCGTGAAACGTTTGAGCAGTTGATTATCGGTATTAAGAAAAAGGTTCAGGAAATTCTAATCAAAAGAAAACAAGCAACAAACGATTTGGTCATTCTAACAAATACGTGCATGGAACAACAAGCACTCCGTCCTTACAAAACCATAATTTTATTTACTTACCGAAGACGATCCTTTATTCCATTTGAATAAATTGTTCTTTGCCATAACAGTATCTGCACTTTTAAGTATAACTAGAAACGGTTTACACTTTGGCCGAAACAAATTAAGCGCACTGAAACTTTGTTTTTGCCAACAGCCGCCATTTGCAAGCCTCTCTTTGCTTTCCTTCAAGCCTCGTGTTGCAGAGAACAGCGACAGACCAATGATCGCTTATACATATCATTGTGTCTGTCTGTGTGTGTCATTCCCAGAACCAAAAACAAAACATCTCCTGTAAATGTCAGCATTGCTGTAAATTTCGTAATTTGATCTTATCGAATTTAAAACATTCAGTAATAATTTATCAGTTGCCCTATGATGCTCTGGGCATCTAGCAGAAGCTCTTAACTAAACTAAAAGAAAGATAAAGAGCCGAAAAAAGCTTTTTTGTTGTACTGTCCAGACAAAACATGAGATAAATGAGTATGTTTCTATTCAGGTTTTGTAGCTACTTTTTGTTGTGTTGCTGCTTCGAAATGTCATTGTTGATTGTGTATATTATCGTCTGTCTGTTTGTGATTTCTGCGTCATGGCGTATACACATGTTCAAAATTTTGGCCATTTCCTCGCTACACTTGCATGGCTAAGATACCTGGGGTTTGCAGGAGTTTGCACTGATTGCAACAACAAAATTTCCTATAAAAAAATATGATTATAAATGTGCAGTATTGAAAATTTCAGCCCGGGCCGAGTCAGCCCGGGCCGAGTCAGCCCGGGCCGAGTCAGCCCGGGCCGAGTCAGCCCGGGCCGAGTCAGCCCGGGCCGAGTCAGCCCGGGCCGAGTCAGCTTAGGCCGCCCGGGCAAAATTATTCCAGATCAACCTTGGCTTTGTGTTCGCACTACAGAAAATATTTCTTTGGTTCACTCTACCCCCTACCCAGGCAGAAACAAGGTTCGATATTATAGTCTAGACAAGGCATTTGACATTCATGACAGGGTCATACATGAAATCACCTATAATTTAAAGATTTTTAGGCCCCCTGGCCCTCTGTGTCACCATCTCTCTGAACCCCTCTATTATATTGCCAATGACGTCATTACTCACACGCTCCACCTCCAGCCCTTCGCTATACATTCATTTGAAGAGTAGAGCAAAGCCAAAAAGCATAATTTCCTTTTTATAAAAAAAATTTGCAGATCTAAAGTTGCGAAAATTATATTTTTAAAAAGTTGCGAACATTAAAACAACTCTGAAAGGTACCTTCTTAAGCCTGATTTCTCTACGATGTTCGTTGCTTTAGTGTTTAGTCTATAGAAACTAATAACTCTTACAAATCTGAACGCGTTTCAAAGATATGGTGAATTTTTTAGGCAGCTACTGCGATCGGAGAAAAATAACTCACAATGCTGACTTACAGCTAAAATTTAACTGTACCCAAGAGAGGAAAAGATTGAATGGTGTAACTTGTTGTTTAGAATGCATTGAGCATATTCTGTCTACGCAAAACTGAACTGATAGAATGACTGATAATACATTTAGAAAACTACAATATGAGTACAAGGAAGAAATAATGTTCAAAATACCTTGGAAAAGGGGAACAAAATTCACTTGAACTCTTCGTCCGACGCTTAATAATGAAAGCAAGTGAAATTATTTCCAATCGAAAGCCCGGTTTACACTACAAAAAGCTACCCGGGTTGTGTTGAGTTCACCCAGGGTAAACTCTCTTCAATTTGTATTCTAAACGGAAAGTGGGTCTAAACTTGGTTTCCACACGCAATTGTGAGTCAGCCCGGATTGAGTCAACTGCCAACTCTGATTCTTTCTTGAATAATTTTGAAGGTTTTCTGCCGAACGTTACGTTTCTTTTCACTTACATTTTTTACCTCCCCTTTCTTTCTCTTCCTGCTTTCTCCAGTTGTTTCTACTGATTTCCTTCTCATTTCTTCAGCTTTTTCCATTTCTGCAGTTTGTTTTTCTTTAACTTGCTGCTTGGTGATCAGCATTTGCTGCTTCAAAAAGCTCCTTTATCTTGCAAGGAGAACATGTTTTTCTTTGTGCTCAGGATTAATTCCACTTGCACTTTCTTCTCTTCTAATTTTGGACTTTTTGTTGGTGAAAATAATCTGGAAGCGATCTCTCACTGCTCTGCAGGATACACCAAATTTTGGCCTTTCTACCTGCGAAAAATTATCCACAGTTTTTCTCCACCCATCGCTCCTCGGCCCACCAGGACCCGGCGAAATTTCCCGGTACGCCCTTGCTTCGAGTTATATTTTTCAAAGAACTTTCGAAAGGCAATTATCAATATTCGAAAAAACGTTTGCATAAAAAGTTCACCGTGGTTATGGTTTCGGCGTCATAGATTTTACAGTTTAGTTTAGCTTCACCATTAAATTGAGAAAAACTATATCAATGATGTATCAAATTTCCACCAGTTTTTGCTAATTCCTCGTAATTGTATAATTTTTTTGAACAGTTTTCCGATATCTTCAAAAAGGCCCAAGACCTATGATTAACCAAGATATATGAATAACGCAAATTAGTTTCTTCACTTATGACTAATGCGAATTATTTCAAATGCCTGATATCGAATAGCTGAGAGGGTTCTCACTTTTGAAGCATTAACTGAGTACAATCCTATGTTCTTTTCATTCAGAATGGTTGTATCTGGATAAGATTATCGATGCGTTGGCAGTTGGGTATGGAAACGTTCACATATTACCTCATCAAAGATGGAGGGGGGAGGGGGGATCACACAAATTTTTACGGTCATAATGATCAATAAATGATGCAAATTAGATGATAACTTAGGGGGAAGAGGATTTTTCCAATGTTGCCTATATTTTGATATGTAATTTGTGCATGTTCCTTTTTTGAATGATAATGCTCTTTCCAGGGCCTATTTTAGTGTGCAGTATTACACACTTTGTTCAATTTTAATTTAAAAACGTACAGTATTGATTTCCAAAATGTACAGTATTGAATTTTGGGATTTGTGAAAATGTCTTTTTGCGGCTTTCCCAGATTCCTGCTTTGTTCACAAAATGTGAATTTTCCTCGTCAGTTCGATATAGAGTTCATGTATTGTAATTATCGTATAACCATCGGAAAGACTCTCTTATCAAAATTAAAAACAAAGCGAAATGCCCAGAACCAAAAACAAAACATCCCCTGTAAATGTCAGCATTGCTGTAAATTTCGTAATTTGATCTTGTCGAAGATAAAACATTCAATAATAATTTATCAGTTGCCCTAAGATGTTCTGGGCATCTAGCAAAAGCTCACTTAACTTAACTAAAATAAAGATAAAGAGCCTAATAAAACTTTTTAGCTAATAGATCACCTTTCTTCAAACAGACCCAACAACCTCTGTAATGTATCGGTCGTAAAAATCGGTATTACAGACCACTATATGACATACGGTATTAGAAAATTAAACGCTAGAGTTTATGTCAATGACGTGAAATTTAAAACAGAGTCACGCAGCTTGAAAAATTATGACTGTGACTCTTTCCTTAATGACTTTGGTAGTATTGACTGGGAGATGGCTATGTCAGGTAGATCGGATGACCCTAATAGGATGGCCAGAAATTTCTACGATCTCTTTCTCGCTGTCTTGGATGTGCATGCCCCGTTGAAAAAAAGGACCGCTAAGACGGGGCATGCACATGTACCATGGATTTCTCCAAGCATCAAGAATTTGATGTGCGAGAGAGACCATATTGAGAGACGGGCTGAGAGAGAGCACTATGACCAAGATATAAGCAGCTTCGAAACCAGGGGCGGTCTAGCGTCAAAATTGCAGGGTGGCTAGAAAACTCAAGGGCCCGGTTTAGGGCGTAGCGGGAAAAATTGAGCCACACCCACTTAAATGTGGCTTAGAACACGATTGATTCAATAAACATTGATAATAAAGCAATACGCTAAACAGCAGCAGTATATCGACTTTAATTCGTAAATTCGAACCCAATTGGATCCATACCTTTCCTCTCGTGTAAACAGGCTTTAAAATCCCATGTAGAGTTAAGAATCAAGATCAAAACTTATTTAAATTCTCAGAGTTTCAACTCTTTTCGAAGAAGTGCAAATGAATCAGCAAATTGGCCAATGATTTGCTCGTAGTCAAGTGGAAAGTTTTTTCTTCTTTTGAAATTATCAGTAGCGCTGAATAATCTTTCAAAGGAAACTTGGGTGCAGCTAAGTATCATCAAGCATTTATACGCGTTGTAGAGGGAAGGGTATGCTGCTAGGTGCATGTTGTATTCACTAATTAATTTTTTTATAAAAACCAGTAAATTTAGGTTCAGGCTGACTGTTCTTAATTTTCGCAAACATCCGAGGGTGGATTGTCCTTAATTTGTTCTTAAATAATTAGGGTGTAAGCAGTGCGATTGCTAGCTTTTTCGCTCTTGGGAGGTGTTCAGGCATTATTTGCCAACAAAGTGAGTGAGACAGCCTTCATTTGACGACAAGATTGAATATTTTCACCGAAAAGCAACCACACATGGCTAAAAATCCTCTTTTTGGGATAAAATGTTGTTCAAAAATGTATTAAATAGTAACTCAGCCTTAGCTTGTTCCTAATTTGATCTCAACTTTTGACCAGTTTTGATGCTCATATTCTTATAAAATTGTTATATATGATAAAGATATAAATTTATAAAAAAAAATAAAAATGAGCGTCGGTACAAAGTTTTGAATGCACAGGGTATGCACAGTTGGCAAGCTTCTACCCTTTTGATAAAGGGTGTCGATGTCGACTTTGGGGTCCTTTCTCTCTTTGTGAATCCCCACCTTGAAAGTCACAGTTTTCCTCTCCATGTTTTTTCTCTAAGAGCTTGTTCCTTGAGATCTTCTGTTTTCCGGATCTGTATTTTCACCAGTTGTTGTTTTCACTTGATCGATAAGCTGCTGGTAGCAATTTGCAAATGCCAGCAATTCTGACATTCTATGAACTTGAAATTTTGAAAAAAGGCTCTTATTGCTCGTTTGCTTTCTCTTTGTGTCAACAAATCTTCTTAGCATTGTTAAATCCTGTACAGATCTCTGTAACTAGATGAAAGTGACGACCCCTTGTCATCTCTCTTCTGAATTTCCTGTTTGAATTTTACGTTATTTTCATTTACTGAAGCCCCCCTCCCAATAATTGCAGCCTAAGCCTTATGTCCTGTATAACAGTGTACTAAGTGGAAATAAATACAATGAGCAGCCCCCCCCCCCCCCAATATGAATTTCGTTCCCACAGCACTGTCTCTGACAGTCAGATACCCTGGGCATCAGAGCCACATAAATTAGGGAGCGGAAATAGAAGATAAGAGTACGTTGATTCGCTTCTCTGCTTGGCATTCTGTTTACGCGCTCGAAATTTTTTGGCTCTTGGACCCAGGGTACACGTAAGATTGAATACATGGCTGAAATAACGGAAACCAGGGTTTGGGTGGTTTGAAGCGCGTGTATTGAGACTTTAATCGTAATACAATCAGTCTAGGGTATTAAATATTTGACATTAAGTTAAAAAATTTTCTCCAACGCGGAAAGGCCCGTAAATTTTTTGCACACAGGGCCCGGGTGGCGATCGCCACTTTTTTGTTGATTTATATCTCCTCTAACTACCTGCATCAGAAAAGCACTGAAATAGTTGTGAGCCACGAGAAAATCATTCATTAAAACAAGCAATTTTCCATACTGAACCCTATTGCAGCTCGCTTTTTGCCACTATTTAAAATGGCGGGAGTTAACAAAGTTGCCTCACTCGGCAGTACGCAGCATGACCCGAGTTAGACATCTAGCTCCTTCGGCGCTTCTATATGATTGGTCAAGTGAGGCAGTAGCAAAACAGAGGCTCATGGAGTAAGTCTAAGCAGCTAAGTCAAATATCCACATAACCAATAAACGCCCAGCCCCATTTAAAGAATCTGACTGTTGGCATACTGTTTTGGAAAAAGGCAGATAGAGTTCCGTCTTTACAGAACAAAAATTCTCTCCACATTCCATTAAAATGTACATTGTTACATTTAAAATTTACTTAAGTTTTCGTTGTTTAGTGCTGATTAATCGTGACCGATGAAGTTGGCTTCAACAGGAATCTAATCACAGTAAAATATCAATAAAATTTTGACTAAAATTTCTTCAAAATTGGCGGGTCAGATCTAAAAAACCTTGAAAATTTTATGTTGCAACAAAAAACAATAATACGACATATCATTTCATCGGTACTATCTTATATCAACTAGATTACTTTACTATATACATCTAAAATACTACAATGATTGCACAAAGTGTGTTCGTGGGTAAAATGTTCAATTTTGTTAAGCATTGCTATTAAAATGAATGGAAATGGTTTTCTCAGTGCATTACATACTCAAAGAAAACTGTCTTCACATTCTCTCGATAGCTGCTGAAATGATTTTGAGTTCTTTTGAGTCCCAGCAAGGAATAAATAACAAGCTGTTCGGTTCACCACGAGGCCAAAATGAAAACTCCATGAAACAGAATCACAGAATACAGGGACGTACTTAGTATAGGGAGCTTTCCACATTAATGGAATCGATTTCGTATGCATTAAAATTCAGTCATCTAATAATGCCGATAAAATTGCGCATTTCAATGCCAGAAATTCTATGCCAAAAGATATGGGCGATAGTATCCATCTGCAAAAAAGGAAATATGCGTTAGAAACATTAAACTAAAAACTTTCAAAATGACAGTGGGCTAGCCAGATAAAAAATCTGAAACCGATTAAAGGGCATCATAGCAAGGAAAAGCATTGAAAAGCACTGCAACGAATGAGCTGGTGACATTGTGGAATGAAAAATAAAGATTTGACCTATTATTGTAAAAACCTTGTGACAGTAAGAAAAAATTTCCAAACCAATTATCAAAAAATCGATACACTAGAACGATATTAAATAGCAAATGCACTCTTCAAGCCATTCAGAAAAAGTTGGGTGTTACAATTCTGTTTATTCGGTTGTCTTCTGTGTTTATTTCGAGTAAAATCACTTTAGGTTTGTGACTTTTAATATCTGAACTGATCCAGAATCATTGTTCGTAAAATGTTTGCATAGAAGGAGTATTTTCTCAATATGAAGTGGAAAATTAACAAGAACTTTTCATAACGTCATGCCAAAAGTTGATTGTGTCAGATACTTTTAAGCCGGGTTTTCAAAGAGTAAGTACTCGAAGCATTATTAATACCCTTATCCAATGCTTTAATATACAGATTTGTCACTAAAAAACTTTTGACAGGTAATGCTCCAAGTTTAATAATATTTTAATACTGTGAAAACATTAATCTTATAGAAACGAGTACTGAATGGCAGCAGCCAGAGAACCGAAATAGTCTCTGTATTAGACTTTTTAGCACATTCATTAATCGTGGTAGTCATAGCCATGAGACATATACTATCATATTACCGACAACGAACCTCTTTTCAGGGAATCTTTACCCTGCCTTTAGCTTGCCCATAATCCTTTGGCGTCCACTCGAGGCAAGATTCATCAATATCCATTTTTATCCTGTCACGAGCTTTACTTTTCTTCTCATATATGTCTAACATATCCTGCATTTAGAAAAAAATTTCCACCATTATTTCTTTAAATCTAACACGAAACATCACAAAATCTATCTTTTATATTTTCTCTGAGTTTACAGGCTATTGTGCATAAACAGTACTGTGATAATCCATAACAGATCATTTTAGAAAGTTAAACTAACCTACCTGCTGGATTGTGATCATGTGTTTTCCTTTCCAATATTTCAGCATACCAAGATACTGCATTGTACTTATCAGGTCGTTTGACATTACAGAGGTTTTCTGGCTCATTTCTGCATAGATATGACATTCATTCAGGTAAAAAGATACGCATTGCTTATGTTGGTGTTATAAAAAAACCATTGTTCGGCGCTACAAAAAATATGCTACATAAACAGGCGCATATACTCGGTGTGATTATAAAATTGCATTTTGTGAAACTTTGCCGACACATTCTTCAAATAGAGCAGATTTGGCTTTACTTTGGGAATTCCAACAAAAAATACAGTGCTAATTCAAGAAACATATAGCAATGTAGAAAGGAAACAGGTGCAAATGGTGCGAATGGAGTACGAAAAAAGAATTCACTCCAACTTGTTAACTTTACGTGCATATACAACGAGGTAAAAACGATACAAAGTAAGGGGCTTAAAGGTTTTCCACAGAAGTATTCTAACTTCTGTAAATTCTTGCATATCTGATATCGGATTTAACATCTTTGTGTTATGCAGCACTTTCATATGCCCGCTAGCTCCGACTTTCTTGCAAGCATTCTTAGAAATTGAAAATATTTCCAACAGAAAAGCTTTCTATCATCGTACCTTTTATGCTGACTTGTGCATCTGGAAAAGTATTGAGGTATCGCAGTAAAACATCTTTCCAATAACTTCGATAGCTAATCAGCCCTAGATCTGACAGCGGACGCTCTGGTGAGCCTATCTTCCCTTCCACACGAGATAAGAGGTAGCCTAAAAAAACACAAAATTAAAATGTTTTTAAATAACTTCTATTTTCAAACTATTTTGATCCGTTCTGTTTTAATCAATTTGATGGCTATATTCTGTTGTAGAGTAAACAGAAGGTAGGATCCTGGATGTAGGATCCTTAACAGACAACTATCCTGTGCAATCAGCGTAAAGAGGACGGCGAGCTTCTCTGCCAATGCATTCAGACCATAAAATAGGGAACCCAATGTTCTGTTTACAGGAACAGTGTAATGATATTATAAACTACTATTATGAAATACTCACTAAAATCGATAAGAACTTTTCCATAGCCCTTTTGCATGCAATGTGGCATTACCAGAATACAGGATACATTATAGTTTAGAAAAGATACCTTCTCCTGTTGAGTAGAAAAAATAAACGTTACAAAGGAGTTGGAGATATAAATGACAAAAAAATAAATTTGAGTTGGACGCATTCTTTATGGAGCCTGATAAGGTCAATCATTTTGCGTTTCTTGGTCCGTGAATTGGTAAATTAATTTGGAGGGGGAGTAACTGAGGGTCTTGGGATCGTTGATATCCCAGAAAAAAGTCATCAATCTCAAGGAAAAGGCCAGCAACCACCTTCTTATCACAAAAGCACAAATCAGACTTAAGGTCAAAATAAAAAATTAGTTCAGTTTAACGAGCATTTCAAGCATCCTCTCCCGTCAATGATCGATATATTTTTGTATTCCTTTAGTCACATCCCTCGAGCCCTTGACTTTCATTACTATTAAAAGTAAATTAAATCACAGCTATGCAATTAAACTTTATTACATAAAATGACAATGGTTTGCTCAATGGCATCGCTTTAAACAGCAATTTTAAACCAAGTTTGCAGAGCTCTGGCAGAATAATATTAATAAATTGTAATCCAATTATATTTCATCCTGGATTTCATGACCAGATATTAACAGGAAAAAAACATGCAGAGCCTCAAATCTTGCTAGAGATTATTATAATCCAAATTCTAATAACACAGCAGAGAAATGAGATTTAAATTCCAGGATTAGGTTTTTTGCAAAACAATTTATAAGTACGCTCCTAAGTCTTGATAGGTCTTTCTATCTGAATTAAATAACATATCTTATGAAAGCAGCTTACAATGCCTCAAATCTTTTTTAGCAGATGCATAAAAAATTAGCCACTTTTCGGGTTCTCTAAAGATCCTGAAATCTGTTAATAACCGGAATACAGACACAGCAATTGGCAGAAACAGCCATTGGCAGAAACTTGCTAATGTAACTAAATGATTTCCCTGAGCAGTACTACTAACATGCAAATGAAATTGCTGACTGTCTTTTAAGTATTCTGGTGTTATGGTCCAGAAAGTTGAAAACCCAGTATAACTTAAAGCAAGGCAAATGTTCAATTTCAGTCAGGCATCATTAAGCAGGATGAATTTAATATTAGATTGCAGATTGTTATACAAATGAGTTTGGCGAAAAAGATTTTTAGTCTAAAAACATTAATATATTCATGGTCCTCGCCGGTCGCTTTGTCATGCCTCGTTTATTGTAGCTTTTTTCATTCTCCGTTAAATGTATAATCAAGCACGGACTAACAAGTGAAATTTCTGCCTTTTTATCGTTAAAGCCCTTATTGGGATTTTCAAAAGGTGTAACTGACATGTTACGGTGGAGGCCTAGAA
Organism: Rhopilema esculentum; assembly: GCF_057945365.1. NCBI lineage: Eukaryota > Metazoa > Cnidaria > Scyphozoa > Rhizostomeae > Rhizostomatidae > Rhopilema > Rhopilema esculentum. Next base: position 78,127 of record NW_028300848.1, read on the forward strand.
GAGGGTGGGGCATATGAACAATTTTTACTTCCAGGTTAGGGACTTATTCGAGGGGGGCTTACACGAGGGGGCCTATTCGAGGATTTACGGTACGGAGGGGTCTTGACGATAGGTTGTAGAGCGTGTTATTATCAGAACCTGCTTTACAAATCAGACATACCTTGGAGAAGTATCCCACCATGTGGCAACCTGAGGTATCAGCAACGGTCATTACATAGAACAAGAACGGCTCCACTTCATAGTAGAGGGTCTTGTGATCGAGGAAAAGCTTGGCGAAAAGACACAGGTTTTGACAATATGCCTGTAAGAACAAAGCGATATGGAAGATCATTTAATACTCATTTCTAATAGGCAAAAATGTGAGCGATGTTAAAGGGAAGAATAATAACTTGCAAGGATGTGAGAACACTCAGTGGCTATGATACAATAAGGTTAAAATGATAGAATGTCAGGATGACTTAGTGGTTATGGTTGCAAACTTTACAACCAAGGATCTTGTAGCTCGAGTCACTGACATGACCAGACTCTCACTTAGAGTGACGAGAGTCACCGGCTCTCTGTAATATTTGGTGTAGGGATCACGAGGTGTGGTCACATCTAAAAGAAGGACCAGCACATTTCTCGATAAGAATAGTATATAATTGCTTTAAAACAGTCTTCAGATGCTAGGTAGAAATAAATAGAATAAAAACTATTTTACATTACATTGCAACAGAAATCTTAGATTGTTAATGACAGTATAACATATTAAAGTACAAAATTTTATATCGACAAGAATAGCTTATAATTTGGTACTTGGCGCATCTGCTAGGGCAAATTAAAAAAAGGAAGAAAATTTCACTATTCTGAGGTGGTGCTTTTATATGACTTTAACCAAGTCATCGAAATTGTTGAAAGTGTAGTCTGTACTCGATTCGATCCTAATAAAAATTTGACCCCAAGTTCGTAAAACTGAAGACTGCCAACATTCCTAGTTTGAAGTTGACAAAAGCCCTGTTTTTACATCACCATCACATTATTTTCCACAAAGCGGAAAAAAATTCCTTCGTAAGAGCCACTATCGAAGTTATGTTCACAAAAGATTGGATACGTACTTGACTCTTTGCTCCATCAACTTCAAAGACTGAAATGTTTCCTTTTCGGTAAATCTCGTCGCCTGGCGGGTGTCTCCATAAGCATTTTGCCTGTAAACGATTAAATGCTTAATTCGCTAGCTTGACAATTAAATGCCGCGAAATGTATAAGAGCAGAATTATTAGTTTATTGATGAAACAAAGGGTCTCATAACCATGGTTTTAAATTTAGCATTAAGAAACAAAGAGCCAGCTGAAATTCGCTTTATTAATCAACAATATCTTCCTGTGGTATAAATGGCTTGAATATGATATTAATACATGAATATGGAGAGACACCTGGCCCAAAAGCTCACGTACGTTCGTTCTAGGTGGCCTATGCCACAGCTTTAGCAAACATAATAGCTATTAGTGACGTAACAGAGGCAGCTGTGGCCCTTTGAGCATTTTCAGTAAGAGGCACTTAGTTATAAGACTGAGTAATCGTGCAGACTGGGCCCTGTACTCATTTGTCACATCAAGAATATCAGCATTAACGAAATATTTTTGCTGGGGGCCCCTATAGGTCGGGGCCGTTAGCTTCTGAATTGTAGGTAACGTCCGTTACGCCACTGATAGCTTTAATTATGAATGAAATTTTAGCTTAAATTTCTTGTCATAGAAACACGACTTTACTGACCCCGCAAATAGTTTTCTTCTAGATAAATCAAAAAGATAAACACGAGCTCATGTTGAACTTGCTTGTTTACTCAGTATTCAGAGATTGGCTCTTCGTTGCATCAAAGCATAAAAGTTGTCGAATAGGGCCAACTGGAAGCTAATATGTCACTGAGGCACTGAGGTGCCAGATTATGTTAAGATTTATTAGCAATATCTTACGATTTAAATGAACTACCATCTTCATATATATCCATGTCAGCCTCTTGGTAAGCACAAGAAGCCACGACTACAGTCAGATGATGAAAAATCTCAGACAAAGCCTGTTTCTAATCGCCCGGAATATTTCTCTTCTCTGACCATAGTTCATAAATAGATATGCTCAACCTGTTTTCATTAAAATGCCACATTAATTAAAAACTTTGTTCTTACCATGTGTCTTCGTAGAATGGTTGCACTTTTTGTATACTTCAAACAGTATTCGCAAACGAAAACTTTGCCAAGGATTTTGTATTCGCTTGGATACGGAGACGAGTACCATGTATCGATTTCGAAGTCACCGAATTCAACTTTCCTTATTCCTTGTTCCATGGCATTGTCATTAACAGTATCCTGCGACAAACAGAACAAATGCTTCGTTAAAAAACAACATAAGGCGTAGGAGTTCCTAGCTTTTTAAAGCGCACTGACGGCTGGTATATTATACAGATAACGGGAAATACGCTGCCGCGGTATTTTGTTGACCTATAGGCTTTTCACGCCGTCAATTATCAAATAAAACTGAAGAAATGTAGCATCAATTGGCTTGAGCGCTCTTGGTTTAAGTCCAGCCTACAAAGCAGTCGCCCATTTTGGAGCGTTTTCAAATTTACAAAGAGTTACTTGCGGTGTTCCACACGGTTCATTTCATGGTACATCCTTTTCTCTCTAATCTACATCAAGGACCTCGAAGTATCTCTCTGGAAATTCAAATGCCACAAGCATTCAATATTCTGCGAAAAATATTAGTGACCTTAAAACTACACTTGACAGTGACCTCATTCGGTTAAAGAAAGAGTTATAGAGACAGAGCTATCAGTGGATATCATTATGGCACAATTAAAAGTAATATTAAGGCACTAAAATTGAAATCAAGCTTTTCCTTGGGATTAATGATATTTTATTTGCCTTTGGTATTCATCGTCGATCCAGCCCAAAGACTTCAGTTATTACCTTTCCAAATTAATTTACCAATTCACGAACCAAGAAACACAAAATGATTGATCTTATCATCTTCCTATAGAAAATGCGCCCAACAGCAATTTATTCTTATGTCATTTATATCTCCTTTGTATTGTTTATTTTTCTACTCAATAGGAGAAGGTATCTTTTCATTAAAATGTAAAATATTTAGGAGTAAAGTTCAATGATAACTTTGCTTGGGATCAGCATATAGATTATAGTGTAAAGAAATATCTCTTGCTTTAGGACTTTTTCAAAATATGTAAACAAAATTGTGCTTAGAGATAGTTTTCATGGTGGCTGCGATGCGGTTTATGTAAAATTTACAAACACTGCTTAACATAGCCGCCAGCATTGTCACTAACAGCATCCTTCTTAATGCTAGAATCCTTAACAGTTATGATGCATCCAACATAAACTTAATCAAGAAACTAAATTCATAAATAGCAAGCAAACGCTCCTTTAACTAATTAGAGCGCATTTGCTAAAGGTTGATTGTACCCAGGCTCATTCTATGTTTGATTTATCAGATATTCAATAAAAGTCCATCCAGGCGGGAACCGAATATCGAATGTACATGACTCAACCTAAGCTCAACCCAACCCCATTATCTTTTTCATCACGCTAATCCACCCTAAAAAGGGCTTTAAATGATAAAAAAACTTCGTTGGGCTCAACCTGGGTAGAATCCAGGTAAAAAAGTGTCATGTATAAAGAGGTGTTCAAAACGACAACAATGCTACAATACACAAAATCTCACCATTTTGAGATTCACTTTCTCCTGGGTCTCTTTGAACATTTCGATGTCTGCTGCGGAAACGATATTTTCAAAATCACTGCTACCCTGACTTGCAACCGACTCGACATCTTCGTCCGATTTTGCAGCTTTGGTGCGTCCCCTTGATCTTTGGGTAGGCTTGGCATCCTTATTATTACTGGATCTTTTCATCTTCTTTAAATCTTTCTGCTTTTCATCGAAAGACAATTTTCTTTTAGAAATTCCAATCGAAGAGTTATTCTTTTCAATTGACTTCGCTGCTGGTGGCCTGCCGGGCTTCCGCTTCTCTGACGATTTTTGACCAGACATTTTAGAAGCCGACTTTTTCTCTTGAGACTTCTTTATACCCGAAAATTTTACACCAGAGCCTCCTTTTTCGGACCTTTCCCTGGACGAGAGCTTCCCACTGGTATCAAATCGTTTTGGTGTAGTTGGTGTTGTCTTTGGAGTGAGTTTATTGGAACGCGTTGGAGTTACCCTGGGTGACTTCACAGGTTTGCTCAACGGGGTTCGCTTCAAAACTTTATTAGAGTTCTTTTTATCAGGAGTGTAGTCAGCTTTCGTTTGGTACACTTGCACAGTCTGTGCAGCTAAAATTGACCTGGCAGTTGTTGGCGTTATTGCTGGCTCTCGAGATGTCTTTCGCAAAACTCGAGACATATTACTGTCCTCCTCACAACTCTCTACGTCATCAGGGTCCTGGAAACAGATTTTAAAGAATTATTGGTTAGGATCTTAAACTTAACCCAACCCCCGTCCTAAATATCAGAATTCTGGCGTCTGGGAGTAACGAAAAACTGCGACATATTAAAACAAGGCAAAGGAAAAACCTTATTTCATACTTTTTTAACAAGGTTGCACTTTTAGGCATCCCATAGGGTGTGATCCTAAATATTTTTCAAGGTGCGAGTTCTAACATTCCGCCCAACTGGGCTCGCTCCGCCCAGCTTTGATGCGAAAAAATCTTTTCGTTCTGAGGTACAGTTTGCATAAAAACGAAACGTTGGAAGTTATTAGAAACAGTCTCGCAATAGAGAGAAGCAATAAGTCTTGAGATTTGAAAAATTCCCCATCTGCACAAGAATTCATCTTTATTGAGGACCGCATAGGAGTTCGAAAGCAAAGACCAAGTCCTATCTATTTATGATAAATTTTGCAGATCGTTACCATGCATACCTTGATTGTTACTGATGACGAAGTTTTTCTTAACTCTTCTTTTTTTGGCGTAGATTCTTTCTTCCCTAGTACAAAAGAATGCAATTAACATAATGAGAAACAATCAACAACATCGTTGCTTCACAATATCTTATCACGGAAAAGACCCATCATGATCATCAAATAATATTTTGCCAATTCCTGACAATTCTTGAATGCTTGTTCTTCAGAATATCCCAAGTTATCCCGACACAATTTATATCTATTACTGAAATATTACTTATTAAAAGCATAGTATAACTGAAAACGCACCAGAAATGGGAAATTTCCGTGGTCTTCCCCTTTTCCGTTTCACTGGTTGCTCGTCAGTGCCTTCTTCGTTCTGTCGATGCCTGAGTTCTGCTTCAAAAGCATTCTTTTGTTTATCAACGTTTTCATTGTTGCCACTTGTGTCTACATATTTCTTGACATCCTCAGACACTGCTTTCGGCTGAGCCTCTTCTTTCACATTCTTGTTCACAGCAACAACATCAATAATCTCATCATCCGTAACTGCCTCTTGTATTTGTGGCTCAACTTTATTCACAACCTCTTCAACGAGGCACTTCGCATCATTCGACCTAACTTTAGTTTTCAAAACTTCACTATCCTCTATTTCTGAATCTTTATCATTAACTTTAGGCAAAACCTCCTTACCCTCGACCATTCTCGTAGAATCCTCTGCTAAATCAGAATGAGTGATTCCAGAAATATTCGACAGTCTACGGCTGCATCTTTCGCGAACATACTGCTTCCTCGGTCTCTTTATTTTTAATGGACTGCTCAAACAATCACTTTCTTCTGATTTACAGTCAACTTTCATAGAAGGAAGTTCATCACTCTCTGCAGGTTTATCTTCAAGATCGTCGGTCAACGATTCTTTGGCATTTACACATTCTTTTCTGATTGCATCTTTATCTTTGGTATTTTCTTTGCCTTCATTGATATTTTCATCTCCTTTCTCTTCGCCAGCATTCTTTCCACACGACCTTAAGTTCCGTCTAGAAAAACTTAACTCATTCATTTCCTTCTCTTTCATTACAGAGTGATATTCCGTATTTTCCTCTTCACGACCTTCTTTCTTTCTCTTTCTGTTGGCAGAAAAATCCTGAGCCTCGCCAACTTTTTCTGTTTCCTCTTCATCATTATCTCTACCTCCTCCAGGCGACCTTAGCTTCCGTTTCGGAACTCTCAATGCATAGCCTTTCTTAATTTTCTTGATAGAGTTATTTTCTGTGTCTACAGTTTTGTCATTTTCTTCGATTTTCTTTTTCGTTCGAGAAATATCTTCAACCATGACATCAACATCATATGTATCTTTCCAATCCTGCTTAGCAGTACTACTTTTAGTGTTACTTTTGCCCTTGCTTTCCCTTCTCTCTACTCCAGTATCTTTACCCAATTCTTTGTCATCGCTATTTGCAGACTCATCTTGCGTTTCTGCATTTTGAATATCTTGTTTTGTGATGCTAGAGTCATTTTCTGCCCCCTCATAAGAAGTTGCTATTTTGTTTTTTACAGAATTAGCCAGTTCTTCTACATTCTCGTTACAATTTCCGCTCGCATCTTTCCTTGCAGAATTATTTTCTGTCTCAACCACTGCGTCGCTTTTATCGGCTTCTTCTTTCGTAGAACCTTTTCTCTCTTGTGGATCTTTACCAGCCCTTAAAGTCTTGGACCTGCCGCTCCGTTTGCCAACTATTGCTACATCGCCTTGGCTCCTTTTTTCCACAGAATTTCCTTCTACCCCTGTAGTACCCTCTATCTTTTTCTTTTCATCTTTCTCAAGAGATTCATCTACCCCCTTTGCTTCTTCTCCCCCCTTTGCATCTTCCTCTCCCTTTGCATCTTCTCCCCCCTTTGCATCTCCTTCCCTCTTTGCATCTACTTTCTCCTTTGCCCTATTTTCCACAGACTTAACTTGCCGGCTTCGAGTTGTCGATCCCTTCTTTGCAGAACCTCTAGAAGGATCATCTTTACAAACGTGAATCAGCTTGCCAGTATCATCTTTAACTGCACCTGACTGGTATACAGTTTTGTTGACTTTTTCAATAACTGTGCTACTTACAATGCTTACTGTACTTCTGCCATGTTCAGCTTCTTGTTTGTCTTCGGTTTTAGAAGATTCGGTTGTTCCTATGTTCGGTGAAGCCTTTTCAGTATCAATGTTCGAATGCATTTCTTCATCATCTTTGGTATCAGAGGAATGGTGTTCCTTCCCACTCTTCACTTCAATGAGTGTCTCTTCATCTTTGTCTTCTGCAACTATTATTTCTTGCCTACTTTGATCGGCCTTATTTTTCTCGGAAGAGTTTCCATCAGTATCTAGAATATTGTCATCTTCTTCACAACAAGGGCACTTCCAGGACTCTGAAAAGATTTGTTAGCTATATTGATAAATCATTAACCTCTTTTGTTCCATCATTAAATTTGACATTAAAGAAAAAAGCCATGTGCTACATCAAATACTTCGCAAGTACCAAAGAATGCTTGAGCTGAGTTAAACACAATCAGCCTAGATAATGTCAAAAGCTTTCCTAATATCAAAATCCTGTAAATGAGTTTCAAGCAGGTTCTAGGCTGGTGAACAGTCGCAACAAACAGCTTTCAACGTAATCGTAAAAACATACCATTGACCTTACAGATGAGAATATAAGCTACCAAAAACATTTTTAAATAATAAGCTTTAAAGAATTCAAGAAAGTCTAAAGCAAATAAATTTTTACGTTTTTCTGTTCAAATGTTCGGGAGTTGAATAAGACACGTATATATCTCAATGAAACGATTTCTTGTACGGATAATGCAAGAAATAGAAGTGAATGGGACAGAAATTTATGGAGAAGAAATCCATAAAGATGTTCTTGGCATATATAAAATTTAAACTTTATATAAAATTATCATTGACCGAACATTCTTTTAATAGGACAAAAATGATAGTTAAATAGTCTTTATAATTGATACGTTGACTTACTTTTTCTTAGAATTATTGGCTTTTTCTCCAGACAGAATTTATGAAAACCTCGATCACAATAATCACACAAGATAATGGATTTCTATAAAAACAAAACACAGAGCTATATACAGATTCTCTTTAAAATGAAACTGTCCTTTCTAAGTTTAGACAAATACACACTAAAATGGCTGATAACAGAAGAGCATGTATAAGGATAAATTAGAAATGGATATGTATTGATATAACAGCATAGGATATGCCTTTGTGTGTAGATGAGAACAGTTTTAAGTTGGAACTTTGAGTTTCACACTTAATGCAACCATAAAACAACTATAGCAATGTTTCTCTATAAGGCCTAAAGCTAATTTTCAAATAAAGTTGCCAGATTTCAATTTCAGATTTATTACAATACTAACCTCCTTATTTTTCTTCCCACAAGCATAACAGCCTTTGCAGTCATTGCATTGCCATGCATAAATCTTGGTTTTTTCAACTGCCACCAAAGGCATCTCTAGACAGGTTGGATGAGCTAGAGCAAAATAGGTGAAATTGCAAGTTCTCTGAACAAATTTCTGAACAAGTAACAAAGACCAGCCATGGAAATTGCTCTCAGTTAGCAACAAATATAATACAAGTATATAACTTGCTTAAGATCTTTCATAGTATAAAGTTGAAAGTATATTGTCACACATGTTGTAGTATAATGAAATGCACAGCAATGTCCATTAGTTGCAGCAGTTAGGAAACTCAAAGAGAACAAACAGATGTGCTGTCATTTTTGCAATTCTAGTGAACAGTGAGATAAAAAAATATTTTCATTACTGAAGTTCATAAAGCAAAAAGAAAATTGTCATCTTACAAAGCTTAACTGGAAAAGACTTTATGTCTAATGGTATTCTAATTAAATAAACAAATTATTGCAAAGGTGTCTAGAGACTATTAAAATCAGTGAAGGACAATGCCACAAGATCAGTGATAATATGTGTTGATTGGGAACAATATCAACTTAATAAAAGATTGATTAAGCAAATTGACTTTGATGCAAGGATAGCGAGAGGAAGGACCGAGACACTGCTCAATAAGCATAGCCTTTCTGTGTTCTAAAACTACCTCGAAACTAGGAAACAAATACAAATACTTTATCAGGATGAACAGTTTTAGTCAAACTGAATCTACAATGGATTTAGCCAAACTGTCTCCAACTACTGAAATTAAAAACAAAGTGTTTATCATACCAAACTTAAGGCATTCAGAACACATTAAAAGCTCTTCAAAGTCCTCATCATTGCTACTTGGAGATCCATAGCAAAATACACAAAATTCCTCTGTTATCATCAGCTCTTTTGCCTCTAAGAAATTCATGCAAACAAGTTTAAAAATTCAGTATTATTTAATGCACATTAAAATGGCATACCATAAAAACCAGACCCTAAGACCCTGATACCTAGGACCCTAAAGTACTAAAATAAAAAAGGACCCTTAACACCAGAAGGGTCTTCGCCCCGATAAGACAATAGTCAATCAAAGTTGACTGTCATCATTGCACCATGAGGAAACATCAAATGTCAAATTCGTTTTTTGCTTCTACTACGGTGTTCTTCCGCATATTATTCACATCAGCTGCTGTTTTCAAATGAGTCTGCCATGGAGTCAGACAGCGACAAGGAAGTTTACGGCAGCCTTTTGGGCTTCTTCTAGTTTTCTTTTCTTTTGTTCCCTTTGAGAGAGGTTGTTACAGAACTGTTGATATTTTCCTGCAAACTTTGCACAAATCTTTATATAAAAAAATGTATCCTGAAAACCTCCACCATTGGATTATAGAAAACAATTATCAAATAATTCATTGAATTCATTTTTATGCGGGGGGTTTTTGATTGAAGCTGACCTCTGTAAGTAGATATCAGTTCCAGAATCATTTCAAACTTCTGTTTACACACCCCATGATTTGCCAATAATGCCATTTTTTCAGAATAGGGAAGGCAGAATCCAAAAAATCACACAAAAGCGACAAGCAGCAATCAAAGAAAGTGTGTGCATCTTCATCTCTGACACAGGCCTGGATCTTGATCTGTTTCTCTTCTTTATGGTTGACTCCAAGAAGTTAAACGACTTTCAAAGATCTTCAAATTCTTCGTGACTTTCTGACTTATTTGAAAGCAGCAGCTGATGTGTATAATATGCGGAAGAACGCTGTAGCTGGCACAAAAGCGCATTTGACAGTTGATATGTCCTCATGGTGCGATGATGACAGCAACTGCAATCAACTATTGTCTGATCAAGGTGAAGACCCTTCTGGTGTTAAGGATCCTTTTTGATGTTAGTACTGAAGGGTCCTGAGTCTTAGGGTCTGGTTTTTACGGTATGCCCATTAAAATCAAAGTTCCATGAATAGTCCTTGTGAGAATAGTACAGGGGTGAACAGTTACTGTCTTGAAACCAATGGGGCATGTGGTTACTCTCCTCTGCTGGAGCATTCAAAGGAAAGTTCAACCAACATGTGCAGATTTTAAAATTGGAAATTTAGGTTATATATTTTGATTTAAACAAATCTCTGATTTCATTAAAGGTATATAATTGATACCTTTTCTTTGATCAACACATTTTGTAATATTGTCATCTTTAACTAAAAAGGGTATGTGCACATTCTATATGGGGATTATCTTACAAAATTAGATTATCTTTTTAAATTAATGCTCATGGACATATATCACTATACAAATTCCTGGGCCTAATGGTTTAAAACAAGCTCAAAAACATATCCACTTAGGCAATGAGTGTCTGTTGTTTTTGGCTGCAACTCTTTCTATATAGTTTCTACTACAAATTTTAACAAAGACATAGTTTCTACTACAAAGACTTCTCCAGAAAACTTTGAGAAATACGGCTAATGACATGAAAGGTAATACATATTTATACACAAAATATGGAACAATAATATCAAAAACCAATAAAGCACTAATTTTCAATACACAACACTAATTTCATTACTAATTTTCATTACAATGAGGTACATAATTGTCATGATTCCACACAAAATTTTTAGTATCTATAGAAAATTTTCATTGAAATGACACATATATATACAAGCAGGAAATACAGATTTGTGCAACAAAAATAGTCATTTGGTTTTTTTACAAATGGTGAGGATAAAATGTAAAATTCCATATGAAACATACTTACTTGATTTGCGTGGAGTTCCAGTGCGAATTGTCTCAGTTGGCAAATTTTCATCAGCATTTACTGTTTCATCTCGATTTTCTTTTGTTTCTTTGCCATCTGCCATTATTGTTGAATGTTTTGGCAAAAGATGATTACCACTAAAAATAACAGTGAAATACTGTTACATTTAAAATAATAGGATCAACAAATGCTTCAATCCTGCATAAATAGTGGATAAAACACTTACCTTAACTGCTGTATCTTAAAGTCATTCAACATTTGACAAGGGAAGGAAGCCTTTCAACCTTTGACCACAAAAAACTTCTGCAAAGTTGATCTAAAAATTGCTTTCACTGTAATGCCAATAATTTAAAGTATGCCTCTGACCAAGTGGCATGGTAGCACACTTTTATCAGCCCTGTCAGGGGCATCACTTCATACTTTTTGTTGGGGGGGGGGGGGGGTCTTGGGCAGGGGTTGCAGCATATTTGCTCTGCAGAAAATTTTGCCCTGGCAAAAGTTGAAAATATGAGGAACTGGCCCTCAGTTCGGGTAACACTAAACTAATTCTCAAGGTAAATCATAGCCACTTAGGCCCTTGCTTATTGTGTCCATAAGTTCACTGATGTGTTTTCTAACCATGGGGAGGCGAGCAAGAAAAAATTTTTAGTGAGTGAGGCAAACCCTCTATCCTGGTGTTTAAGATCATGTGCTCATTTCTTACGGCACACTTTCAATATGAAAACTAGCACCCCACTGATTTTGTTATACTAGATGTGAAATAATTATACACAAAAATTTTTCAAAGTTTCCCTCTATGTCTTAAAAAACCACCTGCTGCATATAAAATACAACAATTGGTGATATTTATTCTCAAACATATTTATATTGCCTTTACAAGCAGATCTGATTATAAAAGCAGGGATGATTATTGATGTTGATATGAGAACTATTGATATTATTCATCATAAGTTAAAAACATGAAGACAATAGTAATTTATCTTGTAGGTCTCTTGCAAAGATTGAATTGATTTTCCTTCCTAAGAACCCTTGATAATGTTTTGAAAATATTTGTTTTATAAAAAAATTACAGTGTTTCATCTGGCTTGAGAATATTCTCGCCAGTTAGGAGGGGGTAATTTCATACCAAACCAAACAACCCACATGTTATGGCTACTCCAATTTCTTAACAAATTTGTAAAAAGGCTTGCATTGATAATGAAAATTTGTTCTTAAAATTTCAGCCTAATAGATTTGAACTTTTAGCCCTAACCTGTGCTCCTTAAAAAAAGTAAGTTGTATTTAAATTTAGTTATAGGTTCCCTTTTTAGACCAGTAACCCTTTTAAAGCCTTTTTCAACCTTTATTCAAATATGGTAGTAGGTACAACCTTCCCAGATGGTTAAAAAATAATTCTGAAAAACCATCTCTCAAGATTTTGGCTCTCGGTAAATTTGTATCTCTCCCGGAAAAATTAACACCATAAGCTTCTTTAATGTGTAGATAACCATGGTGCAAGTTTACAGAATGGGCCCTCTATTAATGATAGGGCTATGAGCTTTGCAAGCAGGGCAACCCCAAAAAATGGCAACATTTTTTAAAGCCACTGATAGTGTTCAAAAGCAAGAATAAAAACTGAAAACCGAATTTTGAAAAGTGTTGAAAATTGAGTCAGTAGTCACAGCTTGTGACACATCATTACGGTGGTTGGAACCTGGTCTTATTTCCCTTTATCTTCCCATTCTTGCAGGAAATTTATACATGCTTTTCTACGGTCGCAGGGAGAAAGAAAATTTTCCATGCCCTGCCAACAAGCGCCAAGGTCACCCCAGTCCAGAGCCGGTGTCCCTTTCCCTTGTTTTTAAGAAATAGTTTCCAGAGCTTTCTATCACGATCATCATGACATGGGGTTAAAAGAAATCGTTTCTGAGATCTAAAAGTTTTCAATGCAACTAGCAAAGCACAAAGATCACTCGTGTAATTTGGCGGGAACAACATTATTATGAATTATGTACGATAATGTTGATGCACATACATGTAGATCGGATACAAAACATACCTTTAACTTTCCAAATTTTCAGAAAGTATCTGAATAAATGGACATGGGTCATCCGAAAAAGACTTTCAATGATATGTTAACTTCGTTGTTTACAACTCTATTTAAAAGTTAAAACCCATATCAGACAGCCGCCATTACTTCAAGCTTTGGACATTAGCATATAACCTCTTTTTAATTTTTATAAACACGAGGCTCCAGATGGTCAGTGCTCCATACAGTTTTTTTAGTGGTATAATCAAACTACTATATATACTTGATGAATTCATCACTGTTTATATATCGATAAGCTGCCGGTTTACAAAATTAAATGAACATACATTCAAATAACAAACATAATGTTTTTAATTAATGATGTTAGATAAATTGTTTCTAGTGTCAATGTCACCCAATTCACCAATAAGGACAACATGTTGTCGGGACCTAGAACCTCTTATACAAATTACTGCAGTTCTAAGTAAGCAAAAACTCAGCTTTCTTTTGATCCAAGCAGAGGTTTCAATAAAATTTTGGTGATGTTTTTCAGCAATTAGTTCTATACAGTTTTCTAGTTATCGCCTTGAGTTTAAATTATCAACAGGTTGTAGTCGTCTAGAACTCAGGGGGCTGATCCCCCATTGTTATTGCTGAAAATTTTGATGTTGTTTTTGCACCCTTGTTATTGTAATAGCACTACATCCCGGGTTATCAACGATTCTGTGAGAGAATTGCGCTTTCGTGTGGCTACAACCATTTTTTAAAGTAGCCCATTCGCCAAACTGATGTAAATTTACAGAACTCTATAAATTTACAGAACTGATTAAATTTTATGTTTACAAATAGAAAATTTATCGTGAAGCAGGCCTGTTGAAACAAAGCTTGCATTAAAGCATGGGGCGGTTATTTCCGAGTCGTTATAATTGTCAGATAAAATGCGGAGAGAGGAAATATCAGAACATAATGAATGCGTCTTTAGAGGTTATGCAAATGAAAAAAACGACCTCTATGTCAAGACAACGCTTTGGACTTGCGGTTAAGAATTTATCTGCTTACACGACAAATTTAACCAAAAAAAATGTTTTCGAAAACGTTGACTTGTGGTAATCTTGTAAACAACAAGCAACTCAAGCAAACATTATTCAACAACTAAATGAACATTGCAAGAAAGCTTTTAACAGTATAAACAATCGTTACATTATAATTTGAGATTATACAAAAAAATCATATAATTAAATTAAGTAGTTACTGAGTATTAACAATGTGGTATTTCTCATAATTAATAACTTTGTAGTTTTTCCAGTAGTTTGACCAGAGGATGCGGTAGCTTCCCCACCCCGCGATGATGCAATTAATTTTTCTTGCTTCAACATACAAGATCAACTTGAAAACCTCGTTTCACTCTCACTATCACTCTTTATCTCTTTCTCTTGTATTAAACAACATAATTGAAACGAAATTACGTCATCGCTGAATGATTGTTACTGTGTTGTCATATTTCATGGCCCACCGGTTACATTAAAATCGAAAGCAAAGACTAAAAAGCTTTTAGGTTTTAAATACCATAATAAAATACCATAACAATGCTACAGACTTCGAGTAGTTTTCTATTTCTGTTTAATGACGACAATCACAAGCCATACTGTTACTAAGTATGGCATTGATCATGTTTTTGTCGCAAAATGTTACTCCAAATTACAGAGCTCTTCTTTGTTTTATCGTGAATTCTTTATTAATACAATACTAGTAAAAACGTTATCATATTTTAAGTTAACTTCAAAATTCAATAATACACGAACATTGAAAATGACTTCAAATGTATATCGTTACAATAATGCAAAAGTACAATACTCAAGTAAGGAAATTCTTTGATCTTTATTTTCTCAAATTATTTCATATTCACCATCAGTGTCAAACGTTCGATCATCTTCTCCGTAATCGAAGGTCAGTTCTGTGAAATCTGAATTAAAAAAATGGGCAGGAAATGTTTTAAGTTTATAAACAGAAATGTCCAGTGAAGTATATTCTGCACATTAAACATCTAAACAGATATAGCTGCAACATTCAAATACCTTGCTTGTCCTGAAAATAACAGTATTCTAACTTGACAGAATCACCCTTTAAAATGTTTGCATATTTTAAATATACATATATTTGAAAATATTTAAAAATTAATCTGACTTTGATAAATGGTTATAACTTGACAAAGTTATAAATTATTTTATTGCAATTCACTTGACAATAGAACGAAATATTTTCTTCAACAAACAGTTGTTGCCAGCTTGGTGTAGAAGGATTAAATTCTGTCACATGTGTGTGCTACTATATTTTTAATGGTTCAAACAACATGGTGATCATAATATGAAAAATGTGATGATGAATAGAACTCAAATTTCCCAGAAAGCTTCCTTCACCTAGCAAATAATGCCTTAGTTACTTAATTCTATTACACCTTGTTCTTGAAAGCAAGCCCAGTTTATGTGTGTCACTGGGCTTGTAAACTGACCACACTATAAACCCGCTTAAACTGACCCTTTTTTGTCAATCACAGAACAGAAAAAATGCGTGTCAAACCTGCACGTGCACAATCCAGATCATCGCATGGTCTTTTTGGCAGCTCGAAAGGAGGCCAGTGTGCCGGCCTCTTGATGGATATTTCGAACATTGGTCGTTTCTGTCCATCGATTATAAGCTGCAGAGTTGGAAGAAAACAAAAATTAAAATGAAGAAAATACACAGAATTTATTCCTCGCTGTTTCACAGGATAGTGAATCAGTAGACTAGCCAAGAATGCGGATTGAATATTGGAATTCAAAGAGAAAATATATGGAAAAGAGAAGATGGCTAAACAACACTATACCTGGGTAATTGCATCACAGAGATCGTCGAATTCAGCTTCAGTGTGACAATAAAATCCCTAAAAATTAACAACATGGCATGTGAAAGGCGACAGAATGCAGATACAAGAGTCAGAATAAGAAACAAAAAGGTTTCAATGAAGCCAATTTCTATTCCATACGAATTCACTTTTACACGCTTTTGGTGTAATGAACAGAACAGAACGCTAGTGCTTTCATCACGCAACTGTTAAAACTATTGAAATAAACGAATGAACTTTTACAAGAAAGGGAATATCAAATTCAAATTACCTTATTAAAAAAGAGACTCATAGGTTTTAACATCTAAAGTGGTGTTTTATTAGCATCTTCAACAACCTGTAGACGTTTAAAGTCAACAGCTAAATGTTTTCAGTGTTTTCCATGTCCCTCGTTTACTAAAAGAAGCAATGCAGTCTCTGAAAACTGATTGTTGAATGAAACTTAAAACATCTGACAGTTAATAAGAAATAAATAAATAATAATAAGAAATAAATATTACCAGTGCAATGGAAGGATCCAATTCTGCAAAGTTCATGAAACAAGGGTAGACACAATGATAAGACTGGAAGAGAAGAAATGTCGCATTAGAAAATTTGTAAGAAAACTCCCGTTGGCCCGGTTGTCATTTTGACCGACCAGTTCCATCAAAGCAAGTGCTCCTTCTCATATTTACTGCATAAAATAGTAGGTATCTTCAAGATATGTTTTATATGAAAGAGATATAAATCATGGACAAAGATAAATCCTTTTCAGCTAAATAATTTACAAGACATTAAACACGTTGAGAGACAATTATGATTCAAAGCAACTCTTAGTTTCAAAGCCTCCTGTTTATTACTAAAACCCAGCTTATTTACACATAGTATATTTTTTGTATTCTAACATCTATTTTTTTTTCTTAAATCAATCCAGTGGAAAGCCATTCTAGTCGTTTCAATTGCGAGATCAAGACATCTAGTGTCTGAAATGTCAATGAACTTAAATTGCATAAAAGAACAAAAAAACCATTTACCTCGTCAGGAATCGCACTGTATTTTGCAGGACTTATGGTTGGCTGTGTTGTGTGTGGATCCAAATAAATCAACCGATGGGCTATACGAAAATAAACTTGTATTAAAATGTACTTAATACTTTGCATATCATGACGCATACTTTTGTCAAATTGCAGGGTAAATTGACCCCCTTCTTACTGACAACCTTATCTCTCACCTGCGTGTAACCAGGTATCTTTCCTGAACAGCTTCAAACAATATCTTGCTCAACTGTAGAGGTTTTTGCTATATGGTCTTTCAATCGTAGATATATTCATTTTGTAAGATACTTATCGTAGATTATAGAACAGTTTTATGATATTATGTTCACATTGAATTGTAATGATGTGAATTTATTTTTCTGTAATATTTGTAGGTTTTCGTCATTGAGGGGCATTTAAAAATCAGCATTGCTGAAGAGCTAGCCTAAATTTAAAGAATAAAATGAAATGGAGTCCTGATTAGAGCAACCTGCAGATATAGAAGGGGTGCCTTATGACAAAGTAGCAATTACCTTACGTATTTATATTAAATGGAGGCATATAAAATCATGACTTTACCATTGAAGCCAATGAAATAGTAAGCGTGGTTCGGCTTTCCGCCAATGAAACCCAATGATTCTTTAATCGTTAAACATGCCTGCAAGAGAGGTAGTTATAGAAAAATGTTTGAGAAAATACTAAATTGTAAATCAAAGTTACTTGAAGTAAAATTTCGTGGCAAACCTCATGGAAACCCCATTGCGGCAAGTTCAAGTTTACCAAACTGGAATTTTCTAAGCCCGATTTCAGGGGTTTTTGAATTCAATAATTTTTTTCGTCTTAGACCTTGCATTTGGCTACCGCTGTAGCATTTTACATTTTGAAATTAAAATTTGTTCACAACTGGGGCTTGATAATAATTTGTATAATACTTTTGAGAATTCAAAACAATACGAAGCAATCTAATGTAAGATATCTACCACCCACCCAGTGCATATAACATTTACGGTAATAGCAAGCATAACAATTGAACATAAAAAGCTATCAACATTGTAAATCGGTGCTGATCCTTGACTCGTTTCCAAAACTTATGGAGCCTCGTTTCCAACTAGATATATTCAAATTATTTGTTTGCCTATATTTAATTCTTTTCACAACCGATTTGACTTCAATAGCTTTAAGACCTGCCAACCCCGCTAATCTTAAATCGTATAACATTGCTGTCGACAGGAAAAAACAAAAATATAACAATGCAGGTTATTTTTCAAGGTCAGATGTAAGTGCATGGAACAGCATAACAAGCCTATATTTAATTCTTTTCACAACCGATTTGACTTCAATAGCTTTAAGACCTGCCAATCCCGCTAATCTTAAATCGTATAACATTGCTGTCGACAGGAAAAAACAAAAATATAACAATGCAGGTTATTTTTCAAGGTCAGATGTAAGTGCATGGAACAGCATAACAAGCCTATATTTAATTCTTTTCACAACCGATTTGACTTCAATAGCTTTAAGACCTGCCAATCCCGCTAATCTTAAATCGTATAACATTGCTGTCGACAGGAAAAAACAAAAATATAACAATGCAGGTTATTTTTCAAGGTCAGATGTAAGTGCATGGAACAGCATAACAAGCCAAAGAGATTCCAGATACCTATTTAGCAAATGAAAAAGGGAAAACACAAATGAATAATAACTACCTTTAGTGCAGAATAATAAGCTGAATTTGTCTCGCTCAGTCCAAGTCTCAATGGTATAAATAATATCAATGGACGCCAAGAAGATGTGTTTAGTCCAAATGATTGAGTCCTTTTGTATGGTCCCATTTTGTTAACAGACCTACGGGGATTCCCTGATCTGTCAATCACCGACTTGCCGCAAGAGCATTGCTCGTTTGGGATCACGGCACCAGCAGTCGATCCACCTTCCTTTGCCGATGTGCAGGCGCCATAGCACTCCCACGAACTGTAGGATGATTTGCATAACTTTTCTGCAATAATTAAAATTAACACTGTTGATATAAAACTATTATAAACCTTAAACTAAGATATGCAAAGACAGAGGTAATTAATCTCAAGCTTGTAGATTACAAATCAGATAGTACAGTGCGTCTCCTTCACAGCGGTGGGCAATGGCCTGAGCTTCAGCAGTCAAGATCATGGAAAGGTAGCAGGAATTAGATCAAATATTGCCAAAGATACAAAATGAAAGAAAGCTTGCTTATCATGACCTAAAGAGAAAAGTTGTTGAGAAGAGTACGCAAAATGAGAGTATTACACATGCATGTCAATGCTTTTTGGTCACTGCGTTTGGCCATACAATCCTCTATATGCTATAATTGACAGCCATTGATGAGTTGCAATGTACCAAAATACAAAATCCAGTTTTCATTTCATTCCTTTCAAGAAAAAGGCGTCGGAAACATCTCCAGAAAACTTTGGTAAAAATCTACGGAAAAATTAAAACGCTTTGTGTTTTCCTTGAAAGTGAAAAAATGTACGTCTCATAAAACTAAACTTACTTATGTCCTCGATTACAAGTGTATTATCCATTGCAACGTGAACTGCCAAATTACTCCAATCATCAAACATTATAAGCTTTCTGTAAACAAAGAAAATAAAAGTTAATATATGAACATGATAGTTATTTTTCTAAAATATAAAAATTGTCTACAAAAAAGACACGGGTCTAAACTACATTTCGACCCACGTGCAGTCATACGTTTTCTGACGTTTTATACTTTGAAGATTGTCAGACGAAAAACTTCAGTATACGCAAATGTTTGCTTTTTTCAAAGCCATTTTTAAGTTTTGTACCACCAAAAGATTGTTTACAAAGTAGTTCCTTAAATCTTCTGTGGCAATCTCTTGTACAAGAGAAGGCTTTATTTTCACACAACATAGAAACGAGGGGAAGTCTCTCTTTCAAATATTTCGACGAAAATGATAGGATTTATAGGACATTCCAGATAAAACAGTAGGCTTTCTAGCAAAGGTTATGAGGTTTTTATGGAGTGAATTGTTCCTCGCATTGAAATGCAAACATCAAAGGGGACCTAAACACATGGGCAGGGGGACATGGCCTGGTGAGCAACCAGGGTCACCATTCATTTCTACAAAGAATGATTATGATGCAGAATCAACTCACTTTATAACTTGCGAGACTGTATTTGGGCCAAACCATTGTCCGATTTGTTTGCCTTCGCTTACACCCATCTGAGCTGCAATACAAATCAATACATCGATTTTTACATAAAAACCCTCTTCGCAACCTCTTGATGTGCTCTTTGAGGTCATTCACTTACAGATGCTTCAAAGATGGACTGGGATATCAATTCATGGTACCTTTCAAGAGTATTCTAAAGGCAAATATTCAACTTGATCGTCATGAAAGCCAGAATATTTGAAAAAAAATAATATTAATGTGATAATGATACAACCTAGACTCAACCATTGTTACCTTCAACAGAGAACGTTACCTCGAATCCAGAAAAGTTTTATTTCATAAATTTTGTAACTGCACTAATGTCACATGTTTGACTTGACGATAATGACGTTAAATGAAAAACAGTTTCTTGCCACATGTGCTTCTAGGGGATGGGTGTGTGCTAGAGGTGTATTTCAAATTCATCAAATAAACCAAATCACAAAAGCTAGATGATACTCCTGTTTTCTTTTTTGGAATACAAATATTTGCAGGAACATTCAAACAATATTACACGTGCTTTGTAATTCTAACAATCGGGTCTAGATCACGACTGCTTACAAAAGCAGGGATTTGCAGCTCAATATTTTCTCTCATAATAAAGAACTTGGGAATCTTGAATTACTTTCAACACATTCATCGCTTTCATAGAATAACTTCCTTATCAGCTAACCACATTCTATATTTCTTTCAGTTTCCTAGATAAATTTATACCTTTCAGAGAATTCTTCTCAATCATGACCAGGACAGAACTTTTTTTAGGCTTTCCTCCTATAACTTAAACCTTTTATATCCGATTGGGACATTTTTTAGACGTTTCAATACTGGATTTGGTAATTTTGTGTTTGATTTCCGGTTACTTGGTCCCCTTCATTTGATTTCTTTTTGATAAGGTTTTCACAGATACCGATATTTCATAGCGTTTTCATCAGCAAACGTGCAAGCGGTATTACGCAAGCCAACTCCACGCAAACAAAATACCAATCCTAAGTGAATCCAATCCTAAGCTATGACAACAGAATCTGAAAAAATGGATCTAAGCATTCAGATCGGAACTTCAGCGAACCAAAGAAATCAATCTATATCATGCTACTGTGAATTGAAACCGCTCAGTTTTTGCATTGAAATAACAAGCCTCTGACTTTAAAATTATTGCAGACGGTGAGCATTTCATTCGCTGCTTAGTACTCTGGGGGCATTCCAACTAAAAGGAAGCATTTCTATTTTCCCATTTCTTTGAAGCCTGGCCCTTATGAACAGATTGCAGCATTTTGTTGAAATGTACCTGCATGATGATTCATTTCCATTCTCCAAGAGAGCTAAAGATATCTTCCATTTTCCAATAGGCTTTGGAGGTTATAGCTTCTAGCAAGCATGCCACCATACAAATTTTTATCAATATTTTTTTTTTAAAGCAATTTTCGGCTTTTCATCTTTTGTAATCTTGTAACATAATCTTTGTTAATTGTTGCATATTGAATAGTTTTGTATGTAGTAGAATTTTAAAATTAAATGAAATGAAAAAAATTTCAGGTATCATAAACTTTCAAATGACAAACAGGGACGGATTTTATGACTTGGTGTTAGATAATGACTTGGTATCACACCCTTAAGGCTCGTAAAAAGTGGTAGATCATTTTAACTAAAAGATTAAAAAGTTAAGAAGATAAATAAAACAAAATTTTGGTGTGTTTACCCAAAATCTTTGAATGACGTAATGACGTAAAAAAATACGCTCACTGAATGACATAAAAAAAATTGGGAGGGGTGTTACATCCTCATCACCTGTAAGTCTGTCCCTGATGAAAAATGTTGAGTTAGGATTCAAAAAATGATGTCAAGGTTAATTTCTTTGATATATAACATCAAATTTTTTCAAATATCGTATGCTTGATGAGTGCAATAACAATTTCCATGTTAGACAATTTAAAGAGGCTAAAATAAATTGTAAAGTAATTCTTGGTGAAATTAAAATTAAAAATATAACATAGATGGCACCCTATGGGTGTACATACTTAAACTCTGCCTTTTGAATACTAGATTGAATAGCACTCACCAATCTGGTGAATGGAATACAAGCTGTCTTTCTTCTCCAGGAATGATTTCAATATCTATAGAAAAGTAGATATCATAGAATTGAGAATAAAATAGACAGTTTCACTGTTTTAGAATGATTTTTGTGAATCTTGGTGTTTCTAAGTAAAGCTCACTAAATCAATAGAATAAAATTTTGGAATTACTTACTTAAAGTGCAGCAAACATCTTGTCTGCTGCTATTCGCTAACATTTTTCGCCTGATATCTAATTTGAGAGAGAGTGTAGTGTTCTTTGTTTTTTCCTTTGGTAATTTATATGTAATTTGTCTTAGCTTTTCGCAATGCCATGGAGTGGTCAAAGTATTTTGCACCCAGTGGCATCGTCCTTGTAGCATGGTTAAGAATTTTGTAGGGAGCGTGACTAGTCAATTTGTATTGTAAATTTTTATTGGAATGTAAAAAAAAGGAAGGAATCTAATGAGGATACCAAGAACATATTTTTGCAACTCACCATCATATAGGTTGAGTCTGTCATTTTTGGTTTCCATTTCCATTCTACAAAATAGCAAAAAATTGATTTGAATAGTTACAGGAAGTCTTACATAATGATAGGTTCAGTGCACATTAAATGGGTGCTATGACGGCTCCCTTGCCCACTTGGTAAGGAAGGGACTAGTTGGTAGTGACGAGTAGTGCTTTGGTAGAGCAACAGCCTACAAGAGGAAGAGGGAGGAAAGGGGGAAGTGGATGGAAGGACGGGGAGGGAGGGGAAGGAGGTGAGGGGAAGGGGGAGGGGAAGGGGGAGGGGAAGGAGGTGAGGGGAAGGGGGAGGGGAAGTGAGGGGAAGGGGAAGTGAGGGGAAGGGGGAGGGGAGGTAGGAAGGGACAGGTAAGGGAGGATAGAGATGGGGAGGATAAGGGAGGGTAGAGATGAGGAGGGTAAGGGAGGGTAGAGAAGGGGAGGGTAAAGGAGGGTAGAGAAAGGGAGGGTAAAGGAGGGTAGAGAAGGGAAGTGAATTTGAGGGAAGGGGAGGCTAAAATGAATGAAAGAGGGTGTAATCATTGGTTATTGCCAAAAATGATGCAGTTTTTATAGTAATTCAGACATTTAGTAAAAGAATAACACACAGTGCACATAGCAAGAGCAATCTTTGCTAGAGGGCAAGTGCTCAATTCGGGGCTTTGAAGTTTTTTGTATGCACAAATCTTTCTTCCATGTATGATTCATATTCTATTTGTAACACATTGCACTTACTTTTCTTTTTTATTTGTAAATAATGTATGTTTAGGGGGTCCTGATTAAAGGGTAGGTACACATCCTCCCACTGTACTTGTGACAGGTGCATTACATTCAAAGAATATTCAGATAAATTACAATATGCCAAAGAAAAAGTGAATCCACAGTAATGCAATCATATTATATGAAGGTACTAAAAACTTAAAGGTTGAACTGAAAATATAATGTACAGAACTGAAAGGAATTATCCAATGTTCAGGCTTCATTTATTTCAAAAGAGGTTTTCAATCTCTATCTATTTCAAATCAAATTGTCAGTATCTAGCAAGAAAGTAGGAAAACTTCAGTGAATTTTTTCCAGTGACACTTAGATTTAAATTCCTTGATGAGGAGATATGGCATTCTGTATTATTTGGTTGTTGTCTGTTGGGTTTGGATTGCTGGGTAAGAGCTGTACTAACAATTATTTATTTAGCTGACTTCTGCTTGTCCATGTTCAATATGAGCATTACAGATTGATCTAATAATTAATTTTCAAATTTATCTAGTCTAGCATAGCAAAATGTCTAGTCTGCCTCACTTGCTGCAATTTAGGAATTCAAGGTAAAAATCAACTGAATCATAAAATTTCATTCTGACTTGAGATGGTAACTAGAAATTTACTCTGAATAAACTGATATTCTAGAGCCATAGAGAAACAAACATGATGATGGACATACTTCTTCCAAGATGCCTTAGAGTTATGGCTTGTGCCAGCATCATTTGGCCACACCTTAGCATGCAACCCCACCCTGCATCTGATGTTGGGCCTGTACCACCTTGAACACAATCAATACAATCAAGATTAACAACAAATTATAACTTGGCCATAAAGAAAATAAAATGATTAAACATTAACAGGCCTTTTCGTAAGAAATAGCCCGGGCGAGTGGCCCATCGCTCGCATGATTTCTCTTGCGCAAGTGATCGCTCTGATAGTGAAAAAATTGTTCCTGTTATAAGGTACCTTTGTTTAAGGTAATATCAAATGAAAATGAACGATTACAAGGATTTGTAATGCACTCAGAGAAAGATTAAATCCTCTCTATAAGTGTGCTTCGTTTATAATTTTTATGTACATCATGAAGGTCACAAAGATGTTATTGCTGGATGATAGCAGAATGTTGTCCCATACCTAACTTTTAAAAACACTTTAACTGCCCAGAAATTGTTTCAAGTGCTAATGTAGTTCAAATACTAAGTACCCAAAGTATTCAGAAACATTTCGGTGGAATGGATTTTCAAATGCATTTTTTTGTTGAGGTGTGGTTAAGTCAACTTACTTATAATTCCTGTGTTTTGTTGCTTGGTTCACAAAAAATGACTATAATTGTGTTAATTGATAAGACATTCATTCTTCACAATTTACCATTCTCAAACGCTTGCGTGGTTTGGTTTGCGCGAGTGATTGCTCGCATCAATCGAAAAGGTCTGATTCCTGTAGCAACTCATTAGCTATCACCAAAAACTAGCAATTTGAATGAAACTTTATTCTAATTAAAATGAATAAAATCACAATGTTGTAGTAGCATAGAACCAGGGGCAGCACCAGCCCCAAAATAGTGGGGTGGACAATGAAGGTGTGGAGCTGATAAAGGGGTCTGGGTGAGAAACGGGTGCAACACCATACGAGAAATCACTATTTATAACCATTGATCATTACTGATAATATTGATCATTATTGATAACCAAGTTTGACATATTTTGAAACCCTCAATAGAAGTGTTAAGTTTCATAGGCAAAGGTTCACAGTTTGGGTACAAGTTTCAAAGTTGATTATCGCTAAAAACCTCAGCTAAAATCTGAAAAGAACCGTAACTGGCCATCAAAATGAAAAAGAGTTTCAATCTCAGAGAAGAAAACTAACATTCCACCCCCCCCCCCCTTAAGTTTTTAGTCCAGTTTTGGAAAAATTAGAAAGTCAATCTTAGAAAAAGTGCACCTTGTGATGCTGCCCCGGCATAGAACTATATCAAATACAACAGACTGTTAACATAAGGTTACTGTAAACAAAGCTAAATTGAATAGTTTTGTATATTTGGGTCTAAATTAAGTGACTCTAACTAGTAGGTGAATCCAACCAGTATTTGACTCTAACCAGTATGTGACTCTAACCAGTATGTGACTCTAACCAGTATGTGACTCTAACCAGTATGTGACTCTAACCAGTATGTGACTCTAACCAGTATGTGACTTTAAGCAAAGTGACAATAAGCAAAGATGACTGCATGGGATTAATTCCAAAAATTATAACAGAATACTTGATACATTCAGGTGTGGAATCAAAAGTTATGTGGGAAATGGAGTTTTTGAATGAATGTTAGAATGAATGTTTAAATTAATGAAGGAATAAACAAATGAATGAATGAATGAATGTATGAATGAATGAGTGAATGTATGGATTTTTAGATGGGTGGATGGATTGATGAAAGATTACTTGGCTACATAATTTTTCCTTAAAATCATACCAATAGGCTTGAAGTTCTTGCGGTAGGTAAACCATAGTAGTGAGCGAACTTCTTCATTAAACTGATCCAAATCTAATAAGCAATATAAATTTCAGATAATTTGGCAAAAAATTTCAATATTGTATAGTTTTTTAAACATGTGTTGTGTAGCCAAAAGTGATCTAATATCACAAGAAAAATATTTATTCAGACTAATTGATATTTTAAAAATGTGTCAGTGCTACACTATGATCTTCACAGAGGCCTTGAAGTTTCACTGTTCATTGTAAGATTTAAACCGACATAAACCAGTAAATATGTAAGTCAAATATACACATTGGTCGTCACTTTTTTCTCCAAACATAAACGCAAGAATGATTTCATACAGATATAGGCCTATTTACTGAACGACAGTGGACTGTCCAAAGTTACTTGTTATTTGAGCAACCTTACATCATCAGTGAAAACCTTGAGACCTTGAACTTTATCATTTCAAAATCAAATTGTCTGTTTAGTCACAATCAAATTAGTAGTTTAGTTATATGAGTTGGTATCAAATCTAGACAGGAACGACAAATTCTAGGCCAAGATAATTCAATTAGACCAACATCAAAACACAACGTTGTAATAACAACAACATAAATAGACGCTAGATTAGGTACCATCTTCAAGCAAGAAGTGTTTCCCCAAAACCCAGGCAGGCTCTGTGAAGTCAAGATAACTTTCAGTAGGTACAATTGAAATACCCTCGTATGTTAAGACCGATGCATCCATTATTGGACCAGCCATATTTTGCCTTATTCCACGACTGTCAACAAAATTTATCGAAGTTGTCACGAATTTGCCTGGTATAAAAAGCGGAACAGCCTCCGGAATACAGAACGAGGCGAGAGTAAAGCAGGTACTAAAATTGTGGACGGAAATTGTCACGGGTATCAACGGGGGAGGGGGGGGGGGTGGTCGGGGACATAAAAAGCTTGCCGTGGAAGCTCGAAAAGAAAGAATTTAACGTAGC
This sequence comes from Rhopilema esculentum, assembly GCF_057945365.1. Classification (NCBI taxonomy): domain Eukaryota; kingdom Metazoa; phylum Cnidaria; class Scyphozoa; order Rhizostomeae; family Rhizostomatidae; genus Rhopilema; species Rhopilema esculentum. The sequence continues at coordinate 105,064 of NW_028300848.1, forward strand.
TCTAACTATCAAAATATAACGGTATGTAGAAAATTTACAAAGCTACTTTTTGCTAAAGCCAGAGGTACATTTTGGTCTCTACATAGGGGCACAGTTGCTTTAGAGATAGAAGGCTATAATATAGCACCCCTTAAGCTCCAAAATTGTCGGAAACTTTTGGTGATTCTCTATTCTTTTAATTTTAGACCATTTTTCTAATTATCTTTCTCTGCATTCCCCATTCTTCCTTCACTGCATTTCCTTAACTTTCTGCATTATTCCAATCACAAATAATCCCAATTGGTCTTTTCCAGGATTAGAGCTTATTGTTCCACTGTATACAAAAGCTTTAGGCATCCTTGCATTACACGCTATTCATTTTTATGAGACCTAGCTCGTGGCCTTGTTTTTGGACCTCTTTTATTCAAATTATAGTACTAATGGTTCCTTAATACTTTTTAATTCAACTACACATAAAAATTGCACATAGTACATTAGAATTCTGTATTAGCAGGCGCGCAACCAGAAATTTCAGAGGGCAGGGGTCCAAGACACAAAAAGGGCACTAATTAAATTTCATTAAAGGTCCACCGGGGCATTTGTTTAGGTACGGCGAAAATATGAGCAGTTAGTAAATCTGTAAATATTGTACGCCAGACAAGGGAAACTGATAAATAGAGAAAAGTTGTGGTGTACGGTTTATTTTGTGGTGAGGTGTGATTTATTTTTTCCTTTTAATTTTAACTATGCATATGACTTCTTTCTGTCTGCCGTACAGTGCCGCCGAGAAGTTTAGGAGGCCCGAGGGAGGGGGGAAATGGAAAAAACAATGCCTCTTGCGAGCGAAGCGAGCAAAAATTTTGCCACCACACCCTTGCAAATAGCTTAAATTCACTAATTCGTTTAAGATGTTTTACTTTTTAATTGTAATTTTGTTACTTTTAATGAATTCCATTTAAAAACGGAATTCATTGCTTTGTGAGGCTCCCTAGACCTCGAGGCCCTAGGGCAGTTTGCCCCTTTGTCCCCCTCTCGGCGACCCTGCTGTCATCTCCTTTTCCCAGCGCCAGCTCACTTTTGAATAGCAGCCCATCATCTTCCATATCCGAAGACATTTTGCTCTTTGAAATATTATTATTGAATTCTTTGCTTCGCACTACAGTGGGAGTAGGTTGAACAGTTCCACGAGCCTTGCCTTCAGCTGGTTTCTGTCTCCAAGTCTTGCTTTCAGCTTATTTGTAATACTGACAAGAACAGAACAGCTGAACATCAACTTTTTGTGCCATCTTTACTGCTTTCTAATACCAGTCCGCGAATATTTCTCTGCATTCGCTCGTTTCATGCAAAGGTCTTCTATGACCCTGTCAACTATGTGACAGGCTTGAAAAATGTCTTGGTCGACCCAACAAGCTCTTACAAGCTCTTACCAGAGGTCGTAGAGGCTCTATCCCGTTCAAAATCTTGTGCCTTTATTTTGGTTTTTGAGTCCCAGAACCATTCTTCTTCAAAGCCAGTGCGTGACGCATCATAAAACACGCTGTAGAGTTGGGGCTTGAAGATATACTCTATTACTGCAACATGATGACGTTCGACCCAACAAGTACGTGAAAAATTGACTAAATAATTTATCTGTATTCCTGCGAGGTCCATTACATCTCCGTAGTGTGTCATTTACTGTATGACCAACCATTTTAGCGTAATAATCAAAATACTCAAGCAATTTTCCAAGAAAAAGGGCACTTTTCCCCTTTTGAGAAAAAGGGCAGGGGTCTGGACCCCCAGGACCCCCCCCCCGTAGTTGCGCGCCTGATTAGTGTCTTTGATTCTTAACTGGAGCTAAAAGCAAGTTGAAAACAGAAAGAAGACTAGAAAGAAATTTCATATATGAAAAAGTGGAAATTCAATCAAGATGAGACACTCAGAATTACACAATGAATCACTCGATAGCTACTTTTGTAGGAAACAATTAATGTGATCTGTAACTCTAAATGAATGGAACCAGCTTTCTAATTCTTGATTGTTTGCAGTGATAAAAATATTCAAAAATTGAAAGCTCCTTAGGGATCTCATCTTAGAAACTAAGGGAAATATTCAGAGCAATCAAATATTTGCCTTAGATGCTTTAGAAATATTCAAAAATGGATGTCAATTTGAACATCATTATAAAGATAGAAAAACAAGGGTTTAGATTTGGCTTCCATGCTGAAAATTTTCGCAATAAAGCTGCAAAAAAATTAACATCTTAAAAAAAATAACAAATGTATGGTTATGAAGGAAAAAGTTGTTTATAACCACTGTCCTTCTTTGTCATTGACAAGGATGTTGTGGAGCAAAAGAAGCTGGGGGTAAATAAACTACACATTGTCATGCAATAGCTGCTCATTCAATCCAAAGAGACAACCTTCCAAGTTCGATCTAAAAGGCTCTTAGCCCTTTAAGTATTTAAAAATCTTACTGTCCCTGACTCAATTTTTATGCAAAATGTTTGATACTAGACGATTTGCCACAAACTAAAAATGTTTTACAAACCCTCTTAAGGTTCCAATGGTCAGAATTACCAACTATGGCTTTCAAGGGGTCATAATCCCTTTCCTTTGAAACTAAATCAGCCGAAACATAAACCTTTTCAAACATTTAATCACGAAGTTGCTTCTTGCAGTTAAAATTTTCTGTTAATTTTGCTGCAATTGACGATCTTGTGCCATCATCCCTGATGTTGCTTAACGTTACCCCATAATTGGTATGGTCACGATAGTAAGCACCAACAATAGAAAAAATACAATGACAACAGTTTAAGTTTATAGTACTAATGCACCTACAGATCACTTTCTCGAATGTACAGATAAATTTCACATAAAAAATTACAAGCATTTTAAACAATCTTTTTTGTGCATTTTACATCTATATATTATTAAAGTTACCTTGTCAACCTGTTTCTTAATTACACTTTAATTACGAGCAATCACTAATATGAAAATATCAAAATCGCGAAAAATGAACTGACCAACATGAAGTAAAGGTCTTTTAATTATAAAGTATATCGAGCTTAGCTATAGAGTTTCAGTGTCAGGTAAGAGTTCAAAGTACTACAAACTTAGTCCTGAAAACGACTTCTATCAGAATACGTTATCAGGGCCTCCGACGAAGGGGGACCGGGGGGCCTTGGCCCCCCACTTTTTTGCCAAACAATAGAGTTTTTTCAAAATCTTTTGTTATAGGTGTTAAATTTTCCCTTGGCCCCCCCACTTTTCAACTTTTGTCGGAGCCCATGGTTATCATTATCAGAATACGTAATTATATGTCAACAAAACAAAACGGACCAGAAAGGCAGTAATGAAGTATCTTATCCCCTTAAAAAGTCCAGAAAAAAATTATGAGGTGACAGATCCCCCTCGTGATATTGAAAGGGGGTTTTGCTGAGCACGTTCTCTAACCTAAAAGGGATTCGTTGATAAAGCCTTAAGCCGTTTAACTTTAAACAACTCGCATTATTCTATGCTTTTCTATGATAAACATTGCTAAACAGAAATCCATTTTCGACCGATCTCTTCCTCATAAGCTCTTTTAATTATTTCTCCTGCCTTTCTTTTCTTTTTCCTAATCTTTTTCCTTTCCTTCCACTAGCTAATGAATTTGCTGAATCTTAATTGGTTTTCGCCATACTTATGCTACATACATCTGTTTACTTCACCGCGTCATCTACCATTGCAAAAGAAGACACCATGCATATTTATTCGCAATTGCCTACGACAAATACCAAATCAATGACATAAACTTTTTAATTGCTGGTTTCTTTAATAACATTGACTTTTGTCTAGTTAACTCTTTAAGTTTATTTAGGAGAATTATCTGACTACCCGCAAACACGAAATTTCCTATAACTACATAAGCGATTCAAATAAACACAGTTCCAAACCTTCAAGATAATGGACTTTTAATTCACCATACGATGAAATGCTAGGAAATACATAGTTTAAACTTTTTAAGCTCTTTACCTCATACATTTACTCTCGCTGCTTCAATCTATGCTGCTCCAATACTTGAATTGTTACCGTTTGCCAAGTTCGTAAAGACGTTTTTTATCGTCACATTTCTGGGCAGAAAAGATTAAAAAAATTCAGGACAAATAGTAAATAAAAAGGAAAACAGAAAAATGTTTGCCTTTACCTTAAGTTATAGCCTTAGGCATAACTTTACCTTAGGTACAAAGCTTCACCAGCTTACCTGTCGATGACATGAATTTATTCCTGTTTCTTATTATTTTTCTATGAATAAATCAAACTTTGTAATATATTTGACGAAATAGGTCTACCAAGCTACAACGAATTAAGGTATCGAAACCAAACTAGTATTACATAGTACCGATGTCATCTTAGATAACATCAACCATTACGGATATGAAATAAAGGTTTTACTGAACGCAAACTAAACCTGAAACCCATGAGAAATGTATGTGTTCGACCTGGTATCTGTAACTTGCAGCTCGTGACCTTCATCATTTTTGGACGTCCTGTCTAGTGAAGGTGACCACCAGATATCATCATTAAATGGTTGCTCAGGCGTTTGATGGGTCAAAATATGGGGAAATCGTTAATAGATTCTTCAAAAGCTGAACATGACTCTAAACGACGAGAAGTCCTTGGTAAATCTCAAAGTACCATACTTACAACAAGACTGTGCGATTATAAGGTGCAATTACCTCTAACAGGAATATGCACAAATAATTTCATTGGCATTGGCTGTATTTTCGGTGCTTTCTGCCTGTTCAATTTCCTCCAGAGGCGATTCTTTATCAAGTTTAGTTTCTTCAGTTCTAGCATCTTCATCGCTTTCTGGCTTACAATCAACGTGATCCGTGCTTTTTTCAGAAGCGTTTGACAACAATTTTTCTTCTTGAAACGTATTTTGTCCAGCTCCAAAAGAAGTCAGAGATGTTCTTGATTCCCTGGAATCTTTGTCGCCGGATGATTTTAAAGACTGATCTTTTTTTCCTCCAAATGAGCTTAGAGATTCGCGATTCTCCTTAGAATCTGATGTTTGGGCACCAACACGTTCAATTACCAACTTGTCTTCATTGTTTTCATCTACGTGTTCTGAAATTGACTTACGTATCTTTTTTCGCTCGTTTACAATTTCAATAAGGGATTGGTTTCCGTTTTTGACACGCCCAGCTCTGCCAGAAAACGTCCCGCACCTGGGCATCATCTCCTCGTTATCGTTGTCGTCGACCTCGCTTTCGTCATGTACACTGTTACGAGAAATATTAACTATTGCTGTATCTGCGGTCTCCTCTGAGACAAAGGCATCATTTGTTTCCCCATACAGCACCAAATTCATCAAAGTTTCTCGCTTGCGTTTTGCGAAGTTATCATTTTGTCTCATGGTAGACCATTTGCTCTTAAAGTCAATATCTCCTTCAAATTTTTCCTCTTCTTCAGCACTTTTTCTAGAAATTTGAAAAAAAATGAAACAGCAAAAATTTTTAGTGCTTTCACGTGGAATCAAAGAAATGTACAACAATAGCGCAATGATCTAAACCCCCTGTTCAGGGTCTCGGCATATTGGAGCCTCTCTGCTCACTTTCAGACCATATGCATCTTCTGTCAGCGTTGCATTTTGTCACATTTTGCACGATATTGTCAGCTTGATTAGAAATAATATCTATTTTTCATATGATCCCTGGGTTACATTTGTGTTATGTATATGAAACTAGGTTACATTCTAGCCTTATTCTGACCCCTCTTCAATCACCTCTTTATCGTCCCCAAAAAAACTACCAATGATTTATTAAAGACAACATGAATGCTCACCTACGTAGATGTAGAATGATGTTTAGTATCTCTATAAGTAGGACGTTCTTTACACTCTTTCATGATACTATCGAATTGAACACACTTTACTACTTTAAGTTGAGACTACAGTTTGCTTGGCCTGAAATGAATTTACAGAGAAACTCGGACCATAGCAATTATGCATTTTTGCAAACACTCTTTTGTTTCTTCAACAGTAAATGATTTCATAAACGTTATATAAAAAAGCCTAATACATTGATATTGCCTTCACAAGGGAAGCCCTACCTTTATAAGAGGATCCATGTCAGTATTTATTGGTGACCCGTTAAAATCTAGATTGATAATGACGATTTCATCCCCAGATGTAACGGATTTATAATTACCGAAGGGTTAGGATTGCTTTTTTGCAATATTTTCATTCAGTTTTAAAACCTAAAATTGGCATGGAACCGGTCTGAATTTAAACTTAGGGAGTACCATTTCACAGGACGGTCACCAAGAAATTCACCTGATTCTCATTCTTCAAAAGGGGCGCACAATTTCCAAAAAGGGGCGCCAGACTTGCTTTAACTCTTTGAGGGAGAGGCAGCTGCCCCTAGTGCCCCCCTTAAATCCGCCACTGATAAAGCAAGACCAAGAAAAAGAAACGCGTGCTACTTACGCTGACTGCTGTCCCTTTGTGCGCTTTGTTCGCCGACAAGCCAAAATGACACAGAAGATCATCACAATAAGCAAAAGACCTCCTCCTCCGCCTGCTGCCGCAAATATAATGGTTTCTCCTGAAAAAGAGAATCGGTAAATGTTAATTTAAGCATGTATTTAAAAACATAAGCGTGGTCGTTCTTTTTAATGAGTAAGACTAAAACTTAGTGGAATAAAATTATTTGATATTTTTCAGACAAGGACAACAAGCTATCTTTAAAACAAAGCTGTGACACAGACAAGAAGGGGATGTTCCTCAACAGTTAATGCTATAAAAAAGTTCTTATGCTACTGAAAAACTGATATTGACATAGGCAGTTGGGCCAAATGCTCTTAATTTGGTCTGGACCTAATCCAAACACAGATCGTGTCCAAATGTCTACATAATGAAGCTACAAATTTGGACATTGTATAATAAGGATGCAGGGGGTAAGGAGGAAAGAGACTCTGTTCGCCAGGATCTGAGGTTTGAGTCCCTAAATAAAGAGACACTGGGGAGGAAAGGCAACTTTCATATTGCCAAGCGCAGAGAATACGGGGGCCTACGGGGTATGATTAATTTAACCCTTTAGTTCCCACTGTTGCCAAATGGCAAAGTGACTTTCACCATGGTACATCATGATTCCCCATGGGAAGTTGATTAGGAACTTCTTGATAAGCATAAAATTACAATTTCCTGAAAGCCCATCTTCGCGAGTTGAATTTTATCAAACAGGCCAATTTGCGAGAAAAACCCAGGGAAAATTTAAGGTATTCTGCAAAAGATATTGCACAATGAAAGGATGTTGATTGGCTAGGCTTTATATTGATGCTTCTACTTAAGATACTTTTCTGATTTTAGAAGGAAGAAAGGAGCTTGACGTATTGTTGGGGAATATCAAATATTCTATGTATGATTGTAAATTCTATGTATGATGGAGAGCCCTTAGAGTAGTGATTGATGGTTTAACAATCATCTTTCGTTGTTAATCGATTCATAGCAACAAAACACTTCAAAATTATTCTGACATGTTGAAAATCAGCTACGGACAGTTTGTGAACTTATGAACAAAATCTGTCGCTAAAATACTTACGATTAGACTTTTTATTATTTTTGTTGTTGGGTGGAGAAGGCGGCAGTGATGAATTAAATGAATAGACTGAGCTCAGGCTAACAGACGGACTGAGTTTGAAGGTTACCGCCAACCTGCTGGGAGTGTGGGTTTTGAATGAGTTGACTGTTGCTGATGGTGCAATTTCTTGGGTGTTCACTAAAGACAAGCTGATCGATAAAGATGCTGGAAACAAGCTTGTAGAAGGGCCATATAGTGTTCTCAACACTTCAGATGGTGATGCAGATGCTTCACCAATCTCTGAGCTGAAAGACGAGCTGGAACTAGGTGTAAGATATTGTCGCGTATTGGAAAGCTGGGAGACTGAATCTGCTATCGGCACTGATGCCTCTTGTGACAACGATGGTAGATGTGGTGTTTGTAAGCTTGAGGCCTTCTTCGTCAATGCTGTGTAAGTATCACTAATAGGAATGATGCTAGACCTTGGAGTGGATTTTGCGCTTGCAAGAACACCAGACAATACTGTGGACGCAACGGCAAACATAGTTGCTGATGTAGGAAAAGTTATTACATTGAACGTAGTAACAGCAGTGTTGCTTCGAACGTCAGATGCCGCAAGGTTTGAAGGCACACTAGACAATGCTGTGGACGCAACGGCAAACATAGTTGTTGACGTAACAGAAGTTATTACATTGGACGTAGTAACAGCAGTGTTGCTTCGAACGTCAGATGCCGTAAGGTATGAAGACACACTCCTTGAAGCTACACTAGACAAACTGGTTTGATATAACGGAGATGTCGCTACTGTGTAGATACTTCCTGATGTGCCACCGTATTTTGACGAGGAAGAAATCGATGTTGGCAACTGACTAGTACCTAGCCTAGTAACCGTCAGTAAAGCTACAGTGCTGCTTAACGAATGCTTGACTGTTGTTTTCAAAAAAAAGCTTTGAGAGACAGCAGTAAATGTTTCCAAGCTTGTAATTCTTGTTATGTAGCTTGAGATGGTTGATGAAAGGCTATACAGTAATGTGGTGCTTTGCCTACCTATTGAAACACTAATCGAAGACAATGGAATACTACTGACTGTGGTTCTGGCAGAATTGCCATTGATTGAGATGTTCCACGCCGATGTTATAAAGGAAGTGTGATAGCCAGTAGTTCTTATCGTAGATGCATTGAAAGAGGAAACTCTTAGAGAAGATGGGTTCATAGTTGTAGTTCGTAAAATGCTAGAAGAATTATAACTTGAGCTTGTGGCTCTGACACTGTTAGTTAGAATCGTGGAAGCCGGAGTTGACAAAACATTCGTAAATAAAGCTGTGCTGGGTTTGGGAGAAACAGAAAGTGTGCCATTGATTGTGTTCAACTTTGCTGTCACTAAAAAGAAAAAACAGACTATCATCATTAGACGGAATATGAATTTTCGTTCTATAAAATTTTCAAGATTTTAATTAAAGGGACGATGATATTACGGCAATGACACAACCAATGTTAACAATTCCCTTGCCTCACTAGTTCGGGGGGGGGATGGGACTTCCATACTAAGCTGGAACGTTCCCGCCTATTTTTTGAGAAACATGGACATTAGAAATTTTGAATCCCTGGATAAAAAAACAAGTTTTTTGAAAGATGATATTTCGAATGACATTATAACATGAATAAATCAATTAACAACCATAGCGTATCTATTAGAAGGAAAGCTGTTCTATGCAGTCCAGGAAATTTCGGGTGATACACTTGGTTCTAGAAGGGGTACATAACACAACTGAATCTGCAGCAATGATTTGGAAGCACTGTTATGACACTGATCTTCAGGTTGAGGCCTGAATTGAAAATTCTCTGATAATTTTCGCTTTTTTTCGGGAAGTTAACAGGAGTTTAAGGCTTTTGTGCTTTTACGGTGCTCTTTATAAAATGTTAGAGGAGAAAAAATAACTCAAGACATTGGAGTAGCTGTTCAAAAATTCGATTTGTCAGTAGTGTTCCCTGGAGAGGCACACAAAATTTTTATGTACGGCGAGGTCCATCCGCAATTTTCAAGTTTTACAGACCCAAAATTATTAGCTAAAAATTGTTGATAAGAACCAAAAATATCAAAATACTAAATCTTGTTGTGGAACAGATAAGACGCCACTAGTCATAGTTATTTATACTGTATTGTATCCTATAATAATAAGTTTAGAGACATCTATCTGTTCCTGCTTTTGATACTGTTATGTGTTAGTTGGACCCATGAGTATCAAAAAGGTATATTGTTAAATCATCTCCCCAAAAGTATTAGATCATAAGGAAAATCCTTACCAACAATTATCGGTTGGTAACCTCCGTACATAAAAATTTCAAGTGACCCCCCTCCCGGGGGGGGGGTATTGTTAAATCATCTTCCCAAAAGTATTAGATCATAAGGAAAATACTTACCAACAATTATCGGTTGGTAACCTCCGTACATAAAAATTTCAAGTGACCCCCCTCCCGGGGGGGGGGGGGATTTTCGAAATGAAATCGAGAAACAGAAATCTGGTGACATTGAGTTAGAGAGCTGGTAATATTTAACAGATCTTAACCATATCAAATATTAATAAACCAGATATTGAATTGACGTACCAATGATCAAAATATTCAAAGCAAGTGTCTTCAGGTTGAACATGCTTCCTGATAGAAATCTATAAAGAGAAACAATATACGATTAAAATGCAATGCACATTAAATTTCAGCAATCTGCTTGTGATAGACGACTTGAAAACAAAACTACAGGAGAAAGAATCAGCCAAGAAATACGGCGTAGCAAACAATTCACCAAATGGACTTGAAAGTTTATCATGGTGCTAAACGGATAAGACAACCTGAAAGGATAGCAAACGTTTTCCGCAAAAAAACGTTAAGTCGGTTAGAAAGGAGCCTAAAATGATGACCGGTGTCTAAAAATGCTTTCACTCGTCGATAGTGTTATTGGCAGCGCACTAGGCTGTTCCGTATTTTATACGACCTAATTTCCCTTGCGGCTGGGCAAGTATAACAGGTTATAAAAGGCTAGTGTACGGTGTGTCATATTGTTCTCGTTATTTCTCGTGTTTCCACTGAATCATCCAATTAAAGACCGTTCCAAAAACTGTGAAAATATCCAGGGCTGCTGAAAAGTTTCGGTGGCCCTGGAGCAAAAAAGAAAGACTGTGCGAGCGGAGTGAGCACAATTTTATTGCGAACATTCAGAATATTTCATGCAGTCCCTTTTCTACAATCGTTTAAAACATTTTAATTTTTTAGGCATACTTTAAGTGCGTTTGATAATTTGCATTCAAAAATTCACTACTTTACGAGGCCCCCTAGACCTAGAGGGCCTGGGGAAATTTGCCCCCTTGCCCCTATCGGCGGGCCTGGAAATGTCTTGCATTTGCAATTATAGTTGAGAGCCCTGTTAGGCCCATTGGACGTTTATGAAACCCAAGCAAACCGTTTATGACTACAAAAGCCCGAGCTGTGTCGGCGAACGTTGGTCAAAGATATCTTGTGTACAAAATTTTCCAATAGATGATCAAAATAATAATTTAGATGCAAACTATTAAAACCGCAAGTGCTTTCAGCCTTAAACTGGATATGTGTTTAGCATTTAAAATAAGTAAAAGGTTGAGCAATATTTGTGTCAAGAAACAGACAGAACGTTGTCAATACCAGTCGACTAATCTGCAGACAGGACACTGCTTGTTCTAAGAACTAAGAGACCTAAACCTGTTTTGAAAGGACTATACTGTTAATCAAAGAAAGGAATGTATAAGCGATTGAAAGAATGGTGTATCGCGTTTCGTTTTCATGAAATTAGAAGTCAAAGCGCGAAACATAGGCGATTTAATTTCGTAAATACACTTTTTAATGGAACCGGTGAATTGAAGTGCAGAATGAGGGCTGTTCTTAGTGTTACCAAAACTTTTAGGCTGTATTGTTCTTGGTTTGTTCTTAAATTATAAGGGTGTATAAACTAGCTAAAACAGTGTAACGGTGTATCTTTACTGATGTTTTCCATTGCGGGCATAGAATGATGACACAGAACAGTAAGCGTGGCCCCTTTGAAGAAGATAGTCTATCATTACAGATCATTGGTGGGGGTCCTGCCCCCAGTATTTACAGACCTGTGACTTTGCTCTTGCAGTTGAGCGCAACAACAGTTCTTGAAATTGACGGTCTTAAATGTGGGCTTGATGAGATGTCGAATGGATGCAGCGTCATATTTAAGCGAGTGAAACTGTTTTTATATTTGTTGAGTGAAAGCAGCTTAGGCTTTGCAAACGGCTCCCTTTTGCACTAGGAGAGAGGAACGTGTAATCGTTTTCGCAGGGCCCACGCCACCGGGAGGGGGGAGGCCGCAGGGGCCATGGCTCCCCGACTTCTTTGGTAGGCAAAAATATTTCCAGAGAGGCCCTGTTTTGAAGCACTAAATCGAAGTTCGACATTTAGAACTTGGCTCATCCACCTTGAAACTCGTTGCGTGGACGCCGTTTCGTTGTAACACCATTGTTGAGAGCTACAGTCGGGAATCTAACGATGTTGATCTAGACATTCGTACCTTCTGAGGTACTCTGGGTCTTCTGAGATTACATTTAATACATTGACGGGCCTTACAAATCCACTGATTTAAACAGCTTTAGCAAAAACGGCCTACGCTGATAACAAATGGTTTTGTGACCACCTTATGCCAACATAGCGAAAATGCTTTTAAGTTTCTTACTGTTTTAATGTTCTTGAGTTATAAGAAGAATCTTCTTAACTTCACGAAAACAGTTGATTTGCAACAAATCTCATTGTAAACTATTAACTCACCTTGTAAACGCGTATTCAGATGAAATAACCTGTGATTACACGACTGAAGCCAACATGCCTTCGCTACTCGAGTAGCTTTCAAGTATCAAATTTCATGATGATTTTCATCACTTTCGTTGAAACTGCAACTGTGAAGCAATCCACTCCATGAAAGTGGAAATCTCCTCAGCCATGAAAGGTATTACCCGTTAACTCAGCTGAAACGGGCTCTGTGATCCAGCGAGAAATCACTTCCAAATTACGGAAGAACAATCTGATAAGAAAGGTCACCATAAAGATTTCCGGGTTCAAAATGTGCACCAGGCAACAAAAGCTTGTTTGGCCTCACATACAATTTCACTTTTGGAAAAACCAGTGCACTAAAAATACGCTCTTTTATAAATATGAGTGAGTTTAAATTGAGCGAAGCTTTGAAATCCAAGAAACTAACCGATATGACAATAACATCGAAGAGCGACTTTATTTTGATTTGTTCGTGATGTGATTTGTGGTTTAATATTGTTGATTGCAAAACACACCATTTGCTCGGCTTGCACAACAACATTACATTTTGTTCCTTTTCCATTGTTAGGGAACCACTTAACCGCAATGAGCTTAAATTAAATTTGTTCTTCGGAAAAATTCTTTGTCAGAAAGAGAAGCCACGCCCTTTTCTTTTGGAAACGCCAAAACATTTCTGAATGAAATCAGTATCAGTGATGTTTAATAGGGGGCTCCAATAAGGAATTCCCATTTAATTGGTCGCAACAAACAATTGCATAGGTTAACTGTGAACAATTGCATAGGTCACCGCTGCAGAGGCAGGCCTTACTTCTGATTTGATAAATCAAATCTCACCTACGCTCGCGCCAAAGATTGCAGAGGTGAAGTACACTCTGATTGGCTTACAAGACGTTTGCATAGTTCAAACAAGCGGTGATTGGCTCTCGAAAACAAACAAGATCCTGGATTCAGAAAATACGGACCAGATAAAAGCCTAGAATCGCCACTCGACTATTCTGTGGAGAGGCCGAAAGATCGTCAGTAAAATATATGCCCTGTCGTCTGCAGGTTGTTGGTATCAACGGGGGCAGATCTAGGACGGACGTCGCTAAAAAATTTGCCAAAGAAACTATTGATTAAAATTTTTCGACAGTTTCCATTTGTTGTTGTTGTTGTAAGAATCTGACTTAGGCTTCTGCATAGGTTGCTGTAGTCTGGATCCGCCTCTCAAACCTATCCACCATTTACAGGGGGTAAAGGCCCCTAGGCCTCTTCTCCGTAGAAGAGTAAGTCTCCGTGAAAATTGTGCTGTTTTTTCGACGGGAGGACATCACTTATCGATTGGGAAAACTCGTTTCAGGAGAGGTGCGATCGTACACTTTCTATTGAGCTGCAAAAAGCAGCACTTGGTCGACCAGATGCAACCTGCTAGCAACCTTCTTTCGCAAAAATTTTCCGTGTGTGAGCTTCCTCCCCATTGACCAACTAGGTTAGCCCCGAAAATAGTTCCCTTCAGCTTTTCCTACTTTAGTGATAAGGACCGGCAGCTTTTAGAATACAGGGCTCTCGATGGTAAAGACGGGGGTTAACGGGCCATTCAATTCACTGTTATATCTTTGTACAACAAAACATCCAATTTTTGCAAGGCTTGAATAAATTTTTCGAACTTAGCGGATCTTTCTGTAAAACTGAATTTATTTAAAACGGTTTGGCAATGGAAACTGGCAGAAATGGGATGCTTCTGCAATCTGCACTGTAAGAGTACTCGGTTTCCAAAAATGTTTCTGCTCTGTGCCTTCCGCGGGACTTCTACTTATTTTATTCTACTGTTTTCATTCTACTTACTGTTTTCATTTCATTAAAGTAACAAAATAAAAATCAAACTTGAAATATCAGAGGCTCGAAGCAACTAGCATGATTCCCCAAACTAGAATTTGTGTTGCTAGACTGCGTACAAAGGCCTAACTCCGAAACACGATTTGTAAGAACAGGCTAAACAATGTTTAACACCATCGAACGGCAAAAGGTGACAAGGACTGTCCAAATCTTGTACATAAAAATAATACTAACGCGACAATTTTTTTTGTTTGGTCAATGAAGACACTCACATTTCTTTTCATAAAATTCACAACCTCCAAAGGATAGTTACAAATGGATGCTTAGTTTTGTTCTGTGTTTAGAGAAAAAAATTGAATCAGTAAAACGTCTACTAAACGTTTGTCAATCATTCTGATCAAACCCAAGAGAGGAACCGGAAAGGTTATTTTATATGCAAAAATTCCAAACACCACCAACCACAGCTCCTTCCTCGCTTACCCAAGTGTCTCGGACAAGAGTGTGCTGACTACGCTAAAAATTTTCGAGGAAAAAGTAGAGACTCAGTTACAGAAAAGAAATTAAATTTTAGCTGATTCACATATCCTTAACAACTGTCACATGATTAAGAGATAAATAAACATTCATTGGAAAATTACGTACATGAAACAATCACAGCTACCAACGAATCACAGCTAAATATGAACCTATCTACGTCACGAACAGTAAGAACTGAGAACGCAAAGAAGGGTTTTGAGGTTGACTAGTGTCCAAGTTGATTCTACTATAATGCTATCTGTTAGGTTCTGTGAAAAGTGTTTCGTACCAGATAAAATGCATTAAAATACAATAGCATGGCATCAAAAGGCAGAAAGGGGTTCCATAGACGAAATAACTATGGGCAATGTTTTGTACCATATTTCTAGCAATTTACAGTAACAATCATTTTCTGTAACTTCGATAAGATGGGATGACGGGAAGCATAACTCAACGCTTGACAAAACCGAGGAATTTTTAAGTCGTTTTAAGAGAATTTCGACACTAAACCACTTTTATGCCATCGCCTTTTTCTTTCGATATCTTTTATATGAAGAGTGAGGACGTTTCGGATACGATCGGAACACATATCCCCCTTGAACTTTTGACTGTTTCAACGTGTCACAACAGATCTTAATTTTAGCTTTGGCTTTTCTAAATTTCGCTAAGGTTGCAGTGATTGAATCTGGAGAGCGACAGTTGCCGCAAAAGAAAGTTGGCTAGGCAGGTTACTTTCAACTAATATAAAGATCAAAGAAGCAACAAAATTTTTTTTCGAATAAATTACGTTGACGAAGTTGCATATGAAACAGAGCCGGTCGGCAATGTCACCTAAACTGTTTGCTTGGATTCTGGACTTTCTCGACCTTGAATTGAAATTCTTACCGATCATGTTTCTGTTTGAAATGGTGGTTTTTGGGTTTAAAAAGGATGAACATTTCTAATTTAAGGTTATTCTACATCCGACAGCAACCAATAGAAATCAGTAAGAGCAATGAGGTGTCAAAGGTAGCTGCATGCTTTCCTTTCATCGTCATCATTTTCACTCGCGAACTTCGAAATTCGAGCATCTGGGGCCTAATTTTTACTGGATAGAAAATTCGGCATGTCAATAGAGAAAAAGCCTAGATAGAAAACAGGAGAACAGAGTGAATTCTTGTAAACATGTCAGTATCTGAAATTCAGAAATGCCTTGATAAAGAAAAATGAAAGACATATAATGACCGACTCCGTAGCAAGTGCATTGAACGATCCCAAGCTATTTAGATGTTATCGTAACCTCTAGGCGCTTTTCGACGACCGAGAAGATAGGCAATCAAGACAATCACAATGAGGCCAGCCAAGGAGCACCCAACAATGATAGGAACGAGGCTGTCTTGCTTGTTCGAATTCATTGGAGAAGTGCATTCGTCCGCTGAAAGAAAAAGGTTAATTGATTTAGTCGTGAAATGCAGCTAATGACAATAAGAGCCTGGCATAGGTAACTTTCTTAACTAAGATTAAACTTTGTTGTCAAAACCCATCTGGCTCTGTCCTTTTTTTCAAACATTATCAATCAAAATCAAAGTCTTAACCTTGGTTAAACATAAAACTAAAGGCATCTTTGTTCATCTATGACGACTCCAGTCATAACACTGGATTCCTTAAAAAATGGAGCTCTCTCTAAGCTCGTAAACTTGGCGAGTAAACAAAACGTGATCAAGTTACGTTTGGTATAAACACGTGGTAAGTGATTGATTTATACCCCCTGGAATTGTTTTGTGAGAAGAAGTCTCTCTACTAAAAGAGTGTGACGCATTCGTACATGAAAAGTATGTGGTAAAGCAAAATGGGTAAGCAAAATGTTTGGACAGTGCAACATCTGAAACATGTAAACAAGAAAGAGCAAGGTGTACGATTGGAAAATGCACTAAACTTTAACATATATGCATTAAACGTCTCGTGAAAGTGTGAATGCGGGTTGAGCTGTCGTTGGTAAGCGAAATCCTTTCATCTATTCTTATCAGATAGGGGGGGGGGGGGGGTGGGGGTTGCAGTATCAGAGTGTGCAGACAAGCTGGAAACGACAACGTAGTGAAATGTAAGGGTACTATGAAGGAAAAGAAAGAAAACCGAAATAAACGCACAGGTCGCAATATACTTGTTGCTCTTGCTTCGATGCAGAATAAACACCAGACGATTGGTTAATGCTCCCAGTGTATTTTCATGTTAGCACATTACGGTGAACTGGGGGATTTTCCCTTTTTTCAGCTTAACATCATTGACAGCACAACAGAGCATTTTTTTAACAGTGTAGCTACTGGGGAAAAACCCCCAGTGGGCCCAATGCCTTTCCCAGCAGTGAGTACCAAAATCACAGAAATTCCCCAGTAGTTTGGGGCCCTGGCGATTTCCACTGACCTCCGTTTTTTAAAAAAACAGCATATCTCATGATATCCAACTCAAATTAATCCTTTCTATCAGAAACATTACATATAACTCTACGGTGATGCTGTGCCCCTTTCATTTAACCACAATACTAAAAAAGACATGTGCTTCTTTAATACGTGAATGGAAATAGAAGATAGGAACAGGCAAGAGGAGCATCTATATGAGATGAAGGGTTAGCCCAGAGTCACTTTTTATTCTTCTCCGGAAGACATTCCTCCGCTATGTGGCTTTGGTACCCAGGGTAACTGGATCCCTGATCCCCTCAAGGTTTAAGATTGTGTGACAGTGTCCAGTGCGAACTGGCTGAGGTTGGCATTGCACTGTTTTTATTAATTTTTTCTCTAGCTGTGCTTGTCTTTTTTCTATTGTTTCAAATAAACGGCTCACTGCAGCGTAGACCAGTGTGCTTCTTTCGGTTATTTCTCGTTAGGCCCTTTTTGTAAATTTTCCCCAGTAGTGAAAATTTCTTAAACAATGCTCTGCAGCACAATTTCGTGTCAAATCTGTTTCGCTGTCAAGGGGCACTGCCACTCCCAGCCCTTACCTACAAGTACCTTACGCTGCAAGCAAAAGATCTCGTCTTTCGTAGTGTGTTCCCCATCTTCGCACTTGTCGCAAATCCAGATCACAAGCATTGTGAATACGTAGGAAGACAATCGTAATACATATTCATTTCATGATGACCCGTAAATGAAATCACTTGGAAAGCTTACTTTTGTGTCCAACAATAACGATTTTCAAGTGGAAAGGAAGAGGCGGAAGAGTTTCGCGGTATACTAAATGACATTTTAATCTGACATGAAAACCAGGAAAGTACAAAGATGAAAAGTAAAAGGACGATCGGCAGTAACAACGGAATCCATCTCTAGGTGCGGATCAAAAATTACATGGAAGAATATAGTATGTTCTATTTGCTTCATGATATTACCCATCTACAGCTTACAAGAAAGAGGCAGAAAAAAGGATCAATTTATTGATTACACATATCTGCAGATGTATGGTACATTATCATTGTAATTATTTATATTGATCTGAGATGAAATTTAGCAGAAAGTTTAGGACAATAGAGAACGTGGACTGATTTCAGTTATCTTTAGCGACCTTTGAGTGTCGGACCGAGACAAGATGGCGGATATTAGGTTTAAACGCTGGATAGGAAATTGAGACTTCTGGTGTGACTTTGTACCAGTGGTGATCCTACCAATTTAAAGTAGTGTTTGGCACCATTCCATACACATTCTGCTTAGATACAAACCAAAAGACCAGCAGTTCTGAAACGGTACACTTAAAGACAAAGCCACGCATAAAAAACTTTACCGACAGGCACAGTCCAGAACAAAGGAGAGTAGTTATAAACCTCTTTTATTTTGATTAGAATTCCGAACTACAATTTTCAAATTTAAAAAAAGTTGATTAACTGAAATTAAGGAAAAATAAAGAGGTAATTCTGTGTGCATAAATCACTGAAATCAAGAAAGTATCATAGAAAAGTCAAGGCTATTAAACCTAACTGACTCGAACAATTTTCTCTGGTCTTTATTTCACAAGGTACAACAAATCCTGCTTTTTTTTACTATTAAAAAACAGCTTCTCTGAGACAAAGTTTATTTTCACTGCCTTTCTAAATCATAGACAATCATTTCCAAATTCTAGACAGCGACAGGAAAGCAAGATGCACTGTATTTTAAGTCATATCAAAAGTTTGAAAACGATTCAGAAGGTGTCGCTCGCAGAATAGAAGCTGTACGACCTTAAAATATAACGAAAAGTCCGGAGAGTTTCATCAAATTACAAATACAAATTCCTCATGAGGCTTTCTGGAGCAATCCCGTGTGTATTCAATGCGTTGACAAATATCTTGCTTCAAGCAATAGAATCTCGTGCGAAAGAAATAAGCCAATCATAACTGCTGGTAGCCTGGCTCTTTTGACTTGCGTCGTCCAATCAAATAAGCGATGAGAACAATGACAATAAGTCCAGCTAAAGCACAACCGACGGCGATCGGAACAACATTGCTGGTCGACTTCGAGGGGGTGGAAGTCTGGCAGACTTCAGCTGCGAAGAAACAACAGAAAGCCCATGAACAACTACACACCACTACCAATTAGGTATACAATATAGGACATGGGTAATTGGGATACAAAGGAAAGTGTATCAAGCAACATAGGATCCATAAAACTTCTCCATATAGTAAATTTGGGTTATGTGATCCAATACATATCTTCTCTTAGGAAAATGCTTCAAATAAGGGCCCCATTCCCTGGTTTGCCCTTTCACATCATATGAAGCATATTATCCTTCCATCAAATTTTTCCACAAAAACAGGCATCTTCAATATCTCATCACATGCCAACATTTTTAAAAAGCGTGACACATACACAAAAAATATCATAAAAGCAAATACTGACACAAACATATACGATGAAAAAATTGCATCAAGATTTGCGCACCACAAAAAAGGGGAACAAAAAGAAACCCAATTGAGATCATTTCATGAGGATAAAATAAAACTGATACAAATACAGGCACGGGGGGCAACTTTGGACCAAATCACAAAATCGAGGACCTGAATGAAATAACATGCTCACTTTGCATGAAAAGAGAATTCGATGGAAATGTAAGTGGCTTCAAAGGATCTCGAGTCAAGAAGAATGGAACCCGGGAAGGATGACATGACAGCATCATTCGTTGTCATGTTTGCGAATAATTTTGAGTTACGTATTGTTATATACACAAACAAATGGCCACAAGAACACAGAAGAATTCTCAAATGGCGGGCAAAATGCTATGCAAGTCAATAAAAATGAAACCACGAATCTTACAAAAAACCGGTAAGATCCAATACAATGCAAAAACAATGAAAAATTACAAGAATCAGACCGAAGAAAGTCAATATGACGACATGTGACAATTTCAAGTGAAAGTTAAGCAAATGGAGAAAATAAAGAGTTCTGTGCGCAGAATCACGCCCAAATATATTTCTACATTAAAACATATATACACTTTGAAAGCAGGAATAAAAAAGCTGATTCACAACAACATATCAAAGAAGTTAGGAAAATAGCTTGCAGTGGCTAAGTCCACCAAGGGCTGCGTGGATGACATCATTGTGACATGTTTCATGAACTCAAGAAGAATTTACAGGAGAGGTCTATATTCCATTAGACCAGTTAGCTGCACAATCTCATTTGTAAATTAGGCTATAGAAAATTCTAAAACACCCATGTCAATGCCCAGAAGAGACAAGGATAGGTTGCCTTTTCATGTGTCACGAAAGAACGAAATATTCGCTTCCTCAAAGTAGAGATCGATGTTCATGTCATTACAGAAGAGTCGATTCTCACTCAGGATTGCCTTCAAAACATTTCAAATTACAAGAACAGACATCAATTAATCTAATGGCCAAAACAATTAGATATGAAAGAATGATGTCTTTGCTCTGATAAAAATGGTGCTAGAAAATTAAGTTACAGAAAAGAGCTGGTTACGTCTTTACCCTCTTTGTAGCAAGGATTACTGAATAAGAAGTAATGGCTAGAGTAGCTAGCTGTCCATTACTAGGCAATGCATGTTACAGAAAAGAGCTGGTTACGTCTTTACCCTCTTTGTAGCAAGGATTACTGAATAAGAAGTAATGGCTAGAGTAGCTAGCTGTCCATTACTAGGCAATGCATGTTCCCGACTGAATTTTCATGGTCTTCATACTTTCAGTTATACAGCAATGTAGGAGCATAAAAACATACCTTTGTTGAATTTCTCTTTCGAAACTGGGAACGGTTGAATATGTATTTTCTCAAAGACAATTGTTACGTTGCCATCAAGAACAACACTTTCAGTAGTTCCACACTCATACGAATGATTCTTTGAGGCAGTGAATGCCTTAACATTTGATTCCTTTCCAATGGCTGCAAACACATTTTCTAGAAGCAAAAGAAAAAGATGAGATACCGACTAAGATTTAATTTATACCGACTAATTATTCTCAACTCAAATGGGTGTCAATGTAAATACCCATGCTTTTCTTGACTAAATGCTTGACCCAATTACAGCAGCTATTCAAGTTCAAAATTTAAGTTCTAACAACAAATAATGTTTATTATTATTTTTGCAATATGTTGAAAACGTCAGAGAATAATTATTTTAGAGCCATACCTGCAGGGTTGTCAAAAAGAGAACTGTTGACACTGCCAAAAAATGTCATATTCAATGTTGACCAAGAATAATCCTTCTTCACGTCAAATGTCCACTCAAATTTAGTTTGATCAAAACTTAGAGAAATCATTGCTTTTGAATCATTTTTTAGGGTTGTATTTTCACAAGAGCCATTCATTTGTGCACCTCCTGGCAAGTAAAAGCTTGCAGAGTTCATCTGTGAAAAAGAAAAATAAAGCTGTTGCTAGCTGCTTGGAAAGTATTGATAAATATTTTCTGGCTTCCTGTAACAAATTTTCATGATCTTAAATAAAAATAATTCTTGACATGGTCTTCATAAACTATTATATTATTATTTATTCCTTTTTAATATTCCTAAGACATCAAAAAATTCTGTCCTTCAAATAATACCAATGTTCAACAACATTAAAATTGAATCCTTCTTCCCTAATATTCCAATGTAATCATATTGTATTTACATATGATAAAAATACAGTTTTAGCGGAAAAGTTGTAAAAACAGGGTTAAAAGCTCCCTTTCAGAAAACTTCACACGAGCAAAAGGTCTCCACATTTCTTTCCATGCATCTTGATCTTGTGCCTCAAACAGATAGTGGCAAGCAAATGGAAATATCATAAACAATATGAGGTACCTATGTATTGTAAAACATTTACAAAAAACCATGTACAAAAAGAAGCTTACCTTTTTGTCCTTTGTAGTTTTGTACTGAACCACAAATTTTATGGATCCTTCAATCATTGCACAACTAACATTATCCTTGTGCAAAGTAAGCTTGAAATAATGTTGGTATGGTGTAGTTGGCTTTGGAGATGTAGTTGGTGGCATGGTAGTTGAATTGGTGGTTGGTTTTGTAGTTGAATTGGTGGTTGGTTTTGTAGTTGAATTGGTTGTTGGTTTTGCAGTGGTGGTTGGTTTTGTAGTTGAATTGGTGGTTGGTTTTGTAGTTGAATTGGTTGTTGGTTTTGTAGTTGAATTGGTGGTTGGTTTTGTAGTTGAATTGGTGGTTGGTTTTGCAGTGGTGGTTGGTTTTGCAGTAGTGGTTGGTTTTGCAGTGGTGGTTGGTTTTGCAGTGGTGGTTGGTTTTGTAGTTGAAATGGTGGTTGCTTTTGTAGTTGCATTGGTAGTTGCTTTTGCAGTGGTGGATGCTTTTTCAGCAACACCAACTGAACTAACTTGCCAGCAAACTATAAAGAACACATAATAAGTTTAACACAACAAAGACTGTTAGCAGAGATATATCTTAATGTGTTTCAGATTATTTGGTATATTTTGTCATCATTGTAGTGACTCTACTTAGGCCATTTTACACGCACTTCCTACTCCTTCATCGATCATGCAATTGCAATGACATCAACTTACGCCATTCCTGCATCACCTACCACAGGACATTCCCTTCACCATTGTTTACAAATTCACACATCTATGTCATGCTGATTTCTTCCCAAGTCTAGATCTTTCCTTTTCCATTACATCATTAATACATCATCCTAACTCATCCTTATTCAACACATTTATTTTGTAAATAAGTATGTTCATTTGTATGTTAGTCAGTCAGTTCACATCAGAGTTACACAGGCAACACACTGTCTTTCACACTGGCTCCGTGTTCTTTGCACATTAAATAGGAATCTAAGCAAACATCAACGATGGAAAGTCACATGATATGATAGGAACCATTGCAACTTTTGCCACATAATAACATTCCTAATTCAATTCCGTTCATTATATCATAATGCCCTATACACATTCACTTGTAATAAAACAAAGAATGGCATAAGGTCTATTAACAATGTTTCAACATACAGCCTCATCATCAAGTGAAAGCATAAAAAGTCATATAATTTTTTGTTCCTTGCCCCCCCTTTTTTATCAAAATTGCATCAAAATTGCTCAATAAATTACACAACAGCCGAATTTGCTAATCATGCATATTTGCATAATCATTGGTCTTCTCCACCATTCAAAAACCCTGAGGGAAAGTCTGAACATCCTGAAAATCTTTGAATATAAAAAGCCAATGAAAAGTTTAGTTAGTAACAACAACAACATAAGGGCCACTAACAGTAATAGCAACAACAAATACTTTATGCTGAATAATACTTTAAACTAGAAAAAGATAACATAGCAAATGGAAATTTCTCTTTTTTTTAAGTTTGTTTTTCAAGCATTACTTTTCTAAGATTTGTCAAAATTTCTTTCTTCACTCAAATTGACAAGATACTAAACAGGAACATCACATCAAAGCTTCTTTTTTGAGCTTCTTATTCAAAGTGTTTTACAAAGAATCTGTTAGACAAAGGTTTTTGAAAGTATATAACACAAATGTCCTTTGTCAGAAAATGATATTTTCAGAGTCTATAAACAAAGTTAGGTACCTAACTACAAATGACACGAGAATAATTAATTTTTCTAAACCAATTCATCTAAGTAGCATATAGAAGCTATTTGCACATATAATACACTTCATTCCTAGCCAAATTAGATCTGGGGTGCTTCAAGTATCCATTCAAGGTGCAATTTCTTTTACTTCCTATGCTAATGATATTCCAAATGCAACATTTTGTTTCACTACTTCCTTAATATCAGAAATGATAAGCTAACATACAGCAAATGTTGAATTCAAATTTTCATGAAAGTTATACCCCTTGGTGTGTTTGCTGTACATACCAATAATAATAAGAAATTGCTGCTCATTTCAGCAGTCGATTACTAAATATACATGTCCTGTAAGGAGGACCATAAATTTCTTGGATTAAGAAAATATATGTTTTGCTTCTTTGTCTCTTGGCAATTAAAATTTCAACAAAATTTACTGAACTTCTTTCTAATTTCACTATTTCAAGGTAGCAGTCTTTGAGTAAATGATAGTTAAGAATACCAAAATTGATGCAAATGATGGGTAGAAACACTGCAAAATGACGAGAAGGAATCCTATAAAATGTTGATATATAAATCCAATGCGAACAACCAAAATATTGAATTGATTTAAACTGTAAAGGCCTGAAAAACAGCTAAATCATAACAAACATAATCACTATTGTATTCTAACTATAGATCTCAAATTGCTTTAAATAAGCATTTTAGTGTGCCCAGCAAAATTTCTCTCTTGCTGGATTTGTTAAATTTTGACTAATTATTCAAAGATTTGGTTGCACTGTCTTGACGCAGGACAAACTCATTAGCAGAAATGGCATTACTATTTGTCGTAGTGGAAAAAGCTTTTTTTGATTTTCAATGATTCCACTTTACTTCAATACAAGTGCATCTGGGCCAACTTATATTTTGCCCTTTATAAATCAAAGTTTATCGAGTAATCATTATTTAGTTGTAAATACAACAAAAACAAAATGAATTAGAAAAAATAAAGTAAATGGCTTTGAAAAAAGCAAACATTTAGTAAACTAAAGCTTTTCGTTTGACACTCTTCAGAGTTTAAAACGTTAGAACATAGATCGAAAACTCTACGCTAAGAAATATATACACCCAGTTGTGGATTGAAATAGCTTTAGTTTACTAAATGTTTGCTTTTTTCAAAGCCATTTAAAAGTTTTGTACCACCAAAAGATTGTTTAAAAAATAAAGTGTAAAACTTTAGGGCAAGATTTGACCCAAACATAGCACATGAAATAGCATGGTCCCTTTAAACAATTCAATATGGGCAAATCTGATTACAAAAATGTTGTCTTGAGAATATAAGCAAAGTTGTGATATCAAATGAAATTATTCTTATTCAGTGGTTGTACAAAAAATAAAAGCGGTGAAAAATAAACTGAAGAAGATTGGTGTGTACACAATACAGGATAGAATAAAAAGGTTATAAGGTTATCTATTAGGAAGACAAGAAAAAGTAGGCATTAACTAAAGCCAGTTATCTTTAATAACCATTAGTCTACTGGCATACAGGGAAACATCAATGTCCATGAATCTCACATTGCATACTTTTGCCTTCTGAATTGGAACTGATTACAAACATACATATTATTTCTCATTTTTTACAGAAACTGATGTCAATTTTTGATAATTCCTTCTCAAACCACTCCAAAAATTCTGTCACCTTGCCTTGGCAATTTGAAGCCTTTTTAAATAACCATTTGGTAGCCTTTGCTATCTAAGTATATTGGAATCATGATGTCATGAAAACTTAAAGCTATCGAGCAAGATATGGTATGAATAGCCATCTGTTTCTTGTTCCGACCTGAGTATAAAAAATGGAATACAGTACAGCAAGGTTATAAGTTGCAGCACTAAGTTTCATGTTTGATGCAATTGTCAGGCACAACTGCCCATCTCTATATACCAAAGTGTTTAGTACACCTCTGCCTATATAGTATTAATCACTTTATGACCCAGGGTGCATTTCATGTTCTTAGGCCTGAAGATCTTTGGCGTGCACTCAGGTTTTTTTTCGGTGTTCAACTGCAAACCAATAAAAAGATTTTGGCGTACATAAAACTGGACATAAAAAAAGAAACCACGTACATAGTTAACATGCAAAGCCATTAAATAAAAACTCACACACCACAGTTTACTTTATTAATCATTTTATTAATCAAGATATTTACAGTTTTATTAACTGCTCATATTTTCAGTGTACCTAAACAAATGCCCTGGTGGACCTTCAGCATACAGTCAAGACGAAATGCACCCTGGTATACGACAGACTGGTACAACAGTACTGTATACATATTTAATCTAAATATATATATATAGGGTCACGTCGCCCTGATTGAGTATACCTAGATAAAATCAAAATTTTTCTATTTGGCATAGACTTAAACATAAGACATAAAACTTGCCACTGAAAAATCCTCCAGACTCTTCAGATATATATTTCAAAAAATCAGATTATTAGTTTTACAAAGTTTTTTGAAAAAGCTACGATACTTCTTAGTTGTCTTGCCCTGATTGGGTATATTTTCCATATGTAAATATTAGTATGCACGAATAAAAAATCGAAAAGAAAATAATCGATTAAACACTTGCAAAAACCTTTAAAACATCCTTGCATGCCAATGTTTCATCGAGTTTTTTTTATCCGCCAATCTGGCGCATGCAAAATTGTCGCTTTCATAAGAGTCAAAACAAAGGGAAAATTATACGGCTTTGACAAGGTTCAATTTTTTAGCCGAAAATTGTATTCAAAATGTATTAAATTTGCTCTAGAGTATTTTTTTAAATATATTTGACTAAAATATGCTTCCCCTTTAAAAAAAATTATAAAAAAAAGACTACTGAAAATATCCTATGCAAAATGGCAGACACATACTTCTTTGTTTCAGGTGAGTCATTTTCTTGTCCAATTCTTTGTTCATTGATTGAGTAATTGAATGCAAATGTTTTCTTAACTTTGATAAATGACATATACACATCATTTTGCGCTATTTTGGTCGCAGCTTAGCCATAATTGAGGTGATGTAAATTTCATGTTTCCTGTTACATTTTCAATCAGGGCAACATGCCCCTATATTGTATCAATTTACTTTCTCCTCAGTCATCCCCAACTCATTAATTAATTAATGTTTTGCACATGCACACATAATGCTGCTTCTTTCCTGTGCAATTTGACAGCTTTGTAACAAGCCAGGAACATTATTACTTGTTTTTATTGCTTGTTACAATCTTGAGATTTATCTTAAAACTTTTTTTATACTTGAATCTTCTTCTTATATCAATAGGGAAATAAACAAGAGGGGATATCCAGACATGTAGGAATACAGTTCAGTAACATCACTTCAAATGTCAACTTTGGTTAAAAGCTGTGGAATGAGCTTCCTGATGAAAATATGAATTTCCTGATAAAATTATAATTGCTTCTTCAAAACAGATTATGATATATCATTATCAAGGATTCCCATTATTAATACAGTGCAATAAACAGTTCAGTTTCGTTTTCCAACTCCCAGCAACTCAAATCAAAATGACATAAACAGATGAAGGCAGCATTACCAGGTTTAGAAGCAATATCTGCTAATTAAACTTCCTTATCAACCTTTCATGACTTATCAACTTATCAACTTAAACTTCCAAGTGCAACAACTCAAATAATGGTTAAATGCTTGAATAAGAAAAGTGGGTGTTGGTCCTGTCTCGAACTGTACCTTAAGGGCCAGGAAACCTCAAAAATCATAAAGGCTTGTATGAAATATCCCAAATACACAAGGTTTGAGTATCATTTTATGGACTTTTATCGAACATCGTCCTCTACTCAGGAAGCGCCAGCGATATGATGCAAGTTCTTGCGCAACCATATGGCCTGTCTTCGCAGTAGAATTTGAGACTAGTACAAAGTAGCTGCATATTTAGTCAACTAAATACTATTTGAAATGACAGAGTTTATAGCAATTTTTCAACGTTTGATCTAAATGTCAGTCAGTTCACTGCTGAGAGAGTGTATCTACGCTGGTAACAAAGTTGTGTCTGAACTTGACGCAGCTTAAGCGTCACATGCATTCCTATTCATGCCAACAAAAATACTACTTAGTAGCAAACGAGGGAAATTTAAAACTTACCAGCAAGGAAAGCTAAGAAAAACAAACAAGACTTCATGATGAACTGGAGATTCCTTCAACAAACTTTACGTAATTTGACAAACGAATCAGCACCAATACTTCGCTCACGCTTCCAAAGAGACGGTCACTCAAGTCTGGTGTCATGTGATGATAGAAGCCTGGGGAAAGCCTTGCCATTACGTCATTTCCTGCAAGCCTTCCTGATGTTCTGTGACGCAGACTAACTAAAACCTGTATACTGCAATCGATACATGTTTGACATTCGCGCTACTACGTAGCTGTCTTACCGTGTGGATATGCAGCGTCAAATTTCCTCAGTATCCAGTTATAGTCAGGCATATTTTGGTATGCATTTTCATACTTTCTTGCAGTAGCGTACCCAAGGGGGGGGGGGGGAAATAGGGGGTCCGGACCCCCCACTTTTCTAAAATATGATCCTCGAGATTTGTCCAAAAATGATGTCAAATTCATTGGGGGGGTGTAGTATACTGTATGCTTGTGTCAATAACAATTTTAAAATACTTTGCTATTTACCGTAGCTAACACTAATCAAATAACGGGGTGACATTTTGCAAAAAAGGGCGTTTCCCCGCATTTGCGAGTGTCTGAAGGGCGTGGTCCAAATTTTTTTCAAGGGATCCGCCCTAGACCCCTTAACTGGCTCAGCCCTGGGTACGCCACTGCTCCATACTACCAATCCGAAATTCACAGAAATTTGCAGCGATGAGAAACACTGGAAATTAGGGGGAAATAAAAGTATAATTATTGATTTTAGAGAATATTTTCGCCCCCGTGCTCTCACCCCCGTCACCGTTAGTATTGGGATTCCATAACTACAATAGTTTTCACTTCATTCTATGCATTTTTTCTTCATTCCATAGTTTCAATACTTGAAACTTTTGAATAGGGCTTGTAGTCCCAATTACTTTCGGGTCTCTGGATTATTTGAAGGAATTTTCTGTTTCGAAAAATTGTGCACAATTGGATTTAAAGATTCAGAATTTTAGAATTCAAAAATGAGTAAAACTGATGTATCGGCAATTTGAGTGACACACGCCAACATTTGAGATAAAAATTAATCATCATCACTGTTGATAGGCAACTTAGAAGTTGTTTTGGGCTGTTTTCAAGTGATTATAGTTATTCTCCATGTGCAAAAATAATTTATGCCAATAAGTACCGAACAATACATATATTACGATAGCTCTTTGGTCTCGTGGCATTTTACTAATGGCAGATATCATGTTGACTATTGACTTGCCATTGGTAATTTGTATTAATCAAATTCTATATTCTTTTTGGGCTAAAGTGAACTCATCTATTGGACCATGCTTGTTCTCCCAATTCCTTTGAACCTATCAAGTTATGAAGTAATTTTAAGCATCTACGATTTAAAACAAGTATTTCAGATTTCATGCATTTTATTATGACAGTTTCGCAAATACTTGGTGCAAATACAACGAAAACCCGCATTGCGGTACTTACAAACGCATTGAAAATACTCACTGGGTATGATCCATAGGAAAATCCCCTCTCTCTGTTATGACTTAAGTCTGCATTCCTTATGCAGCATGCAGCGACCCTAAACACCCTCTTTATTTTTGGGAATTCCCTTCAAAAATCACTTGCATCACCGTTCAACCGTATTAAAGCATAGGGGTTGAACTATAGTCTCCCCTAGGTATTTCAGATAGATGATACTGTCATCCGTCATACATCTCAAATTTGCGGTACCGTAAATCCTTAAAAAAGTCCCCCCCCCTCGCCGAAAGAACCCCTACCCTAACACATCAATTTTTATACACCACTTGAATATACACCACTTCAGCTCATAATTGGTAACACATTCAGTGGCGAATGAAAAAAACTAAAATGAACGGCGCAAAACAATGAGAATATCAATATTTAAGACTAGAATATATCTTTTGAACCTTTACCTATGCCTTTTAAAGTATTTTAAAAAGATTTATCACATAAATTTGCAAATTCACGTATATTTTATGTGGCAACCTATAGACGACTCTAATAAGTTCCCTTTCGAATAAGCCTCCCTCAAATAGGCCCCCATATTAAAAGTGCTTAAGCTAATAAGCCGCTAGTTTAAAGGTCTTTAAGCTCTCCCTTCTTTTTCCAGAATCTTCTTGTATTGAATGGGATGTTTGTATACATTTTTATATCTTAAAGTCAGCCACTATAAGCTACTAATTAGTTGTTTTTGAAAAGTTGAACAGAGAACAAACAATACCAATACTAAGCCAAGTTTCTGGTTTAATGTGTTCTAATAAGATACCTTGTCTTAGTTTAAGTAAAATTGTCAGTGCTCAACAGTTAGCATATGCTGTGAATGCAATATTTCCCTTTCAGACAAGGTTTTCGTTCTCTTGTATGGTGAAGTAGCATTCATCATCAAAAGGCTTTCTTCAAGCGTTTTGAGGGGTGCGACCGTGAAATATTCCGGAACGTCCTTATCTTGTAACGGTATTCGCCCTCTTTCATATGTTGTAACGACATTAGATCGCTGAAAAATGGGATCTGGGCACTAGTTTGCAGGGTTGGAGGGATAGTTATATAATCAGTCAGATTCAATCATTTTCTTTACTTCAAAATGATACAAAAAAGCAAAAGCAAGAAGGAAAGATTTGGTTCGGTTTTTATGTCGAAAGTAAAGGAAAACTATAATCTTAAAACTTAACATCGTTGGGTATTCGGATGAAATTTAGTTTAAGCAATCGATGAACACTGTCCACGGATGCCTTACACGTTTTTTTTATAAAAAAACGTGGATCAGCACTAACAACTAGAAGATTCTTAACATGGCATCCAAATTTTGGCGTTTTAGTACGAAAAGTTTCTTGGTTGGTTTCTTTTTTCTGGACCTGAAATTTCCTTATTGTTTTGAAGTTGAGCAATTTTGGAAGAATATAAACACAGTTCGCCACGAAAAATACCTTTTCCAAAGAAAAATCAACAAAGTAAAAACTTTTGGACTAGTGCTCTTGAGCCGCGTACCAAAGTTTTGGCCATCCTCGTACAGGTTTCTTATAAACAAGTTTCTTATAAATAAAAAAACGTGTAATCTAGGGGCTACAACATGCGTGACCAGGACTCGACAAAATACAAAATGAAGGGGATCCAGGGGCTTGCCCTTTGAAACTCTAAAAAACAGAAACTCTCAATCAGATAATGAAGATGTACTGCTTGACTTGAGTAGAGGGGGCAAGTGAAACTACAAGCTTGCCCAAAAAAGATTAAGTGTCCCAGAGTCGTTTTACAAGAGAGCGGGGGCCATAGCTGGAGTGACCCTGGACTAGGGGCTACCTTCGGTACCAAGGCCTCAAAGCCGATAATTCGGGATCATAAAAGGGTACCATGGCGTTGAGGCAGTAGATTGAAATCGTATTTTTGTGATTAAATTTTGGAGACTATGACTGCAGATCACAGATCACGAGTTAGATGTTTGACTTACGGTACGAGGCCAAGGGGCAATTCACTCATGCAAATAGCGTATAGATTTCCACCAGAACAAAGCATTTGCAGGAATATTTACATAAAACAATCAGATTTTCATCAAAGATCTACAAGATTTTTGAAGAGTGATTTACCCCCCGGATGAGGCGTTGAATAAGCTGGTCAGTGTACAACTTTTACATAAACTGTTCAAAACCGCTCATTCAATGGCCGGGTCATCTGCCTGCAAATTAACTTAAAACTTTCTATATGGGTAGCAACGCAACAACTTACCAATGGTTAACAGAAGTGAAATTAGTAAAATCTTTAGTGCAGTCATTTTTTCCGATCTTCTTGTCTGTAAAGATTGCCCTCGCTTCTGTAGAACACCCAAACTGGTTATAGACAATGCCGATAAAGGAAGTATGGCTCGAACGTGAAGGAAGTTAAAGCAGTTAATGTCATGTGATCCCTGACCTAAAAATGCATCGAAACACGTGACACTCTGCGCTAACCTTCCAAATCGGAAATTGCGTCACTCTTTTGTGTTGCTCGTCAAACCATTGCTTCTTCAAAAACCTAATAACAATCAAATTCCCTTAGAAAACGAAAAGCATGTTAGGACAGTTTGTTTATATCTGGTGATTTTCTTAGAAAAAAAAACCGTTTCTTCGAAAAACTATTTTTTGTAAGGAATTTTTGACCAATTCTCTTTTCCTAGAAAGCCTTTTCAACTTTTAATCTTCATATTTGTCAAAAATAGATCGCAGAGTTGAAATGTTCATGTTGAAATAAGTCTTTACCAAAAATTTGTTGTTTGAGAATCAGGCCGCGAATTCCATATTATGCAGTTTCAAAATTTAGCTTTTCTGAACAACTCGAATCGAACCGAACCGAACGAATAGTTTTTAGTGTAAACTAATTTCAACATGATGACTTTGATTTCAAGTCCTTTTTGCCAGTCTGCGATCAATGCTAGAGCTAATGTTAAAGTGAGAGTGAATTTTCCAGAGCTTTCAAAAGAGTTTCTAGCATTCAAACAATAAAGCAATAAACAGCATTCTGACAGCTGAGATGGTCAGTTGTGGCACTAAAAATCTATTAATCACATATATATGGAATTCTTTGTGAGCATTTTGTTTCGATTTTTCAACAATGCTTCAAGTGATGTATGGCTGTGTAACAGAAGTTTGAATAGAAGGTTGGTTGACACAAAGAATTGCCAAGACATCAGTTCCCTCGCTGCCAAGGAAGGCTAAACCATAGAAAGTTTTACGGCATTGTAAAATGAAGGGTTAGCACCAGTGGCGTATCCAAGGGGGGGGGGGGAATAGGGGGGTCCGGACCCCCCAACTTTTCTAAAATATGATCCTCGAGATTTGTCCCAAAATGTTATAAAATTCATTTGGGGGGAGTGTAGTATACTGTATGCTTGTGTCAATAACAATTGTAAAATACTTTGCTATTTACCGTAGCTAACATTAATCAAATAATGGGGTGACATTTTGCAAAAAGGGCGTTTCCCCGCATTTGCGAGTGTCTGAAGGGCGTGATCCAAAAAAATTTCTGGGGGCTCGGCCCCAGACCCCCCTATTGCTGCAGCCCTGGGTACGCCACTGGTTAGCACTTAGCAGGCACTAAATACGGACCTGGAATGACTTTTTTGTATGTTATCATGCTTTCGGACCTCAGGGGGAGGGTAACTAATTTTGGACAGTGACGTGACCCATGTCTGAAAAAATGTGAACCATAAATCCGCAAAAATGCTTAGAACTATACCCATAATTTTGCAAAGCAAATAACATTTGCTAAAAAAACAAAATCACCTAAAAAATTTTGTATGTCCTTTTCCCTCCACTAACACTAATTTCCCTCCTTATAATTTAGCAATATCTTCAAAAAATGGTGCCTAAATTCTGCATGTTTCTTCAAATGGCACCAATAACATACATTTTTCAAAAACTGATACCGATAATTCAGAGAAAAGGTACCCCTAAATAATGGCACATCCCTATACCTTAACGTCTATTAAGATACACATTCCTGAGTTTTGAAAAAATTGTAATAGACATCCTGCTGCATCTGGTTTTGTGTCTATGAATGTACACGTACCCAAATGTATGTACTTCTTTACATGTTAATATTTCTGCTGTAGAAAAAAGACCGGGCTCCACATCTAATAACAGGAACATTGAAAGCATTTGTTGGAGATTTGAGGGGCACAGGATGGATGGAGCACCATCGAAAAAAGTGGACAATATTTCAAAGAGGTTCCTATCTAGAAAAGGGCATTTTTTCCAAATGTAAGGGGGGGGGGGAGAGTTGCCCATGGTGCATTCGCGGTTCCTTCGTCCCTGTTTATTAATTATAAAACCATGCATTACCGTAACTAAAGGCTCTGATTACGATTCCAGGTATCACTGACGAAAATGTGAAGCGTTTATGTATGCGTGATCATGTGACGTACTCTAGTGAATTTTAAACACCAGCAAACATTGAATATTTATATATCAATCGCAACACTTTTAGACATTGCACAATTTATAGTTTCATCATCAATTGGCAAAAGCGACCGAGTAATAACCATTTACAGAATGTGTTGATGCCGGAAACAATGTAATCGATCAGATGAATAAAGAGAATTTTATGCTGAATTGCTCAAAGGACAAAGCAAATCGGAGGAGCACTGTGAACTGTAGATGAATTAGAATTTGCTATGAATTCGCCATGGCATACAAAACTTAATCGGAACAAACGATAAGGTAAAGGATAGAGTCATGTGTCTGAGTGCGTGTGAATGCTCTTTTCAAATAAACACATTTCCTCTTGCTTATGCGTAGCGTTGATCAGGTTGACATTCACAATATGGAACACCTTGAACTGGATGTAACGAAACTAAATCTAAACAGCTACGAAATTTCGCCACGAAAAAGGCCCCTTGATACAGTTTTTAGCCTCCAAATGTTTCAATTGGAGAGACTAGGGTTACATGCAGTCGGTACCAAAGGAACAAGTGCAAGATTCAGCCCACAGATATATGAAAAGTGTAAATAAACTATTGTTGTATAGAATCAATAGTCTAAGAAAACGTTTCCTCATTTCGAGATCTAAAATGCATGAATACCCGGGCACTCAACAGAAGTATTTACAACAATCGTGCAAAAATTAATACAGGTTAGAAAAATATACAGCTTCTAAATGCTATGCATTTATTTTGAATGACTACATATCGAGAAAATCAGTTTGCATGAAATGTTCTGTCTGCTCATATCGAATAAAGATAGCACGTGAACAAGGTTTGGTGGAAAGGTAATGTGAGCGCCTCAATGGCAGAAAACTTGAGGACAATGCATCTAGAAAAGTAAAGGGCTTGGCAAAATTCAGACAAATCTCTAATTTGCTAAAGCCAGAGTTAATATTTTGATGCTCGGTATAATAAGCAAGGTATATGTTTACAGAAAATAGTCTTGTCTGTAGTTTAAAATGAAAACCTTAACTTTCAGAGTAATCAAGGTGATTTCAATCACATCAGTATTCTGGGAAAATAAGACCAGCAAAAGTGGACCTTTACTCGATAATGAGGCAGAATATTTCAAATTCTCTTGTCATTAGAATTACTCACGTAATTACTGCTAATTAAAAAAGACAACGAACACGTAGATCATAATAAAAATCAAAGAAATACCAAAAACCTATGATCAACAGCCTTCTGAAAATACAATATTACAACTTAAAATCAGCAATAAATTAAAAACATGTTAAGTTAATGACTCTAGCTTCAATAAATACCTAAATCTTGTGTACATTTTCCAATGCCTTTAAGAAAAAGCAGCAAGATAATAAAGGAAGGTGGATGAGAACGAGCTTTCGAAATCAGGAATACAGTTCAAAAGAAAGTTTGAAACTAACGCAAATACATTTTACACTCAAGCTTGTCACAAATAAAAAGTTTTCTCTGGTGATATATCGCCGAGTCAACTCCTGTACATCTTTTGAGTCTGTATTCTTCCAAGCTAAAATCAAAATGCTGCCTGCAGCATCTTGAAACACTTTATAATAAACAGACATACCCCATCAAAAGTTGCCAAAAGGCACTATTTATTTCTTAGATGCATGTTGCTTGTTTCCCATCGCTGACTCTAATTTGCGTCGACTCTGCTTCTCGCGTTCTTCCCGCGGTTGCGATTTATGAAAGTCCAACTGACTTTGCTTGTCTTCAATCTCCTTTCTATACATTTGGAGCCGCTTATTGCGTTCTGATTTAGCAACAGTTACTTGAGCAAGCTGTGCACGAATCGCGTTCAACTTGCCATATGTACTCTTAATCAGCTGCGTAATATGCGCGTACTCCGAAGACTTCTCTGCAGCAGATCTCGCAGACTCGGTTTGAGCAGCAACCTCTGATTCAAGCGATCGACATTCCTCTGTCAAGTCCAGTGACTGCCTTGTCAGGCTAGCAAACTCTTGGTTCAGGTTGTCCATTTTGTCACCAAGTTCTTCGATTTGGCTCTAAAATAAAGCGTTTTGCAAATAACATCAATTTCAAAAGAAGAAAAAAAGTTACGATGCCGGTGATAATTAAGACCATGATCGTTGTTGTTGCAAATAGCAATAACGATAATTTCAAGTCAACAAATAGAGTTAAGCATGCTATCCCTACTTTTTGGGATTTGAACGTCATGCAAACATTGAAAGAAATCAGGGTTGATTCCAAAAGAAATCGTACAAATTTCATTCCGAAAACCATGTAAACAGATTTATAAGCTATCATCTGCCAATCGCTACATCTAAAGTATCTTAAGTTTAAAAGTGCTTTAACAGAGAATCTTAATGAAATTTACCTCAACAAAAGCCTGATACAGATCTTCTTGTTCATCACCTTTGGCGCGTGTTACAGGCCTGCTCGGTAGCAATGACATAGATGTTGCTGACCGTGCTAATGCCATATTACGCGATGCCTGGCGCGTTGCGTCACGAGTAGCCAGTGTGCCGCGCGTAGGCAAATATCGTGTCTTTGGCCTTTCATCTTCAGATTTACCAGTAAGCTCTTGCAGGCGTTTATCAATTTCAGTTTCCGTTCCTTGCAAGCGGGCAGTGTGAACCTTACCCTCAATATCACCTAGGAATGACCTGAGGCGGTTGCTAATCACAAAGTCCGTGTACTTTGTAAGCCTATTAAACATAACTTCCTGATTGAAAAGCACACTCTTGTTGCTGATGCGTACAAGATTGGTATCCAGAAGTTCGTCAATGACGTTCTGGCGGTCGACTTCATTGTGCGCGTCCCCAAACACAGATTCGAGCACAAATTTACCGGCATCTTCTAACTTTAAAGTTTCCTCTGGGAATGACATCATAGCCGAAGACAGAGCAGTTGATCGCTTGTATCTTGCAAAGAAGAGGTCATTGCACACGACACTAATGGACTTGTAGAACTCCTTGACGAAAGCAGGGTCAGAATCATCAATCATATCTTGCACTTTGATGTGTGACAGGGTGTGAACGAGAACCAGGACAAATTCACCAACTGATTCGAGACGATCGCGCCTTAGGTAAAGTATCTGGTTGTTAGCATCAAAGAAGAAGGAGTTTCTGTATGCATTTCTTTTCATCTGAGTGTTAGGTGGCAGTTTTTCCGCAAGTAAGATGTTGATTGGTTTATGGTAACATTGAATGACAAGAAGATCAGCAGTGAAACAGGCAAATTTATAAACAATGAATTCGCGAGCACTGATGAGGTCGAGATCCACTGGTACTAGCTCTTCGTCGCTGCTGAACAATGTGTCGTCTTTGATATCTATGTACGCATCTAGAAGAGAGTTCAATTTAGAATTTAAAAAAATCCTTTTTTAGAATATAACTTGCATGGATGTAAAAGTAAAACGTTTCTTCATTACAAGTCTTTTAGGATTACCTTTTCCCTATAATACGTGGTACTTGGTGATCTACTCAATATCGAAGAAGATGTCTATGGGTTTCACTTAAATTTAACCGGCAACGCATTTATAATAAATACGCTGGCTTGTTCTTGAAACTCGTTTTATCCCAAGATGTGCGCTGGCTTAGTTTTCATCCAACACCAACGTATGTAAAGCACAAGCATTTAATCTGTGTGTTGCAGGGTTTTGAGTTTTTGTGAGCATTTTTTGTCCTAAATCGTGCAACATTGAGAACTATAGAACTATCCCATCTAAGTAAGAGCTCTTTCTAGCAGTTTTCTGTATGCAATATTTCATCCTAAAAAATTCGTACAATTAAAATCGAAATACTTTAAAACATCAATCAAATTTTTTGCATTGGAGGTAACGGATCGAGCAAAATTTATCGATCTAAAAGTTAAGATAGGAAATTATTATAAAACACTGACCATCAGCCCCTTTGCCCTTCTTGCCTTTGGAGCCTGTTCCGCCACCAACAATATCCTGAATGTCCTGGAGCTTTTGATACAGTGGAGATGACATGAGCAGGGCTGTCAGTTCTCCGTCTGTCATTGGTGCAGCC
Source organism: Rhopilema esculentum (assembly GCF_057945365.1). NCBI lineage: Eukaryota > Metazoa > Cnidaria > Scyphozoa > Rhizostomeae > Rhizostomatidae > Rhopilema > Rhopilema esculentum. Next base: position 142,798 of record NW_028300848.1, read on the forward strand.
ATACGATAGGAGGACGGCATTGGCTCAGCCTGTTTAGTACTTGCAGGCGCATTTGAAACTTCTGCTGCTTGAACTATCGTATCAACGCTGATAGTCTCTTTCAGCATCAAAGTTTCATCTGCCTTGACACGTTCTGTTTCAGACTCGAGCTTATCCATGAACTCGCGTTGGCTTTCGTCTGACTTGTCTTCCAGCTCTTTCAATTTCGATTTCATTCGTTCCTCTCGCTTCTTCTTCAAACGCTCCTCCAAAGAGCTCTGCATGCGCATCCTATCGGCGTCCATTTTGCTCATTAGTTTGGCAAGATCTTTCGTATGCTCCTTCATAAGGGCCTCTTGCTCCTCCTTACTTCCACCCTGTTGGCTGAGCCGCTCAATTTCCTGTTTGGCTTTCAGTTTCTTCTCTTGCAACAACGCTTCCTTTCGCTGACTCAAAGACAAAATTGCTTTCTCATTCCTTGCACGCTCTTCTTCCATCTCATTTTGAAGTTGACCATTAAATTCTTGAAGTTCAAGTTCCAGTCGCTTCTCCTCTTCCGCCTTGAAATCTAACAAGCAAATTTTGAACCATTAAGTAAATATGGAGTTACACTTTTGCAAAAACAGTTTCTGTTTGAGGCCAGTCTCATAAAAGGTAAGCGTCTGAGAACATTATCTTTGCGTTGACAGCCTGGCTCACCTCTTATGCATGCCAATTGGAGCAAATCATCTAATTTGAATCAGTATCTGTTTCAAAATAATTCTAGTTAGGGCCTAGTTAAAACATCCTAATTTCTAATATTGTGAAATTCAAAATATCTATGAAATTTGAATTGGTTTGTCTGCCTACAATTATAAATATGAATATGCAAAACAAAACACTTTTGGTCTACTCTATATCAAAAGCAATAAGGCACTAACCTTCTAGTTCCCGCTTCATTCGTTCCTCGCTCTCTTTTCTTTGATCTTCAAGTTTGTTTCTGACTTCCGCCAGCTGCCTTGCCTTCTCGTTCGCCTGTTCAATGGCACGTTGGTGTTCCGCAGCTTGGTCTGGCGATAATTCATTCAAACATTCCGCAAACTCTTTGTAATGCCTCTCTTTCAGTTCGAGCTTTGCGCGTGCGTATCTCAGCTCCCAGTCAGATAGGGCCGCCCGTTGCATGCTCTTCTTCTCCTCAGCATGCTTTCTTTCAAGTGAGCTCAGCTCGAGCGACTGCTGGTTGAACAGTTGGCCTCTTCGCTGTTGTAGTTCCTCAGTGCTCAGACCTTCCTCTGTAACGAAATCAATAGAAAATATATAAATTTATCCCTCTAGCCAAAAAACAAGAATTGCGCTCCATTTGACGCAAGAAGCAAAAATCCCGATGGGCCTACATCACAATTAAGATTTTGCCTCTTACTTCATTTCGGGCTCGGTTGACGTCATGCTACTGCTAGCTGCTTGTTGGGGCTAATAGTTTTGGGATATCGTAAGTACCAGTTTGATTATTAAGATGTCCTTAAAGCATTGCTCTCCCCGAAAGTAACAAGCAACAGAAATTTCACATACCTTCCAAGGCTCTGAGAGCTGCCTCGTGTTTGGCCCTCAAATCATCCTTTTCTTGGCTTTGCTCTTCTTCCAGCTTTGACAGAGCAGCATCAACAACAACCTTGCGTTCTTCAGCAAATGCATCATCCAGGTTCAGTAGTTCTTGGCTGTGCCTTTTGTCCAAGATCTAGCAAACAACGGATTTGAGTAAGCCTCTCAGATTAACCAATGCCCGGTAAACAACACTTAAGAAATATGTATTGCAAACAAGAGGGTCCATGGCAGCTATAAAAAGAAGATTGGTACGGAAGAATAAGGGACACTTAAATATACTGAAAAGCTGGCAAATTTGTAAAAATCAGCAGTAAGACCTTAACTGTAATGAATACTTGAACAATACCTTTCGTATGACAAATTCACTAGCTTCCGATCCATGCTCTCGGATGGCATCCAGAATTGCTTCTTTTTCTGCTTTGCGAACCTGCATAAGCACAAAAGCAATTACAAAGAGGTCCAAAATACTTGATTTGACATAATTTTCTAGTGCTCAATTCCCAAACATGCCAATGCGACGCACAGTTGTTGACAATAACAATGTAGTTGAAAGTGACAATGTGGTTGGTTGTAAGACAGTTCTCAGATCGACAGATAAGCAATCGATCTCCGTTTTACAAACATAACTTACATTACAGAAATATCTATCAAATTAGAGCATAAAAATTGGACAAAGAAAGACATACGGCTGAGAGGTGTGTTTCGACAAGCTCTTTCTTTTGTTCCAGCAATTCCTTGGCCATCTCAGCCTCTTGCTTTCGCCTCAAAGCTTCTTCTTTTTGTCGCCTCCTCTCGGCTAGTTTTTGCTTCAAGTTGCTTTGCTGTTTATTTTTTTCCGAGTCCAGCTTCTCCATCAAATCGTCGAGCTCTCGTTGATGGTTGTCAAGAAGCTTAATGGGACAAATAAAAAATATCTTGAAAAAGTAGCATTGGATAGCTGTCATACATTAGAATGGGTTTCATCAATAGAACAACTTATAGCTAAGCCAGTGCAAAAAAATGAAAATATTCATTTCATAATCTGAAAGACTCCCCAGAAATTGTTTACTGTAAACAAAGGTCTGGTTTGAGACCTCAGCTTGAGGCTGGATTGCTCAGCTTGTACAAAAATTGATGTTATCAGTGCGCACTAAAAATGATGATATCCTAAAATAGTGCAAGGATTAACTATTACTGCGTAAACATTTCAAGTCAAATCAAGTAAAGTCAAATCAAGTAAAGTCAAATCAAATCGAATCGAATCGAATCGAATCGAATCGAATCGAATCGAATCGAATCGAATCGAATCGAATCACTCACTCTTTGCGATTCGTCAGCATCCATATCATTCCTTGAAGATAGCTCAGCCGCCTGGCGATTCCTTACTTCGTTAATAGCACGTGATTTGTAAGTCTCGAATTCTCTAATCTTTCTTGCCTCTTCGTCTTTGGCCTCCTTTTCAAGTTTCTCTGCTAGTTTTTGCTCTGCGGTCTTCTGGGCTTCTCTGAGATCCTCCACTGTTCGCTCTTGCTCCTTTTTCAAAGCCTGCAAAACAGATGTCGGTTATTTAGAAACCATCAGCTTTTCTTTTGAAAGTTTAGAACTGTATACATTTATCAGGAAAGAACAATTGCAAGCAGGAAATTGTTCAAACTGAATTAGATGCAAAAGGATTTTAAAAGTTTTTGTAGCAAAAGGTCAACGGCGTTGAGCAGAAAAGTTGAATCTAAACTGCATAGCATTAAACTGCAGCGTACATAATAAGGGTAAGAACACGCACCGAAACTTCAATGGTATCTTTTGGTACAACAATGTCAGGTAGGACAATATCCTCCAAATCTTTGGGCGTGTTAGCCTGTGCCAGTTTGCTTTGTTCTTCCAATATTTTCTGTTGGGCTTCTTCTTTGGCTCTTCTGTTAACTTCTTGTTCCTTTCTTGCCTTACGTGCTGCCAGTTTTGCCTGTAGGAATTTGAATTGTATTGTAACATTGCATGTTAAATCTTAAAATTGATACTCGATGCTCGAAATTCTTCATGTTGTCATTACTGAATAGTCACTCATATAATCAAGATCATTGCAATATCATCAGCTGTTAAAGCTTACATAGAAAAATTCAGTTTTTCGTGTATTTTGCTTGACATTTTGTTTTAGTAAACAAAGTTTGCAAATAAGTTAGGGTATCGAACGCCTGATAGCTAAATGCAAACAAAGTTGATTGCTACCTTAATGTCATCCATATTCTTGTTTCGTCTCTGCTCCATGTTTGCTGCAAGTGCATTGTTGTCTTTGCGAAGCTGGTCAATCATTTGCTCAACAGCGGCTTTGGCGAGTCCCTTCTGGTCAGAAAGCTGACAAAATAAAGAAATGTTAATCAATTTAGCAATCTAAGTTTCTGGACACTACAGTGTAATGAGCGCATGAACACTGTCATGACTTAAAGATTCAAACCAGATGGACGATAAAGAATGCAAAAGGGAGGAAAGAACAAGGCGAAAAGAATTGGTGAACGAGAAGAAAAAGAAAACGAATAAATAAATGCGGAAGGCAACAAATAATTGAAACTCAAGATAAAAATTTAAGTTAAGGAAAAGAAAGATAAAATTCAAGACGAAGGAACAAATTGAAAGAAAGCAAATTAAAAGAAAGATTAATCTTCTTACATATGCAATCTGTTTTCTGTTGTTCTCAATGAGCGCGTCCTTGTGCTCCTCTGAAATCTTCTTCTGGAGTTCAGCAAGGTGCTCTTGTTCTTGCACTTCAAAAGTTGCTTCGAGGAGCTCTCTCTCTTTTTCATGTTTCAAGCTAAGCTCCTGCAAATCTCTGCCTTCACGCACAGCCTGAACGATAGAAATTGCCAGTTAAAGAGACGTCTTATGACAGTTTAAGGGACCTCTTATGAAGAGACTCAAGGCTTGTTTTGATCCTGTAGACACTTGAGAACGCTATTACCAAATTATTTCTTCAACATTGTAAATTACATCCAATGAGGTCAAAGCCCAAGAGCTTGAATTTTTCCAATGAAAATTAATTTCTGTCAACCTCAAACACTAAATAGCACAATCGAATACAAATGTATCCCTACTGTTTAAAAATGCTTTTAAATTCTATGCTTAACGTTTCTGGCAGGGTCTAACGAGTCACAGCTTTTTGACAAAACACTGGGCCCTAAAGTTGGAAAAACCACTTTGATTGCTTTCAATATAAAAGAACTCACCTCAGCTTTTTCCGCTGCTTGCTTTTCTAGCAACGCCTTCATTTTGTCAGATTTACGAGAAGCAAGCTCTCTTCTCATAAGATTTGCTTGTTGATTTTGCCTGATCTCATAGAGCTTGTCTATTTGGTCTTCGGCTTCCAAAGATCTTCTCTTTATCTCCTCTGCATCCTCGGATGACAAAGAACCATCTTCTGCAAGGTGTTCCTGGTGGGCAAAAAGTTTGATTCAACAAATTGGATTAGGATACCCTTTCATATAACGATGTACTCCAGGGTACCCTGGGCATATCCCCGGACAGTAACGAATTTCTGGCTTGATCAATCATGCGACTCTGTTCAAAGAGCAATCTGGTAATTTTGCATTTGAATTAGGAAACGTCCCTGTACGCATGTTTTATTAGCGAATTGCACTAGAGCATTGAGACCCCCAACGCCATAGAAAGGACTGATTGATACCAATTACAAAAAGAAAAGTTCTTCATTGCATTATTCAAATGAGGTCAAAGACAGATCGATCAGACAGGCAGGCTAATTTCGATCCATATATAGGTAAGAGAGCATTCAGAGCTGATCTGTTAACAATTCTTGGGAAGGTCAAAAATAAGATTATCAATAGAATAGCGATAAACGAAATGGAAACTCACAACTGCTTCTGAGAAACTGTTTCCAATGCTCTTGCTCTGCTCACGCATTTCGTGCATCGCTCTCGCAGCTTCAGCTCTGGCGATTTCAAGACTCTCCTCCAAACTTACCATGTCAATGGAATTTTGCAGTCTACGAAGGGTTGTCTCAGGATCACTAACACTTGTGACGTCATCAATGTTGAGGTCATGTTTGAGTGCCTATGGAGAACAGACGGAATGAAAAAACTTTCTTATAGTTTTAAAATCTAAAATCGTCATCTAGGACAACTAAATGCCCATAGCCTTCATATGGAATCTATGAAAAAAAGATAAAGCCACGTACGATCTGCGAGTGATCTTCACGCAAAGCCATTTCCTTTTTCAGTCTTCTTTGCGCTAGCTTTTCCATCAGCTCTGCCTGTTGTCTGTCTTTCTGCGTGTCGAACTTGCTTTCCAACTCCCTTAGCTCCTTGTTATGGGCAGCTATTACGGCCGCGATTTCGCTGTCAGACAAGTCACCACTCAGTTTCTCAGCAAGATCCTCCGCAGCTTTGCCCATAAGATTTCGCCGTTGCGTCTCCTTAAAGTCAAGAAAAACAAAAGAGGTGCAATAAGATCACGTCTTAATTTGGCATAGAGAATTTGGCTAAATTTTCATGGTGAGGAGGCTAATGGAATCCCACGATGGAAAAAGATCGCTCTTCGAAAGTAAAACTGGAAACATAAAATAAAAAATTGAAACAATTCAAAGAATTTCACAGGACTAAGCCCGAAATGTTTTACTGAACAATAGGATCTGTTTGGGCTTTATTGTACCCCATCGAAAGATCAATGGCAAAGGTTCTTTTAAACAAGAAAGGAGCATAATAATTAATGAAAAACATCAAGTAAGGTGCGCCACGATAATTGTCTTTACAAATGAAGCCCTTTCAAATGAATGGTAATATCTTATCTGGGTAGATCTATAAATCCAAAGATGATTATAAGCATATTTGTTTGTGTTTCCAGTTTTAAAGACTTCAATTGCCAGACCGGTAAAGTCTTTATGCAAATACTCCTGAATATAGATAAAAGGAAGACGAGCGTGGCTGAGCCCCCGAACCTTAAAGCTTGCTATTCACACTAGTTTAACATGTCGATTATCAAGCTATACTTACAAAATCGTCAACAAATATCTTAATCTCCTTGCTTTCGTCCTCACGAAGTTCTTCATCAAGTTTCACCCTTTCGGCGTTCATTCTTCTCAAATCGTCGCCAAAGTCACCGGATGGCAGGACAAGAGTGTGGCCTTCAACTATCTTGCCCGAGGCAGCTCCTGTCGAGCTCATTGTGCCATGAATCTTTGCGTTGGTTGTGGCAAAGGTGGACATGGAAGAATATGCCATGGTTTGCTGTGTTTGGTCTAGGAAATAGAAATTTTCAATATGATTTTCGTCCTTTGTTTTTACATACATAAATAAAAGCAATGATTTCACCTTCAACACGGACTAATAATTTTCTTTTCTTCTAGAAATTCACGGGCATTCGATCTAAGTCATAAAAGGTAAGATGAACAATCAAAGCCCCCTATCATAAAAGGATTTTCAATATACACAGTAAATCAATTATATGTTTACTAACTATCCTGATTTTTATTTAACTTCAAAATCATTCCATCTATATATGTTTGAATCATCAAAGGCCATAGGGTATATTCTTTAGCATATTAAAAAGGGCAAGAATTGTGCATTCTGTGGTTAGAATTGGGTAGGGAAGGTAAGAATTTTCCCTAGCGAACATACTTCTGGACCTAAAAACTAAAAACTGGCAAAAATTACAGTTGAGATATAATTTGTGACAGAATATCTTATGATAGCTCCTCATTATTTACCTCCAGCTTGTTGTATCACCATAGGCTGCCAGCCATTTTCATACTTTTCTAGCAATTGCTGAACAGTTATCATCAGTTCCTTTTCTCTGCTGGACTCGCCGCCAGTTAAGGCTTTGTGTGTCACCTGCTCGCGGACTGAAGCCTGCTGCAAATCTAGGGGGCAAACAGATCCTCAATGTAAGAATCGAACGTAGAGCCAGTTTTCAACGTTAGTTGACGATGAGGACAACAACGCAATAAATGGCGAAGGATGCTGGTGTTCATGGCAATTAAGACAGCGATAATGATAAAGAAGATAGCTATATTGATGACAACGATAGTCAAAGGTAGTCTGTCCCCTATTGTGCTCAACTTTATTTTCACGAGAGTGAAATTCACGCACCATTGAGCTTGATCGATAATTAAACGATTTTTAACAATCAGAGACAACTTTGATTCCAAAGCTTTTGAATCAAATGGCTGATTATTGACTCAAGATATTGACGATTATTGATATTCGACAATGACAATGACCATGACAAGCCTCTAACGTCTGGTCTTAACGCTTGCGATATGATCAAACAGACAAACCTTCTCGTTCAATTCCAGCATCTGCTTTAATCTTGGCAGCATTTTCAGTAGCTTTTGCGAGAACCGAAACATCAAGATTCTGTAGCATCTGCTTTAATCCTTCGGTTTGCTGGCAAATCCTGTCGTAGAATCCGCGAAGATCTGACTGGTGTCTCGCGAGTTGAGAGGCCATGTGCAAATTCTGATCCTCTAGCTTGTCATACAAGGTGCGAACGCTGAAGTTCTCCAAGAGTCCTTTGTTTGTTCCAGATCCTCCGACGAACGGTTCAAAATCAGCGGCACCTTCAGGAGCACCGCGCGGTCCAAGCAGCAGGGACGGGTTGTCATCAATGCCTGGGATTGGTATGACTGGTATCGGTGCCCCCAGACTTCGGTATTTTGGTTGCAGTGCTCGTATTGGGTATATTCCTATAAAAAATGATGAACTTGACATTCAGTCATCTGCATAAAAATTGTGGCATATACAATAGGATGTTTATGTGCATTTCACCATTGGGTCTAACGCAATATTAAAACAATGAGAAAAGTCTGAACCCAACCTGAGAGCTCAAGTAACATTAAAAAAAACAAACAATAAAATCCGATAACCCAATGCTCGACGTAACCATAAAAATTGATGCAGAAATTAAGAGTATAGCTTATATGCCAGCCTATGACAATTTATAAAAAAACTCCTGTGATGAACTGGAATACCGTTTCACTAAAAATGCAAATGATAAAAACAAGAAACCTGGGGCTGTAGAGCTATAGAGCTACAGAGGAAGAAAACGGAATCTGAACGAAAGGAACTTTATTTATTGGCTGCAAATTCCATTGTGAGTTTCTAATCTTCTAAGTTTTAAATAAAAATATTGACTTGAACTATCCAATATATAGGACACCAATGATTAATATTGTTTAATATTAGTATGATATTACAAGGAAAGATTATTTTGATAATACCATACATTACCCTAATAGCTTAATATCATACCAAATATCACCATTGCATGCACCAAAGATACTAGACATTCCATTTCCATTAAATATACATATATTATATCTTAACAGTTTAGTTACCGATTGCCTTGGGTTTCCAGATAATGGCAATTACAACTGCAAAGACAGCAAAAACAAAGAAGGCAGCAATAACAGCGTAGATTATCACCCAATTAGGAGCGAGATTCTTTGGCTGAAAGAAAACATCATCATCATTAGAAATAATTAGCGTATCATTTCCACCTTTCCGTACTAAAGTCCTTTTTTCTACATCTGAAGCTCACCGCACACGGCGACTTTTGTCTTTGAAAAACGAAGATTTTTGTCTTTGAAGGACGAAGATTTTTGTCTTTTAAAGACGAAGATTTTTGTCTTTGAAAGACGAAGATTTTTGTCTTTGAAGGACGAAGATTTTTGTCTTTTAAAGACGAAGATTTTTGTCTTTGAAAGACGAAGATTTTTGTCTTTGAAGGACGAAGATTTTTGTCTTTTAAAGACGAAGATTTTTGTCTTTGAAGGACGAAGATTTTTGTCTTTGAAAGACGAAGATTTTTGTCTTTGAAAGACGAAGATTTTTGTCTTTGAAAAACGAAGATTTTTGTCTTTGAAAGACGAAGATTTTTGTCTTTTGCCTTCCAAAGACAGAATACATGAAAATACAAAATTAAACATGGTTAATTTTCAAAGATAGTCTTCGGAAGACGAAGAAAAATCTTTGCTTTTCAAAGACAAATGTCTGCCGTGTGCGCAGGGCTTATGATGGCTCAATTATGATATATCATCCAAAATATCGTGACAAAATTAAACGCGAGCAGATCTGTATACTAGTTGGAGACAGTGGTAAATTGGTGGTAGGAAAAACGATCAAGTATTAAAAGAAACTATGATTTCGATGTCATTATAGCACATTCTGACGACATGTGTGAACCATCTAGGTCGAATTATTCACGAAAACTGTCTTTTGAGAACCGAATGATTCGAGAAGATTTGGGTAAAATATGCAGCTTTTCAATGTGAAGAAATATCAAAGAAATAACCAGTACATCTGAGATAATTTAGCGAATAGCTACCAATCAAAATTTATTTTCTTCTCATAGTATCGCTGCTTTTTTGCGGACTCGAATAGGACAATATGATTATATAATGAAAGTGACAAGAAAAAAGGTGCTAGCTTACTTCCTGCTTGGTGACTTTGGCCGTAGTTAGAGTCGATGACAAGGAGGCATCCATAGTGAGGTTCTTTGGGCATTCACTGCCAAGTTGTGGCACCATGACAATCGTTTCACGAGCAGGGACAGCATTATCGTAGAAGACGTGCACGCCTGGCTCTGTGAAAATTTGAGCAAAGATGCTCACGGTTTGGTTTGTGGTCTGAATTATGGAATGCAACTGTCTGAAGTTACCATAATCGAAATCAGGGTTCGTGTTGAACAGGTGATTCTTTTGATACTGTGGATAATTACTGAGGCTTCTATTCGTTGGGTTAAGGTTCACCTTGAAGACGACGACTTGCCCGATAGAGACACAAATAACAGGTGAGCGGATGGTGACTGGCGCTGTAGGAGACACAGCCCTCTTTTTCCTAGAAGATCCTGTACTTGCGAATCCAAGTGCTTGTGAAATTTCCTTCGGGTAGAAGCCATACATCCCATCAGTTCTCTGCTCGACAAACCTGCAGTCTCGCTCACTCCGATCGTAATCAGGGAGGCCCATCTCTAACAATATGTTAACTTTAGTCGTTTTACCACTTCTGTCCGTAATAATTATCTGAAGCGTGCTATCGCCTGATCGGCCAATCTTCGTAGCAGGACTATTGTTAATGCAGGCTTGATCGCACTGTTCCTTAAAGGTTGTATAAGACTTGCACTTGCACATCCCGTATTCCGAACCAAACTCGCCACCTTCCCCTCCACAGTAATCCTTGCAAAATTCTTTAGCGTAGGTTGTAGGGTCCATACACTTGCGGCTTGAGCTAATACGAACTTGCCCAGATGGACAAATGGCATCAACCTGGAAAATAAGCACACAATGAATGCCTATTTGGGGAAGTGAGGAAAGTAAACCGGTTTAACAAAACATCAACTACCTTGCAATAAACATCAAGGAGTATAAAAACAAAAGCCGGATACCTTTCAAAATGATAAAGGATCGTTGGGAAAACTTACCATCTCTTGACAGTCCAAATCGCTGTTTCCTTCTGTTTGCTCTAAATTAAGCTCATCATAAAACACATAACCTGTCTTGCATACGCACGCACCATCTGAGACCTGGAAAGCTCGGTTCTTCCCGATGCAGCCACATTTTGGAGAACCTATTGGCGCTTGAGCACTGCTTCCACAAGGGCGACATGCTTTTTGACCTCTTTGATTGTTGAAAGTGTTGAGTGGGCAAGGTAAACAGTGACTGGATTTTGTAGCTTTTTCCAAATTTCCGTACATTCCCGGTGGACATGGGATCTGGAAAGAAGCATTATTTAAAAAGCCATTGAACTTCTGATATAAACTCTGTCCTATAAATCTGGGTTGCAGAAAAAGGCTAAAAATTTAATTGTGATTGGATTCCAAACTTTTAATGCCATTTTCAAATTCTACTGGATGGTGGCTACATAAATTTCCTATAGCCAGGTCCCCTGTGTTGAAACAGTTTTAGAGATCTGTTAAATCGGGCAATTAAGTCTCACTCTGCTAAGCCAGCAGTAACTATATATAGGATTAATCTTACATATGATTTACATATGATTACATATGTATTAACTAAAATATCAGTGTGGACCAGCAACTCACCTGGGCTCCGGAGCCGGCCGGACAGTAATAACCAACCGGGCAGGGATTATTAAAAGGTCCGGTAGTACCAGCAGGGCAGTAGAAGCCTTCAATACAAGTAGAGCAATTGAATCTCAAAGGATGGTCGCCGTACATGCCAGCGGGGCATATAGAGCATGACATTGCTTGTGATGTACGGTTTCCTGCCTTTGTTGTTGCCATATAGCCAAGCGGACAGGCGAGCATCGACGAGCTTCCGGTTGGGCAGTAATATGGGTATTCACATTTGATTGGCACGCTCGTCGAGTTAGGGCAATAGTAGCCAGCTGCAGAAGTAAAGTATAATGCTTGTCAATAATTACAGTAAACCCTGCTAAAACATAAAACTTTTAAGATGCTTTCCTCTTTATCTTCGAAAAAATGAGAGTATGTTATGAAGAAACTTCAGAGCTATTACACAATTTTCATTATTTATTTTGACATCAAGGAAGTATAAACATGAAAACATAGGTTATTTTTGTTTTATTTTAAACCTTATTTATGTAACATTTAAGAAGAATTTTAGAATGTTGTAGCTAATCAAACGGTTAGTAAATGTTCCTGTAAAACAAATAAAAAAGGATAGTGAAGGTGAGCCCTAATAAGAATATTTGTTTAAAGGGCTCTTAATGAAGCTTAAATGTCACATTAAGCAAATGCCAATTTAATCTGCTTGCTTAGAAATATCAAAATGTATCTTCCACAATTGGTTGACCGTAATAGACGACGAACTCTAAGCAAAACTCACCTGGACAAATGATCAGTCGGCTAGTAATCTCCGGACAGTAGTGTCCAGCAAGGCAATCTTTCTCCATTGCAGACCCTGGTGGACAATACGTTTTTGCGCTGCATGGTAACCCTGTGTAGTTCGAAGTCATGTACGGACAGTAATAGCCACCCGGACAAAGGTTGCACTCACTCCAATTTCCTGCACCAGGCATTGGACGAATACGGCCAGGCGGACACCAAACTGGGTGGTGTCCTGACGGGCAGTATTTACCAATCGGGCATGCACTCGCGTTGTATGTTGGCATACCGTTTTTATTGCACCAATAGCCGGCAGGGCATTTGAAGCAATCTGCCTCGGATCTTCCGCTGTATTGGTCGCGATAAGTGAGGACTGGGCAGTTGATTGGATCAGCTCCTTCAGGACAATACTTTCCAAGGGGACACGGATATAACTTGGGATTGCCTAGGAAAACGAATAAAGATTAGAAACTAATGACTAAGGGAAAGGTCTTCTAAAACCACCAAATGGGCTTTCAAAGGGCAACGTAGAAGGGCGAAAAAGAGAAAACGAAAAACAACGAATTTCATAAAAAGTGTCTTAGGTTGGGGAAATCATCGAATCTAATTAAACAAGGAGATCGACACCAAACAGAAGGTTTTTGTCGATCAAACAGGTAACAGAAGGATACCAACCTGCGAAACATTCGTTTCCAGCAGGGCATGGAAGACACGCTGAAATATCACTGCCACCCCATCTTGTTTTGAATGTGTATTTTGGACAATTTATTGGCACGGCTGTACCATTGGGGCAGTATGAACCAGGCGGGCACGGGCCGTGCTGGATCTGTGAGTAATTGGCAGATGAATTGCAATCAAGGACTGTAGTTGTTTCATACTTCAATGACGGAGTTGGGTCAGGACTTCCACTTCTGCACCAGTACCCAGCGTGGCATTTGCTCATCACCTTACCTATGGTAAAAATGTCAAAATACAGCGTAAACAAAGATCGGTAAACATGATAACAAAGAGTCTGGTAAAAATATTAAAGTACTCAAATATACCAATAGCATAACGATAAGCAGATCAGAATAACTTCGATTAGAGCTTCCAAATTAACCCACCTAACTGACAATAGTATGACGTAACACATGGCCTGCATTGTGTATAGCTTTGCAGCCCAGTTTCGTTATCGAGTGTGAATGTTCCATTTGGACACAATGTCGGCAGTGTGCTCCTTGTTGGACAGAAGTGTCTTGCGGGGCAGGTAACAAGTTTAAATACACTGCTGGTACAATAATAACCAGCCGGGCAATCGGTGCATACAGGGCTGCCTGAATTTGGTTGGTACGTGCCTGCAAAAATAATCAAATAGTTAGATAACGTAATTGCGATTCATTAAAGTATTTCGGAAGAAGAAAACAGGCAGACTCAAATAGAGTAAAGAAGTGATGACGTCACAAAAATCTATTTTAAGAATTTTCAAAATTTGATTAAATAACCCGAATAAGCATTATGAACTACTTCTAAATGTACAAACTCAGTTGAATGTGTATCAAATTGGCTGAGATATGGCCACATAAGCACAGGCTCTTTTCCCATCAAACCTCTGTAATTTGGTCTTGGTTCATAACTCTATGAACCAGGTCAGAATAACAGTAATCCTTTGGAGAACTTGAAATCTTTCATTGGCCGTAACTGAATGAGCATATGTAACTGATTTTGCATATTGAGAGGCTTTTTATGCCGTTTTTTCAGATAATGTGGTCAAAATTAAGAAATTCTCAAAAAAAGATTTCTGATGACGACGTCACACTTTGGTACTCTATTACTCCACATCTCCGCGATGGGAACATGTTTGGCAAAGGAATTTTACGAGCAAGGCTCGATTTTCGAGGGCAGGTTAGAGGGGGGGGGGGGGGTGTATCACATGTTTCCTTCATGATATCATAAAATGCACAAATCAAAAATACTTAACAATGCAATATTTATTGAAGCAAAAATGAAATTGGGATTCTACGTAGACATGAATTAAAAAGGCCTTGTGCTGGTCATCTTAGCTGACTCTTTACGGTATTGAAATACGGGTCATTTTTTGTGTGTAAAAAGTGTTGCAATATCAACCAACATATCGAGAGCCACATCATTATCTAGTAGAGCAAATATACTGGTTTGCTCAACAACAGCAACAGACATGAGTATCGGGAGGAAAGACAAAATAAGATGCACAGACCTGGCGGACAAGGTGTAGGCAAAGCAGTTCCGTTCGGGCAGTAATGTCCGGGCCAACAGGTATAATTCTTTGGTGTAGGATCGTTGCTTCCTGCGGGACAATACCAGCCAGCATAGCATTTTGTTGTTGAGCTGGTGAGTCCGGTGCCTTTACAATAGTATCCGGGGTCACACAAAGAGCAAGCATTGGCATCAGCTGCACCGGGTGAGGACCTGTAACGGCCTTCCGGACATTTTACGGGTGCTGCTGTACCCTCCGGACAGTAATGGCCTGCAGGGCACAATCCGTTCCTTGGATACTTGACACTAGACACATTTGGTGCACGACTTGCTGCCCCTCCTTCACAATAATACCCCTGCTGGCATTTTCCAGTTGGATTGACACTGCCTAGCAAGCAGTAGAGTCCTTTTGGGCAGTCAGTGCAGCCCGATGGAGAGGTAGCTCCAGTTTTGTTGTTGTACGTACCGGCTGGGCATTTCACCCCTGTTACGTCTGCACCCGGGCAGTAATGGCCAACAGGACAGGCTATTAGGCTCGTCATGTTGTTATTAGGGCAGTGAAAACCAGGGAGGCAGATAGTGCAGTTCGGCTGTTGAGAATCTGGTTGATAGCTTCCAGGATTGCATCCAAGCTGAATAGCTGATCCTATTGGGACCAAAATGGATAACAGATGATACATCGGCTTTTATCAATACGTCAAAAACTATACCAGGATGTTAGCATCAAAATGTAGATGATAAATACAGCGATTTAAGTACTTTGTCAATAAGCTCGAGCCCTTGAAACAAAACAAATACACCTCTGGTTAGAGAGTAAATGAAGAATAACTACTACTGGTCTGCCATTAACACTAATGGGTCATAAATTATAAACAGCCGTTACCTTTTGGACAGTAGCTTCCCTTTGGACACGGGTAGCCCTTGATACCGTCAAATGGAGTCGCAGTCTTACTAGCTGATCGACACACGAACCCAGCTTGGCATTTTGGTGGGTCTGTTATTGACTGCAGGCCAATTGTGTCACAGTAACGGCCTGGCGGACACTCCTTACAGTCACCTGCAGAGCGAAGGCCTCTTTGGCTCGAGAAGTACCCTGCAGGACAAGGAGTTGGGACATCCGTACCGTTGGCACAAAAGTAACCAGGGACACATTGATCATTTTTGTATGGGAATGTTACATTTGCTGTTGCTCCATCTTTTTCAGGTGAGGCTGTTTTTGCTCCGCCCATACAATAATACCCGGCGTAGCATTTTCCACTAGGCGAAGAAAGACCTGGACTTCCACAGAAGAACTGCGGCGGACATTGTTCACAATCATTCATAGTTTTTCCTTCCAGATTAGGGCCATAAGTACCTGCAATTTTAGAAATCATCATTAATAAGGAGTTCTATTGGCCTTTTTCAAAATATATTGGTGCATGTTTATTTAGATGATGCATAACATAATGCTGTTCTTGCTATTAATAAAATTGCCTCAGAAGCATGAATTGGTACAGCTTATTGATACTCATAACCAATGTTATATAGATTAAAAAAATATGATACAAACCAATAGGGCATTTGGTCTTCAAGCCTGCAGGACAATAAAACCCGCGCGGACATTGCTTTGGCGATACAATCGGACCTTCAGATGGGTCACAGTAAAATCCAGATGGGCAAGGTATACACGAGCTTTGTCCGGTTACATTTTGATAGGTGCCGTTCTCACAAGGTACCGGGTAAGAATTCGCGCCCGGGCAGTAATGGCCAACAAGGCAAAGATGTGCGGGTGGAGTGCTACTTGACTGTCCTCCAGGGCAGAAATACCTAAATTTAAAAAAAAGTTTGTTAATTTGTAGAAAATACGGCAACAAAATGGCAAAGATATGGTTGAGATACAAATGAGAATGTTTTGAAGAGAGGGATTTTTATGAAGCATGGTCTGATACAGAGATTCGAAATACAAAAAAAATATGCTTTGGAATCTTGAGAAGGAAAACAATAGGGGCAATCTGTCAAGTTTGCACTAAATTGGGAGAGGTTTTTAAACCTCTTGCTACTGTAGCGATTTCTTGCATCGAACATACATAATACAGCTTGATTAGGGTACGCAGGGAGACTTTTCTCTCGGGCTCAAATACAGAATTTGAGAATGACCTCTTGCAAACCCATATCTCACTCTAAAAATGCTTTTAGGGATGCAATGTTCATTCACAAGGACAAAATCATTGCAATTTCTGGACAGGAAAATAACGAGGAAATGTTGACCATAACATTTGCAACAGTGGAAAAAAGCATACCCTGCGGCACATGGTCCGGTTGTTGAAGCTTTTCCGCGCTGGCTACAGTAACGACCACCGGTACAGTTGAGACAATCTTGTACTTTGGTGTTGCGGGAACCACTGGCAAACGTACCGATTTCACATGGAATAGGGATCTCCGTCCCGGATGGACAGTAATGTCCCGGATAGCATTCGTGCTGGTTTGGAACTGTTGAGCTTCCATTGCAGTAGTAGCCTGCAGTACAATTGCCTTGTGGGTAGGACATTCCTGCATGTGGACAGTACATGCCACCACGACACTTTGTAGGCTCTTGAGATCCTCTCGGGCAGTAATGGCCAGCCGGACAAATGTCACCTGTGGTGAGAATAAATCACAATAACGTTTGCTTTCTAGTCGCTAGCGGAATGATATATCATATGTTCAATGGGTGGAAAGAAATACCTAAAGACCCCTCAGAAAACGACCGGAGCAACAACATTCGTGAATCTGAGACTACTGGTTGCATAACTGACGGGCTTTTGACGGGGAAAAAGACTCAACATAGCTAGATAAGGGCACAAAGAGCATTCTTATAGCATACTGATTTAAATCGTATGATTTAAGTCTTAAGCTCGTGTTTGGATACCAGTGTTTTTATTCAACTCTTCGAGAGCTGGATTGAATTCTAACAAACTCTCATACCTGTTGTTGAATTGAATGCTGGGCAAATACATCCATAAGGTTTGTAGCATGTGGCATTAGGAGACGTAGCGCTGACAGCTAATGCACCAATATCACCAGGTCGTCCAAAAGCGGCTCCACCTCTGCAGAAAAAGCCAGAATCGCATTCTCCATTGGGTTCTGTCCTTCCGTAACCTTCGCAGTACTTGCCAGGCGGACATGAAAGGCAAGATGAGATGACTGCTTGTCCTGTTTTGTTATTATATGTCCCAGGTGGGCATTTGTGTTGTGTACTATATTCTGTGCCGTTGGGGCAGAAGTGTCCTTTGGGGCATATTACCGGAAAGATGGTTTTATTAGGGCAATAAAAACCTGAAACAAGAGAACAGAAACAATGTAAGAAAGTTAGAATTTTCTGACACGTAGAAAACTCGAAGATTTTCCTCAGCAAGTATAAAGCTAATTTTTCTTTGGACTTAGAAGAGATTCTCCGAAGAATAAAGCACCAAGAACACAAGTTTTCAAAGTTTTTAAACACACACAAAAACTATGTATAAAAAAGGTTAACTTAAAAACATTATAGGATCAAAATATCAAACCAAACAGAAAGGTTCGAGAACAAGTCTGAGAAGTTTTCTGCACGGTCACTGGAATCTGATCTTATTTCTGGATTTCCAAGTACACAAACTAATTATTTCCAGTCAACTTTCTTTTCTGTTCCTATCAACTTTCTTCTCTTCCCTGTTTAATATTCGAGATTTTTTACACGAAGCAATATTCACAATATTTTTAAAGTTCCACTTTATTGGTAGTACAGTGATTAGGTCTGCAGTTTGGAACCAGTGGTGTACAATACGTACCTTGGACGCAGACAAGGCATGAAGCCATGCCTAGATTTGGTGCATAATATCCTGGCTTGCACGGTACTGGGAATGCTGTTTCGCCGGGGCACTCATGGCCTTGATGGCATCGCCCTCCATTGCCAGTGTGCCCGAACCCGATTGGTGTGTCAGTGTCAACACCGCTGGTGCAGAAGTATCCTAGAAAAGAAACAGTGATGTCAGTTTGGCACAATTGCAGCCAAGGAAACAAAGCAAATACACTGCCAACAGAATATCATTGAATATCCATGAAAATACCGGAAAATTTGTGACGAGAATGTCACAACTAAAATTGTCTGAAATTGACACCAAGTAGGTAGACTGCAAATGCTTACGTAAATAACGTTGCTGATAATGAGTTAACCTTAACAATCGATTTCCCTTGGAATATGGGGCATTTGATGGGGCAACATGGAATGCCCCCGTTGATTTCACCCCGGGAAACAGAGCCTATTGTTTGAGCACGTTCGCCAAAAAGAAAGGAAATGCGGTTGAGAATAAATGGCGATTAAAGAACTTGGCTGGTCCGAATTATCGTTTTGGTTGAATAAATTTGGTAGCTTTATCACATATTGCTGTCTCAAAGATGCCACATTAAGTGCATGGGGGATAGGGCGTGGCATCAGGGAAGGAGGTGGGTGAATGGGGGAAAGGCAGGGCATCGAATATGGTATTTCGGGTCATCATCAGTATCTTGTTCTTTAATTTTGGATAAAGTTTCAGAAGGTAATGGATACGTAGCATCGGAGAACTAAAGTATAGACGTGGCGCCGTGGCTTAGCGGTTAAAGCGCCTGTCTAGTAAACAGGAGATCCCCGGTTCAAATCCGGGCGGTGCCTTGAAAATACTTTTCTACAAAAACCTTTTGAAAGTTTTAATTTCACGGAGTTTGATCTGATCTTTATGAGTGGTTAGTTCAACGCATTGGTTGAATGATCAACGGGTGGTTTGTTGTTAAGGACACTATTTTGAATTAAAACAGTGCCTTTGCACTTGTAAAATGGGCTAAAAAGGAGACTGGAGGAGAATACACTGTACGAAAGGTGGTTTTGAACACTGAAGCTTTGTTTGATGCAGAAGCACGGGTCGTTATCTGGCTGAATCGTAAGATAACTTGAAAAAGACAACAGAATCACGGATTTACTTCGCTCGTACGTTCAAATTGAATTGATCAACCCCTCAAACAATGTGAGAACAGAAATCCACAAAATTTTCTTGTAACAATTACAGCTTCTTGAAAAAGAGAATTCTAAAGCGAATGGTGCTTCGAAATTTTACTAGCTAAGGGTCACAGTGGTAAGAGTAGGTCTGTTGGTCTATGGGAGCAGTCAAATTAATTGCTTTGCTTTACCTGGTTTACAAGGTCCCGATACTTTGTCAAGGCCGGTGCCTCCACAATAAGACCCACCGGTGCACTGGGTGCACTCTGATGAACTCTTCAGGTACTGGCTTGCTCCATAGGTTCCATTTGGACAGGGTATTGTGTCATAGCCTGTCTTTCCAGGACAATACCTTCCTTGTGGACACGGGTCTGCTTGTACTCGCCTCGTGCATCGGTATCGCGGTGGGCAGTCTAGGCAAGCTGAAGATCCTTGAAACAAGAGAGAAAAACCAATGACGCTTCATTAGCAGCACGAAAAGGACAATGGAGGCATTTTAACCCTCGGAGCCTAGGTACCATGATACGGAGAGAATAAATTCCATTTCAAAATATGTACTTGGCAACGAGGATTAGGCCAAGATACAGCTCCCTCCAAGTGCAATTGGATGTTCTTCTATGTTATATCTTTTTGCATTTTTAAATTCCTTTGAACAGCCAAAGCAACAAACAGAAAACTATAAATTCTTGATATTATCGCCTTACCAGTTACATTTGCGTAAGTTCCATTTTCACAAAACAGAGGCACATGTGCACCCAAAGGACAATATGTTCCAGTTGGACAAATGTCACCAGTTACTCCGTCTGTTGGATTTGGAATCGTCGCATTTCGTACGCAGTAATAGCCAGCGTTACATTGGTTTGCCGTTGAGGTTTTCCCTGTTCCACTGCAGTAGTAGCCCGCATCACAACCTGTGGAAATGTCAAGCTCCCAATGAAATTTATATTAACTTGCAAAAGTTTCCAAAAGCAAGCCGATTAAAAGTAAGACAATTCTGAGGCGTGGAACTTGGAATATGACAAAAAGTGGAAATATGAGTGGGAATAGAAGTGGGAATAGAGGTGGGATTAGAAGTGGGATTAGAAGTGGGATTAGAAGTGGGACTAGCAGAAGGTTTGTTCTGCTTTTATACTTCCAAAACTATTAGGCCAACATACCGATGCAGTCATTCAGCTTTGTCTTTCCAGTCTGGTTGGAATAAAATCCCTCTGGGCATGCAACAGGAGCGGGCGTACCCGTCGGACAGTAACTACCGCTTGTACAAACAACACCATATGATTTTCCAGTTGGTGCAGGTTCGATGGAGCCACTTATGCACCAGTAACCAGCAGTGCATTTTTGGAATGGAAGAGACAGTCCTTTGCTGGGGCAGTACCATCCAGCCACACAAGGAGTGCAACCAGAGGCATTTTGAAGACCTGTCACGTTTCCAAATGTACCTTGGGGAGTAGAAAAATTGAATGATTAAGTTTAGAAGTCTTTGGTTAAAGTGAAAATACATCATATGAAATTCAATTGACCCAATTTGTACATCTTGCTTCGATACTAGTACTTGAGAAATGCAAAAATACCTTGAGCTACTTTGTCAATGCTTTACAAAAGCATTAGCGTGGGAACCATGGGAGGGGGCATGGTAGGCACATGTAAGAAAAAGAAGTTCCTCTGTGAGCTGCAAATATGCACTTTACCACTATCTCTGAAAGTTAGCGGCTCCTGTGACCCCGGTTCAAACGTTCATGTGCAAAAGTATTTACAGAGAAACATTACAGAGAAGAACTTTGTTTTATGATTTCAGGATTTAACTTAATGTATTTCTTGAAAATTTGGACAAAGATCTAGAAAGGAAATTAGAGAGAAAACAAAATAAAATTGACTAAAATTTCAACATGACACTAGCTGCAGCTTGGCTATAAAAAGTGAAAAACGTAAAATGAAAAGCGGTCGATAGTCTTACTACAGGATAGAGGCTTACCAATTGGACATGGCACTCCCGACACACTTTGCTCCGGACAGTAATGTCCAAGGTTGCAGATGTTTCCGGTGACATTGTCTCTCGGCGAGGGAGTAATTGCTCTTGACGTGCAGTAAGAGCCTAAAAGGAACAAGCAGATGTTCCGTCAGGTCCCTGTTACATTTCAAATATAGGTACAAAATACAAGTATTAAAATAACCAGGTTTACATAAACTTTAATTGCTACAAGCAAAGATCTAAGAGCAGAAAGCATGTCAACTACCATATAATGGTAAATACATCAATCCTCCTGCAGCTGCGATAATCAAAATTTTTTCGAAGGGTTGCATTTGTATTCATGACACAGCTGCAATTATTTGGTAGAGATCCACACTTGTTCGCAGCTGTGAAAGCGGAGACTCGACCACTAACATTGCCTGTAGAATAGCTCCAAATTCAGACAAATCAATTACTTTTTCGATCTATTTGAATTTTGGTCAAGCATGATCAAATTTGTCCAATATGCGTAACTTGGAATTGTGATGTAATTTTCAAAGCTTTTGATATAATATGAAAAATCGAATTCGATATTCAGACCATTGCCTTAGTTATTCGATTTCGCGTTTATTTTTATACATTACATAAAAATAAAATTTATAGAATCACATTTTTCTAAATTAAATTGATCGCATAAACAGTTGCATTTGTGTTTTAGTGGGAACCAAGCTTAGATGAGAAAAGAAACAAAACCATCGCGACTCACCAGCAGCACATGGGTTTGTGGGTGCTGTATTCCCAATTCCTGAGCAATAGAAGCCACCTGGGCACGGCTGACATTGATTCTCTGATTGCAGACCGCTTGCATTGCTGTACGTTCCGGAGGGGCATGGGAACTGCCTTGCTGATGACGTATTAGATGGACAATAATAGCCTTTTGTGCAATTGACCGGAGTTATGACACCTTGCGCTGGTGGTAAGGGTGTCGGGTCACAATAAAATCCGGGTCGACAGGTCTTGCACTGGTAGCTTCCTTTCACATCTTGGTACTTGCCTGAAAAGGAAAACAAAATTTAGACATCTGTAAAAACAAACTTCCAAGTCACTCTTGACGGCGGCCGGGTTCAAGGATGGCTTAGTTGATCAATTGAAATTAGGGGGCTCGACATCTTAGTATGCACAGAATGACAGTATGTATCATATAATTAACATGGAGTGAAAGCAAAGGGACAGCTCAGAACGGAGAGAAATTGAAACGTGTTGGATGATAGGGAATGGAGCACTACTGTTTCGAGAGAATATGATTTCAGGCACCAAATTTTAAACAATTGGAATAAAAAAAGAACAGTATTGCAAAGACGGGTATTCTGATGCATGATACCTTCGCATTTACGAAAGAAGTACATCAAAAGTGAGCTGATTTCTTGCTTGTTGTTACATCATTTCTGGAACCTAACAGAAACGCTTCAAAAAAGTGAGAGCTTGTTTTTACTAAAATTGTATATAGCAACAAACTGGGAGTAATTCATTGCTTTTAGGACAAAAGTTTGGATCGATATAAACAAACCTGCAGGGCATTTGATGGGTGATCCGCTGCCAGTTGGGCAGTACGATCCACGGGGACATTCAACGCTGTCATTCTTCGAAGAGCCAGATGGGCAATAATAGCCTTGTAGACACTCAAAGACTGCCGCAGTCATACCCGTTTGTGGACAATAATAACCAGCAGTACAGTTACTACATTGGCTCAGCTGAGAAGCTCCTGGTACACCAGAGAATGTTCCAATAGGGCATGGAATCTCGAAAGGCGCTCCTTTAGGACAGTAATACCCGGCCTTGCAATTTTTGGGTGCTGGTGATACCGAGCCTGGCTCGCAGTACTGTCCAGCAGTGCAGTTGCCAGTTGGAGCAGGCAAGCCTTTTACATCGCAGTATTTTCCACGATCACAAATCGTTGGCACATCAGATCCTTTCGGACAGTAGTATCCTGCTGGGCACATATCTCCGGTTTGATTTACAGAGTACAGAGGGCAGGTGAATTGGTCCGAGTTGTTATAGGTTAAATTGGTATGTAGTATTGGTCGTGGAGAGTAGGCACCTCTTGTACAGAAGTAGCCAGCATCGCACAGACCGTCAGGAGCTTCGTTACCATACCCTGCGCAATATTGACGCGCCGGGCAAGGTTGACAGTCTTGAGGCCTTGTGGCTCCAGTTTGATTGTTGTATGTACCTGGTGGGCAAGAAAATGGCGTTGTGGTTTGAATTGGACAATAATGTCCTTTGGGGCAAATTCCACCGTAGGCCTGGGCAGTAGGGTTACTGACAATAGCACCACCTGAACAATAATGTCCAGCAATACAGCTACCATTTGGTGCAGGAAGACCATCTTGGGCGCAGTACATTCCACCTGGGCAATTTGTGCATTGCGTTATGTTGCCTAGCTTTATCCTGTCTCCGTATGTGCCCTTTGGACAGGGTAGGGGTTGGAAATACCCAGACTCGCAATAGAAGCCTTGAGGGCACTCCCCGCCACCCTGAGCAAGTGTTGTAGGCTGGGGTGTGATTGCTTTCTCTGAACAGTAATATCCGACGTGACATTTTGCCGCTGGTTCTGTCATTGCATCGCGATCGCAGTAGTAGCCAGGCGTGCAAGGATGACACTCATCATGACTCGAAAGTTTTGTCGCGTTTCCAAAGTATCCTTTCCTGCATGGAAAGTCCTTGTATGTCACTGTTTTATTTGGGCAGTAATATCCGATGGGACATATTCCAGGCGTAACAACTCCATGACTGCTAGAATTCGACCCACTTGCATTGAAACCTGTCATATACAAAAAACAATTCATTTCCTGCTAATAACAACAGATCGCTCACTTATATGCCTGCAATGTAAAAACTGATTCATTTTGAATGCAAACGCAAAAGAAGTACTGCAAGAGTCATAGGCACTACACAACAAATTTGTACAAAATAAAAAAAGGGGAAACCTGCCGCGCAAATCTAATGGCTTGTGTTGATTCGCAAGTATATAAAGCGAGCATTGAAAAGAAGCAAGACATTGAAGCAAGTGATTCAGATAGTGAACCAGCAATGATGCTCTTCACTTCCACATTTGAGATTTACTTCTATCATCTATTTTTTGACGAGGTCATTTGGCAAAAGTAATACCAGTTTTACGTATCCAGTACCAAATAAAACGTCTTTATGACGATTGTTTACTGATGGCGGTCAGTAGCAAACTGCTTAGTGATTCTGAATGCCTTTTCTGATTAAAAATATCCTTAAGGTCTCTGATAAAGTACATTATGTATAGCTTAACGAATAAAATCATACGCAGAGCCACGCAGGAGTGGAGGATGTATAGTCTCTTGTAAGCATGGAAGCTTTAGGCTTTGACTTCTGTTACGGCTACTGTTAAATAGACAATGAGATGTCTCTCTTACCTTGGGCCTCAACTGGATCACAATAGTAGCCATTACTGCAATCCAAACAGAAGCCGCGACCGGCGTACGGTTGGTAAGTACCAGGTGGGCAAACATTGTGTTTGTAGCTAGCAAGCGGGCAGTAGTGACCGGGCTGACACTTCTTATCAGAGGGAGACGGATATATTTCACCAGATGGACAGTAAAAGCCTACCGAGCAGTTACCAGCTGGTTCAGCTAGACCAGATCGATCACAGTACTGGCCTTGCAGACCTGCAAAAGAAGGAACAAAGCTCAGTCAAAAAGCTCTGCTTGATAAATAATAAAAACAATTACTCCTAAGTGTCTAATCAACAACTACGTTATGATGAACAGAGGGGTAAAGAGATGTTTCTAATCAGCCGGCAAATGGAATAATGGCAGGTGAATAGCATCTAGCAACAATCTACTATTTATAACTGGAAGAAAGATAAGTTAACTTATTCACATTCGCGATTAATTTAGACAGGTTCTAAATAGCAACAGGATATGACAATACTTACATGGAATACAGGCGTTGCGATAATCATTTCCATACCCCCTTGCAAATTCACCAGGCCTGCATGCATTTGGTGCGTTGCTGCCAAGCTCACAGAAATGACCAGGGGGACAAATGTCTCCATACGACTTGTTCACTGGTCTTTCATCAATAGTGCTACCGTTGCAATAATATCCAGGAGCACAAAGACCCTTAGTGCTGCTTAATGAATCTTCGGAGCAGTAATAGCCAGGTGTGCACGAGGTTGGGGCATCAGAACCAGGGGGGCAAAACGTGCCAGCTTTACACATACCACCTGTAAAAGAAATGATTCATCAGTTTGAAAGCAATACCTTGCTTTATTCAAAGATTTTCTAAAAATTAGCTCAGACCTACTTACAAAAATCATAAGGCAAAAGCTTTCAACAACCTTGGCGAGAGCAGAAAGCTTTGAAAACACATCAAAGCTTTTACACAGAGGCAGCTTCTGACTGCTGAAAAATCGATTAATATCTTTGTAGTCAATTAGACAAGAAGAAGACTAGAAAAGTACAGAAAATTAACATTGATTTAGCTCTAATAGCAAAACGTAACTGACTTCCTACACCGAGAAACACTATCTTGGTCAACATTCTATCTTGATATACCTTTGGAGTTTTGTATCATATTACCAAATTCTTTTCCGAAACAATAAATGATAAGTGACTTTTTAACACAAATTTCATGACATTTAACACTCAATGACTTCGACCTTAAACTATTTTTCTCAAATTGAAAATTGATATACATATTTTCCACACAATCGATTACGAAGACGTCCCCATAAGACACAAATCATGCAAACCTGTGCCATTCAATGTTGGTGTCTTTGAAATCGCTCCACCAGAACAATACCATCCCCCTTGACACAAACCGGTTGGTACATCCAGCCCTACAATTTCGCAATACATTCCGGGGGTGCAACTCTTACAGTCGTCGATAGATGAGCCTTTCGTGTAGTTTTTGAACGTACCCATAGGACAAGGGAACTGGGTACTAAACTTAGTTCTGAAATGAGAACGATATATGAATATTTCATTTGTATGAAATCTCAGTTATTCACATACCAAACTACTTTGAAGCGATTTGGCCCGTAAGCAAAAGGGTTTTGAAGAAATTAGCTACAAGCAAGGTGATAAACAACAACAACAACGATAGATGCAATATTTTGGACCTTTTCGATAGTTTCTAAGATCATTATCAAAGGATGTACAGGTAAAAGACTTTCTAAAATGGGTAGCTCTTTCAACTATTCGCTCACTGCGTATGAATATTGGAAATCTACTTTAATCACAACTGGAGTCATAATCGTTAGAACTTACTAATATTAAAGACAAGGGATCATTCTCGCTTATTCTAGCATTTCACCGTCTTTAAAACATTACTTCAATCAGTTTTGGACTGAAATAATTAGTACACTTACCCGTTGGGGCAGTAATATCCTTTAGGACATTCGGTGTAAATTGTTGACCCATTGACACAATGGTGACCGGGAGGGCATTCTACACACGATGACTGTTTTGAAAGGCTGTTATATGTGCCAGATGGACAGTTTGTTGGTGCAGAAGAACCAGTTTCGCAGAAAGTTCCTGCAGGGCAAGGGCCCCCAGTTGAGGTCACAGTAGGCGGGTTTGAAACAATCGCACCTCCACTGCAATAGTATCCAGGCTGGCATTGACCCGTAGGCCAAGATAACCCTTCCTTATCACAGTAATATCCCTTGAGACACAATCGACAGTCAGCTAAGCTCTTCCCGTGCGTTCCATTGTTAAAAGTTCCCAACGGACAAGCTATCGGCGCGCTAGAGTTTCCAGACGGACAGTAGCTTCCAAGCGGGCAAATGCCAGCGAATCCTTTATGTCCGCCAGACGGAGTAGAGGTATCGGATCCATTTTTGCAGTAATATCCGGCAGAGCATGGCCCACTTGGGTTGGTAAGGTTTAAGCTTCCACAGTACTGACCAGCATTACAAGACAGGCATTCGGATTCAAAACCAAGCAGTGTGCT
Source organism: Rhopilema esculentum (assembly GCF_057945365.1). Taxonomy (NCBI): domain Eukaryota; kingdom Metazoa; phylum Cnidaria; class Scyphozoa; order Rhizostomeae; family Rhizostomatidae; genus Rhopilema; species Rhopilema esculentum. The sequence continues at coordinate 170,247 of NW_028300848.1, forward strand.
CGGGCTATATGTTCCGGTTGGGCATGGTTGCAGAACGTATCCAGTACCGACCGGACAGTAAAACCCTAGTAGAAAAAGTATTTCAAACGTAATACTAAATCAGTCTTGTTAGATTTTATCTGCTGTTAAAAAAGTGTGAAAAAGCTATAAAACTCCAGTTTTCCATTGTCAGACGACTTTAAAAAAAACTTTAACGGCAATAAACAAAAGAATAGCAATACTTGGTTGAAAGTGGGAACAAAGCTACTGTAATTCTGTTTTGAACGCTTATAATAACAACTTTATAATTCAGATATATTAAACCTCCGTAGCATTGGAATAAGGCTTTATGATAACTGAATTCTGAAAAACTTCACTGTTTGTTTACATCTACAGGGAATAACAAGTTAATTTGTACCTGGTCGACAGGCCTCCGGGTTGACTCTGTTGATGCAATAATACCTTTGCGGACAAACGTAGCATGTGCTTGCTTGAGTATGATTCATGTACATTCCAGGTGAGCATGGTTTTGGTACGCCAGTGCCAGATGGACAATAGGAACCCACAGGACAGACGTTGCCTATGAGAAGATTTAGCGTTTAATCATTTCGTCAACAAGGTCTTGTAATTGTGAAAGGAATGGAGCATTGCAAACGGAAATCTTAAAGGGTGTCACAAGGTGTCACAGTTTGGCTTAGAAGCCATACTATACTATGTATAAAATCTTTAATCTGGAAACATAGGGTTTTTTTCACAATAAACTAAAGATCATACTGTGCGATGTATTTATGGAGCTTTATTTGAATTGCAATTAGGAGCTATTAAGCACTAAGAATAATGGAAGTGTAGGAAGTTTTCATTTTACTTACAGCTTCCTTTAGAAGCCAGCTAAAAATTCATCTTGATCATGTTTGAACATTCGGTTTTCTATTAAAAAGGCCAATAAATCAAGGGAAAGGAGCTCATACCTGTGGCACCCCCAGTTGGATTAGGCTGCGATGCATTTGAAGAACAGTAATAGCCAGCACTGCAATTTCCAGATGTTTGGTTGAGGCCTAGCCCACCACAATACCTTCCAGCAGTACACCCAAGGCACTGTCCGACGTTGCCAAGACCGAGCGATGGGCTATATGTCCCAGCAGGACAAGGAACTGTTGCGTTTGTGCCAGATGGGCAGAAGTGGCCTGAAAAAATGGTTTAATGTTTCAAAAAAGAAAATATCAAGGTTTATCAAAGACTTGTCATCATTAACGGGGTAGCTAGGACTAAAGTGCAGCCATAAACCATAATCAACAGCCTGGCATCCTGCTTATCTGATCAAAAAAGGCAGATTAATATTGGTACCATTTACGAAACTCACGTTTATCATCTTTAACAAAAAATGAATTTATATGGGTAAAGCAAAAAATAAACAGGTTATTAATTTGATATCGACCTTTTTTTGCACTGCCTTAATATTAATTCTTTAACGACTGCAAAATACGAAGGAAACTGACTGGTGAAATAGTGCGGTATATATGTGGTATGAGCTGGGATACATGGTGTGTCCATATTGTCCAAAAACTTTTGGCATAAAATATAGGTAAAGGTCTGCTCCTATATGCATTTTGACAACTCTATGTCAAAATATCATCTGAAAAACACAGGCAAATAATACATTAAAGATAAAGAATTGTTTAATATTGTTGAAAGAACATACCAGTCGGGCAAATATATCCAGTGGATCCGTCATTTGGTGCTTTGATTTTGGCTCCTCCAACGCAATAGTACCCTGCTTCACAGTTACCAGTCCACGTGTCAAGGCCTTCACGCTCACAGTATCTGCCACTTGGGCACTGGGTGCATTCTAAAGCGCTGCTCAGATGGGTCGCAGCACCGTATGTTCCTACAAGGGTGCAAAAATGAAATTGAAATGAACTGAATTCGCTAGTGAAATTAGATTGAAAATCTAGCTATTCGAAGATGTCACACAAATTGCATACATTTAAGTGCGGTCATAGCTCATACATAAATCAGAAAACACTACAAATAGCCCGAAGAACCGTGACTTCAAATAGTCTTTTTTGCATAAGCGGGCAATTTTATATCAATATTACTGAACAGACAATTAAGGGATATAGCTGGAAGAAACTGACCGTTTGGACATCCAAACTGCGTTCCAGTTTTGGTTCCATTCGGACAGAAATAGCCACGTGGACACGCAACCGGATGCTGGACTCCGTAGCTACATTGACTGGCATTCAACATGGTACCGTCACAATAATACCGCGCCGGGCATTCTTTACAACTGGCCTTCCCAAACTCATTTTGGTACGTTCCAGATACGCAAGGCAGTTGGGCTTTGCTTCCATTCGGACAGAAATGTCCAGGTGTACACCTGCAATCATAAAAGCAGCTTAAATTTTTTTTCTTGCATCGCTTTTGCTCCTTCGATTTCCCATTTTTATATTCTAAATCAATGCATGACATGTTATTACGATACGAAAGGTTTTCGTTATGGCTGCAATATTTTGATGCACAAGCGACTAATGAATCCTCGGCCCAGAAGCATTTATTCAACTGATACTCTGGATAATGAAAATTCAAATCTTTATACCCAGGGATACTTCCTTTTCTTCCCTTCCAAGAGCTTTACATCACACTCCCAATACATATCATTGCCTGCAATTCAGCAGCAAATACCTCAATGTCTCCCTTAACCGTTACACAAGTTCTTCACAAAATTTTCGAAACAGACGACATTCCAAATTAAACTAGCATTCACAACACAAAAGAAGTTCAACAAAAAGTTTACCTATACTCTACAGGATCGCTTTTGTTTTGTCCACCAGGGCAGTAATACCCAGCATCGCATGGTCCAGATGGCTTGTCTAGACCCCAGCCATCACAGTACTGGCCTGGCTCACATTGTGTACAGTCCCCAAGCGCCTTGTTTCCAGTACGGTTAGAGAAAGTACCAGGCGGGCAAAGGTCTGGCACGGAGGTTCCAACAAGGCAATAGCGGCCAACAGGACATATATTTCCGGTAACACCGTCCGTAGGCGCTTTACTGGCTGCTCCAGACTGGCAAAAGTATCCTGCATCACATGGACCAGAAACATTTGCCAAGCCGTATGCATCGCAATATGAGCCTAAAAAATGAAAAAAGACATCCTTTTGAAACTAGAACTTTTCAAAAAGCTCAAAAAAGGTTTGAAAAAGCTCTTTCGTGACACCGATAAAGTTAAATTCTATGTAAACGAATTTGCTTTGGGCCATGAAATCCAACACCCAGTTTACATCTTTTCACAAGGCCAATATTTTACCACTCTGATAACGAAAAATAACAATATTATATGTTTGAGGTACGACAACTATTTTGTATACTTGATTCTTGGGTGTTATCAATTCTAAATCTCTTGTAATAATAACACGAACATCACAATAAAACCATTGCAAAAAAAGTTTACCTGGCGAGCATGCACTAGGCTCATTAGATCCCTTTGGACAGAAACTTCCAGGCACGCATTGACCTCCAGTTGTTGAGTTTGGACAGAAGCAAGTAGATGCGTTTTGGGTTGCATTACCAGAGCATGTAAGATTTCCAACATCAATAGGTCTCGCAGAAGAGGCCCCCCGTCTACAATACCATCCCGCAGCACAATCAGCAAATGATGAAGTAAGGCCGGACGTAGGACAATACTTGCCAGCATCACAATAGGCACAATCAGCAAGCTGCATCTTTTTAGTAAAACTGTTGTAAGTTCCGGCCGGACATGGATATTCATAAAGATGTTTCGTACCAAGAGGGCAGTAATGACCTGTCGGGCATTCATACGAACAGCTTGTTGAATTTTCTGGGCAGTAGTATCCTGAGCAACATAGTTGGCAAGAACTCTGACCGGTCTGGTTGTTATATGTCCCTGCTTTGCATCCAAGTGGATACGCCGTTCCTTGCAGGCAGTAGTGTCCGATTGGGCAAGGCCCACCAGATACAGTTACAGTGCTGGGGTTGGGCACTTGTGAGCCGTGTAAACAATAAAATCCAGGGTCACACTGTCCGCTTACATTTGCTAGTCCATCAACACCACAATAGTGTCCAGGCGTGCAAAGATCACAGTCAGTGGCAGTTTTTAAATGAGTGCTATTTGAAAATCTTCCTTTTGGACAAAGTAACGGATTGGTGGTATTTTGTGGACAGTATCTTCCGGCCGGACATGGACCCGCATCCCCAGTATGACCGGATTCTGGCTTTGGCTGATTGGAGCCAAGACGACAATAATATCCAGCATCACAGGGTCCAGTTTCAGTTGTGGCATTGGGATAGGCACAGTAATTTCCACCAGAGCATTGTCTACATTCTAAACAAATCACAGAATATAACAGTGAATTTATCACAGAATTGAACACGGGATTTATCACAGAAATTTCTGGAATAATAGCAAGGAAACTGGCGGCTAAAAACCTACTCAGGGAACCAGAGCCTCAGAAAGTCAAAGGAGAATGGGAAAGGAAGGGAGAGACGAGGCTTTGGTACCCTATCCTCTCCTTTCCTTTTTCATTCTACGTCACAATTCCTTTTCCCCGTTCTCAAAATTGACTTTCTGAGGCCGTGGTACCCAGAGTACATAAAACATGGCTTAGTCAAAGTATCAAAACGTGGGTAAACATAGAGAAGTTTCAGTTTTAAAGATTAGGTCCGAGCACATGGCTTTGTTTTCTTGTATCTTACCTAGAATTTTCTAAGATCAAAAACAACAGAAAAGTAGATTTCTGAGGCGCATAGTCTAACTTGTAACTCAAGGGGAACAGTTCTTGCAGTCAAAAAAAGAATACCAGCATTATTTGAAGGTTTTTACCTTTGGGGTCAGAAAAGCCATTTTTGAGCAAACTCGAGAAAAAAAGAAGCCAAAGCAAAGATAAAAAGAACAAAGGGTTCTTACCTGAAACAATGGAAAGTCCGGGTGTGTTACTGAAGGTACCGGATGGGCATGCCTGCCAATTGTACCCGGTTCCATTCGGGCAGTAGAACCCGGCAGGGCATGGGGAAGGACCTAGATGATCTCCAACGCAGTAACTTCCTGCTGGACAAACATGACATTTTGTTGCTGTCGTGTCTGCCATATAAGTACCGTCCTACAAGAAAGCAAACAAAAGGTACTCGATAATCCAAGTCTTCATCAAAGTCAAATGTAGCAAATACCGAAAGGCGCGAGATTAACAGACTAAAACCTTTGAAAACGTAATGGCACTCAAACAGTACTCACTTCGCATGGTTTTGGTGCCGGTGATCCCACTGGGCAGTAGTGTCCTGGTGTGCAGTTTCGCCCGGTTACACCATCCGTTGGAGATGGGTATTGCGCTTTTCGAATACAGTAGAAACCAGCACTGCAAAAGCCTGTTGGATAGCTGAGCCCCTGAGTCAGGCAATACATACCTGGGGTACAGTCAATGCAGTCTGATAGCGATTTCGCACCAGTGGTATTTTTGAAAGTGCCAGCAGGGCAGGGCGTAGGACTTGGTGTCCCTGTTAGGCAGTAGTGTCCCACGGGACACGGTCTACCTGTTACCATGTCAGTAGGGGTGGGTGTTGATGCTCCAGCTATGCAGTGGAATCCACTGTTGCAGCTACCGGTGTAATTACTCGATGATCCTAAAGAAAATCTTTTCATATTACAAACTGGTATTCATATCACAAAACCTAAGTAGAAGCGGTTAGACAGATCATCAAAAAATTATATCACATAGTAAAAAACCTAAAAAATGCTTATGCAAAAAAAAATCGATTCTTATCTTGATCCCATAATTTCATCGCAGCATAATGAGTTGCCCACGTATATTCTACAAAGGAAGTCATGGTCACGTACGGGTCAAAAACAGGTAAAAGAACAAATACTCACCTAGACAGTATCTTCCGGGTGGACAAGATAGACACTGACTTGCACTATCAAGTGTTGTTCCATTTCCGTAGGTGCCATTGGGGCAGCCGTACTCTGTAGCAAATCTTGTTCCATTGGGACAGTAAAAGCCGTTGGGACATGGATGTAAGGCATAATTGATGATTGGGCCATTATTGCGATCGCAAAAGTAACCCTCCGGACAAACTTTACAGAGGGATTTTTGAGTTTCGTCTTGCCAAGTACCCGATTCACAGAGCACAGGAGAGGGTGATCCAGTGGGACAGTAGTGTCCGACAGTGCATGATATTGCTGTTTTGCTGCTTTGGCCTGTTGGGCAGTAGTAGCCTGCATCACAGAGGCCTGTTGGCTTAATGTTGCCAGTTCCTTGACAATATGAGCCATTCGTGCATTGGAGACACTGAGATTCCATGCTGTTTCCTATAACATAAAATGCACCATTATAAATACAGTTATTAGAAGTAAATGTTATAATTAGAATCTTCAACAAATGCTTTAGATAAATGGTCTCCCCTAAGCAAAATTGAATCTCCTCTTCATCACGATTCAAAGACCTGAAATAGACTTGTAAAAACAAGTGGTGCTATAATGGTCTTCAAGATTCAAGAAGACACCATACTGGCAATGAAGAGAGTCTATGCTCTATTGCCAGGATTTCAGAAACAGCCTGTTAGATTTCCTTATTAATACTTTCAGAGACGAATCACGTACTCTAAGCTAAGAGCCGACTTCATTAACACTTGTGGTACTAAAGCAAGCAACATTGTAATAACTGAATGGCCTACTCCTCGTAGAACATCCAACATCACTTCTAGCAGTAAGATTATGATTAACAAGCTGTTAAATTTGGTAAAAAGACAAAACATCTTATGAAACAAACTGCTAATAAGAGACACAAGATTGATGATAATCACCTGTGGCGTTAGAGTACGTTCCGGCAGGACATGGAACTGGTATTTGCGTTCTAAGTGGACAATAGTGCCCAGGCGGACATCTGTTCCCTACTTTTCCATCAGTCGGTTTAGGCGTCCATGAACCATTTGAACAGTAGTAGCCAGGATCACATGGACCGGTATAATTGAAGTTCCGTTTACCCTCGCAATAATGCCCACCCTGGCATAGAATTGGCTGTGAAGAACCAAGTGGACAATAGAAACCCGGCTGGCACTCACCACCTATGACAGAATCAGTAAATAAATATTTGCTCTACAAAAAGTGAAAACATTTTATACTGATCAAATTTCGTTCGCAATTCAACGGTATAAAAACTTCTGAGCAAGATTTGATAGAGTTAGCACGTATTGCTATTTAAAAGAAACAAGAGGGTTGAAGAGAAATCCCAATGAAACCCGTTTTTGCTAATGGGCGTTCCATGCAATTATATCATTTCATATAACTCTATATGCTAATTGAATGGGATTTTATATTATTTTTAAACAACCTTGTGCTACATCCCTTAATTTTCTGGAAAAGGTATGATTAATACTTTTCGAAAACTTTCTTACCTGTTGAATTGGTAGGACATAGGCAGTCACCGGAAGTGAAGTTATCGTAGTCACGTGGTGTCTTCGAGTACGCCATCCTTACACAGAAGTATCCTGGATCGCAAGGGCCGCTGGGCTTATCTAGACCTGTCCCTTGACAATACTGTCCAGGTAGACAAGGTATGCAATCCGAAATGCTTTCTCCCTTGGTTTGGTTCCTGAAGTGTCCTTTTGGGCATGGAAATTCTGTTGAGTATCTAGTACCATTTGGACAGTAGTGTCCCAACGGGCATGGGTATGGCATGAAATCCGATACATTAGCGGGACAGTAGTAGCCTTTCAAACACTGAAAGCAACTTGCATGGCCTTCAACTGGCATGTACGTACCACTTGGACAACCGAGAGGAAATCCAGTGCCTTCAGGACAGTAGTGTGCCTTTGGACAAGGACCACCAGTAGAATCTTTGCTGGGATTATTAGGAGACTGGGCTCCACGTAAGCAATAGAAGCCAGGGCTACATGGTCCTGAGTAAAGCGAAGGAATTTTATGTTAGGCCCTCAATCAAACTGTCATTGCAAGTAGAACTGAAGTACTGGAAAAATTATTGCAGCTTTTATAAACATAAACTTTCACAAGAAAGAGAAAATTGTCTCTTAAAAAGATATCAAACAAATAGAAACCATTAGAAATTGAGAATGGATTTGTGCTTGAAAAATGAATCAGCCGCATCTTTAAAAAATATATATAAAACAAAAAATTTACCATTATTTTCATAGACAAAACAGAAGAAAGGTAGAATCACGATACACGATGGTATCAAAAACAGGAGAGAAATAGGCATGATATTTCAATTTGATACAAGCGGAAGCACCGCCTCATTCAAAAACATTATTTGCTGAAAAACTCATGAATCAATAAATACATTGCGAGGTTGACCCTCACCTGACGTGGCATTCAGGCCCTGTTCTCCGCAATACTTCCCATAGTCACACAGCTCACATTCCGTCCAGTTGGTCAACTGCAATCTATTGTTGTATCTGCCACGCGGGCAAGGCACGGGCACATCAGTGCCAATTGGGCAGTACGCCCCCTGTGGGCAAAGACCGCCTATACCAGTTGCCAAAGGTGGTGTTGGCCGCTTTACACTAACTCCAGTTTGACAGTAAAATCCTGCATCGCATAGGCCACTTCCGTTGCCAGAGGAAAATTCTGTTACACCGTATCTCTCGCAATACTTCTTTGGTGGGCAAGAAGAGCACTCATTTTTCGCAGCAAGACCACCCTGAAAATACCAGTTAATTCAGTTATTTTCCATTTAACGTTTTGTATTTCAACAGCTAAATGACGATATTTGACCTATTGTTACAATTACAATTTACTACTTAACAATATTCGTCATTAAGGACCACCGATAATTACTCAAGCTAGATTAATAACCACAAAAAATGACAATGCCTGGATCTAATAGCAATTGGAAGGGCGAGGTTAGTCTTGAATTTGGTTGGTCAAAACAAACATGTGAATCAATAGAGAACCAATAAGAATCACTGCCAGTAAGCAAACCTATTATAAAAAGGTGGGAAATGTGTAGAGAACAGATGCAGATGGAATTATATGGAAAGCAAGCCGATATGACCTACTCCTGTTTGGAGCACAAGAAGGAAAGAACAATGGTAAGAAAAATAGTGCTTCAGATATGTTACTCTCAGGAGAATGAAAAGAAAGTGTAGAATCTATAAAATATCTCACTCGCAAGAATTTTAATACACGAGAATAAATGCATACATTTTCATCCTTTCATCTAATTAAGTACAACTTTGTCAGGCCTCTTTTCTGATGATCAAACCAATCAGAGAGAAGTAAGAAATTCAAGTTATAATTTTACTGCGTATCTCTAAATTTAAATGCTATGAAATAGCACCATACTTGAAGGTCAGTAAAAGATGAAAAATTACTAAACAATTTGAAGGTACTAACGAATTGATTCCAAGTGCCAGGTGGGCATGGCTTGATGTCACTTTCGCCCGAGCCTGCAGGGCAGTAGCTACCAGCTGGACATCTTTCGGGAGTAATGCGGTTTCGACAGAAGAACCGTTCTGGACAGGTAAGACATTTCGACAAGCCAGTTACATTGCTAGAATAAAGAAATTTAAAATTTCGTTTCAACATATAACGACTGCTCGTAACTCGTAAAAAAGGTATCTGACTAAACAAAGTAACATAAAAATTGACAAACCTCTAAATCAAAATATGCAAGTAAATAAGTTTGAGCTCCATGTAAGAGGCAAGTATCAAAAGGCTATTATCTTGTATAACTGCAATTTAGTAGTGCTAAGAACAGATTCTGTGGAAAATTTATATTCTAAAAGGTATACAAGTGTGCAATTGTTGCAAAAAATATAAAAGCAGGTAGTGGAATTTGAGAACGAGAGAAGGAGGCACCACTGACCTATAAGTTCCTGGGAGACAAGGTGAATAATAGGACGTATTTCCTGGGCAGTAATTCCCTGTTGGGCAAATATTTCCAGTCACTCCATCCATCGGTGTAGGTGTGCTTGCACCACCAATACAGTAAAAACCTGGAGCGCATAGGTCTGTAGGCTGCGCAAGGCCTTTTCCATTGCAAACTTTGCCACCATCGCACTGCTGACAAATACTGCTTGATTTACCCCCGTAATAAGGGTTGTAGGTTCCGTTTGGACACTGGTAGTCGGTAGCCCTGATCGTACCAATAGTACAGTAATGACCAGGGGGACATACACCGCCAAATACTTGTGTGCCGTTAATGTTACCGTTCGTAGCGTTACCCTAAAATAAGGAAAGGAGACATTATTAAATTGTAAAAAGTAACGTCTAACTTTAAAAGTTATAAATTATAACACATTTCTCTGCATTCTATTCACAATTTAGGCACAGGCAACATTTCTCTACGATTTAAAAACAAATTTATTGGGACTGGCGGAAGAGACCTACCGGATTCGGAACTGGTGAACCAATAACGCAGTAATACCCTTCGTAGCATTTTCCAGACGTGAAATTTAGCCCTTCTGCACCGCAGTAATAGCCTGGCGTGCACTGTATACATTCGGTTACATTTGCTCGTCCTTCATTGGGGTTATAAGTACCTCTAGGACAGGTTGAAGGCTTTATACTGCTTGTTGGGCAGTAGTAGCCGCGCGGGCAGGTCTTTGGTGTGCTTAGCCCTTCCACATCACAATAAGCAGTTTCAATACATGGGTTGCATTTGAAAGCACGATCGGACTCCTGGTAGGTGCCCACAGGGCAGGGTGTCGGAGCTGCAGATCCTTTAAGGGCGTAGTGACCCTTTGGTGATGCGAATTGCACTCGAGAAGTTGATCCGTTCTTACAGTAATAGCCAGGGTCGCATGGTCCAGTTGGGCCGGCATTTGTGTCACCTGCACAATAAGATCTACGAAAAAAAGATAGAATGTAATCTCGTGCATTTTTCAATAAAGAATTATTCAACATTATTCAAGAGATGTAAACCTGCTGAAATACATTATCTGAATTTTTTTTGCTTTCCACAGAGACTATCCCGAGAAAGAAATCTTCAATCAAAACTCTGTTACTTGCAAATAATAGTGACGGTGATGATACAAAATTACGATAGCATGGGGTAATAGATCCACTCTCTTTCCGAGATAACCCTGCAGTAGGAAAAGTATTGAAGGGGTCCGAGTCTAAGCTCTAACTATCAAGAAAACTGGAGTGTAAATCTTACCCGGCAGGACAAAGAACACAGTCATCGGCTTGCTTGGCACCTGTTTCGTTGTTGTACCTTCCTGCAGGACACGGTGCCCTCACTTTGGCTCCTTTTGGACAATAGCCTCCTTTCGGGCAGATGCCACCTGTAACACCTTCTGGTGGAGCCTAGATAAACAAGATATTACCAAGAGTCAAGTTATTACCTTACGATGTGCGAAACAGAAAATCAAAGGTAGTGTTTAAATATGCAATACATCAGACATCAGACAATACACGAATTCAAGATACAACATCGCTGCTGTTGCTATCCCCTAATCATGCAAATCTTGCTACAGTCCTATTCACTCAATCCATGTCACCGATTACCTCCTTGCAGTGTTACCAAAATTATCATCATATCCAAACAGTGATACGATATTCATTAGTTGATATTCAAGAGCTTGATATATACATATAAAGATATTGATAAGCGTAGAACTGGGAAAGTGCCTTGAATCTATGGAGCTATACCTGTTTTGCAGACAGTAAGCATCAACTACGGTATGTGCCAGGCCATCACAACTCCGCAATTGAGATTTAGAATTACAGAAGTGTCTAACTTACGGAGGTAAATGCACCGCCTCTACAATAAAACCCTGCATCGCAGAGGCCAGTTGGCTGGGTATTTCCAACACCAGCGCAGTATTCTCCGGCAGGGCACGCTGTGCAGTCGTCACTTCTTTTTATTCCACTTGAATTGCTGTAGTAACCACTTGGGCATGGCTGGGGGAACGACGAACCAGTAGGGCAGAACGATCCCTATAATTGTCGAAATTGCAGGAAAATTAGTGCTAAAACTAGAAATTTGAGATTATTCTGAAACATTTTCAGAACCTTTGACGTTTAACTGAACAATCCAGATTAATAAACAATTATTAATCTTATCTTTAAAGGCAAAAGTCATGATTTTCTCTATCATAATGGGCTACAGAAAATACATCCAAATGTGATTCATAACGAGGCTTCCAGAATAAGTTTTCGGGAATCATGCAAATTAGATTAAATGAACATACACAGCTACAAATCGCTGCTTAAAGCACATTTCTGGAATACCAAATGACTTATTATCTGTAGAGATAATCCTTATAATATCATTTTCACTATCTTCAAAGACTTAATAAATAGCGATAGCGTACCGGTGGGCATGTAATGGGGAATGGCAACCCTTCTGCGTTGCAATACATGCCGGCAAAACAAACACTGCAGTCCATGCCACTGATCGCAGCAGAGGCATTTCTGTAGAAACCGACTGGACATGGGTTCTGGTGCTTATAGCCTGTTCCAGCAGGGCAATAGAATCCAGGTGGACACTTGTCGGTTGGACTCGTCTGACCAGATGGCTCACAGTAATACCCCTCCGGGCATGTCTGACACTCCCTTACATGCTTAAGGCCGAAGAATTGATTATAGGTTCCATTGGGGCAGTTTTGTGGATATGCGTGCTAGAAGAGCGCAAAGTAAACATGGTTAGAGACAATCATTGATAAAGTATGAAGTGAGTTACCAAAACTAGTAACATGTGAAAATGAAAACAAGCTTGTGTCTTTTATTTTAGTTAATTACTGAAAATACGAATGCCTTGAACTGTTTTAAGTGATCAAAACAAACATTGCCATCTCAGATAATATCAATTTCATGCTCGCTCTCTCCAAGAATAGTTCATCTATAGAGAGAGCTTCATCTTCTACTATTTTCCTAGTATGATAATTGCTATATGTATAGTTGGAATCTAAATTGAATCATGTTGAATTTAAAATATTAAACTGAACTACAATGACTAGCTATGATAAGAGAGACAAGAAATACAAAAAATTAAACAAAGTAAAAAATAAGAATTCGCTACACATACTTCGTCTCCTCGTACACAGTATTGGCCTTTTGGACACTTGTGTGACACCAAGTCTGGCTGGCGGTCGAGGCCAGTCGGACAGTGCAAGCCAGCCGGACAAACAAACGTAGTTGTCATGGTATTGTAACTCGTTGTGTTGCTTGCACAATAAAAGCCTGGTTTACAAATTGTACAATTAAAGGCTCCTGAAGAAGAGTAATATCCCTTTGTGCATGGCAATGGGGTAACTGTACCCTCAACTGGGCAGTAATACCCAGCAGTACAAGCTTTACAATCACCGAGAGCTTTGCCAGATAATACATCATAGTAATTTCCTTTTGGACAAGCCTTAGGAACGGCAGTACCTTGCGGGCAATAATGACCCTCGGGACATTGCTCACACCGTTCCCATCTAACGACGCCAGTTTTGTTTGTGTAGGTGCCAGCAGCACATGGAAATTCCTTGCCAAACTTTGTTCCTGATCAGGGAAAGATTAATAGTGATGTAAAAAGGAACAATATCATTGATAGTATTGCACTAGCCTTAACGGGAATCAAATCGGATCAATATTGCCAGTCTTATGAAAAAATAGCATTTCAAGCATTAACATTATAAAGGTCTTAAAGTTCTAAAACCAAAAATTACAAATTGGAATGTTGATATGATGCTGCAAGGCATTTTTAACAAGGAATACTCTTTCAGTCCGGGAGCTAGACGATAAATGTATGTTATGGCTCAAGGAAGACTTAGCTCACAGCTCAGCTGAATATACTGTTTGTACCTTGAAGAGCCGGTTAGAAAGAACGTTAAGAATTATAGAATTATAATATTTTGGATCGGAATGGTAGAGAGACACTACAAAATACCTGGAGGGCAGTAGTGGCCAGGAACACAGAGTCCTGTTGGAGTAGAAGATGCCTCGAGACAATACCAGCCTTTGGGACATTCATAGCAATCACTCTGCCTTCGCAGATTCGTAAGATTGGTCCAAGATCCTGCAGTGCAAGGATACTGCTGCGGGTGCCTTGTGCCAAGTGGACAATAGTGTCCTACGATGGAATTGGAGGTATTATCGTCCGTGGCTATACAATGATTTGCCTTATAATATAATAAAAAATGGTCAGGAAAATTATATCATGATACGTAAGCAATTTTAAACAAAGTCAAGCAAAAGTGAAAAAGAGACACACCTGTGGCGCACAGCTGTGGCGGTTTCTGACGACCACCTGTACCAGAAGAGCACGCCTGTCCAATGGGGCAAGCAGTGCATTCTCTTGAAGCAGTGAGATTGTGGTAGTCGGTGTAGCTTCCCGCAGGGCATGCATTTGCAGTTTCGTTCGGTTGCCGCGTACCTGCCGGACAGAAGTGACCTGAACTGCAGACTTCAGAAGGCCAGCCAAGCCCATATTGAGGACAAGCCATTCCAGCTATACATTGCCGACAGTCTCCTAAAGATCCTTGCATCAATGCTGGGTTGTACGTGCCAGGCGGGCATGGGGTTGGGGTATGTGACCCTGATGTACAATAGTATCCAATTGGGCAAATCTTACAATCCGAGAAGCCTGAAACAGAAGTAAACTTTATTAGCACTGATTTATAAAATCAAGAAGAAAAAGTAGAAGCAAAGGTCAAATGTGAAATATATGATTCATTTATTCTGCTTAGAAAGAATCTTCAACACGTTTTTCAACAAAAATCTATCATTTCTGGACGAAGAGGAATAAAAGAAACTGAGCAATTTTGTGAAGCAGCTTTGATTTGACAAACTTATGGAAGCATGACCTTGATGAGGTGATAAAAGCAAAATACAATAGCTATTATTTTCAAGTGCATGAAGAAATAATAAGGAAGTAAAAGACTGAAAAAAAAAACAAAAGCATCAAGGCCTACACGATCTAAATGCATAAGGGCATGCCGTCCCCATGCATAATTAACTGGCAGGCAAAATTTCACAAAGATCATTATAAAGGATACGGCAGCAAAGATTTCAGGAACAAAATACATTATTCATTACTTAATTATAAAAATCTCATTATACTTACAGGCAAAATAAATTCATGCAAGAAATAATTCATTATCATTGTGATCAGTGGCGGATCTAAGGGGAGGGGGCAACTAGGGGCAGTTGCCCCTCCCTCACCGAGTTGAAGCAAGTCTGGTGCCTCAATTATTTTATTACAAAGTGAAAAGAGAGCATTTTGTCAGTAGTTAGGTTCTGAAATTGTTTTATATAGCTTACAATTGTCACCAATTTCTAAAAAAATTTCAGCGCCCCAACTGCCAACTGCCTCTCCTTCAAATTTGCTCTGGATTAACACCACCTGGTGATAAACACAATAATGATGAATTAATACTGTTATAAGTTGACTTACTTATCGATCCCTGCTCTTCGGTATAGTATCCGGCAGGACACGGGTACTGAGTTGCTGCCGTTGTGTTAACAGGGCAATAGTGGCCCATCGGGCAAAAGCTGTCTCCGGTTCTGTCGCCGCCCTGACAGTAGTATCCTGCCTTGCAACTTTCACATTGCTCCACTCTTTCGTTACCAACATTCCTGCTGAAAAGACCATTTGGACAAGGGTTCTGGTACGGTGTTAGAGTGCCAGCTGGGCAGTAGTGACCCGGTGGACAACGTAATGCCATATTGGGGTAGCCAACAGTACCTTGAATGCAATAGTAGCCTGCAGGGCAAGTAGCACAGCCTTCAGATTGGCTTTTTGCTCCAGTTGTATTGCCAAAAGTGCCAGAGGGACATTGCTTAGCAGTTATGCTGTCATCGCAGTAAGAACCCATTGGACAGACACCCACAATGGGTGCAGCAGAGGTACTTCCTTCTTGGCACAAGTACCCAGCTGTGCATGGAGCACAGGATGTTGCAGAGGAGTTACTGTACTTCCCAGCGGGACATATGACTGGCTTCTTTGTTGCATCGGCACATGAATAGCCACTTGGACACTGGGTACATACCGTCTGCTTCCCAAGGCTGTATGAGCCAGCTGAACAAGCCGTTCCAACGACCGTTGTGTTTTGACAGAACTGGCCGGCAGGACAAGGAGTGCAGCTCTGAGCAAAGAATAACCCGTGATTAGCTTTACTTGTTTACGCTGAATATATTTATGCTAGGAATCGAAAGCCTGGTCAAATACAGAGAACCTACACTCAGCTAAAGTTACACGTAGTTGCATGTACATCACCTAAACCATTCAGTGCCCTAAACTTACCACTATGCAATATTTTCAGAAAGTATAGGTTAGCGTGACCTTGATTTGCTACGAGAAAATTTTGCTCCAACATAAATCCATTCCATTCACAACATTGAAATCCATTCCAAAAAGCTAATTCACTGCTCAAGAAATTTTGTGATAACTTTGTGATTACTCTTATAAGTCTCTCGTTATTTCAATTTCTTCATTAAATTCTGAAATTCTTAATAGGTTGGCGATTATCTTATCTTTTTAGTATCTTGTGATGCTACCTGATTAGATTAGTTAGTAAGTTATAATTGCTTTTGGCTCTTTGTGATTATACGATACATATTTACTTTATTTTACATTATGAAGATTGAAATCTAAGATAGCGTTGTTGTAATAAATAATTTGCTCTTCTGCGTGCATAATTTAAGATTCATTTACGAAGTATGCCTTGCTCGACTCCCATTACATTACACCTCATTGCATATTTAGCATAAACTAACAATTTGAAACCTTACCGTTTTAGCAGCCAATGCATATGTTCCTAAGGGGCAAGTTAAAACAATGTTGTCTCTTGTCGAGGGACAGGCATAGCCTGGTTGGCACATGGTGCACTGCATCTGACGTCCAATACTGTAGTAGCCACTGGCACAGGCAGTCACTGTCGCAGAATTCAACGACGGGCAAGCGTATCCCGGTGGACAGGCCGTACAACTCTGAGAAAAAGATAAACTGGTGTATATATCTCGCAATGATTGTTCTATTTAGTAACAGATCAGGTTGCAAAAGAAAGGCCAAATTCACATGTTTAAGAGGTAAATAACCAATAAAGGTGCTAAGACCAAAAAATAATCACTTCAAGTAAAAGAAAGAGTAAAAAAGTAGAATTGGCCGGGTACAAACTAAAACTTCCATCAGAGACACGGTGCTGAGCGATTCATTGCATTGATGGTTATTTAATTGATGAATACATTGGTTTCATTTGGATATTCAAAGCTAGAATCACCACAACCTTTCCACGCTACAACGATTTCATTGCTAAAGCGCTTTTCACTTAAGTCTATTTGAAGTAAGAATTCAAAAAACCTACAATCAAATCAAAGACCCCCAAATTGGTATAAGAGGAAAATAGCGCATTTCTGTGACTAGAAGTCATGGATATCTCGTTGAGTCTGGGCAGCTCCTCTATCTGAGGCTAAGGCTGTCACTCTTTTTGGGTACTTTGAGACATTTCTTTTACACTTCAATAAAAATTTACAATACAAATTTACTAGTTACATTACCTACAAAATACTTAACGACACTACAAGGGTGATGATACTTTCAGACATGTGGTTCCTTACAAACCAGAGAAATTACAAAATAAGATATTTAAGTCTATGAAAAGGACAAGCAACATATACAGGAATACGCAATACGAGAAAGAGGAAATAAACTTACGACTTGTCCTGCTACAGCGTGAGTTCCATTTGTACATGGAATTGGTGAATTCATATCTATCCGAGGACATTCGAATCCTGCTGGGCAGGTTGAACAGCCCGTAGAGTTGCCCGACGAGTAAGTACCCTTAAAAGTAAAATGCTGGGTTTCAATCTAAATAGGATAGGCAAAATGAGAAGAGCAGATATGGCAACATGGAATTTTAAAGAAAAATGAAAAACATCGAATGAGCAGTTTTGAAAAATCATAGGCATAGGTAACACCAAAACCAGCAAAACGGATTGTTCTTAACGCAACATTTTGACCCTTACCCACCACCCTCTGCCCGAAAAAAATGTCTTAGAATCCTCTGTATGCATACATTTTGAGTAAACTTTATAAACAAAACAAAGCAGAACACTTAGGGAAATCAGGCTTCAACATTTGATAAGACAATCAAACTCACGTGGACGCATTTAGCATTAGCGCTTCCATCTTTATTTGGGCACTCATACCCTTTTGGGCAAGAGATGCAAGCTGAAGCTGCCCCAAACGAATAGTGTCCCGTTGGGCAGTCAAGCACTGTAGCATTAGTCGTTGACGGGCAGTATTTTCCTTTTGGGCATACTGTACACTGCTGCTGCTTTCCAATGGAATATGTGCCTGAATAAAACAAAAACAGCATCTTGAAATCTACGATGAACTTGTTAGCTTGATTCCCATAACTGTATTTTACATGTTTAGAATTAGGTGGGGACGGCGATTGCATTGTGAAACGGGCTTGTCTCCATTTCGTAGTGTTGAAATATTTGATTCGTAGAGAAAGCAAAGCGCTATATATGAATACAATTCGATACAAAATTCTTGAAGTCAGAGCAAAAGCCATAATTCTAACTGGAACATCTCATTCCACTAGATCTCTAAAATTGTTATTCTGATAAATGGTGTTTGGTGATTGTAGCTGGCGTTAAACTGAAAGTAACAATCTGAAACTGTTCCTCTCTACAGGTCTGTCAATTAAACTTTTATGCATTCACTTCCGCCTTATGTATATATGTATAAAGCCTAGCTAATCAAAACCGGTAGTTAAACACTGTTGCTTCACTGCAATGAGATGTCGTAGATAAAAAAGCATATTCTCTCATGTGACCTCTAATATATACTTGTGCTATGATATGATATTAATTAGATTTCAAGCAAAGGAGGCGGAGGTTAATATCCAAAAGGAGGCACCCTCGTCGTGCGTTCCTACATTACATTTCCTACAAAGAAATTTATTTCCTACATTACAGAAAAGTGTACCAAGACAATTTAGAGTGTAAGTTTGATTCGAATGTAACCATCAAAGAACAGTTGATTGCATTAGGAGTGCAAGTCGGAGTAAAACCTGAATACCATGTTGTTCAACAAATTTGAAAAAGAAACAAAAAAACAGGCCTAGGTAAGAATGTAACCTGAAAAATCAAGTTAAGACAAAGGAACAAATAGCATAAAATCGATAATGTGTTTCAATTTCCTTCTGCTAAAGAAAGAAGAAATGTATTTATCTTACCTGGAGGACATGTGTATTGAATATTCGATGCCATGTATGGGCAGGCGATGCCAGGGGGACAAATGGTGCATGTTGTTGATGCCGTAGAAGCAAATTCTCCAGGATCACAAGAAATTGGTCTTTGCTGATTAATTAAAACAAAAAGGCATTTGAATAACAAGTCCATTATATTTATAATATTTTATCAAAAGCTATGAAAGGGCTCTTGATTCAATATTAAGTAGAACATGGTCTAAAAGAACCATGTAGCCTTGGAAAAGCCTATTTTCAACAAGTCTTGCTTCATATGTCCAAGAAAATAGGTTGGAGGTGTCCATTCGGGGACACTACCAAAATTTTGTCTACAATTATGCTGAAATTTTATATCACTCAATCAAGTCTTTTCAACTGTGCCAAAATCTGACGAAAGAAGGAATGCATGTGTCTGATTTTAAATAACAGTTTATGCAAAATGTTATTGTATATCTTATTTTGGTCGCTATTTAAAACTTCTAGCTTACACAATGATTAAAGTAAAAAATATGAGAAAATTTATCAAAATATTGACTAGGCTAATAAATGAAAAGCAGAGGGCTTGGATTTTAATCAGTGCATCCAAAAAGCAATTCATTAACTTTAAAAGGAATTTGGTGGGAGTTGCAGAGAAACTATAAACATTTCGAAAGACAACTCATGGTCTGCAACGAAACATTTCTTTATTTTTTTTCGTGGCTCAAAAGGGATCTTATAGTGCAACAAGAGGTTGTATTGACATTCACGGTACTCACATTAGTAAGCGGGCATCTAAAACCAGCAGGACAGTTCAAACATGTCGTTGAAGACCCAAGAGAATATTGCCCAGCAGAGCAAGCTGTAACTGCGCTCCTATTCAAAAGAAAATTTAGCAGTTGATTGCATGAATAAAGCACAAAAACAAGATTCAACTCACTACAGCATTAGAATGAAGGCCTCAGCATGGGTAAATTGCAACTGTGCCCTCCCGAGGGCAGCCATTAAAGTAAGGATATTGCAGGAATGTTATCAGGAAAATGTCAATAGATAAGGGGGTTTGCTTCAAACTCGAAAGTTTACCCAGCAAGGAACGGTTGTCGAAGTCTTTAAAGAACAGACCACAAGCTGAGACAATAGGAAAAGTCATTTCTGATTGAAAGCTTTATGTACCGCAAAATTCGATCATATCTTGATCCAAACTTCTATTAATCTTTGGTCATCACCTGAGGCTTATACTCTCAAGTCACAGTTATTGTTCTCTTACAAAATTATCTCATCAGTGATTGAAATTAAGGGACAACATTTCAAAGGACACCTGTTTTGAATTAATGAAAGTGGGGCGCCGGAGCCACTTTGTAGAATGGAATCGGGCATGTTTGATTTAGAATGCACAAAAACTTACTCAGGGGTTTCACACTTCGAGCCAGCCGGACAGGCCGTGCAGTTGGTGGCCTTTGTCAAGCCATTGGTAGTGGCACCGAGCGGACACCTTACAGAGTTCTCCTTTGCACTGGGACACATGTGACCAAGTGGGCAATCTGCGCAGGTTGTTTGGCCCAGCAGTGAAAATGTTCCAGCAGTGCAGACTGTGATGGTTGCAGCCGGGTTTGGACACGAGTATCCGGCGGGACACAACACGCATTCGGCCATTCCCTGAAAATTAAACCACAAATATTAATACGACTAAAATTAAACTGGATGGTTCAGGGAACGTTGTTTATTTTGAGAACGAAAAACAAATAACACAACGTACCATAAAACATTTAACTATATTTCCCATTTTATTTTTCATTTTGATTCAAGATCAAGAGAAAATTGTATTGCATTGATTCATGATTCTTTCTATCTGAACGACTATCCATGTCAAACAAACAGAGTGTGACACTCCCTCGATATAGATAGTTGCAGCTAGCTTTGAAGCTTATACACAGTCAAATCTTGATGTTACATGGTGAAGTAGACATGGTAAACTATCTCTTACTCGTAAAGGAATTTTATTAGCAGTAATGATTAAAATGAGCTAATGCCGGTAAAAGAAAATGATACTTACAAGAGTACTGTAGGTTCCTGACGGGCAGTTGACGGGCGCTAGCGAAGGATCCAAACACGACTGGCCTGCCGGGCAACTTGAGCAGCTAGAGTTAGAGCCAAGGGAATATGTCCCATTTCCGCATGGTAGTGGGGTTGATAGAATTGAGGGGCAGTAGTACCCTTTTGGGCATGGAATGCAAGCAGGAACCTGAAAACAAATAAAGGTTTGATAAATAGAAAAGGCAAGTTATCAAAAATAAAAAATAACGAACGCGTAAACGTGTACAAAAGCAAAGAAAATATATTCAAATTCTTAAGAAAGAGATTTGAGTGAGATATTGAACTTACTCCGCTTGTGCTTTTAGTCCAGAAATGTCCTGCTGTACATGGTACGGGTGAAGTAGACGGGTCATTGCAGGTAGAACCGACCGGACACGGACTACAATATGCAGCACCGCTTCCAGAATAGTAGCCTTAGGATAGACGACAAATTATATAAAAACTTTACTTCACATAAGCAAAAGTAAACCTACTTAGATCGTAAAGGCATACAGAAATATCGGTCGTCCATGCGCGAAATAAAATATAATACAAATTGCATATAGGAAAATCTTTTTCAAAATTAATTGGAGCAAACAAGAATCAACGATTACGAAATTGCTACATAATGTTCTGACACAAACAAAACTACAATCCCCGAGGAAGGTAGTAAAAGCAGAGATTGAGGGGAAATAAAAAAAATTAATGGGAGATGAGAAACCAAAAGAGTAGAAACGAAAGAGCATAGAGTTACGGAAAACTTCTAAAAATAAGATTGGGATTAAACAGTTCTTGCTACAAAGTAGAAAAATACTTTTTTGAAGAACTAAATTTCTTATTGAAACCCTACATCAGCAAAACGAGCTTGAAAAGTAGAGTATCATTAAGGTATGATACACTGGTCAGAAGGAGTTATAATCTTTGATAAAAACCTGTTAGCCAAGAAATCATTCAGAAGCTTACCTGTAGGACAGTCAAGACACCTCTCTTTAGCTTCAGGGCTGTATTTACCGGCAGGGCATTTGACTGGTGTGGTTCCATTACTGCATTTGTATCCACTCCAGCACGGGGTACAGCTCGCAGAAGCTCCTGAGCTGAATGTTCCCAGGGTACAAGGCTTTTGGATAAAATAGAAAGGAAATTTAGTAGGATTCGTATTCAATTATTCTTATATCCCCAGAAAAATATATATGATTCTTTGGGCTGGGACGGGTAGGTAGAAAGAAAAGAGCATTGAATTGAAACAGAACATTACTCTAAATCAATTGCATATCTCACGTGAATATGTTTCATTAGTAAAGAGTTTCGTAGAAATCATAATGAATTTCAAATGCATTTATACATTTATAAGTGAAGGACGAAATCCTAGAATGGGCATGTTAAAAATAAGTTTTAGAGTGAAATACATTCGACGGAATCTACCAGCACAGATAGTGTAAAAAGATTGAAAGTAAATTCCTAGGGTACAAAAAGCTTTCCACGCAAATCTGGAAAGCTTACTACAAAATTTGAAGAAATATTTCAGGAAGGATCTCAAATTATTACAAGAGAACTTTTTACAATCACAGCTTGATATCAAAATGGGGCTTAATCAACAACAATAAAACAAATATACTCAACAAATCCCGAATACAAGAAATAATCTTAATGATATCCTAGTATCCAAATAGATATAGGTAATAAATCGGATGCTACAATTCACATTGAGATTATTTGAATTTATTCATGACAAAATATCATAGCGTTATAGTTACTAATCTATTATCAAATATTAGAAGCAGGCAGAAGCATACCTGACATATAACTTGTCCGGCAGGGGTGTAAAATCCCGCATCACAAGCAACAGGTGCCAGCGACGCATTGAGGCACGAGAAACCGGCAGGACATAGTTGACAAAATACTGATCCGGTTGCAGTAGCAAATGTACCAGCTGGGCAAGGCATTGGGTTAGAAGCAGACGAAGGACAGTAGTGCCCTTTGTAACAAGGGACGCATGATGTTCCATTTGAAAACTCACCAGTCTAAAATAAAAGCATTTGCTTTTTCACAACACAAAAACTGGTATAGATTCATTCATAAGAATATTGCAAATACTAGCAATGATTTTTTAAGACGGTGCTTTCAGAACATTGACAAAACCCTATTGTCAGAAAAACATGCTCACGTTGACTTGCTCTCAGAATCACATATATGACTACTTTTACAGAATAAACCTATGTAGACTTTTGGTCACGTCAAAATAAAGCATAGAACTTGTTCTTATTTGGATTTTCGATAGTTATTTTTCAAAATATATTCTTCAGTACAACAAAGACTTCGATACAAATAAAGCAATAAAAAATGAAACGAAATAAAATTGAACATAGTTAGTTATATTAAAATTGTGCTATAATTTTTTCTGTCACTTGAAATTTTCTTTTTACTATCTCTTACAAATCAAAGAATGCGATTCAACATCTAACATATCAAACTTGATTTGTTATCAAACTGGAGACTGGAAAGTTAGATATATACTCACAGCACATGGAGTGGGAGGCTTGGTTGGATCTGAGCAGATCATTCCTGTTGGACAAAGGGTACAGCTGGCAGCTCCGCCAAGAGAATACTTGGATTAAAGAAGAACAAGGGAAATTATTCATGTTGTTGAAACGAAAAGAATGATTCCATAGTAATACCAAAAGGAATTAAGTAGAAGCAAATATTGTCAGTTACACAACTAAACTAACAAAACAAACAGAAACTACATATAAATTTGTATACTATATATACTACTATATAATATTATATAAATGTCTATAAATAAAATAGAAAAAGAATAAAGAAATAATGATTGAAGTTGAGGAGAACTGTATTTTTCAAAAACAGGTTGCGTTTTGCACTGAGCAAGATAACAGTCTTAAAACAAAAAAGAGTGGAATAAAAAACATATTAAAAATCAAATAATAAAGGTTATAATGAATTCTACAAGCCCATTTATGAAAATAGAAAGTAATACTTGATTTTATAAAAGAAACAGTTCTTCCTTTAATCAAATAATTGAAATCATATAAGGCATATGTAGTGTACAAACCTCGTTTGCACCACACGCAATAGGGGCTTGGTCGGTCAATGGACATTTGCTTCCGGCCGGACAAGCTTGGCAATTGATAGTTCCATTTGCTAATGTGTAATACCCACTAGAACACTGAAACAATAAAAAATATTAACAAAATGCCAATAAAATCAATGCAACTTCTTAAAAGCAGATTGGAAGAATGAACGAAATACCGGAAACATAGTACACTAAAGCACTTTCGTCCGACACTCTTCAGATTATAAACGTCAGACAATAAAAACAGAAAAATGATCTTCATTTCACTAAATTTCAGGCAGTTGACGATTCCTTGATATAAGATTCTATGATTGGCGATCCTCGTGGGTTATATCTCCACAAAACCAAATCAAAAACACAACATTTTGATTCTGCATCAAAATTCTTCATTTTTGAATGTTTACCATTACCTAAATCAATGTGGCAAGACAAAAATCTGACTAGAAATAAAGGCTCTACGTGATTTACGATTAACAACGCAACCTCACCTTGGCACATTTTGTTTGGCCTGTTGCATCAATGTGATAACCAGGAGGGCATTGCTCTGGGCTTTGGTTTCCGTAAGGACATTTACTACCTGGATATTGCAAAAATATACATCTTTAAAAAGCAGAATTAACAGAAATATATATTAAATAAGACAAAATGTCTTCAGCTTCAAAACATGCTTTCAAAATATTGCTAGGTTAAGCATCGGTTGATTTGATTACGTAAAGTTTTTGAAAAGAAGCATCAAAATAGCAGAAATTTCATGTGGTCTTCTAAACATGCATTCTATAAGTGCTTCCAAAATTCACAAAGGAATATAATAACAAACCTCTTGGACATATTATGCATGATGATTGCTTTGTAAGTATGTTGTAATACCCAGATGGACATGCGATGGGGGCTGCAGCAGTCGTGGTTGGACAATATTGTCCGGCAGAGCAATCTGAACATTGAGCACTTCCAGCAGGAGAATAAGATCCAAGGCCGCAAGGGACAGGAGAAGCAGATTTGTTGGCACAACTGTGAGACAAAAATGAAGGGATTCCAAATGAAATGAACATTTTACATGACTATGGAGCAACATATAAACCGTTCCGATAAAAAAACGACAATATGTGAAGGAATGCGTTTAAGAATTGTAATAATCTAGACTGATTTATAGTAAAAGCTAAAAACTTATTTTCTTTAAGATTCAATGGTAACTAAAAACAAATTCAATGGTAGGATCTCTTGATCACAACAGTGACATTGACTCTGCGGCACTCGAATTGAGAAGTAGTCAAAACGACGGAAAAAAGACTATTAGAATCACCTGTATCCGGCAGGACACGTCTGGCAGTCTACATCACCAAGGAGAGAGTAAGTACCGTTACTGCACGGCACTGGGGTGGCAGCAACGGACGGGCACTCGTGGCCACCAAGGCAGGTGATGCATGCTTGCTGTCCAGTCTGATCTTGATATGTTCCATTACTACAGGCAATTCCTTGGTCCATCTTGTCAACTGGGCAGTAGAATCCTTTCTCACATGGCAAACACGAGAGTCTGTCATTTGCTGAATAATATCCTTTTAGACATGGAGTCAGAACTGTTCGGTTTTCACAGCTAAAAAGATTTTATAAAAGTTTATTTTGAAGAACACTTAAGTTACTATTAAATGAAATTATAACGAAACAACGTAGAGCATGTTGAAGATGACAAGTAGCATAAAATGCTACAATATCTATAGACACGAATGTGAAATGCAGGATGGACTATTTACAGCAAAAATCCTCCAAAGGGATAGAAAGATCTGCGACCAAAGATCAAATCATGTCTTAACTATTGCTTAATTACAATAATACCAAAACAACCAAACAATAACCCAATGAGAAAAAATTCAACAAAGGAAAGAGGAGTAGCTTCTTAGGCCCCACACGAAATCTTGAAAAAGTTTCTTTTGGGAAGCGAACTTATCTTTTTCTAGTTAGGTTTTGAAATTCGGCCTTACTCTTGCTAAAACTGGATATAAAACGTATAATGATGCCTATTAAACTGCAACCGAAATCTAAAATAAGAAAACTGAACTATACTACAAGCTGGAGCTACCAACTAACTACATCGACATCTGTCTATGAGCTTCAAGCCGCATTGTGGTTTATCCGTGTATTGAAATAAGAAAAGTGAAGAGATGATTTTTGTTCAGCTACTGCTTAGCTAAACGTAAGCAGTTGGGATATAAGAAGCGTTCTGAGATTTGGGGTATAAAAACACCAAATTTCGAAGCAAAAGAGGGAGACTTATCTTAGTTATACGGTTCTGTAATTTACGATACATTGTAAAGGGAACAGGAGGTGTTTCCTGCTCATGCAAAGTTTGGGTGAAAGTTAAAAGGATTCCCCAGTTGACTTTAAAAGGTATGATAGCCTTAACAGGGGCCAAACACGGATGTACCACAGAGGAGACTTGGTGCTACAATGCTAACTACCCTGGCTAACCTGTGGCCTGGCTGACACTGGATGCATACACTGACACCAACAAAGCTGTAGGTACCAAGGCTACACTCGACTGGCTCATCCTCTGGTTTAATACACGAATACCCCGCAGGGCAGTCTATACAAACAACTTGTGCACTAGCAGTTTGATACGTTCCGTTGGTACAGGCAATAGGCGCCGGAAGCATGTTAGAGGGACACCTATGTCCTTGTGGACATGGTTCACATTCCATCTGCCCAGTTGCTGAATAAGTCGTTACAGGGCAAGGAAAAGGGGTGTCTCCAAATAAGCAACTAAAACATAAGAGAGTTACAATTGAACACAGGATAGAGAGCAAGATTCAGCTGAGCACAATCAATCATACAGTATGTATGTATTAGAATTTGCAATTAGAACTGAACTTCACTGCAGCAAAAAAGCTAAAGTTCTATCTGTTACAAAAAACTACCATTGATATTAATTGGCCAAATTAGTCTGAAAAACTGCCGCTGCTAGATAATATTAATCTATCATCTAACCGGTTGGCGATTCCATCTTATCGATTAAATAGCTTACGAGGACAAAGTAAACGACTTATTCTTTCTTGTACAGGAGATAACAACCTGTGCAAAATTTTAATTAGCTACTACTATTGACTTTCAATTTCCGACATTTCTGGCAGTCGTCTTGAACATATGAAACTCGTTGCTTTTTCTAAGTTTTCCTAAGCAGGAAAGACAACCACAAGGATCACAAAAATCTAAAAAATATTATAATGCTTTATCAATGTTTCCTTTTTAAGATTAGGCAGACTTTCATGTGATATTGAAATCGGCAGCCAAAAATGTAAAATCTTTTAACTAGGAAAAATTTAATTAACGTACTAACATCAAGATTTCAAAGGGTGCAGCTGCTCCTGTGTGGGCAGATATAAGATTTGAATAAGCTTCACGTTTCTTCCTCTCATCCACTTACCAAACTAGTAAAGGATATAATGGTAGGCTTCAGGAAGCCGAATCCTTTGAGCTCGAAATTGAAATAACAAACCTGTGTCCCGGAGGGCATTCGATGCACGGACTAGTTCCGACTGGACTGTATTCTGCAAGACTACATTGAACCGGAGTATCTTCCGCTCTGATACATGAAAAGCCCCCAGGGCAATTGTGGCACACTGTCTTCCCGGTTTCGTTTTGGTACGTTCCATTTGAGCAAGGTAGTGGCGCTGCCATCTCATTTGTTGGGCACCTGTAACCCTTTGGGCAGGTCTTGCAGGACAGTTTATCAGAGGATGCATAGTTACCCATGGTACATGGAACTGACGATGTTTTGTCTGCACAACTAAAAATACATATAATACATTTACAGTCGTTGAACGCAGGAAAATTTGAAGGTAGACGGATAATATCCGCTATTTGTAAATTTTATTCTATAGGAGAGCAATAAAGAGCAAAAAACTGAAAGTAAGGTTTCACAGAGACTTTTCACAAGCCGAGGCTCCCAAACTATACTGACTGCGCCAACATTCTAACAGGGAGATCACTACTGCATGCACAAAGCATGTCAGTACATTTGCGTTGAATTTCTTACAATGATGGTTGGTGTACAGTACTATGCAGGGAAACAAAGTGCTAGCTAAATTCTACAATGCATAAACTTTAAATTAATAAATTATCCAATGAATTTCATTTAAACTATATTTTAATAGGGGTAGTAAATTATGGCCTAAAAGTACTGAAGATCGTATTGAAAAACTGTCCAAAAAGGCTTTTTGTCAAAGTTTGGTGACAGGACTGGGATCCCGATTGAAAAGAAAAATATGATTCTTTTTTTGAACTGGACAAATACATTGAACAATGAAATGCTTATAAAAACGTACGTTACGTCATATGGCACAAAAAATGACACAAAAAACGACAAATGATAGAACGTCTTAAAATCTGAAGTGTAACAAGCTGAAATTTTGCAGAGTTGGGGTTCAAAAAGTCGGAACATCATTTCCTTCAAAAACGGCTTTTCCAGCAAAGCAATGATATCTAGGATGTCAGTTGCAGCCATGACATCTAGGATAGACCATTTCTCTCACCTGTGTCCACTAGGGCAAATGGAACAATCGGTCTCTCCTAAAAGACTGTACGTCCCGTTGCTACAATCAACTGGTATTCCTGACAAAGACATGCATTTTTTCCCAGCTGGGCATTCGAGACAAGCTTCCTTGCCAGTCTCATTTTGATATGTGCCATTAGCGCAAACAACGGGGGAGTCGAG
Source organism: Rhopilema esculentum (assembly GCF_057945365.1). Taxonomy (NCBI): domain Eukaryota; kingdom Metazoa; phylum Cnidaria; class Scyphozoa; order Rhizostomeae; family Rhizostomatidae; genus Rhopilema; species Rhopilema esculentum. The sequence goes on from NW_028300848.1 coordinate 199,221, forward strand.
GTAATCAAAAGGGCATTGATTCCCAGCAGGGCAAGGCAGGCATGATAATTTATCGGGAGCAGCGTAGTTTCCTTTGGTGCATCCAACTGCAGAGGCCTTACCGGGACAGCTACATCGAGAGAATGTATTTTACAATACACTTTAACAACCACAACAATATGTAATGACGATACATGGGAGCAAAGACAATAACCAAATTACACATGGCAAAATTTAACATGGCAAGAAATACTTCAAGGTTTACGCTTAAACAAATTCCAGTACAAAACACGACTAGCTAAGTACGATAAAAGGCAAGGTTTCTGTTGTAGAGATTTGCGAAACCATAAAGGCAGCTAGAAAGGCTGATGCCTGCGTTATTTCTATGGGCATGAATGGGATGTTTACAATTCAAAGACAGAAGCATTAAACATAACACTGTTGCAATAATCTAATTTTCTCTCAGGAGTATTTATCTTGTACTCTATCAAATACAACTGTTTTATACTAGTATCATGAAATGAAATTGCATCAGCGACTGGGTACATATAATGAATTTTGAGCTGCCGCAATTCTTTTAAATATAAGTACTATTACAGTAGTAAAATGCATTACTTTGGCATTGACTCTATAAACAGAATACATGACAAACCTAAAGAGATCTATGTCTACCTATCGAAGAAGAGGGCACTAAACAAAAGCAATGGGGTTACGAGACAACATGAAAATGAAGAAGTGACAAAAGTCCTACCTGTAGCCTGAAGGACATGGAATACATTGAGATACACCAACATCACTATAAGTTCTATCTGGACAGTTGACTGGTGACGAAAATACAGACAGACAACTCTGTCCAGCCGGGCATGGATTGCAAGATGCCTGGCCGGTTTCATTCTGATAACTACCATTGGTACAAACAATGGGTGAATCTAACAGGTTTTCGGGACAATAGCTCCCGGCTGGACAAGGTTCACATGACAATTTATCTCCGGACACATAGTTACCAACAAGGCAAGGCACGGTGGACGATGCTTCTGGACAACTAAAGCATGAAAAAAATCATACATTTGCACAGAACAAATAACAAAATTATCGTAACAGATAAAGAGACATTGCACTGGTCGGGACGGGTAATAGGTTTGACAAGGTTCTATTGCAGAATAAGAATGTCTTGCCTAAAATGAAAGTCTATGGATGTCCCCTGCATGCCAAATTTTTATAGCTAAATCTTCATGCTATCATCAACAGTATTTGACAATAATACATTAGTCCTAACAATGATCTTATTTTAACCGTGGCTCAGTGAGCTTCACAGGTATTTTTTATGAATTTTATAAATGAAGCTGCAGCTAAGTGCGGCATAATCGAGTGAACCATTACTTTACGATTTGCTAATGCTAAGAACTTGATGGCTGCCAAAGGTGAGAGACTAGCTTATGATTCAAGCAAACATATCGAAAAGAAAGTGATTTTCAAGATGTAACTGTACATGTAAAGTGAAAGTGGAAAGAAAAACGAATATCAAGAACATCTCGAGAAAAAAAAACCATAAAACAAGTCTCTTCTTTAAGGACCATAAAAGATTTTAACTGACAACGAAAACAAGAAGGAAACAAATTAGTCAAAAGTTAAAAAAACAACAAAGAAGAGACTCAATTTGATTTAAAATTCCTTCAAATTGTTGAACAATTAAATATCAATAAACAAGCCAAACCACAATACAAATCGTTCTCGTGAGCAGTTCACATTTGACTGCAATTTGGGCAGCTAGTACCTTGATACGTTCCCAACAAACAGTCTTGGATACACAGTGCATATACTTACATCTTAGAAGCGATAACGTTTGTATACAAGGAATTTGGTATAAAGTAAAGGAAGTGAATGACACATAGGACCAACAGGAAAAACGAAAACGCAGGCCTAGGTTCTATGACAAATTTCACGATATAACAAGACAGAAAACTGTAAATGTGACTTTGTGTAGTTTACAGAGTATCTGAAAACATGTCCTAAAGAAATTCGGGCGTAGATTTATGCAAATTATAATCAATTTGAAACAGCAAATACGACAAAAAATACAGTGCCAGGCGTGTACATCAACAAAACAGAGAGAAAATGACATTTACCTGTGACCACTTGGACAAACTAAACACTCAGACACACCCAACGCACTGTACGTTCCATTGGGACAATCACTCGTAATGGACGTGGAGGAGCAACCTTTTCCAGCTGGGCAGTCATTGCAAGATGTCTGCCCCGTTTCATTTTGATACGTTCCGTTCGTACATAAAACGGATGCCTCTAGTTTATCAGTTGGGCAGTAATGTCCGATGAGACATGGCTCACACGACATTTTACTGCCAGACACGTATGTCCCTGCTGTACATGGGACTGCATTCGACTTATCAGGGCAGCTATGGGCATAAAAGTACATTTGATGACAAGCGTTTTAGAATGGTCATATTGCATTAGGGTGCATGATCAGTGCATCTAGTGAGTGCAAAATCTAAACATAAATGGACAGATCGCATCTTTACAATACCCATTTCTTTCAATTTAACGAAGCCACGTATGTATCTTATTCGAAACACAGCTCTGTACAGCCATGATTTCTTTTGAGAGGCAGTTCATCACACTTTTCTCTTTCATTCACTAAAGGTAGCAGCTATTGTACAGTGAGTCAAGATGATGTAAAATAAGGGAAAGTATATGACACAAAAACAGAAAATTATTTGTTAAAATGTAGGTTAGATTTTTATCCTAGAAACAATGGTACAGTGACGATTAAATATCTAAATTTAGTTTAATTCAAGCCATTAGTTTGCTTCACAAACAAACAATGGTACTTTACTTTATAGTCATTTCTGTGTTAAAATATTCTTAAAAATTAAACATACAAATAACAACAATTTGAAACAGCAAATACCACAAAAAATACAGTGTCAGGCGTGTGCATAAACAAAACAGAGAGAAAATGACATTTACCTGTGACCACTTGGACAAACTAAACACTCAGACACACCCAACGCACTGTACGTTCCATTGGGACAATCACTCGTAATGGACGTGGAGGAGCAACCTTTTCCAGCTGGGCAGTCATTGCAAGATGTCTGCCCCGTTTCATTTTGATACGTTCCGTTCGTACATAAAACGGATGCCTCTAGTTTATCAGTTGGGCAGTAATGTCCGATGAGACATGGCTCACACGACATTTTACTGCCAGACACGTATGTCCCTGCTGTACATGGGACTGCATTCGACTTATCAGGGCAGCTATGGGCATAAAAGTACATTTGATGACAAGCGTTTTAGAATGGTCATATTGCATTAGGGTGCATGATCAGTGCATCTAGTGAGTGCAAAATCTAAACATAAATGGACAGATCGCATCTTTACAATACCCATTTCTTTCAATTTAACGAAGCCACGTATGTATCTTATTCGAAACACAGCTCTGTACAGCCATGATTTCTTTTGAGAGGCAGTTCATCACGCTTTTCTCTTTCATTCACTAAAGGTAGCAGCTATTGTACAGTGAGTCAAGATGATGCAAAATAAGGGAAAGTATATGACACAAAAACAGAAAATTATTTGTTAAAATGTAGGTTAGATTTTTATCCTAGAAACAATGGTACAGTGACGATTAAATATCTAAATTTAGTTTAATTCAAGCCATTAGTTTGCTTCACAAACAAACAATGGTACTTTACTTTATAGTCATTTCTGTGTTAAAATATTCTTAAAAATTAAACATACAAATAACAACAATTTGAAACAGCAAATACCACAAAAAATACAGTGTCAGGCGTGTGCATAAACAAAACAGAGAGAAAATGACATTTACCTGTGACCACTTGGACAAACTAAACACTCAAAAACACCCAACGCACTGTACGTTCCATTGGGACAATCACTCGTAATGGACGTGGAGGAGCAACCTTTTCCAGCTGGGCAGTCATTGCAAGATGTCTGCCCCGTTTCATTTTGATACGTTCCGTTCGTACATAAAACGGATGCCTCTAGTTTATCAGTTGGGCAGTAATGTCCGATGAGACATGGCTCACACGACATTTTACTGCCAGACACGTATGTCCCTGCTGTACATGGGACTGCATTCGACTTATCAGGGCAGCTATGGGCATAAAAGTACATTTGATGACAAGCGTTTTAGAATGGTCATATTGCATTAGGGTGCATGGTCAGTGCATCTAGCGAGTGCAAAATCTTAACAAAAATGGACAGATCGCATCTTTACAACACCCATTTCTTTCAATTTAACGAAGCCACGAATATATCTTATTCGAAACACAGCTCTGTACCGCCATCATTTCTTTTTTCTTTAATTCACTAAAGGTAGCAGCTATTGTACAGTGAGTCAAGATGATGTAAAATAAGGGAAAGTATATGACACAAAAACAGAAAATTATTTGTTAAAATGTAGGTTAGATTTTTATCCTAGAAACAATGGTACAGTGACGATTAAATACCTAAATTTAGTTTAATTCAAGCCATTAGTTTGCTTCACAAACAAACAATGGTACTTTACTTTATAGTCATTTCTGTGTTAAATATTCTTAAAAATTAAACATACAATTAACAACAATTTGAAACAGCAAATACGACAAAAAATTCAGTGTCAGGCGTGTGCATAAACAAAACAGAGAGAAAATGACATTTACCTGTGACCACTTGGACAAACTAAACACTCAAAAACACCCAACGCACTGTACGTTCCATTGGGACAATCACTCGTAATGGACGTGGAGGAGCAACCTTTTCCAGCTGGGCAGTCATTGCAAGATGTCTGCCCCGTTTCATTTTGATACGTTCCGTTCGTACATAAAACGGATGCCTCTAGTTTATCAGTTGGGCAGTAATGTCCGATGAGACATGGCTCACACGACATTTTACTGCCAGACACGTATGTCCCTGCTGTACATGGGACTGCATTCGACTTATCAGGGCAGCTATGGGCATAAAAGTACATTTGATGACAAGCGTTTTAGAATGGTCATATTGCATTAGGGTGCATGATCAGTGCATCTAGTGAGTGCAAAATCTAAACATAAATGGACAGATCGCATCTCTACAATACCCATTTCTTCCAATTTAACGAAGCCACGTATATATCTTATTCGAAACACAGCTCTGTACAGCCATGATTTCTTTTGAGAGGCAGTTCATCACACTTTTCTCTTTCATTCACTAAAGGTAGCAGCTATTGTACAGTGAGTCAAGATGATGTAAAATAAGGGAAAGTATATGACACAAAAACAGAAAATTATTTGTTAAAATGTAGGTTAGATTTTAATCCTAGAAACAATGGTACAGTAACGATTAAATATTTAAATTTAGTTTAATTCAAGCCATTATTTTGCTTCACAAACAAACAATGGTACTTTACTTTATAGTCATTTCTGTGTTAAATATTCTTAAAAATTAAACATAAAAATAACAACAATTTGAAACAGCAAATACGACAAAAAATACAGTGTCAGGCGTGTGCATAAACAAAACAGAGAGAAAATGACATTTACCTGTGACCACTTGGACAAACTAAACACTCAGACACACCCAACGCACTGTACGTTCCATTGGGACAATCACTCGTAATGGACGTGGAGGAGCAACCTTTTCCAGCTGGGCAGTCATTGCAAGATGTCTGCCCCGTTTCATTTTGATACGTTCCGTTCGTACATAAAACGGATGCCTCTAGTTTATCAGTTGGGCAGTAATGTCCGATGAGACATGGCTCACACGACATTTTACTGCCAGACACGTATGTCCCTGCCGTACATGGGACTGCAGTCGACTTATCAGGGCAGCTATGGGCATAAAAGTACATTTGATGACAAGCGCTTTGGAATGGTCATATTGCATTAGGGTGCATGATCAGTGCATCTACTAAGTGCATCACCTTATCATGAACGGGCATATCGTATGTTTACGATACCCATAACCTTTTTGTAACGAGACAACGCTTTGGGTAGCGTCTGAAGATAAAGAAAATCTACAATATTTGCTGTCTTAATCATATTCAGCGACTTCTACAAATAATTTCAAGCATAATGGCCAAATGCTTAACACTGAGCCAAATTATATTTTGGTACAAGGTTAACATGAATTTTCATTTGTCTGGCTATTAACAAATAGCCAAACGATATAAAAGGGGAAGCTATGAAATAGGCAAGGATATATCTTCAACTTTATTCAGCACTATCGGCTAGAACTTTCTTTTCAAAGGAACAGCAAAATTTCTACCTAAATAACTGGACTGATCAAAGGAGTATGAATTAATTTTGATTGTGCAAAATTTTGTCAAAATACTTCTCGTTGTCAAATGAGAAGTAATTCAAACACGGTTGCATCCAATTGAAGCTGTTTTGAACAGGTTTATAAAAGTGGCACAGTCATGTTGCCAACTAAAGGAGAATTGCACAACCACTGTGTAGAAAAGTGCTAATGAAGGGAAGATAAGCTTGGTGGAAAAGCAAGACAATGATAGATCAACAGTACAGAATTTGATGCATTTTGGAGAATCCTTCCTGATTGTTATGAACTTTTAACCATGGAAATACTATTTGAAAATCTACTGAGCAAAAGAGTCTTTATCCTCTTTTGATCATAAATGCATAGGCCTATATTTTCTATACAATTAGAGGCAGCTATTTATTGTGTAGATAATATAGATACACAATTATATTTTTGTATTTGCATTTGTATTTTTGTCTACCTAGCATTCCAAAGTAGCTTTCCAGGACTCTGAGAAGCTATGCCTATAGAGCAGTGTCCTTATCCTACCTCTCAATATGACCACAGCTTGTGATCCTTATGCCTGTAATGGCAGAGAGCTTGCAATTTCCTTCACTCAGGGTGAAAGTTTTGTCATACCAGGGACTTAAATCCCCAACCCTTGAATCAATAGTGCTCAACCCCAACTTGTGAGCTCTTATACTTTGAATGCCAGTAATAAAAATGGGAACCTAGAGCATATTTTCACATGTTTTCATGATTAAAGCTCTAGAGAATCGTGTGATGATATGGCAATCAATTATTGTGCTGCTGTGTATGCATTTGAAATCAAGCAAACAAATCTGAAAAAGGGCCATGTGGAACCAGGAGAGTCATCTTCCTGATGACCATTGCAGCCTACATCAACAATGAATTTCTACTTACTGGTGACCTGAAGGGCAGTTAAGGCATTCATAAGAGCCAAGGATGCTGTAGGTCCCATTCAAGCAATCAGTGGCAGGCACATTTTTACCAGTACACATTTTCCCAGCTGGACACATACTACAGTTTGTTTTCTGTGTCTCGGGTTGGTATGTGCCATTTGGACATACAATTGCCAGCTGACCTGTTGGACAATAGAAACCTGCAGGGCATGGCAAACAGGACATTTTGTCACCAGAAGGGTATGTTCCAGGACTGCAAGGCACTGGAGATGTTTTACTTCCACAGCTGCAAAAAATTATTCATGTGGTTAGATACTTGGCAGGTAAGAAACAAATGTATCAGATTCCAAGAGAAAAAATTGATAACACCAGCACCTTACAAAAATATTTTGTGCAAAAGATCTACTTTTGTCTTCCAGATAAATCAAGTGTTGTAGATTCCTTACATATATATCTTTCACTTATGAACTAGTTTGTGAAAATTTGTATTTTACAGGCTTTCGTCGGAAAGGCGTGCGATCGCACGCGCACGCCCTGGCGCACGCCTGCTGCTTTCCAGTAGTGCAAAACATCGCACGCCTTCTTTTATTATCGGAGCAAAATTCATAATTATTGGTTTTGTGGGTTTTTGAGATGAGTTAATAAATTGATCCCTCCTTGGTACTATTACTTCATGCCACTTCAAAAAGGCTTAACACCTTTTCAGGATTGCCGATTAAATATAAAATTTTGAAATAATCATAGAACTAATCTACAGTGGAATCCCAATATTATGAAACATTAAGTGTTTTGAACAAGACTTTCATTTTCTATCGCTAATGTACGAAAGTAGCCGATTATGCGATAAAAAGGAGCCGATTTGCCAATGATGCGGAAAAAAATAACAGAGGATTTGCTGGATTTCGCTACCCCCTACAGCCCCCTCTTTAGACATCGCTATGCTTTAAATCTAGATTTTAGCAACATTTGATTTAATGAAAATTGGGCCATCATTATATTTTATGCATCTGGCCAGTGAGGTACACAAAATAGCTGTCATGTTTGATAACAAAGGGCTCTCGATGCACTGATTTACACGAAAAAACTGCCATTACAACCAGATGAACGCCAAAGCATCAATGATTCTGCTAAGGATTCATTATTGAAGCTAATGAAAACTGCTTACGACATGGCAAACATATTTCTATACTTGTAGTGCCGTTTTTCTGGATATATTAAATAAGCTCAGTTTATACTTGTTTAGAAAATTGCTCAATTGCTAAAATGTAAGTAGTCATGGTAAGAATTCAGCGAAGTAAATTTCATTGAAATTTTTGCTGTCATCATTTTCGTGTTGGCCATTTCTCCGTAGATCTACCATAATTACCAAAATGTTTTGTGAAAAAATGTCACACGCCATCACACGCCTGGATGTTTTCAGGGGTGCGGTGGTTAGCACGCCTGCTATATTTTTCCCACGAAAGCCTGATTTTAGAAAATTTTCACCTTTCTCAAAACCATGACCTGCTAAATTTGAACAAAACCATTGGAAAAAGCATTGGAAAAGCAAAAAACTCTTGCAAATGATTTCGCAGACTGTCACAATTTCTTTAAAAATGCTATAAAAATTTACAAAGAAAAATATGTGTTGCAGAGTGATGGCTCCTACCATTTCAATAGGATTAGGAACATTGGCATTTGGTAATAGTAGCATTAAAATACAATCTACATCTAGATTCAAAACAGGGAAACCAAGGTTTACCAGTTACCAGTTACCAGTATACCTCTTGTGCAAGTTACCATCTCAGAGATTAAGTTGATCATTGGAGTTCTTCACCTATTTTTAAGAACTATTGTCAAAAGGTAGTCCTAGGTTTCCTCTTCTCTCTGATGTCGTCAAACCAAACTACTGAATATAAACATACCTATGGCCTGCTGGACAGTTAGTGCAAGAGGATGACCCAGCTGAGCTGTATGTACCATTTGGACAGGAACTACAAACAGTTGTCCCATTTATTGAATAAGTGCCAGCTGCACATTCAGTGCATGTGTGTGTTGTTGTGTTTGGAATAGTTCCGCCAGGACAAAGCTGCATAACAAAGGGATGTTGTTAAAATCACAATAAATAAGCTTAGGGATCAAGTGTAATACTTAAAATTACAATTTATGCTAAGTGAAAATTGGAGGTTCTAAATGAGTGTAGATAATGTCCATATGGTGCCATATGGTGTTTAGTAGTTTACAGGCTTGGGTATTTCCATAAAGCTCGAAACTTTTGTCGAAGTTTTTTTCCAATAGGCACAAACAAAACATTAAAAGTTAAATTGCATTATGCCTGCCCCATTTAGATAATTAAAACAGAGACTAACTGCAGCTGCATGATCATTAAAAACTTTGTGCTATTTGTCTTGTAAGAAAAAATACCAATATCATGATCAGTTTTTTTTCCTTTAGGTGAAAACAGACGTAAAAAAGGACAGTTTATTTCAGCCTTAAAGCTATCTTCAATGAAAGAATATGAATATACCTTAGATATTGTAAAGAAAATATCACAAAGATGGGGCATCCTATAACAAAAACTTCTTACCTGTGGTGCCTGTGCAGCACTTGAACAAACATAGCCTGAGGGGCATGTTTGGCAAGATCCATTTCCTAACAAGGAATATTGGCCAAAGGAACAGCTTCCAAGAACAGCCGTTGCAGAGCAGTGCTGTCCAGCAGGGCAGGGTGAGCAAGATGCAGAACCACTGCCACTATAGTAACCGCTTTGACAGGCCTAACAACAATAATTGTGACTATAGAATTTTAGAAGACTAAGGATGTGTATTATAAAAAACAAATTATCACTTGGTGACAAAATATAGACTAGAAGCCATATTATTCAAGAAAGATCCATATTAAGCCCCCTAGATGTTTGGCATCATCAACAATCATGTTACTCAGTGGTGGGAACCTGGGGCAAGGGGGGTGGTCCCCTTAATATTCTGGAGGAAAATTTTCTTTTGTTCTAAAACAATGGGAAAATATGATATCATCTTATCAAAACGATAGGCTTGACCCCCCTCCCAATATCTGAACAAGTGTCTCTCCCTAATGTTACTGGCCTAGTTTTTATTAGCTATATTGTATCAAATCATTGAGAACAAGCCTCTTCAAAATCAATGATAATTGAATAGCTTACGACAAAGCTGATAAATCATTACAAAGCACAAAATATCAACCAACTAGAGATACTATTACTGCTTGCATGTGTAATTAAGATTACCTTGCAGGAAGATGAACTATTCTGGCCAGCATTAGCACTATATGTACCAGCGACACAAGGAACTGTTGCATCACTTCCACCTGCACAGCTACAATACCATATATTTCAAATTAATAAACAGATAAGTAGAATCAACTGCAGATCAATAGATTTAAAAATTCAAAAATTCGATATTTTATAAGGGAGTTAAAATTGTCAAATTTGAAGTTCTGTCAGTTTCCATGGTAGAATATTTTTTATGAATAACTGCAATGATACCAGCTACCTTAGCATTGAAACATCAGTCAAAGATGTTTAATGGAAATATTTCAACAGAAAGTAGGGTCTATGAACATCAGAAAATTCTTCAAATGGTTGCAAAACAATTCAATAATTACTTGCTGGAAATTTTTTATCCAATTAAGTTTAACCATCATTATAGAAAAACAATTAGAGATACTCTGTCAATTTCCTTGGTTTCTGTTTAGTATAGAAAACAATTGTATCCTTAAAAGCATCACCTAATATTTCTTGATAACAGAAATGAAAAATGTCAGAAAAAAAGTTTTTCAGTTTGTACTGCATGCCATTGCAGGTGTAAAGTAATCATGACATGCTAAACACTGTAGCAACCTATTTTCATATTATGAAGACACAGAAGGCAAAGCAACAAATGAATTTGATAATATGGTAGTACAGGCCTCTCTGGGAAAAACAATGCGGGCTATAAAAAGCCCTTTGCCAATTTGGCTGCGTGGGCTATTTAGCCCTTGCTGAACTTTTGTTACTTTATTTTATATTTGAGTAATTACAAAGGCAAAAATACATTACTTTGCCAATTCTTTAAATACTATTTACCTTAAGAAGGCATTTTTGTGTGTACTTATACCTTTAAATTTAGTATTACCATTCCTTAAGACCAGACAAATAAGGAAAATAACTTTTTTGGAATATGGCACAGTTTTGCTAGGTTTTGAAGGTCAAATGCTGTGTTTATATGTTCTGACTTGAAAAGGAATTGTTTCCTATTTGACAGTATAGTGTAACTTTTCTCAATCTCATTATTTGTAGCATCAATCACGCTTTATGGTGTTCCTTTCGTGTGAACACAATTCCTATTCCATTGCAAGTATTAGCAGATAATACAATAGTTTGTTAACATATGCTATAAAAGGAAACGAAAATCTCCTATCTATAACGCCATTTGATAAACACATAGACATGTAAAACCTCTTTCTCTTTATTTACTAACACCCTTATATTTAGTGGTAAGTAGTACAAACATTGGGAAGCTAAACGGCACGGATTAAATGAGAATGTTGGTTTGAAAAAATGTGCGGGTGGAAAAGTCCTCGCAAATTTATTTTGCCAGCGTCCCAGGGAAAGGTCTGGTAAAATAAATTTTTAGAGTTTGAGTGACCCTCTTCAGAATTACATAAATGAGAAATAAATGAGTTGATCTTTCATTGGGTAGTTCACTATGCTGATCATCAAAAACAGTTTTTACTTTAAAATTTTTAATGTAAAAAATATTAAAACAAATAAAAAGCTTTTAAGCTTCAAAAAAGCTTTGAAAATTTTGAAACAGCTACATTTACTTACTAGTGTCCAGATGGGCATTGAAGACATCCTATTGAACAATTAGCCCAGTACTGACCAGCAGTACAATTGGCCTTAGAGCAGGTACAGTTCAGGTCACAATCAAACACAACTGATTCTGTGAATAAAAGGGGTAAATACAAAATCATTATTTGACATCATGTACCTTTTGTTCATAAATAATTACTAACTTGGGTAACGGTTCTTGGTTAAATGGAAGTTTTTGGTGATACAGATAATAATTCATTCTGATCAATCACAACAAGACTAAAGTTCTGCATATAAATTGTATTCGTATTTGTATTTGTATTGTATTGTATTGCATTCTTTGCTACCTAATAGTTTTAAGACACACTGTAAATGCTTATCAAACACTGTCCTGGTCCTTCCACTCAATGTAACAACACCATGCGATTCCTACTCCTGGAATTACAGAGAGCTGGCGACTCTTCTGACTCCAAGAGAAAGTTTGGTCATGATAAAGTTTTGGTCATGTCAGGGACTCATACCACTGACTTTGGGGTCTGCAGTTAATGATCTTAACCACTGGGTTTACTATTTTGTGAAGTTTAAAGGTTTTATGAATTCTAAAGACCCAAAATTACATTTAGAAATCATTTGAGCTTTTTGGACTCAATAAAAGGGGTTCATTGGAAGTTAGATCACATCATGCTACATTGTTCATTATGCAATTTGTCAATATTTGCATTTTGGTTCTCTTTATGAATATTAACCCAGTTTTTAATTGTTGGAATTGTGCAAATAATTATCATATCATAATAACTATATTATGACCAAAAAATGCACGAAAATAGGAATAAGATAAAGATAAATTTTACTTGAGTTTTGGTATATATTTCAAAAAATCAAAAGTATTTTTCCAAATTTTAAAAGTTTTTATGAAAGCTTTGCCAAAATTGTAAATATAGAGGAAAATAAAGTATACAATTTTGGAAAGCTTGATAAAAAGCATTAACATGCACATTGTAATTAAAGGTTCTCAAAAAAGATGCATGATAAGGAATAGCAATACAATCAAAAATAGACATTTTTTTTATTAAAAGAAACTAAAATAATAATAGAAAACTGAAACACGCCAAGTTTCAACTTCCTGAATAGTATTTAGTGTTCAGCATGATTCAGTACTACTGAATAGTCTCTGAGTTGAAAGTAAGTGACTAGCAAAAATGTTTGTACTTTTTTTGCTAATTTCCTTCTTCTTATACTCTTATTCTATTTTTCAAAAAAGCTCAAGTTACAATTAATTAAAGGACCTAACTAGCATAAAAATATTTCAACCCTTTCTTTTAAACCCAGGGTACCTAAAAAATGTTTTCTAGTTATTTTTACTTAGCTTTATATTATTAATGTCTATTATTCTTTTTCGTCAAACTTTAAATATAAAAAGAAGGGAGGTAATCTATTGTTCAAAACTGAGGAGGACCTAGACACAAAAATGAAAGGGCCTACTGCAAACCGCAATTAGCTAGAACCTGCAAACAGCTTACATTCAGTATAAGTCCACTAGGATGGCTAAAGTGATGTTGAATTTTGCTGGATATTTCATTGCCTATATTGCACTTTATTGGTTGAAACTAATTATATTTAGCTTAACATCATGGTACGTATCAGTCTTGGCGGTCAATTGAAAATAATGTGCAATGCAAACAAACTTTAAAGATGTGGAGAAATTGTTTAACAAATCGTGTCATAAAATTTCATGAGATTACTAGGCCAAATAAAATTACTGAGCTATTCAGATTGGTTCAAAATTCAGGGTACAAACCTGCTTCTCCGTGAAAAATGACAAGAGAGAACGCAAGTATTAGTATGTTGAACGATAAGATTTTTAGGCCAAATGACAACAATCCGGCCATTAGGAGAAATCAGAAATGCCTTCTGACTGGTTCAGTAACTTCTCTGATACCTCAATCATCGGCTTCTGTCCATAGAGATAAAGTTTATTTAACTTTGGAATATTCGCAATTTATTCTGTTCTTTCAAAATAAAATTCTTACTCCTTTTACGTTTTACTTGTGTAACGAGAAAGCAACCGATCACTTGGATTTGGATACCCTGTCCCCATTGGGAATCCGAGGCAAATATCCCGGCTTGAGTTAGCTGTGTCTTTGTCTTTTTGATATCTCATTGGTTGAAATGCTATTTCAATACTTCACATAATACTATGATCCCACAGAGCCTATAGATAATGTTTCTCAACGCCTCTGCGTTCCGTTAGTTAGCAACCGTTTGTTGATTGTTTATTAAGAAGAAAATTGGCAACTTTTCGCTCAAAAATAACTGAATCTTATGCCTAAAGCACTAGCGATAAGTAATAATGACCTGGGTATGTTGATAGTGAAATTTTATATAAAAATCGAATTTATTTGTCGCTGCTTTTTCTGAGGTTTCGCTGTTACCATGGCGACTCAAGCCATAGGTAGGCAACACAATTCGATATCTCTTGTGATCAATAAATACAGCCTATTACTGACTAACTAACACGTTAACTAATAAAATTTGATTATTATCAGGTAATAATTCAAATCTATTTCAATTTTCGAAATATCATACAGCTTTGTATTAATTTCTCTGAGAACTGGCTGCTTTTCAAGGAGATACCGCCAAAATTTCGACTTTCTTGTTGTATGTACACTTCAGATTTGAAATCATCATTTTTAGGTTAGCCTATATTGAAAATTGTTCCACTGCAGCAGCAAATTCCAGAACTCTTGTAAAAGAGGAAAAGCTAAATTTTGAAAACGTCGTTTTTCGCGCTCTGACTGTCCAAACAACACCTTCCGCACACACAAATTTCAAGATGAAGATTCCAATTGAACAATTTTTTGGATAAAACGAAGCTAAAAATTGACAAATCTAACTCGAAACCGAGATTTAGATGCATTGTGTATAAGACACGTATTTGATTTGTTTTGATAACATTAACAAAAAATATAGAACCTTTTAATGTCGTGAAAGATACGTACTTCACTCGTTGGTAGCTATACCTACACTTACGTTCAAAAAGTATTGGGACACCCTTCGAAACTTCGAAGACATTTTATGCAACAAATTCGGAAAGACTTTTTTAAAATCTTTCTCATTAAAAAAGTACGGCAGTTATTTCCATGAAATTTTCACAAGACATTGTTGATATTTTGAAGCCTTTTATGTACGCCAAAAAATTAAAAAATCATCGATCATAAAATTTCTATAGGTCTCGAGACGAAAACATGGAAGCTCTGAAAACTCAAGAACTGAGTTAAGAGAAGCGTATACAAATTGCTTTCTACTAAAATAAAGCAAATGGATTTCACGATATTGCATCAATTGTCGGCTGCTCATTGAGTGCAGCTTTTCTGGTGTGTAAAAAGTTTTTCGGTACAAGAACAGTAAAAAATTTACCAAGGATTGGCAGACCGAAGAAGTTTACGACGCCGAGGGACGACAGTTCTTTACTGAGGGAACTGCAAAGTAATAGGTTTGAATTCTTACCAGACGGTTTGAATCCATGTAAAAAGAAGCTAAATAATGGAACATAAGCAAAAACATGGCTATAAAGTTATGAAAAATACAAATTTCCCAGCGTTATAAGAAAAACAAATGCTCTCTCAAAGCAAAAATTACTCATCGATGATGAGTACAATGGCTTCTCCTTTAATGTTACGCAATTTTAAAAGTAGCTTGAATAAATGCAATAATTTAATAAAATTGTAGCATTTTCGTCGATGAAGTAAACTTTTTTTGAAGCTTAAAAGTTTGATTTTATAATTTCTTTTATGAGTTTTTTTGTTATGCAAACGTGAAATTAAAAAGTTGTATTTGTTTGGACAGCTCTAAAATTTTTGGAAGGTCATGTGACTTTGCCATTGTTAGGCCATACATCCCTTCTGCATATTTTGTTGTTAAAATCAGGAAAATCGAAAGAATCCTTTGTTTTCTTGGTTATGCTTCATAAGTTGAAGCATTTTCCTAACTTGTTATTCCATTTTGGGGAAACGTAGGCCTAGATTATTTGTAGAAAGACTGCCCAAATCTGAAAAAGTTTCCGTTGCAAAACCGAATCCAACGGAACGCCATAATTCGTTTATCGAATTCGTCCCAATACTTTTTGAACGTAAGTGTAGTTTTGGACGGGGACGTGCAATTTTTGTTCAAAATTTGGACCCATTGTTCCGCACATGATTGAGAAAATGTGACCTATAATTCTATAATTCTGCAGACATAATGAAAGCTATACCCATAATTTGGCAAGGAAAAAAACATTTTTTAAAACACTAAAAAAACATCAAACAAATTGTGTATGTCTTTTGCCCCCAAATCTCAATATTAATCATACTTCATATTTTCATTTCTAACGGGACATTCATGCTGTTAATGCTAAATTTCTTATAAGAATGATATTTATTTATCAAAGGAAAGAGATGACTAGCAAACTGATTATCAAACATTTAAATTGTCATCAATGCTCAGAGCAAGGAAAACCCTCTTCGAATTTCTAAAAAATTAAATGAAAGCAAGGTAGCATTTGGAACCTTTCTCACTTACGTGACAAAAGTATTAAGCCCCGGCCAAACCCTCTCGACCTATGGTGGCCCATTAGTGCCACACGGTATTTTCTTGTTTTCAATATTGTTTTCAATCTTGTTTTCATTATCTTCGCTTTTAATTCTAATTTTTTATTTCCATTTCATTTCTGATCCATTTTTATTTAATTCGAAAACTTAAAAAAAAAATTTTGAAAAGAAAAAAAAATTTAAAATTTTTTGAAAAGAAAAAAAAATTTAAATTTTTTTGAAAAGAAAAAAAAGTAAAAGCAATTGGAAAAAGACAGGTGGCCCATCGGTGCCATCGCGAGAAGTGCCATCACTGATGCAAAGGAAACGTTAATTTTACGGGTAAAATAAAACACTGATACACAGTCCATACCAAGGGAATGCAAAATAGAGTTTTCTCCATTCCTGCTTTGAAATTCTTTTTATTCTGGACTTCCACAAACACGAGAAAAGAGCCCATCAGTGCCATGCCCGATGATGCCGTGTAAGAAAGGCGGGAAATATATCCTTTTCTCGTGTTTGTGGAAGTTCAGAATAAAAAGAATTTCAAAGCAGGAATGGAGAAAACTCTATTTTGCATTCCCTTGGTATGGACTGTGTATCAGTGTTTTTATTTTACCCGTAAAATTAACGTTTCCTTTGCATCAGTGATGGCACTTCTCGCGATGGCACCGATGGGCCACCTGTCTTTTTCCAATTGCTTTTACTTTTTTTTCTTTTCAAAAAAATTTAAATTTTTTTTTTCTTTTCAAAAATTTTTTTTTAAGTTTTCGAATTAAATAAAAATGGATCAGAAATGAAATGGAAACAAAAAATTAGAATTAAAAGCGAAGATAATGAAAACAAGATTGAAAACAAAAAATACCGTGTGGCACTAATGGGCCACCATACTCGACATTTCACTCGACAACGTTTAGCCACCTTGTCGAGTGTTGTTGAGCCTTGTCGAGCGTTGTCGAGACAAATTTGAACAAGTTCAAAATTGTCGAGTGGTAACGCTCAACATTTCTATTGTTTCAGGTGTTGTTGAAGGTTGTCGAGTGCGTTTGGCCAGGCTCTCGACATTCTGCTCGACTTTTGTGAATCAACGCATGCGCAATATGCAATATCTGAATTTTGCCCGCCAAAGTTGTGTTTATTTTGTTACGTGATATCTTCGGATTTCTGTTTTTTTGTTTCGAATAATTTGAAGATGGAAAGTTTCAGTCAATTCGACCTCACTTACGATGAACGTTCAGATATCTACAAAGAAGGACAGATCAATGCTAGCTCTTCAAGCAGCGACGAAGGGGAATTCGAGGGCCTTGATGACGATAAAGCCAAGAAAATATTAATGATGCTAGCAGATAGCCCCCTTTTGGCTTTTTCTCGTCTTCGAGAATAATCACAATTGTTTATCAGAATCAGACAGAACAGAAGTGGCGGGCTTTTTCAAGGAGAATCGCGCGCTCGAGGCAATAGCCTCGTTTGTGAAGAGTCGAGTCCAGTGGCGGCCTGGCCCTTTTCGCCTTAGGGGGCCAGCATCAAAATGGCGCCCTCCATAACTAACACTATTGTCTTTTTTCTGACAATACTGGCAGTCAAGGGGCGGTGCCAAGAAATTCAAAGTAGGGGGAGGGCTCGAGTTAATAGCTTTATTTGACTAAAAAACCAACATTGGGAAGGGTCGGCGAGAGGTTGTCGGAGGCCCTTGGTATAACTCTGAATAGAGGCTTTCTTGCGAGCGTAGCGAGCTGACAATTTTTGCGACCACGCCCTTTAGATTAGCCTATGACTATCTTGAGGCTAATAATATGCTTTCGGAGAGACAGTTTGGTTTTCGAAAGCGATCATCTACTCAACATGCAGTTACATTTTTCTCAGATTTCATCAGAACTAATATGGACAGGGGCCTTATGACTGGAGCTGTATTTATTGACCTGCGAAAGGCTTTTGACACAGTGGACCATGAGAGACTCCTATCTAAACTTCTTCATTATGGTATTAAAAACAAGGAGCTTTGCTGGTTCGAGAGCTATCTGTTTGGTAGAACGCAAATTGTATCATATGATGGAGCCTTGTCAGAAAGTCAAGCTATTTCCTGTGGAGTACCGCAGGGATCCATATTGGGTCCATTGCTTTTTACCTTACTAATAAACGATATCGATGAAAATTTAAGCCAATGTGAAATGACCCTCTATGCTGATGATTCTGTTTTGTACGTTGCTGGTAAAAATTGTGATATTATCGAAGAAAAGTTAAACAGTGATCTAAAACAGATTGCTTACTGGCTTCAGCAAAATAATCTCGTTATTAATCTTAAAAAGACCAAGACCGAGTGCGTCCTTTATGGTACACACCAGAGAACTTCGAAATCAAAACCTATGGAGATCAAGATCAATAACACAAAGATCACAGAATCTAAAGAATACGAATATCTAGGAGTAAAGATGGACAAGAACCTGACATTTTCTGATCATTTCGAAAAAACAATAAAAAAAGCCTCATCTAGAGTAAAGTTATTGTCGCGTATACGGCATAATATAAGTCCTTACACAGCAGAAACAATTTACAAGGTAACAATTTTACCAATTCTGCTTTATTGTAACAATGTGTTCCTTCACATGGCACCATCAAAAAAGATGGTGTATGAGAACATTCAGAGACGGGCACTGAAAGTAATAAATGGCAACAGGGACAGTGTACAGCTGGAAAAAGTCAGTAGTATACGAAACAAGATGTGTGCTCTTGAAGTTTTCAAAAGTTTGAATAGCGTATCGCCACACGCCTTTCGAAACTACTTCAATAGAGTAAAACACAGGCAGTGTACTCGTGCCAATGCAAAAAATATTGTTTTGCCCAAAGTCCAATCAGAAGCAGGCAAGAAGGCCTTTTACTTTCAAGGAGCAAAGATTTTTAATAAACTAACAGACGAAATGAAGTGTGAAACATCAATTCTAAGATTTAAGACTTTTTGTAAAAATTTTAACTTCGACTTTTAAGATTTCATTTTCATCATGTATTTAATTTTTATTTCGGTAATCCATGTATAATTTAGACAGGTCCTTTATTGATAACAGCACGTTGTTGCTGACCAAAGTTAACCTGTATAAATATGATATTATTATTATTATTATTATTTAAAATGCATTTCAAAATATTTCTTGCAGTCATTTTCTTGAAATCGTTTAAAAATTCTGCTATTTTTAAGGCATGCTTTTAGAACGTTTGATCAATTCCAGTCTTAAGATGGATTTCATTACTTTGTAATAGGGAAAAAATCCACCCTATCGTTGTATCGTCGAAACAAATAGGTCCTTCCATGAGAAATGAAGCAAAAAGACAAAATTTACTGACCCCTACATGAGCACAGGGACGCAAAGAAAAATAATTTTTCATGAGGGTGTCAGGACAAGTTGGATCGACTCACGTACAAAATTGACTGTCTTTTAGAAGCCAATCCAAGCAGATAAACTAAATAACAATGCGTCAAGAACACGTTTGGGAACTTTCAAGAGACCCTACGATGTGGTAGAATGAGGGTTTTGTTCTCTTTGCAACTGTTGTGTTCATTTGGCACCTTGGAGGGGAATCCAAAGCGCCAGATAAAATATTTACCTTTGTTTTGCTAAACTTGTACTTTGGGGCAGCTAAACAAGCTCAAAACATGCATACAATTCAACTAACAGTCAAGAGGCAAATTAGGGGAGTGTAGGGGTAACAAATAATGGAAAGAGTCAGTCCAAACCAATAAGTGGAGGATTCCAGTTACTCATAAGGCTAAAAAAGGCGTTTCTAACATATCTTTAAATGCATCATGTCATTTGATACAAAATGAAGTAAATATTCCAACGAACTTTAAAGAAATATTATTAAAGGCCAAACAAAACGCAACCGTTAAGAAAATTAGGCCCGACCCAACTTTCTTCTCAAAATCAATGTATGCCTCTTGAAAAAGAAGCCTGAGGTATCTACGCGTTAGAAACATGAAGTCATAGTATGAAGTCAATGTTTTGAGTTAAAAGTCATCTGTTTAGTTTATCCTTTATGAAAAAACCTAATAAGTGCTGGTTTCATTATGTATTAGCTTTGAATGCACTTTTTATCGTTATTTCTTGTTTCTTGTGCACATAAAACTGTACGTTTGTGGAAGTGACTTGAGATATAACATATGGGCTAATCTAGGATGAAGCAATTAAACAACTAAATTTTCTGTTAATTAGGTCTCTAAAGGCCAGCAGAGCCAAAGGGATTCATCGAAAATCTAAATTTTCCCTGGAAGGGGGGCATGAGTCCGGACACCCTAAACACAGACTGTCCCTCGACAACCTAAACACAGTCTGTGTGCACTATAAGTGCTGTGATCTCCACACAAAAGAATTTAACTGTTAGTTTCCTGATATTACTCTAAAAAATTAATTAATTTTTTCGTCCCTGGGAACAGTACAAATGTTTTGTCTGGATAATACAGTACTGAAGGGGAACTGGATAATACAGTACGATGTATCGATGCCACAATTTCAATGTATATCTATACTATACACACAGTCTGAATAACCCAAATATCTTTATGCACACCGCTCTTGTACTTATATAAGAGTACGCAATTATTTGTACATGTATATAGATGTCACTATTACACTTTCTTTGCCTAACCACTGTCCCTCCATTGACACTGTGAGCTCGTAGTATATTCTTGTTGAATACGTTGTATATGTATACCTCTATGGCGAGGCTACATAAATAAACTGGATACACATGAACGTGGACATCACGTTCTTTTCTATAGAACACCACGATACAATGATATACCATTGCTGGCATCATCCCTGGACGCAGGGGTGAGGGAGCACCCAGGTGTAAAGGAGCATACTGATCATAAGCCCCGAAATGCTCTACCTGGTGGATTGGCTGATGAGCTAGCAAAGACTCAAAATTATAAAAGACAACATGTATACATGTTTGTATATGTTATATATAGCAGTATAGTATATCTATACTGACACACGCCCCTTTCAAGTTTGGCACCCTATTCTAACAACAAACTGGATCCAAGATCTCCTATAGGCACAAGATTTTGTGAGGGGGCCCAATGTGATCTGGCTGAGGTTGGTATTACACTGTTTTTTCTTAGTTTTGACAAGCTGTGCTTGTTCTTTCTTATGGTTTCAAACAAACATTGGTTGAACAAATCTTGCTGTTTTGGCGGGATTCTAGAAATGGCGTCAGCCAAAATGCAAATCCTAGCAAATTCAATTAATTTCTTTGATAGAAAGCTAACAAAATGTCAAGGAGAAATGGAAAATATCAATGTTTTAGTTTCAATGCTGAAAACAGATAACGACCAGAAAGAGAATGGAAAGCAATAAAAAATTTGGGTCTAGCGTTTAATTTGCTTGCTAAAACTGCAAGAAAGTTTGGTTTCAGCAAGTTTACAACGCATTTTATTTACAACGACAATAAGTTAACAATGCTGACTAAAATTCATAAAATGGTAGGCCAGGGCAGGCAGACTATTGGTTGGGCCTAATTGCGGCGACCAGCTGGCGTTATGGGCGATGTCAATCAAAGCTAAATATTATGTCTAATTATTTGTGGAAACCCCCCAGGCAAGTACAGAAACAACTAATAATTCTTTGCAAAGACCATTGATTTTTAAGCAAGACATTAAACCATGTTGCAATTGTGACATAAATTTCCAAAAACAACAACATAATGGTCTTTCAATAACCCCGTCAAAGTCAAAGCCTCTGTTGAATGTAATTGAAAACAACTGGTTTTAATTAAATAAATACAGAAATGGAATCTTCTAAGACCGAAAATAAGCTCTTTTAAAATTCTGTTGAGATTTCCTCCTGTATCCGAAGATATTTCGTTGGAAAATTGTTTCAGTGAGTTTCAATGCAAATTCAATATAATCGAAAATCTCAATCAGCAATCTCGTTATGTTCCACCAATTTTTTATGTTGTTCCTTGACCAAAGGATTAAATGTTCAGGCCTAAATTTTCAGACAAGATCCATCTTGGATCAAATTCGTCACTGCACATTTTGATGAAAATTGGTGATTTTTGAGCGGACCCTTAAGAAATATTTGCTGAACACGCCTTTTAATAAAGTAGCTATAAGAACAATCCATTAATGATTTTTGATGTCACGATTGAGGTCTCATTAAAGGCAATTGATGGTGCAAAAGGTCGATCGATTTCACTTTTGACAAGTTATTCATGACATGAACTGAACAAAATAGCAGTGACTTATTTTTGCTTTTTATGTTTTCTTGTTTTTTTCATTGTTTTTCCTAGATTTATTTTTTCTCCAGTGGGAAATACGTTTGAAAATAGCAATATCATGTTTTGAATGGAAAGTTCGACTTATCTTTATGGAATTGAATTTTTTTATTCAATTCATTTAATGTTGGTTTACACAATAATAGCTAATAAACAGCTAATTAACGCCAACAGAGATATGCAATTCAAATTTGCATTCCGAAAATTTTTTTGATATTGTTGTATATTTTGTGTTTGATTATCTTAAGTACTGTCTTTTATTGTATCAAATATTTTCAAGGGCACAGAGAGGTTATAGATGCCCCTGGGGTAAAAGGGAAATTCGCAGCTACATACAAATATTCATCAACTTACAAAACTACGAGATTGGATATTTTGTAAAAGGAGAACTCTTAAGAAGAAACTCTTTGAATCTCCAAGCTGAGAGAGAGAAAAGCATCCCTTTCCAAGAAAACTTGAAAATTAAACTTTTTAAGAAAAAAGAAGGACTGTGAGTGGATGGTGACTATCAGTCATTTCAAACTCTTTTCAAAATAGAATTAGTGTTTGAAAAAAATGTCAGATGGTCATCTTTGTGTACACATACAGAAAAATCGTTCCAGCATTAGCATCATCTGTAAATAGGTAGACAGCAAGCGTTTAGGATGAGGGTTTTTTCTCCAGTTAAGAACGCCGTCTTTTGTTCTTTCAGATTGAATCAAATAACACAATCGCTACATGTTGGACGGTTGCAGTCAGTAAGAGGTAACAGTCAGAAACCTAACTCTGCACAGGAAAGGTTCATTAAGATACAATATGAAGACTAGCGGCAGTACAAAACAGCCTTGCACCAAAATAGTAAGATCTCATGATTTGCAAACAAAGTTTTTTTGCTCTTTAGCTAGCACTCCCACTTCAGATTCGAGGAACGACGATGATTATGATTTTACTGGCAAATCAGCGCCACAAATGCATGATCTTTGTGATAACCTCCTTCTCAAGAAAGAAAACTTGTGCAATGATATTTGGAATATGAGATCGCGGGAATTCGGCACCTGCTAGCACAATTGGTTCACTGTTAACCATATGTAACAAGCACTAACTTGGACTTGTTACAAGTCTCTCTCTCTCCTTCCCTCCCATTTTTTCTTTTTCCTTTTCTTTAATGGATAGAGAGAGACTTGTAGCAAGTCCAGTACTAACTCAAAATGATGCAAAATTGCCATTGTGAACTCATTCGCTCTCTGTAGACTTGTACCCTGGGAACCAGAGTCTCAATTATTTATTCTCAGAAAAAAAGTTAGAAACTAGTCACAGACACTAATTTCTCAAACAGAAACAATTCATTCTTTGCCACCACAGCTGTCTACAATACTTTATCCCCGGATTTATGGGGCTCTGGTACCCAAGGTAGTAGACTTGTAAATACTTTCTCGTGAGTCAACTGACTTAAGCCTGATTTACACGAGACGAATTTTTCGCGCGAAGCGAATTTTTCGCCACGAATTTTTCTCCTGCGAATTCGCTGCGAATTCGAAGTTTAATTTCCACTGGCAGAATTTCTTTTGCGAATTCGCCGCGAATAATGCCAAAGAAAATGGCGTCTGTTCGAAGATTGTTGTTATTGAAAAAAAAGCGAGCAAAAGAGCAAATAAATGGGTACTTGGTTCGGAAAATTTATTCAGAACGTCTGCAGAAGGGGCAATTTCATCTTTTGGTAAGTGACTTACGCTTACATTGTCAGGAATAATTACTTTCGAATGTCGCCGACTACATATGAGGAGCTTTTATCGTTTATTGCACCAAAGACGCCTGTTGCTAGAAACGTCCCATTCCATTGTTTATGTTATAGGTGCGGGATTTTCCCAGCATTGTTTAGGCCTAGTCATAGGTTACTCATTCTTCACCCATGTTGTTGTTTGAACCATTGCGTAGTTTTCTGTCGTTTTGCATACTTTTGATTTAGATATATTTACATTGCCTTGCACCATTTGGTCTAGCCCTTCCTTTGGGTTTGTGTCAGATGTCTTCAATTGCTGTTCTGATTGGTTTATTTTACATGGCGAAAAAATTCGCAGCGAAAAAGTAGGAATGGTTTCTACTTTTTCGCAGCGAATTATTCGCTGCGAATTCGCTGCGAATTTTCTAATCTCCACTTCTGCGCATATTTTTCGCGCATTCGCGGCGAAAAATTCGCTTCGCACGAAATCAGCTTGTAAAAGACCCCTGAATCTAGCGACAATAGCAACAATGGCGGCCAAACAGCCACCAAGCTGCGTGAAAGTGCACTACAAACTTCGAACTGCTGCAAACGAAAAAATCTCAAGGCTAAAAGTCTATGATTTTTTCAATATGTAAGGGTCATTCTAGATTTTTATCGTGCGCATTTTAGAATTACGCTCCTAAACTGGAGATAATATGATTGCATACAGGTAGCCTAAATTCGCCAAACTCTTACTCTGTTCAATAATTGCACAGGGGTTATTGTCATTAATTTTTATATCGATTCTCTATATCATCCTCTTACGCTAACGCTGATGTCGATTTTTGAAACCTGAAATAATTGAAACTGATCAGCTTACTCCAAGGCCCCCAATAAATAGACTCCCCCCATCATTAATTTTTCAAAATCTTATCGCCCCCTGCTCTTATTAGAACCCCCGCTTTTTAAATTTTTTGGCTCAACGTGTCCTTCAATATTAAAATAACTATGAATTATAGAGCTTCTAGCAATATTAACCTCAAGCTACTGTTACTGTCGGAGTCCATAAAGAATAGGCTATAATAGAAACATATTTGAAATCGTGTTATGTTTAATATTTTTTGTTTTGCACGAATAAAGAAAAACGCTCTCTACGGCAGCGGTCGATACTTTGAAATTCCATGCTTCATATACAGCCTTCTTTTCTTAAAGTGTGGTCTTGGAAAATTTCCGTAAAATAGGCCCTGAATCCGTGCCCCCATTGGCCTCGTGCCTGGCGTCTTTTAACACACTCACTACCCTACCATATCCATTTTACTTCCCAAGAATTGACAATTTAAAGAATCAATTGTTCCATATCCTTATCAACATATCTCAGAATACTCTGTGTATAACAAACTCCCGCTACAGCGGGACTTGACTGTTATGGAAACGTTTCAAGAAGTTTGAGTTAGGTTTGTCTCCTTCTGACAATCAAACCAGACATACGTTTTTATCCGTTATGCTAAAAAATTGAACATTATTTTTAATTTCATTCCAGTCATTCTGCTAATAACTCTGGTAGCCAAAAAAGCCTTCATAAGAACCAGGAAAATTGAACGCTAATTCAAAATGAAATTGCCTCAAATTTGTTCAAATTTATTCAAATGTTCAAATTCTTGAATTTCTGTATGACGTTTCTGAGTTTGAAGCCCGGTACATAGATGCAAGTACCATTATATTTTTGGAGCACTTTCACTTGAAATGAAACATTGATCTGATTTGCGTCACTGCTGAAATAGCAAATAATATAGTCGTTCGTGACAGCCAAGAAACTGCAGATAAATTGAGATGTTGGAGGACAGAGCAAGATATATTTCCAATTTCAAGCATTGCAGCCAAATTCATAGACCTTGTTCAAATATGTTGTCTGCAATTGTCGGCAAATCTAGCAAATGTTTGCTTTACCGAGAATTGAAGAGAGTTGGCCTTTACCGAGAAAGGCCACATCTACAGAAACATTCTATGGCCAGGGGTGGGCAACGTACGGCCCGCGGGCCAGAATCCGGTTCTTGAAGAGAATTTTTGTGGCCCGCGAGATATTAGATCATATTATAATTTCTTTGGTTGGCAAGGGTGATATTCTGAGACGTCACAAAAACTGAATGAATGTTTCAATTCAAAATGAGATTATAATCTTCAAAACCAGGAATCAAGGAAATATTTTTTCGCTATCCGTTGTAACGTATCATTTTTGCTCCAATTTTTAAAAGGCGATAGGGATCACAATTTTCACGATTTTGCAATTTCTCAATTTCCAGCCTGACGGATCCCATACTGGATAAATTAATGCTAATATTCACGAACAATAAAGTGAATAGCCTGAGCTAAAACACTAAATGCTGGTTGGTGGATAGCTCTGTATTTCCTCCCTATTATGTTTTTTCCAAACCCTAAAAAATATCCTGTATAATTTTGGTTGTTTTTTTCAGTTTTTCCATTTGCACTTACGACTGTAATACTATTCTCTTGTGAACCCGGGCAAGCCAGTTGAAAAGTACCTATGTAACAGCAAGATAAACTAAGAGAACTTATTTTATCTTGTCAATAGAGAGGTTTGTAATTGCTGATAACTGAATCGAAATAAAATTTTTATCATTATTGTTATCATTATTACAAGACTGTCGTATTCGTTTTTTTTATCACACATGGCCCGCTTAAGAAAAGGTTTGAAGAATCTGGCCCATGCTCAAAACAGGTTGCCCACCCCTGTTCTATGTCAATCTTGCTGGCAAGTTTTTTATCCTAAAACCCCCATTAAAATTCAGTCCCAAAGAATCTGTTTCCATTACTCATCCTGGTAACAGTTTTACACTCGAAGAAAGCCAGGGCCTCTGACGAAGGGGCCGGGGGCCATGCCCCTCCAATTTTTTTGGAAAACAATAGAGCTTTTTTCATAATCTTTTGTTATAGTTGTTAAATTTGGCCTAACCCTCCTCACTTTCCAGCCTGTGTTGGAGCCCATGAAAGTAGAAAGTCGTTGTTTATGCAAACAATCTTTTCGTGTGCATAATTTAAAAATGGCTTTGAAAAAAACAAACATTTTGAAACATGTTTCTAATAGACAGGGAATTTCTTAGAAAAATCGAGCAAAGTGCCTAACCTTAGTTTTTGCTCTTGATTTGGGTACTTTAGTCTTGCTGAATACTTCAAGCCTTGGAAACTTTTTTGTAACACAACAGAAATAACGAGATCGATGACGTCATTTCCACCGGTCATCAAAATATTTACTTTTCTTTATTGAAAAATTGCTCCAACTATCTTGTTTGGCATTGTAAAAGGAACAAAAAGTTCTAAAGAATAAACTCCATCAGACTTGTAGATAACGAGTTATTGCTATTTAAAGTTTGCATGACGTCATCAAAATGGCGGTTCTGCAGTTTACAAGCACGTGGATATCAAAGGCTGATGGTCGTAACTCAGGTTGCTTTACCTTGATTTTGAAGTTTTTATCTTCGTGTTATTCAGCAACTCAAGAATGGCTTTGAGCTGATATATTTGCACGCTTTGGGAAATTAAGTATTGAACAAAAATGCAAGAAAAAGGAAGACATTCTAATAAAAATTTGTCTTGACTCTACTGAAGAAGAGCCTTTGCCAGCAATGAAAGACAGTCGATTCGTCATCATTGTCACTAAGCAATGTACTCCAACTTTAACAGCAGCGCGAGTTCCCGAGTTGATATCTTTTGTACTCAATCATCACAATTACGGACGATGTTGCAGCTATCAGAATGTCTGTCTTAGTCATTTGAAGGAAAGATGCATCCAGCTTTCTTAGATCGGAAGGTTATGGGAATGGGTACAAGTATTACTGGCAAGCCATGTTCCGAGATTTCAAAACGAATAGTTCAATAGAGAGACAAAAATCACAACAGGACCTTGTCGATACAGCTTTATACATGGAAGTTAATACATGCGTTAACACGATACATTCTCATTGCGTGATAAGAGTAACTCTTGGAAAGTAATTACGTATCGAGGTAGCTTCGAAGCTAAACAAGTGAACGAAGGATGAAAAGAAATTGCACCCAAGGCACGTATCGGCCCTAAAATCTAAGGCCCCGTTCACACGGGAACGCAATCGTTCCGTTCCATTTTTGTTCCAGTTTCTGGAACGAAAAGGTATACTGTTCACACGGTAACGGAGCGATTGCGTATCGATTTTTGTTTATGTTCAGACGGGAACGCAATCGTTCCGTTCTGCAATTTGCGCGCCAAAATAAGCGAATGATTTTTAATGCGCATGTCCATAATGGAGATAGATTTCATCATTTCGATTTATCTCTTAGCCATCTCTGAATTTTTTAAACAATTTGAATAAATGGAGAATACAGAAGCGCCCCAAAATAAGCAAGCTCGTGGGAAAATGGAAGCCAACCCTAAAAGGAAGGAATTTCAATGTTTGCAGAATGGTTTTGAATCTTTTAAATGGACTAACGGCGAGATTCAGCCAATGGTGTTTTTCAAATCCTCCATTTTCTTTGCCGAGTTTATTATTGTCACCTTTTCCTTCCCTCAACAACAACACAGACGCATGCACCAAGGGCAAAACTCTTATCGTTCCATTTTCTGGGCCAGTTCTGTGCGTTCACACGGGAACGGAACGGAACGATTTGTACCGTTCCACTTTTCGTATCACTTATTTTATCGTTCCACTTTTTGGAACGGAACGATGTCGTTTGAAGCGTTCCCGTGTGAACACAACCCCTGAGCGTTCCGCTTTTCGGAACGGAAAAGAACGGAACGGAACGATTGCGTTCCCGTTTGAACGGGGCCTAAGTTTCGAACCGAGCGATTGGGGTGGGGGGTGTTAGATAATAGTTGGATTTTGGTGTCACAGCCTTCATGTCACTGGAAAATGATGGAAAAGCCTACCTTTCAAGTTCGGTTTTTAACTTTAAGACAAAGAAGATAGAAAGATAAATAAAGAAAAATATTGGCATTATTTGATTACTGTTGACTACCAAAAAATGTTTTTGATCGAATGGAAGCAAAATTTGCCAAAGCTCCACAAACCCTCCAGGTAAATCTGTCTTTGTACATCGTTTCCTTCTAATGACTGAGATGGACAATCTGATATGGGTTTGGACAAGCAAACATTTGAGAAACTAAAGCTTTTCGTCTGACACTCTTCAGAGTTTAAAACGTCAGAATATAGATCAAAAACTCTACTCAAAAACTTTATTGTTTTCACACTACCTTCTACTTTTTTATTCACCATTTTCTTGCTTATTTACTTTATATCTTATATATGAAATTTTCTAGGCTGCAATTGTCTCAGTGGCGGATTTAAGGGGGGGGGGCAACTAGGGGGAGTTGCCCCTCCTTCGCCGAGTTGAAGCAAGTCTGGTGCCCCCTTTTTGGAAATTGTGCGTCCTTTTTCAAGAACGAGAATCGGGTGAAAAAGTTTCTGAGACTTATAGGTTAATTTACTTCAAGGATTACCTCAAAGCATACAATAATTATTGTGAAAATTCTCTTACAGAGTGAATGGAAAGCCTTGTGTCAGTAGTTAGGGACTGAAATTGTTGTATACAGCGTACACTTGTCACCAATTTCTGAAAATCTTACAGCGCCCTCACTACCAAATGCCTTCAACGTTGATTCTGGATCCGCCCTTGGATTGCCTCAACAACCAAATTCCTCCATATTTACTTGCATACGCGTAGTAGAGCTGTGGGCGAAAGCCTGAATGAGAAGCTACATTGATACTGTACTTAGAAGAGCATATTTAATTAATGGGAGTTCGCTGATCGCTTCAAAATCATTCTTATTTTTCGAAGATGGCGGAGCAACTGCAGAGAGCAGGTTCAACTCGCGCCCCCACTAAAATTCGCTCTTATATAATAGAAAAGACCATAGGAAAGGGAAATTTTGCTGTTGTCAAATGTGCCAAACATGCCATTGCAAATGTCAAGGTAATTTTCTTGCAAACATGCTTTTTATTGCAAATAATTGGAATTAATTTAGGGTAACAAATGTTTGCTTGCTCTTGATATCTCGTGTCATGGTACTCGTGGAGAGTTCTTGGCGCCTGATAATTTCGAATCTTTTGACTATTTTGTCTTTTTTGTTGCTTAGAATAATGGGAAATTATTTTGAGACGACAAACTTTACGCAACATTTTAGCAAATCGCGACAATCATTGTTTATTTACATGCTTTGAGTTTCCACGAAGCTGAACACTACCAATATCACTATTTAGTTTTCAAATGTGAGCACCAAATAGGCTTTTTTATTTATTTGTCACGGAATTCTATTTGTCACATAAAGGGACCCTGTTTTCCTAGAAAGCACATCATAATATTTACAGGGGAACTTGAATCTTGTATATATGAAAAAATCTCAAGCTTTTTAGCTCCTGTATTGTGTCGGCGAGATGAATGGCATATAATGGAGATTCTGGCTCGGTATACTGCTAGGCCTCTCTATCATATGTGATGCACAGAAAATAATTGTTGCAGATGGTTTTCAACATTCTGTTACTAGTATCCTTAGTTCTGGCATCATGTGTGCTTGAAATTTCATTTTAGGTTGCTATAAAGATGATCGATAAAAATCACCTTGATGAAGATAATTTGAAAAAAGTTGAGCGGGAGGTGAAAATCATGAGAAAAATCAGCCATCCACACATTGTCAGATTATACGAGGTGAGACGGCAACAACTGTTTATTTCTATGACGCTCTTAATGTTGGGAAGACTAGCAAAAAGATACAATTACCATGCAGCGAGTATGTGTTTACGCATGGAAAATGTCAACAAAGTATTTTCTTGCGTGCTGTAGCTTTATTACAATAGGCAGTTTGTAACTGGTTCCCGGAATCTTCGATAATCCGGTTTAATATCGGCGGCCTGCGTACAATGATAGTTTGATTGCAACAAGGTGGTCTACAGGAAGGGAATCTATAATCTCATTTATTGCAAAATAGCATTATCCAAATAATTTTTTTGTATTTGGTCTACACATCCTTTAGACTTAGATCTTCCTAGATGCTTGATAATGAGTGAAATTGGATAAATATGTGTTTTACATATATGCCATTTTTAATAACACAGGAAATTTTGATTATACCATTTATTCTTGATGCATTGCAAATTTATGCCTTGAAGAGGACACATTGAATAAAATGTTTGCGATTTTTGGTGTTTCACAATGATATTCGTGAACTTTCATGTTCTGCTTCTTTTGAGAAAAAAGGGCAAAATCAGGGAAAAGTATTGCCTGATTGCATTCTACAAACTTAGAATTCAGGGCTTATTGGTGATTTAAAGCAGGGACGTTAACCAATGTGTGTCACCACACACTTAAACTGGATTCTGATTCGTTGTCTAGGGAAAGTAACACAATATAATATATATCTGTATAGACAACAGTAAATATTCAAGTGTCTCATTTATTTATGTACATTGCACGATGTTAGACTGCTCAAACATTCTAATTTCATCAATAAATAAAAGAGGAAATATCTTTATATGTTGATCATTGTTCAGTGTTTCTTAAGTCATTGAATACACCACTATCAGCTTTGCAGGATACACTGTTGCACTAGAAAACGTATCATGCATGGAGTCATTTTTTGCTATCAAAAATCTGTTTCTATGACAACAAAAAAATGCATAGAAAAATGGGAATTTTTTGTATCTATTTCAAAACAATGTATTTGTGTTAGATAATGTTTTAACTTTGACAGGTGATGCTGTTTATTGAATAATATTCTAGCAGGTTATCTCCAGAGGCAAATATTTGCCTGCAAACCATGTATTTTATCTGATGTTTAATCTTAATAGGAATGTAATTTTCTAGATTCATCCCCTTGCACAATGATATTTTAGTTGTGCATTTCATTCAAAATAAAACAGAGCTAAAATGTATGTTCATGATTTTAATTATTTTAAACTAACCTTTCTGTAGTCATTTTGTAGTCAAAATATCACCAATCATGAAAAGTTGTGCTCTCAGGCCATTCATCATACAACATAGGATTATCTATATTTTGTACAAAATTTCATGACACAATTTTGTAAGGATCTATACTTTAAGTTTAACATTGTTTTTTAAACTTACTCTTTTCCTTTTTTCTATCAAAACTATTCCTTATTCTGGTGTTTTATGCTATAAGGAGTGTCAGACCAAAAGCTTTTAGCCAATGTTTGCTTTTTTCAAATTCATTTAATAAAACTATCCTTAATTCTGTGCCATTCTCTCAACTTTTTGAGAATTTGCTGCAAATTCCTTAAAAGTTTATTCCCTTAGTTTTCTAAATGTTTCCTAAAATTTCACTGAAAATTCAAATTTGTTAAAATAATTTCAAAAGGCTCTGAAATTCAGTGGTTGATAAAAGACCTGTGTGTGATGACCCATATTGACCTTTCTTTACTTTTGATGCACAAACTATCACAGTGTAGGCATTTGGTATGAATTTTTTTATTTTTGTATTAATATAAAATAATATTGCAAAAAAATGGAAAAACAGACATTATGAAGAAATTTACAACTTACTAGTTCACTTTGAGTGTTTTAATAGTCTTTGGGAAAGAAAAATTCTTGCCATGTATGGTTAGCAGCCAGTAGTGGTGCCTGTATGCCAATTTTATGAATTCCCTTGATGGTTTCATTATCACGTTTTTTGAATAGGATATTACTAGCTTTGTTGTGAAAGTTGTAATCAAATATACAATAGAGCTCCAAATTTCTTATTAATTTTTATAGAGTTAATGAAGGAGTATAGAGGATTCAAATACATTTGAGAAAAAACACTTCTGTTTGCTACCCTCAATGGCAGCTCAAGCCATCTTACCATAAAAATTAACCAATCAGTGAGTGTGATTCCATTGATTGGCTAATATTGATTGACAGTCATTGATTGGTTAATGTTGATTGACAGATATCTTATGCCACTTTGGCCTGCGTTGTTGACCACTTCAGAATATGGTCTGTGACGCAGGCTAAAGCCACTTTCATATCTGCTGATTGCCATTCAGGCCTCACATTAACTCAACATTTACCAAACCACCCTGTCTTTAAAATATTGGGTACACAAATAAATTCAATACTCCACCATTTTGCCAAAAAAAATTTTGTTTTTAAATGCCCATAAATGCTGCTTGAGTCACTCAGCTAACTTCTGTCAGAACCAGAAAGGTTTATCTTAGATTTATCTGTCAAAATCAGAAAGATGCAAGGCATTTTGCACCTAGTATATTTACTGAGTTTTTCAAATGACCTAATAATTCCTCCAATATTTCATTTAACACCTCACATTTTTTAACCAGAGCAAATTTCACCCAAAGTCTGAAATGTCATTGTTGGGCAAATCATAAAATGCAAATATTGAGTGAAATGTTGAACCTTTTGAACATGGCTTTTCTTGTTCTTCATATCAATCTGTTTATATGCATATAAGAAATCCCAGCTGCTTTTTATCTTGCTCAATCTACTTTTTGTTATGCATCCCTATTGTCTGTCAAGTAATTGCATGCCTTATAAAATGTCATAGTAAGGTTATGTTTTTGATGCTTTCTGAAAATTAGATACCTTTAACTGTTATTGTGGCTAAATAAATAATCAATAAATTTTATAATCAATCAATGAATGTTGCCAACCCTTTTTTAATGGTTTTTTAATATTTTTGTTGTTCACAGAAATCATGTAACCATGTACCTATGTAATATTATGGAAACGACATATTCAAGTGCGATACTTTTTTAGACAAAATCAAAATTCGATTCTGATATACATGTTTAATGCTTTGTTAGCCATTAACATTATCATGTTATTTGACACAGGAAATTGTTGGCTTTGGTAGCCAAGGCTACTGAAAAATGAATGTGAAAGTAAGGATTTTCCAAATAGAATTTTATAATCAGAGAATGGGTTATTCAGGCTGTGAGCAGCTGTGAATCATTTACTAGCATGTGCTTTAGGAGCAGGTGAATCTGATAGTAGTTTTATGAAATGGCTGCTTCTTTGATGCATGTCACACTTTAGGATTAAATTTGTTATGTGTTTTGTTTTTGATAATGGCCACCACTTCTCAGTGTGATAAAAAAGGCTGTCACTTCTATTTTCTTCATAAAATGACTCTACAGCTACACAAAGACTATCATCATTAAGGGATTATTGAAAGCTTTCTTACAATTTTCATGCTTTGTTATATGTGATATTTTGTTTGTTTCCCTGCGTGTTTGTACTAGATTGTGCTATTTCTCGATGTTGCCAATCATATTTCATTATCAATTCTGGTTGATTTAGAGTTTTGCTATTGACGATAGCGATCATAATAAAAGGATGAAAAAGGGAACAGTAAAGAAGTGGCTGCCAAGCAGGTTAATGAAACTGAAAAACAGAACATTAAGGTTGTATGGCAGATGTCGAACTAAGGGATTTATGGTGTTATGGGCGCACCAGTGGGGTCTGGGTTGAGCTTCAGGATCCAACGGTATTTAAAGGCTAACACTCATCAAATATGGCAATGAATCAATTTATTTTAAAGAATTGAAAAAGGGGCTATAGTTCACGTAAGAAATACACACTAATGTCAACTTTTCTCTTCTTCGGGTTCTTGAATCATAAATTTAATGCAAAACAATATTGCGCTCAACATAATTTTAATAGCATCTTCTACGCTTAACTTTGCTAATAGAGTATGGACAGCCTTACAAGTAAAGGCAAGGCGCATATCATTCTTCTATTACAGCGTACGGGATTTTTAGAACAATAGGATTTTTAGGGATTTTTGGCGGATTTTTCTCGAAATCAAAGAGATTATTGCCAAAAGCGTGCGATATTTTAGTTGAGTGATATGCCCCTCGAGTAAAGGGTGGATGGAAAGGATTCTCTCAGATTTATTTTTGAGAATGGAAGCTCATTCGGGGGGAGGGGGCTGTCTTTTAATCTTTTAAACACACAATACACACAATTTTTAACACTTAATTTTTAATCTGTTAAAAACATTGTCTCTATCATAAAAAGGAACTCAATCTGGATTAAGCAGGGTCTTGTAAACGTAATAATCAAACGCAGAAGTTGCACCATTTTCTTTCACTTTGCCTTTTGAAATAAAGAAGTCGCTGGCCGATGAAATCTGGTTTTAACAGTCATTTTGTGGTACAGAATTTAAAAACGGCTTTTAATATAGCAGACATTTTTAAACTTACTCAAGCTATTCGTCTGACACTCTTCAGAGTTTAAAACTTCAGAACATAGATCGAAAACTCTACCCTAGGAAATATATATAGCCAGTTGTGGATCGAAATCTACTAATCAGACAACGCGAGCACATGACTGTTGTGGTTGCAGGATACAGCGAAAAGTAAGATTAATTATAATGCATCTTCAAAACTATTGCGAATGGAAATGGCTGATATTTGAAAATAAATATGCACCACGGGGAAAAGCTGACGAACAGAAAACAAAAATATTCAAAATGTGACGGTATCATTTCAGTATCCGGAAATTTTTCGAAAATCTTCAGGTATGATTTACGACATTTTGTTATTTCATCCGGAGTGTTCCTACATCTGGGATGTTCCGACATCAAAAATCCCTCTTTGTTTCAAAGGAAAAATTCATTCAGTTTGGCAGAGAAGCATCACACAAAACAACGTTTAAAAACAGTAGAAATTTCGATCCCTGATCAGAGAGATTCATAAATGGGCTGTTTAATGAAAGAACAACGAGTCGGCAAGTGGCAACATTTTATAAAGTAAATGTGTTTTGCATTAAAAATTGATTACGCTTCGTGCAGCTGGTAACGAGATTTCTCGAATTGCGTGACCAAAGTAGCAATAATAAGAATCAAGCGTCCGATCACCATGAGAAGGGTATCATTGGAAATAAATTAATTTCATTTATCACATCCAGGTCATGTTTTGTTTCTTTTTTTGTAGAGTATTTTCGCTCTTTGAAGACAGAACGGGTAAACACTTATCTAGGCTCCAGAGACAGCCAGTTTTTAACTTAGACAGCCAGTATCAGAAAAAAAGTATTAGAAATCAAGTATAAAAAGTATTGTCAACACAGTTGATGACGTCACCTAGCAAAAAAGCAGTTTGTTCTTGTCATTGATGTACACATTCCTAAATCAAAGCGATTCAGTATAATTGGTACTTTGGTATTGATTTTTTTAAATGTATGATAGATTGCAATCGTTAATATCATTAACAGTGTATTTGACACGACAGAGTTAGCTTGCTTATAGCATCAGGCTCGAAGCTATGGGTTTTGCATGTATGTGTTGTCCCAATGCGGTATTCAAGTTTTTTAAAGATGCTTTATATAAGCAGTTTATGTATTTGTCATAATCTACAAGTTTGTATTTAAATCCTTTTTAGGAAAGTGTGGGGGCAGGCCCTGTGGCTGTGAGTCGGTGGCCAAAGAGTTGCTTTTCGTTCGCATCTGGGGCTATATATGATTATCAATGAATCATTGTCGGATTCTTCTCTCTGAATTTAATGGTTAGCAAGCCAGTACGTTTGAGAGTGAGACGCGTTATAGTGCTTAGAAAAAATGCCCCATATGTCAAAAGTGCCAAAAATGGTCTATTCTGCATCATTTTACATCTCGACAGCATGGTCTTTTCTACTTGGAAAAAATAGAACTGAAATTCTTTTGAAAAAGTAACATAGTTCTGTTCTCTTAAAACAAAGCTGCTAAAGAAATTTGCTAACTTAAGAATATGGCATTTTGTCGAAGCCTCCTCACGGCCTTGACTCCATGTGCGATCCTCGTTTTTATTTCTATAAGCGTATACCATAAAGAGGCTGTTTGAAATATTTCAATAAGGATCAAAGTATCGGTTGATATCCTTGCCTTTACACTGTTTGCTGTGTTGTGGTAAATCCCCGCCCGTGTAATCTAGATAATCAATCAGGAACAAGTTCCCTTCATCTTGTGGGGTCTGGATTGATAAACGCATGTAATACATATATTTATAAAGCCAGCCCTATGAGAATCTTTGATAATTCCGAAGTCTGCATCAGTAAAAAATACCTTTATCCCCCGCCTTAATTATTAAGAATCTGCATCCTGCTGATGTCACCGGTAAACTTATACACGGTCTAGCAAGTGAATCTGGGTTTTTCAAAAACAGCACAGGTTTGCGTTTTCTGGATTTTTCAGTCCTGTTTCGCTTCGTTTTGATTTCTTTTGTTTTTTCTTTCATTTTATGCATTGTGTGGCATACAAACATCACGCAGCTACCAGCAAACTACTTCATTATTCCCTTTAGCTAGTTTCGTGCGTAAGGGCTGTACCATATCAAGTAAATGCACTGCGCCTGTTAAGCTGCGTGCTGCTTCCCTTCTCTTCCTTTAGATTTCGAGCAAAGTTTATTGAAATACTTGGCACCTGTGAAATTGGGAGTATTTGACCTCGCCTCTTGACCCTCCATTGGTACAGTACGGACCTTTCGCTTTAAGCCCCTATCTTTGGTACACTGCGGATATTTCCTCTTTAGGCCTCCATCTTTGACAAACTACGGACCTTTCCTCTTCAAGACCTCATCTTTGGTACACTACAGACCTTTCCTCTTTAAACCCCATCTTTGACACATTACAGACCTTTCTTTCCCCTTCCCCCTTCCTCCAAAAGTGCTATCAACTTTTTTCAGTTGTTTGGTATGCTACTCGTTCACGTTAATTGTGAATGCTCCCTAGCGCTCACTAATTCTGCCCGTAGTAGCCTTTCAAGCAGTGATATACTTGGTTAGACCATTTCAGCCAGATAGAACCTTTGCTCGTATGGGTCAGCCAGCTCACCAGCCGATGCTGCGGTAGGGGTGCCTACAATGATCATACCAAATACATTTTTTCGCTATTTAAAATCATGTTGCGTGGGTATGACTAGAACAGAAATGGTTAATTCTCCCACAAATATCCTTGTCTCCTCAGGATTAGCCCAGGCACCTTTTACAGCTGATCAAACTTTCTGGCATCCTCTCACCAATTCTTTTTTGATTCCCGCTTTTCTGTAGATCTCTTTTAGCATTCATGATAATGCCACTGAAGAGAAAGAAGGCTTGATGATATTTTTGTTTGGAAAGTGTTATTTGTTGAAAGGGGCAAAGTTTTAATCCTCGCTCGCCTTCCATTGGCTGAACATTCTATCACGGTACCAATCGCAAATGACCTTATGAATGACAGCTTTTGAGAATTTTCGTGGCCGAAGCCCGCTATTTCAAGTCCAATTTACCTCCAGCATATAAGCATCATCGGAAAGTCCTCTATAGAGATCTACAATACCGTCCATGCAAGTGTTGTTTAATGACAGTATATAATTTTCAGTAGCATGTTCTCGCCCTTTTAAATAATGTAGCTTTTAATTACTTCAATGTTGTCAAATTGATCCTATCAGATATAGTTCTGATAACTTGCTCCAAGGCGAATATTGTTTAGGTGTTTCTGGTGAATTATAGCTGACCACAGGGCCGTTTGGCAAATAAGCCCATTTCTAGTTACTTCAAATTAGTTGTCCTTGTACTTTTATTGTATCCTTTCCTTATGCCTTCAAGATTGGCTTATTTTAATCATTTTTGTCCTGCCCTCGTAAAATATCGTTCACTCGGAAATGATTATCATTGCAAATGATGCAATCCCTTTTAAAACGTTGAGGGTATTGTGTGATTGATTGCCAGAAAGTGCTTTAAAAATTGTTAACATCACGCTCTCCGTTGTGTTCTGGTTCCATTTTTAAGAAAACCCAATGCAAAATACTTTATCAGTTCAGTTGCTTTGATGGAATAATTTTGGTTGCAGAAAATTTGATACCCTGGGTACCAGAGCCTCATGAATCCGGGGATAAGTGTTATAGAAAGATGCGGTGGCAAAGAGTGAATGGATGCGGAGGAGTGGAAGGCAGCCTCTATTTCCAATCCTCGCTCAAAAAAATCTTCTGTGACTGATTTCTAACTATATTTTTGAGACTAAATAATGGAGACTCTGATTCCTAGGGTATCATTTTCTAAGGTACTTACAAGAGTCTTTTAGTCTTATAAATGTTAACATGACGTGTCCCCGAAGCCTTAAGGTATTTTATCTCCGTTCTCATTTAGTTATAATTTGTATTTTAAGGTTATGCACACCGACCGAATGTTGTATCTGGTTACTGAGTACGCAGCTGGTGGAGAGATTTTTGGTAAGTACTCGATGTCTTTTCAAGTACGTATGCACGAAAAAAGCTCATATAGCGAACACACATAAGAATTTCTTATTTTAAGTGACTTGCTAAATGATTGATTCAACGTTTACATCTCGCAGGCTGCCATTACTTATTGATGAAATTTTCGATTATCTTAGCAAGGGTGTATCAGGGTTGCATTAAGCGTTGCAACACGACAAAGCCATCTTCAATCGTCAGCGTGAGGAATTATAAAAATACTCAAAAATCATTTGATCTTTTGTTCACAAAGCACTGTGTTTGCTATGATGGCTTGAAGATATCTAACTTCACAGCATTAGACATTCAGTCTTGGAAGTGATTATTTTGCTAATGATGTTTATCTGACTCACGAGTCGTGTGGCTTGAAAAATTCGCCATGGCCTCCGGAGAGTAGGTGGGCGTACGTCGAGCGTATTTCCTATTGATTATTAGAGTTCGTAGGTGTAAGATCTTCAAGGTTTTTTATCTCGCTGTTCATGCAAATCCCAGTCAAAAGCTATAGAAGCAGTGAATGTTTCAGTAGATGTTTGATTCCTGCTGCACCAGAATTTTGTAAGATACTTCTGCTAGATTTAAACGAACACAATAGAATGTTAAGTTTCCTAGACAAAGCTGAGTTAAGGATCAGAAGATTCTTTGTTGCGATAAGACGTTAGTTTAAGAAGCGCTTTATCCAGCTGTGCTTGTAGCCTTATCCAGACTACTTACAACTTCATCCAGACTTTTTGCTGATCTTCACGTTTTAAGACAGAAGCTTCTTAATCAACAATTCTGTGTCTTTTTGGTGTATTTGGTTTTCTCATAGAAACATTTACGCGTTTGTGAATTTTTGAATTATATTTACCTAGTTGTTTCACTGCCATTGTTATAAAGGACGTTTGTGTAGTAATGTTTAGTAAGGTAGAAAAATCCAGTTTACTAGAGGATTGCATACTTGTTGCCTTGGAAATTGACACTGTAATTTCCCTGTAACACTCTCAAGGAGGAGATATGCTATCTTAACACTGATGGCACTCTAATGGAAACACAGGCGAAATTCATTTTCGACTATTAAAATTTATTTCCATCATTCTTACAGCGCATTGATCAAGAATGCAAATGAGAAGCTTAAAATGACTCTAGGTTCTTCTTGACAAGTTAACTTAACTTTAAATTTCCTCCCTTGTATTTCATAAGACGTAGGGGGTATTTAGAAAAAAACCTATCGAGCACCTGTTTGGCACACTGGAAATCTTCCTCGCTGTCTTTAATTGTTTGAAGGCAATTCTGATTTTACATTAACTTTTGCATTGATAAATGTAGTTGAAAGAAGTTTAAAGATTTTAGAGTCATACGAAGTCAAAGTTTTTGTATGGTTGTAGAGATGCACTTTAGAAGTATCTTAATACACGACGATATGTTTCATAGCTAGATGGCACGCCACCTTCTAAGTACGGTTGAAATGAAGACATTCTACAAATCGCTGTGTTTGATTGAAAATCGGGAAATATCATATCATTCGAGTGATCTTGATAAAGTCACTCTTCGAGGTTTTTTTGCTTTTCTTAAACTACTTAGATATCTGTTGAAAGCGAGGTAGGGCTCGTTAGTAGTCAATTATCTACAGGAATGTTTAGTTTTTCTGTATTTTAATTTTTTCCCTCAGTTGGTACCCTCTCTGAATAGGTTTTTCACCTGTCCTACCCTTTTAGCCCCTCAGTATCAACCTAAATTCCTTTTATTTCGATATTTATCTCTGCTATTTTCGATATTTATTTCGATATGCGGCGAGGAATGTTATTTGTTCGGTGTTTGAGGTACTGCTGTAGGTTCGAAGCTAGCTATTTGTGATTCGGCATGCATTGCTTAGGCCTATTTTGAAAGACGTTCTCAACATCCGTTAAACTCTGCTGATTCATGTTGTCCAACAATGAGGATCACCGCGTTTTCCACCAACCCTGTTTATTCTTATTGCACGTTCATGTATTTTTTTAGCTAGAAACGCCTTTTGAATAACAGGTAAGCGGCTCAAGGACTGTTATCAAGAAACGACCATGTAGCCTGGTGTTGGAGATCTTGTCAATGTAGTTTCATCGGAACCCATGCTTATTTTCTGTGATCCCTCTATTTTAGGTGCACATTTACTCATTTTGCCTGCATTACATAACTGTACAGTGATTTTAAATGTGATTTGTGCGTTT
The DNA here is from genome assembly GCF_057945365.1 of Rhopilema esculentum. NCBI lineage: Eukaryota > Metazoa > Cnidaria > Scyphozoa > Rhizostomeae > Rhizostomatidae > Rhopilema > Rhopilema esculentum. The sequence continues at coordinate 241,079 of NW_028300848.1, forward strand.
CACAGAATATCTCGTCAAGCGAGGAAGAATGCCTGAAAAGGAGGCAAGAAAAACTTTCCACCAGATATTGTTGGCTGTGGAGTACCTTCATAAAATGAGAATTGTCCACAGGGATTTAAAGGTAAATCTTACTGCAATTTAAAAAAAAACAGTTGTCAGTAGCTGCATGATTCCATTCAGCCTCTCTGTACATACCTAGCAAAAACTTCCATTCCAAGAATTTCAGAATTCAAAGCATTTTATGGACAATTGAATTTAATTAATATTTGAATGCGTCGTTTTCTTGACCAAGAATAATTGGGAAAATGTGAGTCGCAACAAACTGTCCGCTCCGTTTCTATTTTATAAACGAGTTGATAAACCGACAACTCACTAGACTTTTTCTAGTCCGCCTGCATTGTTAATTTGAGCTTATCTAAGGAGTTCTTTGTAAACAACGAAGGTAATTACTCCGGGCGTGATCTCAAAAAGATACCAATATTATTTTAGTAAAGATACATGTAGCAAGTTTTCGACCGAACTATTTTGTCCTAGTTGTTATCAATCTTTATGATTTTGTAGGATTGCTAAGATTGTTTATTTTTTCAAAATTTCCTTTTTCGAAATCAAGATTCACATTATTGGGTGTCGCTATAAAGAACGTTCTCGCGCAAACCAGGACTGCTCATTTGAACATCTTGAAAACTCGCTAAATCTTTGATTTGTTATTTTCCTTGAAGTCAAAAATCACATCCGCAAAAGTGGTCGTGATTTCACGCATCCGAGTGACCCTAACTTCAAATCGAATTATCTTTGTGCAACCTTCGATGGAAATTGAATTTGTGATACTGGCATTTGGAAAAGAAAGATTTTAACATGCAGTCGCCATAGTTGCTTCAGCTTTCGGAATTTTATCCGATTTCCACAGACCTTGAGACGCATAGCGGTATTATTCTCAAAGAAATCATCTTGATTGAAAACCTTCAGTTCTCCCGCCAATTTAAAAACTCATTGGTAGTCGTTCACCATCCCAACTATGTCATTACTTTTTGTTATTCCGCTTCGTTGTTGTTCTTATATTTTTTTCATTCATTGGCGCACTAATTAAAATACTTTTTATGCTTGCTTTCAACAGGCCGAGAATCTTCTTCTGGATGAAAACAATAATATAAAAATTGCAGGTACCTTTTTAATTAAAATTTAAATCCCTGTCTTGCTAATTAAATCGAATATTAGCGCGTTGAAAGCTGTGTTTGCCCTGAGTCGTATAGTAATAATGTTTGCAGCTGAAATTTTACATTTAATAATAATAATAATAATACATAAATGTTTATACAGGAATAACCTATCAGTATGACAAGCATACTATTATAATTAGGGTCCTGTGCGTAAGGAAATTTATTGGAAAGATTGGCTATATATTCTCGAAGGAGTCCATCCCTTGTTCAGATGCCTTTTGGGGAGGTTGCTATTTACTGTTTAGTAAGATTGTAATATCTACGTGTGTAAAAACGAAAAATAGACGGGGGAATCGATCCCACCATAGAATTTCAGCAAGTTTTGTTCTTAAAGAAGCGAATAGTTCCAGATCCCCCTTATTCACTCTGTTCACCATCTTAGTATGAAAATCGAGATGGTATTCGCCGCATTTGGCCATGTTTTGCCAGTACCATCTGTCCTTCTGTAGGCATTCGTGTCTCCATAACCTTTGAGACTTTGATTTGAGACAGTAATTAGTGCCGAGCCTCGCTTTTTTCCATTTATGCCTAGTGAGCATGATGCCCAAACTATGATAATAACACAAAGTGCTTGCCCTGTGTTCCAAGTCACAAAACCATTTAAGCCTCTCCATTCGTTAAACCCAATACGGCTAAAAGAACGTGACATGTTCAACTTAATTAGATCTGTAATTACAAACCCAGTTGTGCATCTGCTTTTTGCCATATGTTATTGTTCCAGATAGTTTGACTGTAGGTGGAAAACTCAATGAAAAAAGAAGCAAACAGGCTGGAATGACGTCACTTATAGCAGGTGCTGCGTTGAGGGCGCAGATCTCAATGTTCTTCAAAGTGATCAGCCTCTTAAACTGTGGCTTGAAATTAGGGCGTTAATAATGGCAATTATGAAAACCGAAGGAATTTTGAAGTAATTGGAAAGATGTTTGTTTCCCAAGTAATTTCTGCAAGGATTCTCGTACCGTAATGGAAGCAGAGAATTTTATTTTAAGAACCGAACAATTTGTCTACCCGAAAATTCAATCAAATACAATCAAAAACCCTTTTTTACTGAAACCGTATTGTTGTCACTTTGTTGCATCACCTCGGCATTTCATATATTTAAATTTGTATACATATAGTATATGTAGGTATTTCTATTAAGGTACGAAATTAGCTTACTTGCAATGAATGTGCGATGTTGCCACATTTCATGAGCACTGGGCCATTTTCAATTGTTGCAATGGATCTAGGTTGTAGAAGAAATCCAATGCCATTGCATCAAGTGGTTTCATAAGCTAGAAGGTCAACTTAGGCTCAAACTCTCCCTCCTATTATTGCGACCTTGCTAGTTGAATCTGCTATAATGTTTTTTAGGCGCTGCCGCTTAACCCCTTTTTTCTTTTTAGATTTTGGGTTTAGCAACCGGTTTGAGCCCGGGTTTAAGTTAAAGACGTGCTGTGGAAGCCCACCATACGCCGCCCCTGAGTTATTTGAGGGCAAAGAATATAACGGACCCGCGACAGATGTTTGGGTAAGTAACAATACAAATTATGTACATTGAAGTTAAAGAAATAGTGGTCTCGTTAGATTTTCTGCGCTATTCTGTAAGAATCACTGCACAACACTGACTCAATCAGTGACAAATACAGCAGGAAATGTTGTAGAATATCTGGACAATTGACAATTTTAAGCTGGTTGTTTATCTGAAGTTTCTCCATTTCTTTAGCTGTAGTACCCGCGCATTGCTTCGCAGAATCAGCTGTACTACCCGCGTATATTTTCGCAGAATCAGCTGTAGTACCCGCGCATAGTGTTACAGACTCAAGCTTACTGGCTAAATGAAGCGAGGAAAACTGCAAAAGCTTTCATTGGCTTTCCAAAAACATGTTGTTCCATTTCAATTTTAAATAGTTATCCATCGAAAATCCTCAGATCCCTGCAATACATGCTATAAAGCCCAATGTTCCTTTTAATGCACAAGCGGATTTTTCAGTCTCTGTAGGTGTTATTGCTACAAGAATCGTGAAGCAATTGTAATAAGAAATCGTGTCATTGTATGACCTTTTTGATGTCACTGTTAATTTTTGTATCTGTAACTTGATAGCTCCACGGAAAGTAATTTTTCCAAAACTTTTGCCTTCCTCTGTTAAACTACTACACGTTTGAATTGCGATTGCTTAACTAGCGAATAATGTGCGATTGCTAGACAAATTAATCATCTTTGTACGGGGAAGGGTAAAAAGATTAGAAGGCATCGCTTATTGTTGATATATCGTAGTTATCTAACTGTTTTTTGCTGGGCTCCAATTTGATTGCCACTGTGTTATGGCTACGAGCCAGTCAATATCTTCAAATGCACATTACGGGACAAATCAGTTAATACAATCATTTTCAAAGTATAGACTGAACTTGATTTTCCTGTAAATGGCAAGTTATAGAGACTAACTATATCCCTAAAAAAGATAGAATAGCAGACAAATTTACATGTTAGAAATAGCATTCTTATTAATCTTGCTAACCAAAGTCATGTAAAACGCAATTTGCATCAAACGTTTTGGATTATTGTTTAAATGAAATGAGATTTATTTGGAAAAGTGTTAAAGCCTATTTTAGTTAAGTTGATGCATTGCAAAGAAATCGTGAAATAATGTCATTATTCCGTCAATTTAACCGTTAAGAGCTCTTTTGCAAAGTTTTCTGCGTGTAGTCTTGTGGTAAAACTCACAAATATGGACTACATTTGGAAAACATGTTTCTCAAAATATTTCTCTGAAAACTAAGAAATGAAACTTTTCAGATCTGGATATGTCTCTTAAGGGCCTTTCCCCTAAATTATATTTAATTTTTAGGTCTTCAAACAATTTTCCCTAAAGGTATATTTCTTCTCCAAACCTTTGATGAGGTCTTGCTTCTTAAAATTTTTCAAAACTTTATTTAAATTTTGCTTCCGTATTTCTCATAGCTTATTTCTGGTTTCCATAGCCATTCTCTGCATTTTGTTTTGATATATAACCATGTGGCTAGGGACTAGGGTTCTTTTCTTAGAGCCGTGCAAAGTCTCTCCTTTCTTTGAAATAATCCACAGTAATTTTTCAATTGAAAATATTTCAAATCAGTACACAGGTTGAGTAGTTTATTAATCGTGTGGCCGTCTTTCTCTATATTTAACTTTGGTAGTTTTGAGATGATGGTATATCACTGCAATTAACAATTAATTGGCTACGTATGTATCATTTTAGAGCATGGGAGTCGTCTTATATATCTTGGTTTGTGGCACACTGCCGTTTGACGGGAAGACTTTGCCAGAACTAAAATCACGAGTCTTGGCCGGCAGATTCAGGATACCGTATTTCATGTCTGAAGGTATGTTTTGGAGAATTCACCCCATTTCTCTTTCTGACAGCAGAACAGAATTTCAAGTTTGAATTGAATAAGATTGATTAAAAGTAGGGTAGATTTCTATATATAGAGTTGCATCCTGTTAAGTCTTACCATGGACTCTACTCAGACTGTCACCTAGTCAGAATAACTTTCAATTCCCTTTGAATTTTCAAGTCAAAAGTCATACCGGAGTTCAGTCGGACATTCGCTAAGTCAGATCATTTTCTTGAAGGTCCGACTGAAAGGAAGCACTCTGTTTGTTTGCTTTTCCTGAAGCCATCGTAACAGGTGTTATAATAACAGAATATTAACTTTGTTGATCATTAATTTATGTTTTCATTACCAGTGAGGTATTTGGAGGTATTTGGAGAATCGTCTTCTTCATTACCGCTTTTCAATCTTAACATAGCCATCATCATCACACGAAAAGCTTAGCTCTGTTTTTCTTAGCTAAATCAATTCTATCCATAGATTGTGAAAATCTCATTCGCCATATGTTAATTGTCGACTCCAACAAGCGTTACTCAATTGCACAAATCAAACAGCACAAATGGCTTATCCAGGGTGAACCCTATGAAGATCTAGCAGATCTTTCCGATCCTCGCGAAGAAAACACTAGTGTTTGTGTGTATAATGAGAAAGTGTTACAGCAAATGGAAAAACTGGGAGAGGACAGGGCCAAAATTATACAGGTATGCTGCAAATTTTGGACCTTGCAAAATATTTATGTTTTATCAAATTGTTGAAGGAGTCCTTTGCGTGCCCTAATATCTGTGTTCAGTCTCTACCATAAATCTGTGTTCAGTCTCTACCATATGTAAATAAATATTTTGCAAATTAAAATAATGATAACAAGCCTTAGTTAGTAGCAATTCCATCCGAGTTTTAAGGAAATTTGCCCAAAAATTCTTAAATAGCTTAGCTGTATTCGATTTACAACAAACTTGTTTTCCCCATATGGTAATTCAGCAATGGGAGTTCATAATAATAATTCAATCATTTAGACAGTTTGGTTTTCTCATAAGCTCATATTCTACAACGAAACTATGTGATACAACAACAAGCAAACGTTAGCATCGTCATTAGCATCAACATAATGATAAAAATAATATGCTGTCTCTAAGGCCCTGGCCAAAACGAATAAAACATCGGCATAAAACATCATCCAACATGGTTGCATAAAACATGTTTTGTTCGTTTGGCCGCCATGTTTTACGATGTTTTACGATGTTTTATGATGTTTTGCAAAATTTTACTCCATCAAAAATTTCGTAAAACATCTTTTATTCTCATGTTTGATCAACATGTTGCGTTCGTTTGGCCACCCCTTAAAAAATTTGTTCTACGCACGCAAGTGCAGTAGGTTAAAATTCGGCAAATACAACGCAATAACTGTAGTTATTTCGTAGACTGACCTTTTTCCTGTAAAAGCAAGTAGCTATTTCGTAGAGAACCTTTCAAACAAAATATTTACCCTGAACCCAGCGAAGATATCGGTGTTATTTTGTAGGCTTTGCAAAAGAAAACTTTCGATTCACTATATGGCTTGTATCAGATTTTGCTGGAAAAGCGTCGAAAAGAACAGCGATCTTTTGACAAAAGTGGCTCGAACGAAGCTATTGACATTGATAATGAATACGTTCATATCGAGGGCTTGCCTTTAGAAGCAGACAGTAGCCAGGGACCGTGTGCTACCTCGAAGAACATTCCGGAAAGTGTTCCGATCGGCTCGGTCTTTTCAAACGGTGATGACCTCAATGGAAATCGTCCGGATTTACAAAAATATTTATCATCTAGACGTCATACGTTTGCGGTTGCGTTGAACCCACAGGAAGTCGAGCGAATTGCCGTCCAGACCAGTGATACTATAAACATACCTGAGATATCACGCAGATCACCCACACCCCCACCTGGAGAACAACGAAAACTGTCATACAAAGAACAATTTCTGCCGTGTCCTGCCGTCTTGCAAGTGCGGCCATCATATGATCGACGCGCATCAGATGGCTCTGCATCTATCCAATCAAGCATAGCTCAGTTTCATGCACTCCGCAAGGCCCGCAAGGCTTTTAATCAAGTTTCTAACCATGATGACTCGAGTGGTGGTAGCAACCAAAGTAGCATGGAACAGCTACTCGGAGTACCACCTTTCAAAGATGACGATAGGGATTCTGGTTCTGATCAGGAGCCTGATCTTGAGGCAGCTGCTAGGTATTTGAAAGGTCGTGGAAGGCAGCAGCGACACACTCTAGGTTGCGTAATTGAGCCCTCTGCTGGCTTTGCGGAGAGTAACTTTTCCGACGGTTTCTGTGCACTTCCGCAGCGTAGAACAGCGTTAGTTCCTACACGAGAACGTGAGCGTGCAAGTCCTATTCCTTATTGCCCAACCATGGGGGCGTCAGTTGAAACACGTTCGCGTTACCACCGTCGATCGTCTGAGGGTAATACTGGTGCAGTTCTCAAAGCTAATCTTGGGCAAATTGGCGAGCATCCTGACCCAATGAAGCATTTACAAGCAGAATTTATGAAGCTGCAGCAACTTTACGGAAACAGATCCGAACAGCCAAGCATGCGCCAACGAAGAAACCAGAATCAGAAAGATCCGCAGCTCCGCAAAAGAGACACCCCATCAAGACATTCATATCCAGCCTACCAAGACATGGGCGTGGCAAGCTTCGAGGAAGCAATGACCCAAGATGATGATGACACTTCGCCTACGGAAACAGCAATCAAGGAGCCAAATTCGGAACATATGATACGTCATCAGCAGGACGTTCTTATCATGCTTCGATTAAAACAAGAGGAGGAAATGAAAAGATTGCGACACGAGCAACTGCTTAAGCACAAATTGCTATTAAAACGACAGGAAGAAGAGCAAAGGGAATTCATACGTCGTGCATCTGGTGGAAGTCCTAACTTGGAAGCGACTATTGAGACATTTTTGAAAATGAAAGGCTTAGCACCGGAACAGAAAGTGGCCAAGTCTGAAATAGGCGCCCCAGTCTCTGCAACCTTCACACAACAGCCAGAGCAGTTACAAGAGCAGATGCAGAAGTTGAATTTACGGATACCGGACATGGCGTTCACCTCCGTGGGTAGTGACGCAACTACTCAGGTAAACCCAGTACCTTTCCACTCGCCTTTCTCTTCCCGTCAGTCCTCTACGCCTACAGTCCCAGAGGAGACACACCTAAGAGGGCATATTCGCCAGAAATCGGCGCCAGCAGGAGTACCATACTCTGAACCAAGCAAGCAAATGGAAGTTGACGTGTCTCGTACAGGCTCTGATTCTGAAACATCAGGTAGTAACGGTTTTCCTAGTGTACAGCAACCGCCGGAGTTTCCACAACCAAGCTTGTTCTTTCCTTTTGCCATACACCCACTCTATGCCGCAGCCACTGCCGCACAACCGACTAGCCCGTTGCTAGGTGGCCATAATGGATTAAACAATGCATCAATGTCACCGAGAATGCCGCGTACATCGAGTACTTCACAGACTAATAGTAATTCGAGCATAGGAACCAATGCGTCGAATTATTGGACAAGTTTTCTGCAAGAGTGTTCTGAAAAAGCCCTTGAAAACCAACAGGTCACACAAGAGAGTGTGTTTTATAATAATAACTCTAGTGAAACTGCTCCAAGCAAGGACACTACGCACCCTCTTAGGACAGCTATTAGTTATGATATGATATCGGAAAAGGAAATCGCATTTATAGTGGCCCAGATACAGCTGGCCCTCGATGCCCGGCAGCCGAGTGGATTTGATTATAACAAGTCGGATTCTTATTTCTCTCTGTTTGGCAATGGCGTGCAGATGGAGATCGAGGTATCGAATGTACCTGGGAGTGACCTAAATGGTATCAAGCTAAGAAAGGTTGATGGAGACACGTGGGTGTACAAAAGACTCTGTAATGAACTTCTTTCCGTCATCAAAGTTTAAAGAGGTAGAATTATTTGAAAATTAAATTAATAAATTTATTTCAAAGATGTATGATAGAAATAAAGTTAGACGCTATATGACATTGTTTTCAAACTTTGAGTTAGAACTAATGTAGTTTAACAACAGACATAAACTTAACGTCCACGGTATTCAGCTGTTGTGTTATGCTTGAATTAGGACCGAAACTTAAAAATCACACCTTAATAACAAGTGTTTATGTTAGGGAGCAGTCTGAAGGATCTCTCTGAACGTTGCTTGTCTTTCCTTTGTCTGGAAAAGCTGATCCACATTATTCAATCGACTAGCTTTTGTTTCAATGTCCGAAACTACCAGCTTTCTCAGAATTATTTCGCCTGATGAAGTCTTTCTTTGCAGCAATAGTGCAACGCAAAATGAGGAAAAACGCAATAAAATCTGGAGTACTTCAACCTCTTATAATATTTGAGAAATGTTTAGTTGGGTGAAAATTGTGTTTGTTATGTTGGCCCCAATTTTTTAGGCTCTGACTGTACAGTGTTGTCTTTTCTTGGGTACAGCAAAAAACAATTACATAACATTTGTATCACAAATTACGACCAATTTTAGTACTGCTTAATGCTTTTCTCATTTAACCATTCGAAGAACCCATTTCCCCCTGCATGATCTAGAAAGAGATTCTCAACATATATTACAGGTCTTGTGTCAGGCATGTACTCGTTTATTGGCGCTAATAACATTTATTGTTTGAGTATACTATGGCCTGACTAAGTCGTATTTCTACTGAGCTAAACTTTATTTTTGTCTAAAAATAGAATTTGAAAAAAATTGGCTAGAAAAAGGCAAATGGTGGATTTTTAAAAAACCTTAATCAAATTGAATTTTATTTTCTACAAGTAACAGAATTAACAATACAACTTTTCCGAATTCTTTTGCGTCGAAACTTCTTGCTTTTTGGTTTATTTAAGTTGTATTTGCTTTGCATAGGTAAAGTCTGATACAGTGAGTTGGATCTAAAGTATTTTTCCAATGTTTGTTTTAAATTGAGTCCGATACAAAGAAGTGCTGCAAAACCTTCCAACCCTTATATAGCCTACTAACTTTGTCTGAAACTAAATCCTTCTATATTTTGGTCCACTTTGGAGCTTGTCTGACAAGCTGCACCAGTCTCCCCATAATCTTTTATGATATTTCGTTTAGTCTTCGTTTCTTCGCTGCTTTGCCACCAGACTTCGTTAAGACGATAGGATATTTCGTTACGTCGCAGTAAAAGCGCCAAGTTTGTTTTTAAACACAACTCCCTCACACGTTACTGTGCCTCTACTCCTGTCATGCTTTTATTTTAACATAACACCATACTTGTATTCTAAACGCGATCTTATATGAAAGTTAATTTTCGACTATGGATTCTACTTACATAAAAATAAAAAAAGTTTTAACATTCTGAGACTGACCAAAAATTTCAAATTCACTCTTAAGTTCAAACAAACCGACTAGTCTGTATTTCCATATGACCCCTCTACATACACGCTAAATGGTTTATCCTGCCCAATATTTATCATAATCTCTTTGGCACAACGCTAAAAGGAACAGTCAATAAATAAATACTATTGAATTAGAAAAGACATTATAAATGAATATATATATATATAAATATATATAAATGAGACTTTAAAATAGCAATTGTTACGTTGATTGTGAATGTAAAATATATTACTGGATGATTTGTTTTTATTTTATTATAATTATATTGATTTTAATTCTTCTGATAGTTGTTATTGTTAATATTATTATTGTTGTTGTTATTTTTAGTCTAATTTCACTTCTTTATTATTTTCATTGTTGTTCGTATTTTAATGGTAGATTAATGATCTCGGTCTTGTATGATAGATGACTTTGCGTAAAATACCCTAACGATCTAAAGTCTTTGATTTCTCTGGTGTGTGGTTGTTTAATACTGTTACTTACTGTTTCGATGGAATCGAAGGATCTTGGAAAGAATGTTTACTCAGTCTTTGATACGAAGCAACTCTTTACAGGAACACAACTTACAACAGGGGAAATGAGCAACGCTTGGTTAGAGGATTAGAATACTCCTGTGCAACAGGCCCGGTAAAAACCGTCCCTGGTGTACAGTTTCCTGACCGGGAGGTCCCTTTCGAAAAATTGAATGGCCCGAACATTTTTCATTTCACAAGTCCCCTTCAATCTGAAGTTTTTGTTCCCAGTCAGTCTTGAGTTCATCCTTAAGAAGTTTGTTTCCCTGCATTAAAATGAAGGGATGTTCTCTTCAATAGTTCTTTTTGATGCCAATTATTCCGGTCACCCATTTCATGCCAGTCCAAAAAAATTACTTTGGCCATTGCCAGATTTACTTGCTATCCAGGTTTACTTGCGTCACACAAGGGTTTATGATAATTGATCTTTCTCTCACAGGGAAGAGTTTACGCCCTCTTAACCTATGCCATAGATATCAACCGAAGAGGAACGGGCCGAAGAAGGGAGCTTTGCAAGGGTGGGGCTTTTGTAAAAGGTGCCGCGTTATGGAGGGGACTTTGAGCCTATAAAGTACAGGAACGATTTTATAGAGCATGAATCAATACTTAATAACGACGAAATAAAATGCCCTTTTTAAGGAGGGCCACCTTATCAGCAACGGGCTAAGAGTGTATTTCAACCCATTCTTCTCATTTTTCACTTTTGTTGAAATATTTTTACCTAAGTAATGATCTGGGCTGATCACATATAATTATTACATGTATATTATCGTATCCATTGACTATTGCAGTAAGTCTCTCTACTCTAGTTGTATGAAAATAGAATAGAACTAATGATAATAGAATAATTTTTGAGAAACAAAGGAAACAATCATTTGACGGCTAAAGTTCTATAAATAGAGGGTAAGGGTGCCTAAAGAGGGTTCTTACAGAGCTAAAATTAGAATTTTTCTTAACAGGTCGGGGTTCAATCAGAGTTGCAATTTGCGAAGGGGTAAACTACAGAATTTTGAATGTACTTCACATATTTACCTAAAAGAGCTGCCAATAATGAACTTCAGAAATATCTCCTCAGTTCCATAATTTTGTCAACGAAGACAAGAAAGCCAACATTAAATTCTTTGGTTACTTGGAAATGACTAGGCTTATCTGCCTAGTGCGTCCTCTACCTCCAGTGTGAACAAGAATTGGTGCTCAGTGTTAAGGCCAACAATGAGAAAACAATTATATAGGTAGATGCATAATTTTCTATTCAGAATGGGGAAAATATCGAAACCCTACTGCGGGCCTCTGGAAATGAAGTATATGGTTCAAAGAAGACAACTCAAATTAAAACATACTCATTAGGCCTATGCTCTGTTTCTATATCAAAAGATATGTTTCTACATCTTTGTTTCTATTTCCACATTCACTTTATTATCTAGGGTAATTTGAAAACTCACCCTTCTCGAAACTATCAAAAGATCTTTATAAAGTAGAAGTATGCAATAAAGAATAAAACATTAGCTACTATTCTCGCATGCTTTTTTGCAAAACTGCGAGGAGAAGTTGATGCAACGTTGCATAATAATCTTCAAGCGAAAGAACTAACACTGTACTTTTCACGTTCCTTTCCTAATCCACCATTCTTTTTGCTTTCAAAGCCACGAGGGAAAATAGGAGGGCCGAACAGATGAACATTAAGGGCTCTTTATAATTCTCTATCTACAAGGTTTTACAAAAATTGGGAAATTGCATTCATTTTTCGCCCCTTTCTCAGCAAAGCTATGTTGTGGGTGATTTTCGTTGATATGGATAGTTGATTTTCATTGCCAAACAGCAATGCTTTATGAGGAGAAGTACTTTACAATGAATACAATTAATGTCGTTTGAGTAAGATATTACATCAATGGATACTGATCATAATAAATTTTGGGAAGGATTGTAGGTCCATTTCAAATTCTTTTACTTGGCTCTGATGAAAATTGGTTTTACGAAACAACTTAACGAAATCAAACAGAATTTTCAATTTTCGCATTTAGTTTCCCTGTTTACCTAAGAAGGCTCATTTTTGTGAAAATTATGAAACCTTTTTTCCCAAAAGTTGCTGGCGGCCTCGATTACGTTATAAGAAATGACAGTGAAGGAGTCGGTGAATGAATCACTTTCTTTACTCTACATTTCCTTATCCAAATTTCTTTCTTTGCTACGTCATTTCCTACCATCGAAGGTACCTTTCATCTCGTTTTCACAAAGAGGCTCAGTAAATGTCTATTGTTTCTTTGAAGTGAAAAAATTTTCACATCCGTGTGAAGATGGATGAACTTAGGAAAGAGAACGAGGCGACAAAACAGCGGTCAAGAAATAGCAACATCATCCAAAAAGTAAAGTTGCCGGAGAATCACGAAACCAAATATGAATTGTATAATCCAGGGCTTACATCCTTCGAGAATTTAATGCGCAAGTTTGATATGAAATTTGCTCTGTGATTTAGAAGTATTTTCAATTTTCTAATAACCTTCCTCCCTGATGATTAAATGTACAGAAGTTTTTCTGCCCTTATTATCCCCCCTCCCCCTCCCTCCTTCACTGCATACTAAGTTTCTATGTGTACAGACAAAGTTCTTCCACGTTCAAAGTGGATGCCCTTTAAACGAGTGATTTCAGTGTTTTATTTTTTCAAACATAGAACCCTCAGAAATAGCTCTGCTTTTTATTTTTTTCCAAATCGTTTTCATATCCAGGCTGATTCGATAGCCCTCCACCGCTTGTTCCAGCCTCCCGATTATCGGAGAATTTCGAAGTCAAAAAGAAAACAAGATGAAGTTCATAGAAATCCTTTTCTTTTCTGCACTGAATTAAAAACTGTATAATTACCAACTTCTCTGACAAAAGATGACATAAAATTTAAGAGATGACATAAATTCTTGCTTACAAGTCTTATTTCACAAATTAATCTTGGATTAGTGGCACGACTTTCTGTGGTACAATTTATTTGTTAAGAGGCACGGAAAGAGGCAATTGCTTGAAAAACTATCATTTGAAAGTGTGTGTTACTATTCAATCATCGGCGCTCTATTGTTGGAAATATTTCCCAATATTTTTTCATAGTTTTTGTAGCCCAGTCTCTACAGTTGTAAACAAGAGATCAAACATTTATCTTGCCTCCCAGATCCAGAAAAATCTGACCGATGCACATTTGCTAAAGAAAAAATCTGACCATTGCACATTTGATAAAGAAAAAATAAAAAGAAAACAGTTGCTTGAAAACAGTGTACCATAAATGCACGTAGGCCTCCAATATCATTAGTTGAGATAGTCTGGCTTTGAAGTAAACATGTTAATTGCCATGAAACAGCACATGTGAGAAAGAATGAGCAGTTGAAGACTTTGGATATGGTAATGTTAGTTTTAGGGCAAATGCTGACTTAGTTTCACGTACGCCAGCACCAAGGGCAAGATTATTTAATTTTTACGTATCTTCGTCAAGACGAAATCTTATTTGGCCATATTAGTTAGTTGTCGCTTCAGGCTGCCAAGGATGACATTTTTCTAACTAGGAAAAACACCAGTCAATATGGTCTCAGATCAGTACGTTACTATGGAGCAAAATGCTGGAATGGCATTCCTGTAGAAATAAAAAAGTCACCATCAATCAAGATGTTTGGTCAGAAACTAAAAACTTTCCTGTTTGAGCATAACTATTAAATCAGATTATTGATAGTCAATATTTACCCAGAGTTTTTTAAAATGTTTTTGAAATGAGAGGGTGCTCTCCCCCCGATTAGCTTAGCTATTGAGAGAGTTCCTCCTTAAGAATTTCCCTTCAGACAAATCCTCTGGTGTCATGTATCCTTATCCCTTTATGTGTGTCATTGTCATTTTAATTTATATGTAGTTATTTATTATTGTAAGTTTTTAATTTAGAGAGTGTTTGTATGTAGTGGAATTTTGAAATGAATGAATGAACAGAAGCTTCTTTATAACAATGAACCTGAATCAACGAAGGAGGACCTTAAATCTGGAACAGGTTCCAATAGCACCTCGATATACGCAAATACCTATATTTTTGTGATTACGTCTCTTTTAATGCGGCTTCGTGTTTTATTTGTGCCTCTTCCCTTTAGCGGCTAGTCGAGTATCCAAAAATTTCTTTCTTGACAAAGCTCTTGTTTTGCCAATCGGCTTGTTGCAAAAAACGTAAAAATGTTTATCACAATGTTTATTTTGCCAGATGCTTGTAAGTTTTCCGAATAAAATTTACCGCTAATCCAAAAGCCAGAGGCCGCTTTTCTTGATACAAACTTTCTCGCCTTTGTGAAATATAACAATTCATTTCGATTCTCACTTACACTCAATGTTTTTATTTTGAACGTTATTTGTGACGTCGCTTTTTACCAAGGCACTATTATGACATGACAGTTAGACTTATTACTTATCAGCTTTTACATCAATAACAGGCAAGACATTTCGTGACCAGTCTCTTATCAATCTTTCGTTATCAAGGGGTTTTTTTAATTGAAGACATTCTGTTTGCCTATATTTCACCTCTCCATTTTAAGTGTCTTTACAATATTGTCACTGAATATCCCGTAATGCAAATGGTGCATACTTATCCTTACCCATTGCACTTTGTCCAGTGACATTCACATTATTTTTTAAGAGTGAATTTTTCAAAAGTGTTTAATCTGGATAGTGGTAAAATTTAATAGTTATAGCCAGCATCCAATTCAAATGGCAGTTTGACTTATTTATTATTTACTTACTTACTTAATATTTTTTAGTTTTTTGAGCAAACAAGATAAGCGTGACTTTGACGCAAAAAGTTTGGGAAACACTCATGAACTTTGTATTGTGCGTGTATATTTCGTTTCCTACAATGTCTTTTTGATGAAGAAAGACATTTAAAAGGATTTGGACTTTCTTTTTAATGATAATTAAAAAAACTTCAGGCTAAGATATACAACGTTTATTAAACATAAAGGCTCAGTAAAGATCATTCTTATGAAAAATTTGTTTATGTTGATATTGCTTCAGACAAGTCATGGCAGATAACGTGGTTTAATCATAGTAGGTCTCTAGCAGGCCCCTGGCTACAAATCGACTAGAAAAAAATTGGTTGATTGTGAATGCAGCTAAATCTAGTAAACTGTCTCATGAAGCAGCCCCCACCCTCCAGAAAGTTCTGCAGTTTAAAGTACGCAGTTCAAAATTCTCAAATCTGCAGGCTACACGAAACCTTGTAATGCGAGTGCTGATGTATTTGAAGGTATATCGCTATTGCCATAATTGAAAAGTATAGACGAAATCCATCACTGTCACAGAGCCTTCCTGCATAATTATTTCGCCAGCATTTCACACCAGTTCATTCAAGCCAATCAGCTGATTCGCGCTTTGTTCCCAGGTTGAAAAACCTTCCTGTTAAGGTATTCGCCCGAACGAGATATAAAAAATTCAATATGCCAAGCTCTATCTGTAATAGACTACTCCTCTAGGAGTGACAAGCAGGGCTTTAGGATTTAATGAAACCGAATAAGAAAGAAAATGTTTCCTTTCGAGAATATGTCCAGCCGCTATCCATTCACTCACTTGAACTACCGCTATGGAGGAGGAAATGAGTTTTCCAAATATTGCGGTAATAGTGATTTTAGGTATCCTGGTATAGAGACTCAAAATGCGTGTCAAAGTGAACATTACCTATGTGCCTCATCAGAGCAAAGGCATTCTGGAAGTGTGACCTCAAATGGCAGTGAAGAACTAGAGACTTTTTCTCAACAAAGCCACTTGCCGAGCACCGGGAGTTGTATGCATGGGAAAGCTTTGCCAGTCACTGCTTTTGAGAGGGGAGACCGTCACCCCAGTGAAATGTGGTACCATTTCACCGATCAAGTAGTTTTAGAGGACAAAGACATGGAAAGGGACCAGGTTCTCCAAGAGAATATACAGACCGCTTCAGACCATGTATATTGGACCAATCTTGGAGAAATGGAAAATATTTGCAGCTCCAACGGTGATTTTGACGCTGTCAGGGGCGACAGAAAAATTAGCTATCATCCACGTGGAAAGGACCATCTGTCGAAAATTAAAACAACCAGAAAGGATTGCAATTCATATTTTGATTCAAAGGATCCAAAGAACTTTAAAGGTATTTATACACATAATGGAGTATTTTACATTTTTAAAAGAATTTTCTTTAGTTGAAGAAGACTCTGGCCGGTGAATTGCTTTCCGTTCAAATTTTATTTGCTCTCACTCTTTCATAGCTGTAAATTTTCTAACCTGTTCGTTCCTCTCCTTAAGTTCCTTTACCTTTTCCTGTTTCTAAAAACGACATAGTCTTTTCGAAAATATATCCATTTGACTATTCTTGATGTTTCCAGAATAGTCAACTGGATATATTTGATAAGACTCGAAAAATTTGCTTATTTAGATTCTTGTGGTTAAATTAGAAAAGTCTAAACAATTTATTTTAACATCTTAATGCCCACTAACATGCACGAACACTCTCTAGTTTCTTTCTTCCAATTCTTGCACTCTTTTTTTATAAAAAAGCCTGATTATAATTGTCAAGGCTCGATGTTCTCATTTTCGGATGTTCTTGATTTTGAACTTACTCATCGCTGATTTTAAACAGCAGGGTTAAATGATTATAAGTTGCTGGTAAAATCTGCTTTGTTTTGTTAGCACAAGAGAAAACTATCGAATACATTGTTTTTTTCCATTTTCCAATTTGAGGCTGGGCATGTTGTAAAGCTGTTCCCATTATGATGGCAGTTCTTACCTCGGTGTTTTTTGAAGCTTATTCTTATAAAATTGGTATCATTAAACATTTACTTTAGAAATATCCATAATTTATATTGAAAGAAGACGAGAGAGAATTCCCACAGCTGTTTATCTCTTATTTACCATTTATGAAAGCGCATTCATAGAGTCCAAAATTTTCCTTATCAAAAGAGTAGCATAATTCTGGAATAGCCATTGTGCGAGAGCAATTTTTTTTTGGGGGGGGGGGGAGTGGAGATAGTATATAAGGAAATATTTTTGTGTTTGTGCCGTTTTTCATCATTTTTAATTGCGTTGAAATATGAAAGTTTGAGACCATGAATTACAAAATTGAAGTAATTTCAACAACTTTTTGCAACTCTGAAGGTACACATACCTCAGCGAAAGATTTGGGTCGGGTGACTTCCACTCTTTGACCCACTCTTTCGTTGAGGCCCTGGTACCCAGGGTAACACCAAAACAACTATTATATTAAGGTATCCTGCAAATTTCTTTCTTATCATTGTTAAAAAACACAGGGTTGAAATAGCAGAATAAGCATTTTTTGCGTTCAGAAATGAAATACGTTAAGCTCTGCTTCTTTGAAGAATCACGTTTGCCTGAAAGCGTACGAAGCAAAGGCGCAGTGGCCATGGGATTGGGTGGTGCTTCTGGGAACGCAAAAAGTTCAATACCATTTATCCCAAACTAATGCTTTATTCCAGGTATTATATAAATTTGTTGGAAAATTTGACATTATTTTCTTTATTAAAATTAAGATGTCACTTGTGCCACAGCATTTACACTCTTTTTTATAAGAACCAGAAAATTTAAGCTGAGGCCGACTGTTCTTAATTTTTGCGAAAATCTGATGCTGGATTGTTCTTATTCTGTTCTTAAATTAATAGGGTTTAAGCAGTGCCATTGCTAGCTTTTTTGCTCTAGGGAGGTGTGCAGGCCTCATTTGCGAACAAAGTGTGTGAGATTCACCGAAAAAGCACCCAAACATGGCTAAAATATCTTCGTTTATGAGATAAAGCATTGTTCCAAATTGCATTTTGTTATAGCTCAGCCTCAGCTTGTGCTTATAAAACTGTTCTTATAAAAAAGAGTATGTAAATTTCTATTCTCTACTGTATAACTCTGAATGCAAATTTTGGAGACTTTGGCATCCGTTCTTCTACAAACGTGTGACGATTTCTTTAACATGCATAGTATCACTTTTCTTGGACAACACACTCTTATCCATAATTGCGCAAGATATTCTTTTCGAATAACTATGTCAACTCATGGCCTCTTTTGGGGAGTTATGAAGTCCCAGCATACATTAACTACAAAAATTTCATCGTGACTAAATTCAAAATGAGACGAAATTTTGTCACGACGAAATTTTTTGCATTTGAGATTTTTGAGAATTCGCATCGAAAAACTATAACACGAGGTCAAGAATCAAATTTATGTATCCTTTTGATCTATTCCTTGAAACTCGCGTCATTCCTCATTTACATAATCATCATGATTATCTTTATCGTAGGCATCATCATCATCATCATCATCATCATCATCAACATCATCATCATTGTCGGTTCTTGAATTAACTTTCCTTTTCACGATCGTTCAATGAAAATAGTTCTAACTCAATGGCGTAACGAGAGGCGGATGCCACCACCAATGGCAAATAATCTCTTTGGTTTGGTTTAAAAAATGGCGCTATCTTGGGTCAAAAAGGGTCAGGAGGACGCCACCCCTAATGGCAAATAATCTCTTTGGTTTGGTTTAAAAAATGGCGCTATCTTGGGTCAAAAATTGTTAGGAGGACGCCACCCCTAATGGCAAATAATCTCTTTAGTTGACTTGCTAAATGTTTTCTGCTCAACTCGCCTTTGCCCAAACCCTCCCCTCCCCCCCAAATCTTACCACCCTGGCATGCTACTGTTCTTACTGTGCTTCGTCGCCGGTTTCAAAGGATTCCATCTCTGTCTTTTTTAACTCAACTGACTATTTTTTATTCTTCAGTTCAAAATGTTTGCTTTTTTCACCCAAATTTTGAACTCTACGGGAAGCACAATTTCGAGACCAACTTTTCTTTTGGAGATCTTTCCGAATTTTGTGCTTATATTCACACTAATGACTTTAATTATGCTCTGTTTATAAGCTTCCATGCCTTAGAGATATAGAGTAGAGACTTTTTAAAAGCATCTCTTCTTTTGACTCAACCCTTGCATTAAATTGGGACATATCCCGCTTTAAATTGGCTTTTCCTGACATGAGGTTCCGTGTGAAAAAGTTATCTGGGGGATTAAGCCAAAGTCTGAAAGGGTGCTCAAGCTCCCATGTCTCCACGAATTTTGCACCCCTATAGGATTGAGTATAAAGCAACCTTCATGGGTTTGTCACTTAAGATTTTGATAATAGGTTGCTATTTTTGTGTTATAAATCCACGACGAAATTTTGAAAAGTTGTCCAAAATTTTGTTCGACGAAGTTTATCCGCCGAAAATCTATCTGACGAAATTTTTTCTTGCTAATGTAACTTTCTTTACAGAATTAGGCTGCTGCATCAAATCTGAAAACAAGGCAGCCAGAGATATCACTCTGAATACTGTGGCTCTCGTCACACCATCGTACCGTGATAAACCCTTTGCACCTGTCAATTGGGTTTGGAATAGAGCTATCGCTCAATAAATTATATTAGCTTACCCCGTAGGTGATGTTGTTTTAAATCAAAAAACTATTAAATCACATTAGGTGGTAAATAGAATCGTTTAACCCTGCCAGTGACCTTCTCACGTGATCACGTTATAATCTTTCACATGGTGACCCAGCATGAGGAATGTTCTTACACACGTTCCATTGGTCCTTCGCGATTTCTTTCCCCCATTCTTCATCCTTTGACATTCTGAGACTCTGGCAGCAAGGGTAGCCTTGAGCCCTCATGAAAAAATTAGGTGGAGATTAAGGGGCTCAGCCCCCTTTCGGACTTGTTTAGTGGGCTGTCAATTAGTAAGGCTAATTTTTAATTCTCGGTTTGATTCGTTAAAACATAAAAACCATGGTATGAGATGTTCTTGTAGATTGATAGAGGATAATAATGTGCGTTTTGCGCTAATGACAACGAATAGGCATGGGATGAAATGTACCTACAAGGAAACAGAAAATGCAAATTATTAAGTTTTTTCAGTATGAAATGAAAGTCAACAAGAGTCTGCGCCTATGAAAAATCGTGAATATTATCCCCCTTTTAATTCTGAATGTTCTTTTATAACTTGCACTGCTTTGGTGCTGTCTAATTGGTTGTCAAAGTTTTTTAAGGAATCTAGGTCTACATAATCGACTTTGTTTTGGGGGAGAGGGGGTGTGGCGCCAGTCGTTTCTGCCGAAAACCGGATTATTCAACAGGGAAACTATTTCCTGTTTTCTCGTCGCTGCACTCTCTTTCTTAAATGGTATATCTTAGCCAGTCTTAACACAGTCTTAACATTGCTTTTAGGATTCGATTACATGGCTCTCATTTTATGGTTATAATAATTTATGCATCCGGCACATAACAGACATACCAATCAACCTAGTAGGCAAATGAATAAAAAATACATGGAAGATGTTTCTCATGTACTTTACCTTCAAACACAGCTTTCATTTCTAACTGAGCATCCATTTTGTTAATGCAAAATCTCCCTCCTAGAAATTTTGCAATATTATCACTAAATAGTACCCATAGTAATACTGCATATTTCTTCAAATGGTACCCATAAAATGTACCCCTAAGTCCTAAACTATGACACATCCCAGCACCTTCAAACATGTCAAGATATCCCCCCCCCTCTCCTCCCCAAGCCCGTTTTACATAAACATCAAGCATTCTACAAAGGCTCAATCAAAACAGATACTACAGCTCATACTCACTAAACCATTTTATGAAAAATAAGTTATCAAACTATTATGGGGTGCATCTAGACGCGAACATCCTCAATGAATATATCATTGGTTTGACAATTTTCAGCTATTTTTTTATTATTCTTTTACATAGCTTTGGAAATTATTCAATTTACTCTTTCTGTTTTACAGAGGATAGAAATGGTGGAGCAAAACCCAAGAAGAAAAGATATCGGCCCTTTGCCGCACAAAGGGAACGAGAAAGACTTATGGTGATGAATGCAGCGTTAAAAAAATTGAAGATGTGCTTGCCTTTCGAGCAGCAAAAACAAAAACTGTCTAAGAAAGGGATACTCGAGATGGCGTCGCTTTACATAAAGTTCCTCTCACATACTCTGGAGCGAACAGACTCTATTTCGAGCGTACGAACGGTCAACCTAAACAGACATAATTACATAACTCAAGGTTCGAATTACTCTTAGCAACTATTGCTGGTGATTTTTCAAGACAGGCCGTATTTAGGTCGTCTCAAAGTGCTGGTTACACCGAGTACCTAGTGTACCCAGTGAGCCTACGCAGATGTAAGCAGATAAAGGAACAACAAAAATTTAAGTTTGTAGATGAAATCAACTCAAGTCATTGTTATTCCTTTGTCACCTTTTAGACAGTTTTTTAACTTTGGTAGTTTTTATTTACTCCTACTGTTCTTTTATTGTACATTTTAGAATGAATTTAAATGAATATTGTCACTATGGTTAGATAATGCAAAAATATCCTTTACTTGAAAAGTTTTCATTTGTTTCTGGGATATCTCACTAGAAATCTTTGGAAGAGCTTCCAACAAACATTTTGAAAATTGCAACCAGTCAAAATGCAACTTCGGATGATATAACCTTTCTTGAATTGATATCCACTTAAGGGACTTAACCGCAACCAAATTTTAAAGGGGCCAAACGACAGGCCAGAGGTCCTTTTCCCCCCCCGGCCGCGACACCACAAATCCAGTTTCCGTCAACATTTGCTGTATTAGAAAGCATCCCTATTGCATCCAAACACCCCTGACATAACCCTATGCGAAAGTGCCTTCAGTATTTCTTGAATAGAGACTTATCTACATAATAACACATACCTGGAACGAAAACAGTGCTTTGAGACAATCGCAAACCTCAAGAGAGTATTACCCCGACAAATCTCTTTTCCTTAGAGATTTTAAAACAAAAAGAAAAACAAGAAGTATCAATTTCTAGAAATAATGTCACACCTCTCGTGCGTGGTTTAATTATTACATAAAGTTGCACGATTTCGTTTATTAGACATAATTAGCTTATAAATGCATTTTGTTTTTCCTTCAAATTCCTGAATAAATTTCCGGTTACCTTGTTAAGACCAGCACGTTTGTAACAAGGCATTACTAACGCGAAAGCAACAAAAACATCATGACGGCCATATGCAGATAAGATCTTGCAATGATAGGACCTGTTTATACAAATTTATGAAGATGCCATTCAGGGAATTATATCTGTAAGTACTTAAACTTTTCGTCTTTTTCATGCAAGCACTTTATGAACGATGTTTTATTATGGAGTTTGAGTAACTGGAAAAATCCCTTGTTCTGATGTATCCCCTTGCAATTTCTTTCGACGGCATAAACTGAAACGACGCGGTTTGAGCGATACAGAGATCTCGTTCTTCGCTTTTTGCCACAAGAAAATTCAGCTCATGCCCAGCTCGTGTCCATCATTTAATTCTATTTTAAACTTTTTAGTTTTATTTTGTTGATTCTTGTAAAGAATTTGCAGATAGAGTTCTGACTTGAGGATCCAAAACAAAGCTCTTTAGTAGATGCTAGGCTGCAATCTCGAGGTAGACCGAAGAACGTTGTTGGGAAGTAGTCAATCTTCTCACGTATATCAACTTCACGATGTTTTTGTTATCAACATCGTTTTGAAAAGTTTTTGAGGTAACTTATGAAGGAAGTAAAAAAAAACTATGAAAATAAGCTATTTCTATTGCAGATTTCAGATAAGTAAGCCCCTCCTCGTATCCCAGGGGGTCACACAACTTTTATATACAGGGTTATGTGATAGTTAAGCCAGGAAGTATAAAAAATGTATATTGTTAAATTAGATCAGATTACATGGAAAATTCTTAGTTATAATTATCCGATTGACCCCTGTATATAAAAGTTCAAGTAGCCCCCCTGGGTTTAGTACCCCCTAACTAATTGATGGGTGCTTGGACCCAAAATAACTTTTCGAAAGCTAGCTACATGATTGCGCCCAGAGTTCCCATTTGAGTGAAAACAGCCAGCAGTGGCCCACCTCCAGAACGTCTTTGTTAGGGTACAAAAGCTTTTGTTGCTCTTTTCTTTAAAATCAAATACAGCTTCGGGGGAACATCGCCCGCTTTTGAATAAAAACCATTCTTTGTGTAAAACGAGGTATTGCAGTTCTCTGATTCCATGTTAGGAACATCGTAAAACAGGCTACTGATAAATGCTCCAGAAAATTTTGAGCTGAGGCCGAGCAATTTTCTTATAATATTCTTAAAATTTGAATGATCCTGAGCCTAAAAATTATTCTAAATGATATTCTTATACAAGAAAAAGAGTGAACTAGACGCTTTATACCCCCAACTGACCAGCGTTTAGCTATTTTTAAAAGTTGAATTTGAGCTGCTTAATGATATATTGCCTCAAAGTTTTGAACAAATCATTAAAAAGTCATTTACTTGTGCCTACTGTTGAGTTCTCCATGAACCAATCTCTTTTTGCACGTCTCCATACAATATGTTTCACTCTTTACGATATTCATTACAGTTCATGTCTGTATAAATTACTAGCGTATGATATTAACCCTAAAAATCATGCCTTTAGTTCATGAGAAGAGAGAATTATGTTTACCTCAACCAGTTGTATAGAAAGATACACCTAAAAATCCCACCAAATTTACTTAGAACTCCGAGTAATAGGCTTCGCATTTTGTATTTCTCATTTCTTTTCCCGAATACTTCTTTCTACACCCCTTTCTTCCTAGAATAATGTTGATAGGCAAATATCACACAAATCACATGAAAAACGTATTTTTTATCTCCAAGGTTGTTTAATAGAAAATCAACGTTCTTTCCATGTTTGAATTTGCTCTTGAAAGCTAACATTGTGTTACTTTTGAAAAAGATTTTGGAGTTGAGTCTAACAAGGAATAATAAAAAAACAGTGCACTGATGTATTTATAATTATTTCACTGAAAAAGATAAAAATAACATCAGCTCTTGTTCTTCTTGATATATTTTCAGCAATAATACAATTATGTAAAATAGTTCATAACTAGCCTTCATATTTAAGAAGATACCTCGCAAAAAAAAGTCAATATCTTAGTATCGAGATAAGAATGCTGCAAATACTTTCTTGAAATTAAAATTTTTTATTAAAATTATATTTTTGATAGAGTTCCGAATTCAATATTGAATGATTTTTCTTAATTTCATAAATGTTATGGCGACTTCAGCTTGAAACCTCACATCATTTGCAACTCAAGAATAAGGCAAAAGCTTCGGTAAACACTTAAAAGAAAAGCAAATTGTGCAGGTGTTTATTGTATTGCGAAATACCCCTTTCTCAGGATTTCTCCGTATTAAGCGAACCGTACTAAAACAGTTAATACGACTTGAACATAACATTTTGCATTGATACCTTAATATGGTGCCATTTTTATAGTGTTTTCTTTTGTACGTATCAAACTCTTTTAAGCTTCAAGAAAAATATCAAAAATATTAATGTTTTTCACCATCTTTTGATATAAAATACCTCTAATGCTCTGTTTACAATGCATAAACTCACCCAGGTTTGCCTCTTGATTTGGGTAATTTTTAAAACTAGTCTTGGTTAGTTTGAAGCTAGCCCGGGTGAGTTCAAAGCCAACCCGGGTTAGTTTTCTAAAATGTAATCTAAGCGTAAAACCGGGTTTGTATCTATGACATGCATTTGCTATATTTGTTTCGTCCGCCATTCTTCATTTTGATGAATCTATTATGCGTCCGCGTTATTATTTACCCAGTTTGGTCATAGATCCGCACTTACACTGCAAACCGGGCGGACCAAGATTAGTTTTTGTGAGTCTAAATATAGCTTTAGAAGTTTCTCTACAACTTATCAAACTTGAGTGCAACAAATCTATTATGAATAGTCAATGTCTATTATGAATAAGCAAGAAAATTGGAATCCTCATCCTCTGGCTAAATTTTAAATGCTTAATTAATTATCTTGGCTTTCAAAATTATCTTGGTGAGCGTTCTATAAAAGACAATTCAGTCTAATTTCTTTGTTCACCAAAAGTAATATTAGTACATTTTTTGGTGGCACAAAACGTAAAAATGGCTTTGAAAAAAGCGTCTGACACTCTTCAGAGTATATGTTCTGATGTTCTGAGTATATGTTTTTCAGAGTACACTCAAATGTTTGCTTTTTTCAAAGCCATGTTTCATTTTTTTCAAAATTAGTGTATTCAATTAAGAGATATTCAAGGGACATCAAGGACAGTAAGCATTTGGCCTTTGCCTAAACAGCTGCGAAATTAAGTGTTAAAAGCAACTTCTTGGTCAATTGTAGTTCATGGTCACAATCTGGCCCCCTTCGACTTGGAGCATGCTTGTCTATAAACACACGGAACAAGTGTAGGTTTGGAGTAGGCCTAGTTGAGCTTTTATGAATTTTCAAAGAAGCAATTTTTTATAAGCATATTAATCTGAAGAGGAGTTGAAAAAATAGGTTGCGATTGGAGGAAATACGATATATGCTCGTTTTAATAAACAATCATGTCGAAGGCCTGCAGGAGCTTTGACATCAGCACCAAAGCAGCTGAAAATAGAGAATCGGGATAGGATAATCCGTTTTACCTCGTGTCATACATGTCAAGGTTTTTTTTTGTCTGTATTAACAAACCACATGTCGTCTTGTGTCAGGAAAGGCTCTTCTTTCTATATGAAATCTAGCAAAACGCTACACCTATCCGGATTTGCTGGCCTTGCCATAAGACTTTAGCAGGGTAGCAGTAAACAGATCTCCTATTAATTTCAAGGTGAGTAATTTGTAGGTAAATAGAATTGAAACGAAGGAAAATTGATTTCCTTCCAATGCGAGCAATTTGCTTTTTAGAGCAATTTAGGAGAATAACCTGCAGCCCCCCTTCAGCATTTAAGGAAAGCCTGAAGGGGGAGCAAGAGCTCTGGCTCTCCTCATTTGGCTAGGCCTGTCACCAAAGGATGCATCGCGATAGATATGTAAGATGATAAAGTCATGAAAATCTATTGACAAAGCTTTTGATTTTGGTCCGAATGACCTGAAGAAGATATGCTTCTGAATTTGAAAATAAGTTGCATACTGACCGAGATAGGGGTAGAAAAAATTGCAATGATTTGATAGCAGAGGGACCTTTTGTTTTTTTTGCTCAATAGCTGCCACCCTTCGATAAATTCAATTAATATATCATATATTATTGATTGTATTAATTGTAATTGTATTCCCCAATGATTCTCAATGATATACAATTTTCAATGTTATGTTGTCAAAACTAAAAAGCATATTTTCATCAAAATGTCACAAAACACGCTGTTTCTCAAATTAGAAAAATATTTTTTGCGCCAATTAACCCATTATGAACGCCATTACAATTAAAAATTTACTTTTTTGGTGACTTTTTAATTTCGCCAAAAACTCGAATTCGCAACTGATATATATTGTTCTGTAATGGCTTAGCTTTTCTTGATATTCAGAGTTTATAATCAGAAATTAAAGAGAACTTTTTAAAAACGATACAGACTAGCGTGGGTGTTTAGAACTATCTAAAAAGCAAAGGTTTCATCGACTACAATCAATGCTTCTCTAGCCACAAGCCTAGCTCTGTAATGCCGTGGTAAAATCACACGATAAACTCTGTAATCTGGATTTGTAGCTATCATCTTTAGACTTAACAGAAAGTCGCGTTAGCCTTGCTCAAGGTAGGTGTCTGAGAAGTTTTTGTTTTAGATGATCCTCCACAACTGCGAAACGTTAAGACATTTCTGCAAATTTTGCAGACATAGGGTTGCAAGTTACTGCTGAGGGTTACTGACTTTGACAAAATTCATTCTATGTTATTATGCAAAGATTTTCGAGAATAAGTAAAAACGTTGCTTTTCAATCGGTAAATACAAAGCTGCGAGTGAGCCAAGCACTCTAAACTTGATCGAGATGATTTGTTTCAAATCGTTGATTCAATGCTTACCTTTTTAAAAGCAGCTGATATGAACACTATGGTAATATGAAAAAACATTAGCAAAATGGCTGCAGCAAGGAGTCTAGCAATATTTTTTGTTTTTGTTCAGGAAGCAACAGAGTTCCAATGTAATAACGTCACAAACAGAATTATTCGAATGTATTACAAATTGGCTGAGATATTGCCAAAGATTCTTTCCTATCAAACCTCTGAAATTTGGTCTTGGCTCATAACCTTTTTGGACCAAACCAGAATGTCCGTTGGCAAACATGAAATCTTCCATTGGCCATATCTCACCCAATTATGAAAATAGTCAACTATGTTGCGCTATAAGAAGTATCTGTTTTTTCAGATTTTGTAGTTGAAATTAAGAAAGTTTAAAAATAAATTGATGATGACGTCCTATTTTAGTATTCTATTTGTAGCTTCTTGATTGGGAGCCATTGCTTTCATTTTCTGATTTTCTCTTGCTGAAAAACGTTGTCATTAGGTATTCAAAATAATCCTGTCGATCACTATTAAGCTAAAGGAATTGGAAACAGGCATCCTCTGCATTGAATCTATCGCTTAAGTGAAACCGCTGCAGTTCCATGGGACATTGTTCCTCAATGAACCTTAATTAAACCTGGTTTCAAAATCAGTTAGAGTTGGCTTCATGTGATCAGTCTCAGGTCTACAATTACAATTGCAACTGGAATATCATGCCTCAGCGTATTTTGGTACACCCTCTACTATCAACACATCTCAATGCATTTAAGCTAGGGTATCTCTTATCTAAGACTGATTGAGCAATATTTTTTACAGCTTGCTATTAAATGTTGTAAGATTGAATAGCTTTGGTTTCATTGAAAAATGCTTTTTACTGTTGCCCAGTCTTGCTTTTAGCATGATGATCATGAGTTGGCGTACTCCAGGCTAGCTTTATAACCCGACTACTTTAAGAAACTGGATGAGCTGTCATAAGACCGTTAGAAGACAGCTGAATGCGTATTAGAAGAAGTTTTCAATCTACGGATTGTAATATAAGAACAGATAACTGTATAATCGGCCATGAGATGAACAACCAGGTGTTAAACGATAGGAGACGAGTGTGAAACATCTTTCTCTTTAAGGTTTCATCATGAAAGAATTGCATTTTGCATTACGCATCATTATACATTTCCAGTTGAATTCTAACCTTCTATAGTCTTTGCTCAAGGCAGATTTATAGGTATTAGAAATAAATCTGATGATTATATCATTTTTTTCATATCTCTAAAACAGCTGCATTGTAAAGCTGTGAATACTGTTGAGGTTTGTCTACTTAGACGAAGACACATATCAAGTATATACTGTGCGGAAAATAATTCTTACAGGGAGAAAAATAATTTTGTCACTTTTACCATTTCATCTTGATAGCAGCAATATTGATCCTGATCAGAGACTTTTCAATGTTATAGTAAGAGATAACAAAAAAAGTAAATAATATATCCACTAGATAAAGTTTCCAAAAAAGCCATGGTTCACACCAATATTCTTATAATCCAGTTGTTGTAGCCGGTTGTAATATGAAATATATTTCGGTTTCTTCACTGTTTTGGTTTCTGCCAGAGATACGTGAATTGACAGTGGCAAAGTACCTCACACAAGATCTAGGTATTTAGATCCAGCAATGCAGCAGCAATATTTCTCGGTCCATTTGCTCTGCTTAGTTGAGCTTAAGAATTATTCGTTCGTAAAACAATATCCTTTTATACAAAGACGACCTAGTGCATAAGCAATGCCTTGAACAGAGACAACTATATACTTACTAAGTATTCTTGCTAGAATAACTCTCCCAATCATTTTGAACATCGTCATGCTTTTCAAATGGATTCAAATCAACAAGGAGTAAGCTTGAAAAAGGATATTATGTGTACACGTAAAAAGGCATTTTGTAAAACCTATTCACGTCAAAAGTATGCATTGTAACTACCACAGCTCAGCGAATAAACATTAAAAGTTCAGCTAGAGTTATCAAACAGTCTTTTTTTACTAATTGAATTCGTTATGCCTCACGCAGAGTCCAGGAAAGTTCTCAATATTTCTCCGGCCAGGCATATCTTTCTATAAAGCCTTCCTCATTTTTAATGTGTTTTAAATTGGCGTGGTCTTGAAATTGGGGGTACTCAACTAGTATTAACTCCTTTTTCTGCAACTCTGTTTTTCCAAAACATTTTTAAAAATTGTAGTTTGTTTTCAATTGTAGATTTTTTTGGAACAGATATAAAGTAACATCTCTATGTCAATTAATAACATAATTTGTGACATAATTTGAATATATATCATAAAAAGTTTGCGCCTAAATTTTACAGCGCAAAGCAGTTCTGTAACAAATTTAACATTAACAAACAGGAGGTTTGTTAATATTAATTACTTTTTTTCTTTTGCCTGACTGCATTTTGAAAGCACAAAGACAATAGAATTTTTAATTTTCCCAAAGTCTCATAATATTCAGTCACCTTCTCAATTTCTTTTCGTTTCTACAACCCTCCTCCTGCCATTGGCAGTAGGACGTTTTCCTGACACTGCTCTCACGTCCAAAATTTAGAAGTACTCATAGGATTGTATTTTGTCAGGTTTTAAGCTGAAATATCAGAATATTTTGAATATCTTTTACGAGAAACATGTTCTTAGATTACAGGCATTTGACAAATGATATAGCCTTCGTGCAAGATAAATGCGTTGGTTCAATGTAGCGTCGAGACTTTGTTGGTTCTCGTTATTTACGCTCGATTTGAAAAGCTCAAAACCATGCCAATATGTTTGTTATTTTCACAACTCTCGTGACATCTCAATTAAACAATGATGAAATTGCAAAAGACATCAATACTTTCTGTAATGTCAAATTGAGTTAAGGTTTTGCTGATTCTTTAAAGTGACTTTGATGGAACTCTCTGACTTAAACAATTACATTTTGAATAAGTGGTTGAAAAGCGCAAAGCTCGTATAATGACGAATTTGGCTTTGTTAAATGATTTATCAGAAAAACACGTTGGACAGGAAAAATTGCATTGAATTTCCTACCAACAAGGCAGACGCAGCTGCTTTGAAATCAACCAAATGAAGATAAATTAGAAAAACACGATAACTGCAGCACAATTGAAGGCAGTAAGTTGGTTTGCAGAATTATTAAGTTTGCGTTGGGACAGAAGGAAAGAACTTAATCTGACGATTTGCATTATAACAGAAAATGCTTTAGTGAAACAGATTATGATATAAACATATATTGCAAAATGGAGAGCTCTTTAATCTTCTTACAGCGCTGAAAATCTTCCAGACTCGTGGCAAATAATCTGCGTTATCACTGTAATAATCGCTTTAGTGTGTGCTACCTGCCACGCCCACGAGTTGACAGAGGGCGAAATTCAACTTGTGACAGGCTTTTTTGGAAAATCAAGCCTTTTATCAAAATCCTTGTTTTTGCAAGCAACTATTGCCATTTTTTAGCTGTCACGATAAGATTCTCTTGCCGTAGGTTGCTTGTAATGCATGAAAAATGTCGCTCTGATATGACGTTAAAAACTGGACACGCAATGAATACCTGTAGGCAGTTCATTTGACTTTTTGATCTAAAATACCTTGACTTGAAAATGATGCCGAAAAATAATGAAATGTTTTATCCTTCCAATGAATTGCAGTATCAATAATGTACATTTTTGATAAAATAAACTGTTTTTGGTGAGGAGACATCAAAAGACTGTCATTTTTTTCATGACCAGCAAGCATTAGTTTATTGAATTTAAATATGGATTGATAACTATTGTAATCAAGGTCAATCAGTATTTTTATATCAATATAAATATAGACTGATAAATATTGTAATCAAAATCAATCAGTCTTAGTACATCATTACCAATATAAATTGATCACTTTTGTAAGACCAAACAAAATTATAATCAAAATTCATCAAGTGTATCATTATGAACATGATCAACCGCTATTTTTATCAAGATCAGTCAATATCAGCTTGTGCTGGGCATGTTTTTGACATAGACAAGAAATGGTGCCTTTAAAGGAAATTTTTTCATTTGTTTATTTTGAGGATAATCTTAGCAAAATAGCAGAGGAAGCCGGCTCTTGAAAAATGGGGAGGACTGGGGACCTAAAGGAGCAAACAATAGCATTTTCTGTGACCAGGTCTTTTTAAAAATAAGATCACGCATTTCAACATAAAGCCTGATTTACACGAGACGAATTTTTTCGTGCGAAGCGAATTTTTCGCCGCGAATGCGCTAAAAATATGCGCAGAAGTGGAGATTAGGAAATTCGCAGCGAATTCGCAGCGAATTCGCAGCGAATAATTCGCTGCGAAAAAGTAGAAACCATTCCTACTTTTTCGCTGCGAATTTTTTCGCCTTGTAAAATAAACCAATCAGAACAGCAATTGAAGACATCTGACACGAACCCAAAGGAAGGGCTAGGCCGAATGGTGCTACGCAATGTAAACATATCTAATTCAAAAGTATACAAAATGACAGAAAACTACGCAATGGTTCAAACAACAACATGGGTGAAGAATGAATAACCTATGACTAGGCCTAAACAATGCTGGGAAAATCCCGCACCTATAACATAAACAATGGAATGGGACGTTTCTAGCAACAGGCGCCTTTGGTGCAATAAACGATAAAAGCTCCTCATATGTAGTTGGCGACATTCGAAAGTATTTATTCCTGGTCATGTAAGCGTAAGTCCCTTACCAAAAGATGAAACTCCCCCTTCTGTAGACGTTCTGAATAAATTTTTCGAACCAAGTACCCCTTTCTTTGCTTTTTTGCTCGCTTTTTTTTAATAACAACAATCTTCGAACAGACGCCATTTCATTTTGCATTATTCGCGGCGAATTCGCAAAAGAAATTCTGCCAGTGGAAATTGAACTTCGAATTCGCAGGCGAAAAATTCGTGGCGAAAAATTCGCTTCGCGCGAAAAATTCGTCTCGTGTAAATCAGGCTTAAGACAGTATAAGTGGCCACAAGTCAACACGGTTACAACAACTCTTCTAAACGCAATAAAATTTTGAATTGAGTTGGTCGAAGTGGATAGAAAGTTCATGGAAAGCTTTTGAAGAAACAGTGAAGAAAAGTTTTAAAAATATAGGAGCAATGATTTATTATATCTCACCTTATCCTGCCCCCCCCCCCCCCAATAATTTATCGTCGGATTTTTACAAAGTAGAAAATCTTCCCCAATTCTCCCCGTAGCGCCACCTTTGAAAAAGAGGCCTGACCACTAATTTGCGTTGGCTTTTTGTTTCAAACAAGCTCCAGACTATTAGGTATATTAGAAATGCTCTTTTAACTCTCTTAAATTTACAAAGAAATTCTCTTTTCTAATATGATGATGAGAGCCGTAGCAATTAAAAAGTGCTGTAGATTGAAATTGTGTGAATTGAAAGCTATATCATAGTAATTAGCACGCTCCTTTTCGCATCAGGTTTTTTCATCGAAAAGGATATGATATTTCACGAAATTCTGTAACTTTGCAACAGATGTTCACTTAGAATCGGGCAGACAGGAAATAAGTCCGCCATGCAAAGCACAAACGAGATATGTACAAAAATGCGCAAGGTTGTCTAAGACATGCTTATTCACACAGAAGACACGGTTCTGAAGGAAGCGGATTAAGATCTTTGATGGAAAAATGGATGTTTGTGAAATCGCTAACATCTTCTTTTCTTATAAGAAAGTTTATTGTAATGATTCATAGTGAATCAGAAAGAGAAAAACTGGGTGAAATATGGGCTTATCTGTACACACAAATTGTGGCTCATCAAACTTTCTATTTATTAGTCTTTCTATCCATTAGCTTCCTATCCAGAATAGCTTTCCACATGAAAATGAAAAGCCACTACTGTGTAGACAGAAGAAGTTCATTTCCCCTAGGACCCCATTAATAACTTATCAGAAAGTAAGCAGCACTGACTGGGTAACCCATAAAGTCACGTGCTTGTGTTTCTGAATGGCTGATTTGTATCCACAACTGGCTAAATTTATATATATTTCCTAGGTTGGATTTCTTTACTCTGAAGAGTGTCAGACGATAAGCTTAAGCCCTTAGCATGTTTCAACATGTTTGCTTTACTCAAAACCATTCTCAATTTTTGTCATGAATCGTGTAAAAATGTTTATGTGTCAGTACTGACTTCAAAATATCTGAAACCAAAAGGCCAGTTGTTTACTTAAAAGCTGATTGTAAAATGAATATGTTTTCTGATATATCAAAAACTGTTTCTCTGTACTGGACGAAAACAGATCTTTTCAAAACACATTGGAAAGTTATGCTAAAAGAATTATTTAATGATCATTATATTTTCGGCAATAGATTGCAGATAGATTTTTGTACGCTTAATCTAGATCATGGGTAATATAATAATCCATTATTTGATAAACAATATACAGACATAATTAAAAGAAACTATTTCTTATAAAAAGGCAGGAAATTTAAAGTACACAAATGATCAATGTCAGGAATGAATTGGTTTTCTGTAATGCTCAGTGCAAAGAATTTAAGAATATTATATAAACGTTATTTGTAATTTCCGGGTAATTAGCGATATAATTGAAAAATTCTATATCAATTCTTTGATAAAACCTTGAGAAAATAAAACAAACTTTCCACTGATTGCTTCAAACAAATTCTTGTATTTTCAATATGATGACATCTTAAATGCCTTGTTTATTATTAAGGACTACATCGATTTTATTTTTGCTCTTCTTACAATTTAATGGCCTTTGCAAATCATTAATTAAAGATTTTTTTAAATTTTTTTTCGTGATTTAATAATTCATGGAAGCAGAAAATCTGTTTTTGGCTTTGTGAAATTATGCAAAAACAGCGCTTCTGTTAGCAACAGAATAATGAATATATTTTCCAAATTAAATTTACCTTATTTAAGAAATCTGTTGAGCTGCATCTCATCTTTCTGTATGTGAAAGGACCATCCAGGTGTCTGCTGAAATTGTTGCAATAAAAAACAATAGAGCTTTTTACCTATGCAAGACTAATATTTATTTACCTGTGGAGTAAAAGCCTTGTTCTTTCTCTAACTTTCTCAAAGATTTTTTAGACGTATTAAAATTGGAATTTTACCAGAGACTCAGAATTTCGATATTGCATCTTGATATTCTTACAGCCAGTAGAGATTGGCAGATTTGTATGGCAAGCTTTAGCCTTTAAACTACCGTTTAACTAAGGCACTGTAGTTCATTAATTAATGATTAAATGGAATCTTAGAATAGAGCTGTTGATGCAGCAAACACATTTTGGGGACTACTTCATGGCATCTAATTGACCTATGTTTAAGATTTCTACAACCCTTTTCTTGCAGTAACTCATAAAATGATGCAAAATCAGATTTGAAGCGAGGCTACAAGGACCACAGCTGATCTTTTCAAAGCATACAACTTCCTTCGTCTATGAATGGCAGAGTACTTTTGAACAATTCGAGTTTATCAAGGCGTAATATTTTTGCTGAACCCATTGCAGAATAATTAACTTTAGCTGCAACGACCATTCGCAGTGCGAAATCTTGTGGCTCTCTATTAAGCAGGCATTGGTTTTCAGAGCTCTCTCATTAAAAATTAACAGGCTGGTAATACATTGAAGCTCAAGCTATGTTAAGCTCTAAAAGTTCAGTTTCTTGTGTGGGAGCGAAGACACATGACATGCACGAGACTTGACTTTCCTAAGGCATCAATATAGCTGATCATCAAGATATCTGCAATGCATTTGGACTAGCGTTGTACTGAAGCACTATTGACAGCAGAAAGTAGACCGTCAACTGAGCAATAAAGGTGAGACTTAATTGAATTTTCAGCCAGAGTTAATAAATTTATCATTGTGTGTTAAAGTGTGCCTAGTTTTTCTTCGGGTATGCTTTAAGACAGGATAAACATTTATCAAATTTATCAATTGAATAGCAAACAACTTTCTGCAAGACAAACGCAATTAACAAGCCTTATAGCAATACTGAAAGAAAAAAGGAGCAGTAAATTGCAGCCAAACAAAGCGCATTTTAAAGGCATATTGCAACTTGAAAATACAGCAATGTTTGCAAATTCAGATTTAACTTTATTATTGGTATCACATCTCCACGAAACTCAAATCGAATGCAAATTATAAATTATTATATGTAGAATTTTCAAGCAAAAGGGGTCGATTTGCGTGTAGGATCTTCATAAAAAAACGGCCGGACACAGCTTCAAAGAGTATATACATAGAAAAAACTTGCATTGCATACGAAACGAATGTTATAAAAATTGCGTAGAAACTTCCTTACAGGGCAACTCGCAGATCGTACCACGAGTTTCCTATCGATGCTACTAAAATGTTTTCTGCTTCATTTCGAAAACACTCAGCCCTCGTATCTTTTTACCACAGCACGAAAACCCCAGTCTTTTGAGTTCTGGTCGCCTAAGGTAGAGCGAAATTCGACGATCAATAGCAAAACCAGAACTGGCATTTACCAAGTATTCTCTGTTAAGTAAATCGATAAGACGCCTGTTTTTGATACGTGTTCAGGATTTACTAGAGCTTTTTTGAAGTTGCATAGTGTAGAAGCTGATGAGTATATATCTACAGCTTGGCAACAATTAACAAATCAAGGGGAGCCAATTTGAGGATTTATGGAAGCAGTGGGAGCTTATTCGAGGGGTGGGGGGCACTTATTGACAATTTGTAGTTCTAGGGTGTGCGCTAATTCGAAGTTGGGGGGGGGGGCTTTTTCGAGGAGGGAGGGCCAATTCCAGGATTCACGATACATGCTATTCGGTGTATAGAACAGGATGGTTCCAAGTTACTACTGCGAGTTTGGCGACGAATCGCATAATGGAATAAATCGCGATTGAGTTAGTATATGTATACCAGCATTGCCATTGATGTCAGAAATGAGACCAATCCTATTTTTGTAAAGAAAAGCAAGTCCTTTTATTGTGTGTATATTCCAGCCAAGTTCATGATGGGTTTTACCTCAGGATGCGCTGTTTCAAGCTCCCGGTATTGAAAGCATGAACGTAAAATTGTTCCCCAAGATACGATATATATTTAGCTCTTTTATATGGTGATTTCAAAAAGATTTTTGTTGGTTTTGCCCGTTCGAAATCTGAGTTCATGATTTCTCCTTTCTCATATGATCACCCTGAGTATTCAGTAAGGACTGGCATGTGTAGAAAAGACCTATTTGTATCATTTTATAAATCATTTATCGAAATCCAAAGGCGAGGCTACTCTAAAAATTTGCTAAAAGCATGAATTCCCTTGCTCTGTTACTTTTCAGCTATGGTTGTGAAAATATCGGCTATATTTCTTCCTTGTAAACCTTGTAGTGCCAATAGCGAATTATATTCTTGTTCTGAAATTGTGTGTGAAATTAAACGATGGCTGTTCCTTCAAGGAAATCTGGATCCAATGTGGCAATTGTATTGAATTGATCAAGAAATTAAGATTTTTTTTCAAATTCACAAGAAATTTAGTTTAGATTTTCAAAAAAGAAATGACCGATACACATAAATATGTCTGTGATACTTGTTTTTCGTTCTTGTGAATTGACTGCATGAGTACAATGACTGAACAGATGTTGCTAACTTATACTTTGCGAAGATTCTCTGCATCTTTGATGAAAAGGTTAATCCACAACAAACATGCAAAATGCGGTTGCTTTTTCCTAATCGCTCTTTTTTCTGCCTTCTCGAAATAAAAGCTGGAACTTAACATTTCTAAACAGATTGAGCTTCAGTAAATGCTCGCACATTGTGAAATACTATGCAAATTTGTATTACTGTACAACGTGAAAAATGCAGCAAACAGAGGAAGCATCTTTTAATTACTCTTACACTTGCAACGTCCAGAAGCTTATTTTCTTAGTAAAAGGTTAGAAAGACTTTGCCAATATGGCATACTCCATTTCAATAACCTTAAGCTATTATCAACAACCGAATTGAAAAAGTATTCAAGGTTTAGATAATTACCTTAGTGTGTTTTTGGTAAAGAAAAGGAAGCTTCTCTATTTCAAATTGTTTTATTATGATTTAGTGAAAAGGTGAAAGACCTACTCCAGATTCCTCTAGGAACTGCTTAGAAATATATTGCTTTTTAATTGGGACATGTTGGACTAAAATAATAGTGAAATGCAGCTTGAAAATGGCAAAGAAAGGGCTATGATGGAAATATGCAGTCGAAAAAAAAAGCGACGGAATAGGGTTATATTCTCATAAAGGTTTACGGACATTGAACGATGTTGCGAAGAAGGCGAAGGAGAAGTAGAACCCGCACGAAAAGTCCACATAGAGAATATATACATTGAAAAGATATGAACAGCTTTATCAGCTGAATACCAAGGGAAGAAGTATGGTTGTCAGAAATTTCTTAATGAAAGTCGATCTAATGAAGGCGGTTTTTATAGGATGAAATACTGTACTATGAAATATTGAATACACACGAAGGTTAAGAAACTACTCATAAGATCCCTTGATGGTTGATGTTGAGATGAAAGAATTTTCGAGAATGAAGTTTGACTGTAGTCTTGATTCAAATGTATTTTTATAGCTGTTGCCTTCAATTCCGAGAGTCTTTAGGGCGTAGCAACGCAAAATTTCCCTAGGGGCTACACCCCCAAAACACTGACCCTCTCTTCCTTGAAAGGCCCTTCACTTACAACCAGGCTTCGTCATTGGCAAGACGACAATTCCCGATCACGAAGCTTCCAGTCCCTTTGCTATGAGACCGTTCTTCGTATCACTTTATATAAAGTTGTGACGTCACAACACGTTTTCTTTTGTTTAGGGCTCCACTTAGTGTTTTCTGACTGGCATTGCTCGTATAATTTTTGTTTGTTGGTTTGTATGAATTTTGCAAGGTAGATTGTCAATATTGACTTTGAGCTTCCCATTTGCACCATGGTAATAGTGATTTTGCCGAACTTTGCATGTATTATTGAAATTTGCCCAGATGACTCAAATTTTCTAGTTTTAAAGCTGCATAGAGTTTGGAACGGAATAGGACACATAAGTGCGATCGAGAAATACAAGATTAGGTAAATTCATAGACACTTAAATTTGAGATTGAACATTTCGAAGCAATTTATCCACTTATATTGAATGGCAGTTAACAATTTTGTTTCCATTTTTAAGAAGAATTGATTTAAAATTCTGATTTTTTTAAATATATGCTTCTTAATATATGCTCAAAATTTGAGACGTTTGGTGTAGTGTGCTTCAAACACTTGTTTTTTATATTTCCTTTGAATTTATGATTTTATTATATACATTGATTTTAACGCTCGAGCTTCAAAACGACCAATGTATCGAAAAGCAGAAGTTTATAAGATTTCGGAACGATCCTGTTGGCTTCTAAAAATCAAATTATGCATCATAACCTTAATAATGGGTTTTTTAAGTATCAAGAGATATCTATGCAAAATATATCAGAGTAATTAAAATCTCAAAGACCAGTATTTCCGTTACCATTTACTTTGCTGCTATTGCCTAAACTTCTCTAAGATTGCTTGTTACGATGCGGATAATTGAAATTAGAAAAAATTGCGATTTAAATACCCAAATATTTAGCTTTAGCTATTTTCCCGTCATCTTCTAATATTCCAAAGATATTGAATTTATCACTTACGGACTGAACTGTTTTTGACCAATAATTACAAGCTTTTTGATGCATAAAATTCGAAAATTTTTTCCATAAGGTATACATTGAATTTCTTGTTTCATAAGACAAGCAAAATTATCATATTATAGATATTCAATAATTCAATAATATTCAATAATTAAAATATTTTTTAAAATATTCATTTGGTTTCAAAAATTATAAAATATTTAGATATTAAAATTATGTCAAAATAATTAAAATAGTTATATCAATAATGATATTAAAGTCTCTCAAACTTCTGAATTAAATATGTTACCTAGAGCCATCTGTAATTTCAGGGAATTTCGCAATGAAGCTATATGAAAACTTTTTTGCCGTTCTTCTAATAAGCTAAAGCAGTTTTCCATTCATGATTTCAAAAATTAATTGAATCTATTTTGGACCTGTGAAGTGAAACAGCTTCCAAGAATCAATATTTTGTGCAGCTGTCTGTGCTGGGACAGTAATTATCAAATGTGAGATATTTTTGCATTTTTGATAAAAAACAAAGCACAGTTGCAAAGAGGTTGCTCACAATAAAAAACACCGTAACACATCGAGCAATGACGGAGAGAAAAAGTCAATTTAGCATGGACTATGCTGATTACTCAACAATTTTTCATGCAAAAATGGACAACTAACATCTTTGCTTGATATCTATCTACATATTGCATCATTCTCTATGATACAAAGGCATCCATATGATCCCAAGACCAAGGTGAGGTTTTCGACGTAGCTGAGTTCTTAACTGCCAATTCAAAGTGCAGAAAACTCTTTCATTGGACAAACCTTGTGATACCTTCCTTCCTTCTTCGTGCTCTGAATACTTTCTTCTGAATGCAATAAAAACAAGGCTTTGATTTGGCACCTAAGTCTTGTTCGTTTTCATTGGCTTTCAATATGGTTATTGACTGCCGTTTTTCTTGGATTTTTTCTGCTCATCTTAAAGTCCAAGAACCAGATTGCCCTGTTGGGCTAGAACTTAAGAGACAAAGGATAAAAATATACTTCCCACATCTAACTACAGCATCAGAACGGAAGCGAATCTCTTGACGTGATAAAAAAGGTCACGAACAATTCATAACATCATTCATGCCACATAATTAAGAAACTCTTAAGAAACAATGAGTATTGAAATTTCCAGAACATTAAGAAACTGGAGCACTCAACATCGACCTTTGTTTCTTATAAAAAAAATGAGTGTATATTAGATAGATGTTTCAGGCACTTGCAATTGTTAAAAGCATAAATTATAAGCAAGAATACTCTTTTGTTTTTCTACATGCAAAATTAAATTAAACAATTCCCCAACATACCTTATCAACCTTTGTTTGGAAATATAATAGCAAAAGTTCCCCGGATACTCATCCATGTTCTGGATGAAGTTTGATAGCACATGAGCGCTTAAGTAAACTGCCATGTATTCTTAACTTGCCAACTTGAAACTCAGGTAATAGTATTTGAAAAAGTACATAAGATGCAAAAAAGCAAAAAAATGTTCTCTCAGAAATCATTTAATCGCTCGATCAAAAATTTGAAGGACACATTGACAGAATGTCAAAATGCAGAAAGAACAGCTTCAAAGTGCAAAAGAGCAGCAGAGTATGAAGAAAGAACCAGTTCAAAGTGCAGATAAAAATTTTCAGTTATTGTGCTTACTTTGGTTTATGGCAGTTGGTAAAAGTTATTCTTGAGCATCGCAGAGCTTGTCAAAACATGACTGTTTTCAACAATTACTGCTTTTAGCTATTTCTGAACTCTATAGAAGCCACATTTTCACATAAGACGGATTTAACAAGTCACATTCCCCTTTTTACTGTTACTTGTTTACTGGTGCAACTGCTGTAAATGGAACAAACCGTCAATTGCTGATTTTACTCTCATACTGAACAGTTATATGTAACACTCCATGGTGTGATACGAAAGTGTAGATTTCTCGAAACACGAGAAACTTAGAACAGCAACTTATAACAGCCTTGATCTTTTTATCAAAGTTGGTATGACGTATCTGGACCGTTGATCTATGTCATCTTGAGAATTGGCTTCCTTTTGACATATCATTTAATTTTTTCGGTTATGTTTCTAAATCATTTTTTACATTGATATCGAGTACTGTTAGTGCATTAACAACCACAAAGAGGGTAGCTAACAACTCCAGGGATGTAACAAATAAATATAAAAACAGTGACAATGTGTTTCGTTTCAAAAGTTGCCTGATGAGAGCATTAAGCGTGATACTCAGAGTAGCAACTTAGAAACGTCCTCTTCTATACATCAAATAGCAGTTACAGCTCTGCCTATACGACACTTTATGACAGACCGGTAAACAGTAATTTTCAGTATTAGTGCATTAGTTTAACTAAGAGAAGTTACAAAACTATAGATATTATGCTCTTGGCACCCTTTACGATGTAGCCGACCGTAACTTTGCGAAAAATCAAGAAACACATCTGTTAAATTTTTTCCTTATTGCAAAGCTATGTTCTCGTGGCATGCAAAGCTATGAGAGAGGCACTGAACTGATTGCGTCCTTAATTGATAAAGATTAAAGGTAGATGCAAATAAACATTAGCGGTTGTAGGAAGGCAAGCAGGGTTTATGACTTGGTAAGATTTATGAAAGAATAACCGCGTTTGCTGATGTGATCTCCTCACCTTCAATTTGCAAGAAGGGAACAAAAAGGAAATTTGCCGGTGTAAGAAAAATTTGCCTTCATTACTAACTCTTCTTTCATTGGACAGAGAAAACCTCGTATCCGCTATTCAGAGAGCCTAATAATGCAGCACCTTCTCTCGTATAAACCAGTTGGCAAATTGCAGAATTTTTAAGACACAAAACCTTTAACATAACTAAAAGGAGCGTGTAAACATGTTGCTCAGTAGATGAATTATTTGACATTTCAATTTGGGTTCTGCCTGAACTTCTTTGTCTAGGATCACATTTCCTGTGAGTTGAGATACTTAAACTTGGGGGTTTATAATATTTGAGGCTCTGTATTGAGTATATCAACTATAGAAGACTTATGGGAGATCTAACAGGCAGAATCTTTCGGTATACATTCCTATATATACCCAGTTGTGGATCTAAATAGGCCAATCAGAAACACGAGCACATGACT
This sequence comes from Rhopilema esculentum, assembly GCF_057945365.1. Classification (NCBI taxonomy): domain Eukaryota; kingdom Metazoa; phylum Cnidaria; class Scyphozoa; order Rhizostomeae; family Rhizostomatidae; genus Rhopilema; species Rhopilema esculentum. Next base: position 283,204 of record NW_028300848.1, read on the forward strand.
GTTGAGGTTGACCAAAACAGCCTCAACAGCAGGGGCACAGTGGCTGGGAGGGCTAGGGGGGGGGGGCAGGCGCTCCCCTGGCAAAAATTTTGTCGGATAGTCGGAAAATCCAACGTTTGTCGGAAAATTTGAAATATTAGACAAAATATAAGGTTTTCATCGATCCTGTCCAAAAGGTCGCATATGGCATGCTCAACCCTTCTTACTTATTTTCATTAGAGTATTCATCGGAATCTTCGCATTGCTGAAATTTGTAAAGGAAATTAACGCTCTGGTCTCAGTTATTTTATAAACTTCCATTTCCGACAGTTTAAGTTCAACTCAGTTCATTTCGAAATGAATTCACTGGTGTTGTAGAAGACGCAAAAAATTATTGTTTTCGCCTTGACTTAGAAGAGCAAAATTTTGTCGAGCGAAGAATACGCAGAAAAAAAGATGCCAGGGGAAAATTGCATGGATGAATTAGAAGGAAATAGGGAATCCGTATATCATCGTGATAGTAGATACAGCTATCAGCTCAATGCATACAAGATTCACGTCTCATAAGGCAATTTTGACAGATTTTGCTTTGCTCAACCCTGAATGTTTTCAAAAAACAATTGAAGGGCAGTTGTGTGCAGTGTCATTCAAAAAGGTTGCGAAGAATTACGGCCTGGATGACGAAAAATAAAGAGATGAGTATAGCTCTTTCGTCAATAATTACCGCAAATTAAGGAAAGTTAGACAGAAGAGCAGCCCTCAGCCGGCTGCAGGAGAAAGTCTTGATTTAAGCCCCGGCCAAACCACTCGATTTTTTACTCGATTTTTTACTCGACAAGAAATCGAGTGAAAAATCGAGTCGTTTGGCCACCTTGTCGAGCAAGTCGATTGGCGTCAAGTGATGTCGAGTGAAGTTTGATCGCTATCAAAAAAGTCGAGTGAAAAAGGTGTTGTCAAATGAAAATCGAATCGTTTGACCACCTTGTCGAGTGAGTCGAGTGAGCGCGTGCGCAGTTATCATCTCTTATGCTGGGCAGGGAAGCATACTACCCTGGGGCCTCGAGGTCCAGGGGACCTTTTTAAGTGATGAGAAACAAAATTTTGCCTGAAAATAGTAATTTATTTTAACGAAATAAGTATTTAATGGCGGTTCCTGCATGAAACAGACGAACAGGGTCTTATGTCGCTCGAGTTCGTTAAGAGATTGTAAAAGGATATTTGCACGCAAGATAAACACGGCAGCCGATTTGCGTTTCTTTGCCTTCATTTTGTTGGCGTGAGTGAAAAGTCGATTCAAAAATCTAGCGAAAGATCAAATCGTTTGGCCACCCATGCTCGACTTCGCTCGATTTTGAGATCAAATGTCGAGAGAAAGATCGAGCGAAAAATCGAATCGTTTCGCCAAGGCTTTGAATAGAGAAAACTTCCATTCAGATCTTCAGTTGATGATAAGTACAACCTGCAAAGTGCCTTTCCACAGCTGGTCCTTCTTTACAAGATTCTCGTCACTTTGCCAATAGATTCAACAAACTATGAAAGAGCTTTTTCAAAGCTGAGGATTGCAAAAAATCGGCTATGGTCAACGATGGGACAAGACCACTTTTCCTCTCTGATAACAAGCAACGTCAAAAGTGATATTTTACAGTCGATAGACTATGGTGACATCATCGATTTGTATGCTGCCACACCTCTTTTGAGAAAGATGCTGCTTGAGTAACAGTTTATATCAATATCACGTGTTATATCTATTTAAGGTTTAGCATAAATAAGTGCAAAGTAATTATAATGCGATTTAAAACTTGCCATAAAAACCTTTTTGCTATAAACAGTTATAAACACTAACGTGACAGTTTATTGTCTAGTATAGCGAGAAGGCTTGTAGGGTGTAAATTTATAACTAGATGCAGTTTTGTTCATAGCGATTTATATTTGGTAAGTTTTGTTAGAATAAAGGCTATTGTTGAACTTTAAAGTGTATAACGAACGATCCATTCGTTAACGATTTCCAGATCCATTCGTGATATTGTAGTATCAAGTGTTGCAGTATATGCAGCAAGGGTAATCTTCAAGGAATGTATTGAGAAAAAATTTGTCGGAAAAATCATAGTTTTATCGGAAAATTTTCAGCTTTGCCCCCCAAAAAGTTAACTCCCACTGCGCCCCTTCGCAACAGACATTATCATATCCTTAATCATGAATATTTTATTTCGTTTTAGACATGAAATGAAATTGAAACTGTAGGAAATGGCCATGTTTTTCAACCAAAGCTCAACCGTAACCAACATCACCACAGAGAAATTGAACACAACTCTGATGCCAGCTGTTTTGAAGACCTTGACGTCCTCATCAGCTCCATATGGCTACATTTTGTCACAATATTCGACGGGTATAAGATACACTTACATAACATTGCTTCTCATTACTGTAGTTATGATTATTGTAGGAAATATAACATTGATTGCTATTATCTGTTTTTACAAAAAGCTCCATACGGCCACGAATGTATTCATCGCAAACTTGGCGATAGGCGATGCAATAATCGCATTTACGGTTGTGCCGTTCGATGTCGATCAGCTAATTCGCGGGTATTTCGCGTTTGACAAGAGAATCTGCGAAGTATCAAACACTATATTTTTTCTCTCTTTACCGGCCTCAACTGTCAACCTCTCGATACTGACATTCGAGAGGTTTTGTGCGATACGGTTTCCGCTGCTGCACAGAACTGGTCGGTTGTTTACGACGAAGCGGAACATTGCGATAATCGTGTGCGCTTGGGTCTACACATCAGTGACGGCCTGCTTGCCGATAATGGGCTGGCGAAGCTTCCCTACAATTGTTTCAGGAGGGCAGTGCTTCTTCTTTTTCGAAATCGAATATGCAGTCTTCCAGTTAATAGCAAATTTCATCTTTCCATTGCTTTTTATTGTTATCATGAATATCTGGATCCTGCAAATCGCTCGGAGAGATTTTGGAAAGAAGCTCACGTCGAGGAAACATTCAGCGTCTGGAGCCCGGGCGATGCTACGAAAAAATTCACATGGAAGCTCTAATTCAAAGCAAAAGTCAGTGGAATCGGCCATAAAAAGAAAAATTTCGCGAAGTGGCTCAACATCAACCCAAGATGCAAATACGAAAGCTGCCAAGATTATCGCTATGCTCGTTGGAGTCTTTGCTTTTTGCTGGATGCCTTACATAATCAACCTTGCAGCTAATATAGCATGTAAAGGGTGTTCTCCCGAAGAGGTGACAACAGCCACAATGATTCTAGTATTCTTCAATTCAGCAATCAATCCAATTCTTTACGGTATCTATAAGCCGCAAATTCGTTCTGCCTTGAAAGAGGTGTACAACGCTTTATGCCAGTGCATGAACAGAAGACGAGGGTACGAAAACCACCATGTTGACAAAGAGGTCGAACTAACGTGTGTTTGAGGCAGACTGTTTGCCAAAGGGGGTTACTGATTCAGTATGTTGATCAACGCCTTTTACTTTGAGAAGAACCAAGACATCTGAAAAGCTGCTCAAACATTGCTATCGTTACTATATTACCAATTCGGTAAAAGAAATATAATGCATAGATATAGCAGTAGAATAAGAGCTTAGAAATTCATCTCTTCTAGTTCGAGTAAATGTCTTTTTAGAATTAAGTATCATGGTTAGTTTCAGAGTTGATATAATGACCAAGATGTGTCTCCATCAAGTTGTGGATAAATTGGTAGATTCTTTCAATATGATTTTCAAACACTTAACTTCAATTTGCTTCCTAAGTGTTGCTAACAATAGGACCAAAGCCATAGGGTCCATTTTAACAGTTTTCTAAGGATTATTAACAGCAACTTTAGGGTTTTAGTGATAGGAAAATACTAGGGGGGGGGGGGGGGTGAAAATAGGTCTAGAGGTAAACACCCAGGAATATTTGTTTGGGGACTATTTGTTCAGGATGATCTTAATATGCTTTTTTTGCATTGTATCACAAATGTTATTCAGTGTTATCTCACAAATGCAGAAGACGGTTATTCACAAACTTGACTATGAGTTTTCTCACAATGCTTACATGACGTGCCTGATTTCGGAAGCTTGAAATTCAGGTGATTCTATTTTATTTTAGCCTGAGATCTTATAAACGAAACGTCTGAATCTAAACCGGGATGACCTGATCTTATCTTAAAGCTGAACTCTGAAAACAAATTCATAACACTCAAAGATTTCTGAACCTTGAAATAAAATTTGGCATTTTGAGTTTAATTATATTAAACTTGACAAATAAGTTTGAAGTGAACTCCGAAGCCCTGACATCTATATTTCACATCTATATTTTTAATGTAAAATTTTATCAGGTGCATTTTTATTACTGTTTACTCTAGGTTAGGTTTTGTTTAGTTTACTTTCTTTATTTTCACTGGAAATACACCTATAACAGTTTTCCTTAACTTGAAGTGTTTGTTTAGTATAAATATTCGAAATTATTACTATTATTATTATTATTATTATTATTATTATTATTATTGAAATCTTCACCAAATGATAACATTCGCTCTTTATGGAAAAATACCAGCAGTAGCACAAATATACAATATGATATATATAGGAACACCAAAGAAGCATTAAAGGCTGTCCAGCATGAGCATAAAGATCGTCTGCAAAACATCCTAACCTCCCAAGGATCTTTATTATCACATCTCTTTAACCATAAACTTCCACAAATAAACAAAGTTTGGTCCAAGGTGCAAAGTAGCATGACTCAGAATATTTTCAATTTCACCATAAGGTACCTGAACAATACCCTTGCCACACAGAAAAACTTGAAAAAGTGGAACCTGAGCCAGACCACTGACTGTTCTTTCTGTTTTCTGCCAGAAACCCTCCTTCACGTTGTTGCTGGCTGCAAAACATACCTGGAACAAGGCCGATACACCTGGCGTCATAACTCTATCTTAAACTTTCTAGCTACGTCTCTTAAAGCTGTTAATGAATCTATCATCTACGCTGATATACCTGGCTATCTTTCACCATCAATCATAACTGGAGAAAACCTTCGCCCAGATCTTCTCTTGAAGACTAACAACAATTACCTATACATCTTAGAGCTTACTGTTGGTTTTGAATCCAATCTTGACACAAATGCAACAAGAAAACACAGCAAGTATGCTCCTCTCCTATCTGACTTACAGCGGAAGTTCAAATGTGTCTCTTTTGTGAATCTTTCTATGAGCTCTCTTGGCATCTTTGGCAATTCCTGCATCTCCTTCTTCAAAATGTGTGACTCTCTCTCCATCGATCAACAACAAAAACGGTATCTCATCTCTAAACTTTCCAACATTGCCATCCGTACTACGTACTACATATTTTGTTACAAAAATAAACCATGGACAAATCCGGAATTACATCCGTTTTAAATTTGGTTGTTTTATTTTTCTCAGTTTTTCCTTTTACCTTACGATTGTTATAGTTTTTTTCTTGTAAAACCAGGCTAGCCAATTGCAAATTACCTTGTAATAGTGAGATTTGTAATTGTAATTTAAGTTGAATTGAAAATGAAATATTTCCATTATTATTATTATTATATTTATTATTATTATTATTATTAATATTATTATTATATATCTGTACGTTTTAGAGCTAACCATAGGCTTTGAAAAAAATCTCAGCTGCAATGCTGTCAGAAAGTCAGAGAAATATGCCAACCTCATATCTGACTTAAAACATCGGTTTAAGTCTGTTTCATTTGTCAATTTTTCCATCAGTTCACTTGGCATTTTTGGCAACTCCTGCAGCTCATTCATCGACATGTGTGACTATACATGTGTATATTCTGCTGTAGAAACAAATCTTGGACTAATCTAGAGCTACTCCCCTTTTAACATTTTTTTCTTTTCTCATTACTGCGATTGTAATAGTTTTATTTTGTAAAAACAGGCTAGCTAGTTACAAATTACCTTGTAATAGTGAGATTTGTAATTGTAGTTTTAACTGGAATTCAAAATGAAAAGTTTCCATTATTATTATTATTCACAGAATTATGAATAGATATGGATGGGACTGATCATAAACATATAGAATAAATGCTTTATTGTCATCATTTTGATCTTTAATCATTGAAATTATCAACTGCCTCCTTACCAATCTCTAAGTCAAAGTGTAGAGAAAAGCTGTTGGATCAAACCAACGAGTTTCTTTTGATGTTTTGCTTGATAGCAGTATGTCCACAAAACGGACACACAGGGAGCCAATGTTACATTCTAAGACCGAGAGGTACCAATAGCAATGAAGTCGTTGAGGTTTCTTCTTCAAAGCTTTCACTCTTAAGATACATTTTTGCAATAAACTTGCCTCTTCTTTGCTTGGAGGTGCCTGCCTTATGAAAGTCTTCGCTATAAGGAATGTATCTGTTATGAGGATTTGTCTTTTCATTGAGCCTTAACTGTAGGCATCAAATCGTTTATGAATTACAATTTGTTCCATGCATTGTAACAAGGATGGTATCTCTAACGAGGAGTTGCCTGTCTATTTAGCCTTAACTTGCATTGTAACATGGATTTATCTGTTATGAGGAGTTGTCCATTTATTGAGCCTCAACTGTAGACATCAAATCGTTTATCAATTACAATTTGTTCCATGAATTGTAACAAGCATTTTTCAATGTTATTTTATTCGGTCAAAAATGTTTATCTGTCATACTTGGATGTTGTTTGTTATCTTTATGCTTTCTAAATGCAGTTCATTGAACAATAGTTTCCGTATTGAAAGAATCCTTATAAGGAATTCTGTGACTTTGCTATTCTACGTAGAAGATGCGATGTGCTTCTGCAATTTTTGAAATCAAGCTAGCCTAGAAAACAAAATCACGAAATTTCATGTTTTAGTTTTATATGATACCTGATACATGTCTGAGAGAAAAGCTGACTATTCTGGTCCTACTCTGTCGAGGATCCAGTGCCGTCTTGCCTATTTCGTTAATCGCAGCGAAAGCTTTTCAACTCTTTAAAAAAGAACCATGAAAATATATTTACTGTAAAAATTAAGTCTGCACCAATCATTTTCGAGGCTTGAAATGACTGACTGGCACCGCCTGTTATGAGATCCAGCAGCAAGTATAAAGGCAAATTACTTTTTACCATTTATCAATTTTTGAGCGAACGCCTATAGATAAATTGTTGCCAAATTCTAGTTGGCGAATATGATTTAGGCCATGACAGAAAAGAAACTCCATTTCGCTTTTCGCTGAAGTGTGGAGGATTAGGGTGCACAATGCAAGCAACTGCTGTATGCTCCAAAGATTTAAAATCTTAAAATACACTGCAAAAGTTTCAGTAGCTGAACATTTATGTTGATTTCAAAAATCACAGCGAATCATCTGTTTAAATATGGTATAAAAGCATTTTCAAAAACGAGAAATGGTAAGGCCAAATCAAATCGAGCCAGCTGAAATAAAACATCAGTTTGCTATGAACATCATGGAATTTTTCAAGACCACGGCGAAATTGTAGCAGTTGTTTTTATCTGCTGCTCAATTTGTTTGCAAAAATAAAAGAATTCTCGGTAGGATTAGGAGGATTGCTTAAGTAAAATTTACTTAAAAGAGTGCATTTTCCAGGGAACTGGAAGCATCAAAATTCGAAAATTCTTTTCTCCTTCCACGGCAACCATGGTGCCGCCTCAGGTAGTTTCCCCTACCAGGTAAACAGATTTGGCAAAACCATTAGGAAAGTCGGTTATTATCATTTTAAAATGAATGTCGCCAATTATATGCCACACAGTTAGATTGGCAAAATGTAGTGCAGAGGTTTGTGACAGCAACTTCAGGTAATAATTTTTTAATCAGGTAAATTTGTAGTCCACAACACCCCCCCCCCCCCCCCTAACAAGGCTTGCCTCGCGACGGCCCTGCTGGTGAACTTGCAATAACCGATTACAATTTACATTGATTCTTTGACTTTCTTTTTAAAGCAAATATGGTTTAATTTGTGTCTACACCTACACAAATAAAACTTTTTGGCTGGTTTACTTTTTAGGTCAGCTGCAATTTGTTAAGCCTACTTGCAGCCTCTTTCGTCATGCAGGCTACAACTTGTTTGGCAGATTACATCCCATTCTCCTCTCAACTAAATTCATTTCTTTAAGGAACCATCAATGCCCTGATCAAACGATCCAACATTTCACCCAACATTTCGCCCAACATCATGTTGGGTGAAATGTTGGATCGTCTGACCACCATGTTGGGTCATCCAGCATCGTCACTTTTGATGTTGGGTGAAATTTGACTGAGGTAAAAAAAGTTGGCAGCCGACATCCAACAATTCTATTGTTTTGAAGTGTTAGGTGAAATGTTGGATCGTTTGAACACCTCAGCCAACATTGTTGGTTATGCGCACGCGCACGCGCAATGTTATATTGCACGTGGCAGCACTGGCCAAAATTCAATCATCGCATCGTTGTTGTTTTCTCGGGCTGGCTTCGTTCGTTTCAACAACCGCGTTTGCTTACAGTCAGTTGCACTTAAATTATGGACAATATAACGTAATATGACGAATTCTGTGCGAAAGAAGAGGCGTAAAGCGTCAACGAAGAGCCTATAGCACAGAGGAGCTACAATAAAGCGCAGGGGGGCGAACTTGATAAGGCCTTGATAAGGGATACGACGCTCATCCTAAGAGACCGCGACGACAGTGGAAATATCTGAAGAGAAAATAAATAGTGAAGGCAGCGATCGCCTTTCGTTTTTTCGGATCGAAATGTTGCGAAACTGTGCAGCTTTCAGCGCGACCCTTTACCCAGTCCCTATTCGATCTGCGCGTGACAATGTTGGACGAAATGTTAGACAAAATGTTGGATCGTTTGACCAGGGATTAACCATGGAATTAAAAAACCATAGAACTAATTACCGTCAACCTTAAGAAACTGCTCGAAAATCCTTGTTTTTAAGATGAGGTGGGAATTATTCTTTTGGACGATTGAGCATCTATTCCTTTAAATTTACATAGACAAATAGAAAGAAGAGCCCATTGAGACCCACTAGGTTGATTACTTCATGTTGGCTTATGTTTGTGTGTTTTTAAAGAGCTCTGTGGCATTTGGTATTTCAGAAAAATTGGCACTTAAGATACTTTTAGCACAAAGCTCAGCAAAAATGAAGAAGCTGAGTGCTAATCACGAGCTAAGTTTCTTACCAAAATATGAGTGCAGAACGTTTTCCTTAAAAGTCACAGTGAATTTATGACGGAGTGACTGGATATTTGCTAATATCAGGGGATCTGCGGTGCACTATCAATGAACTAAGCCAGTAAGACATCTTCTAGCATACTTTCTAAAATCCTTTTCTTGCACTGATACTTTCATTTTCGTACTTACAGGACACCGCTGACTTTAAGGTCTTGTTCAATCCACCCACGCAATGCATTCTGCCTAAAGTACGCAATATAGCCATTTGATGCCTTTCCTGACGAAGTCAAAAAGGCAATATTCCTCTCGGCTTTAACAGAAACAAGCAATTTATCATTTTAACATGTGTTCTTGTTTACAAAGTATTTTTAAAAGTTTGCTGATCTTGAGCAATCAAGAAGTCAACAGATTGTTAAAAAGGGCCTCGTAAAATTGATAACGTCTTTTTCATTCGCCAACTGCATTGCTCTGCTCAACTCAGATTATCAAATAGTCGCTCAAAAGAAATGTTGCCATATATTGGACAACAAATATGAACTACAAGTATGAACTGTTCATAGAAACATACATGGAATTGAAAAGAGCTTTTGATGCTACTAATCATGAAATCTTGATACCTAGTTTGACAAGCATGATGATGTAGAAACTAAAGGTTTAATAATATAGTCCTGCTCAAGATAGAGGAAATCACCATAAATATAATGAAAAGTGAATTCCTCAAGGATCCTACCTGGGTCCAAAATTTACAAGGGGTTTCTCAATACTCCTCAGTTATTAACTGGAATAGCCTTAAACTCCGATTAGTATATTTCAGGGTAGCACTAACTCGTCTTAAATCCTTTGAGAAAGATCTCCTGGAAGATCAGTTTGTTTTTTCAACATTTGTGTGTTATTCATTAATTTTTTCATTTGGTTCCTTTTTATTCTGTAAGGAAAAGAATAAAATAATTATGTCGAAGATTTTATTGCGTTTTTTCTTTCCGCCAATAAGAAAGTATGGTAACCGGTGGGATTACAGTCATAAGTAAAAAACAGAAAACAGATTTTCCAATCGTAGACTTTATTTTCTTTACAAATGACAATCTTCTTGACCTCTTGATTATTGAAAATGTCAACTAGATCGGTACAAAAATGTTCTATACTAGAACATTAGCTTCACAATTCCTTTTTTCTATTAGTCCTATTGGGTCTTTTACTAAAATGGTTGCATTTTCTGGAAAAACGACAGTTGGGTTTTTCAGATAAAATTTTATTTTTCGAGTATTTTTCGAAGACTAAGGGCTTTTGAACAATACAAAGTTGTTGTTATATTTGTTAATGATATTTTAAGATGCTCCTGTCAGTTTAACCTATTTCATATTTGAAACATGTCAGAAGGACAAAGCTGTTGACAAGAAAAAGCTACATAGTTAACGTTAAATTGTTCTACTTTTTTTAGTAATGACAGATGGGATAAATCTTTTCTACTTAGAAAGTTTCAATTAATATTGTGGGCAAAAATAGATTGTCGTTATCGATAGGGTACTTCATTTTGTCTATCCATCCCTGTAACAAAAAAGAAAATTTTTTATAGCGATCTAAAGTTTAAAGGCAATCTGTCTCGTTGTGGATTGGTTAACGAGAACAATAGCTGGAACAATAGTCTAAACACGATTCCAGCGCTCCGCCAAATTTTTTACAATGCGATAAATTGAAGGGGGACTGGAAACAATAAAAACCCCTTTGTTCTTATAATCAATCAACGTCGTGACAGATTGCCTTTAATTTGTTGGACAACGTTACAGTTCAAAGCATCAACCAATGCTACAGTAAGTTGATAAAATGTCCAGAATATGGAAATGTCATTTCCAGTTAATTTCTCGCTTTTAATTTTCTTTGGCGAATCCGACATGATTCTGAATTTGGTAACAGGGACAATCAAGATTCATTAGTGAAGTTCAATGTTTATTTTACCTCGTTATGAAGTTCACTGGGGTAGTATCGGCTAACAGTAGGCCACGTGGAAGTCTCTTAGCATCTTTTGCATCCAATTTTGGAAGAATACAACAAATTTGCACACTAAAGATACAACGAAAGCAAGAAAAAGCAAGTCAAGTAAAGGTGAGCTATCTTAATGTTCATTTAATTTGAAATTATAAAACGACACAATTTGTGAATCAAAGAATATGCATGCAGTTTAGGAAGTTAAATTTCGGTTGGTTGTAAACAAAGCCAATTTCGCTTCCTAGCAGTGCCAAATCAAAATTGGCCGATGAATCACGAGCTTACGGATTATCATGAGCAATACTGTTATAACTTTCATTCATACTACTATATGTTGCTTGAATTTCTCGTATTAGAATATATCTCAAATTTACATGGCGGGTTGCCGTGGTGCCTGCTTTTAGAAGATCGAAGCAGCACGTCATGCTTTTCTCAAACAATTTTTTTTCTATACATTAATCTTTCCTGTCGCTAAAATAAAACTTAAGCCAATCTTTTGTGACGGATATGTGATGTTTTGGGTGAATACTCTATTCTCCTAAAACTGCCATTTCAGACAACTTATTGGTTTTTTCAAAGACCTTAGAATAAAATTGTTGTTAGCTTCACCATAGTTTCACAGATTGAATTTAATACAAAAAAATGGAAACATTGATATCGAAATTCGCATGGAAAAAAGGAATCAAAGAAAGACTCTATACATTAAACCTTCAATATATTAAATGTTCATCGTTTTTTATATTTGTAACAAAAAGGCAAAGATATATTTTTCCTAAGTTTCCATTTTTTGCTGACGCCATTTCTATTGAATCCCGCCATTTCTAGAATCCCGTTTTTTCAAAGGCAATTTTTCATTCGCCGTCCTTATAACTTTGTCATGTCAAAGTTGGTTTCCAGTCGGGATAATTATAGCAATGATTGATTTGTGGTTACTGTTTAGTCATTTGAAGAAATTCATTTCAAAGGCAATATTTTAAAACTTTGCTTAGAAACAATATGAATATTCATCGCGCCAGTTCAATTCTGTCTGAAAATGCTCTTGTTTTGCAATTCGACTATCTTCCTGCTAAAAATTTACATCAAATTAAAATCACTGAGAAGATTGAATTTTGATATTTTCGATGTTCTGTCTAATAAATTTGCTCCGAAAATGATTTGTAGTCAACAAATCAGCAAAACGATGTTCCGTTGTTTTTCCGGAATCTTATTTTTTTCTGTCAACACTTGACAGATTTCTGTCAACACCCCGTTTACACTGTGCCGCACAAATTTTGTCCACTTTGCCCTCCCGTTTACATTGTGCTGGATAACTGCCAGAATCTTAATTTTCTGCCACCAATTCTTCGGTAGTTGAATTTGCAAATTACAGTGACGCTGGATGTTGCCACTTTGACCGCCGATCTAGGATTGGGCTGAGAGAAGAGACAGAGTCGATAGGGAATGTTATCAACCATTTGATCAATTATATCAATCTGAACTGACTGACAGAGTAAATATGCAAAACAATAACGTTCAAAGGTGTATATTTGCTTCTTTGTCTATAGAAATTTTCAGTAAGTTAAAAAAGAAAATTTCCTTACTAGACATTCAAATTTTATCCCCTTTTCTTTTTAATTTCGAAGGAAATCGACACTTTATCTTGAGTAATAGATAGACAGGGCATTGCAATATTTTTGAAATTTCACAGAAAAGAATTTAGCTTATTGAAAGATTTAGCAAGCAACCAATGTACAAGAAAACGCCTCTTGATGTAAACAGTAGCATTATGGCTACATCCGTATACGTATGTACAAAAATTACTATATACTATATATGCTTTAACTAATCATTATTTGTATATGTACTAAGAGATTAGATATAAATGACAATATATATAGGCAAAGTAGACCCGTTAACATAAGTCGGAAGTTACCTAAAGGCTTTTGTACTGGAATCAGCCACTAATCATTAACACAAGGCACAACAAGTTTACAATTCTCCCAGAGGAACTTTACATATTTACACAAAAGGTCCATTGGTGCAACTAGGATATTTTTCTAAGCGGTGCAAAATTAAAGAGTTTGCTTTCTTTATGGGCAGTCCTTCACTGGCAAGAAAAGTGGAGCTATACCGAGTATCATCCTTCCTTTCACCAAATTCTTCTTTGAGTAAATTAGAGAGGGAAAGAGGGTGTTTACAGTGGCGAAGTGCTATAAAAAACAAGGGGGGGCTCTTGAACAAAATGTTACAAAAAACAATAGCAAAGGTAGAAATTTACCAATTTTGGCATTGACAAGGGGGCTCACCCCCCTGACCCCCTAGCACTACACCCCAAGGTGTTTGGGACTACTGCCTCATCCACGCACCAACTCTGATTACCCGGTCGGGGAGATTTAATAACCATTTAATCACTCTCCAAACAAGTATTGTTGTACAACGACCTGGTATAACAGACTTGCAAATTTTGCATTCTGCGGTCCTTTACTGCTACAGAATTAAAAGGCGGACTAGCTTATACTTTCGTTTGGGAAAAACACCTTTGAAAATCTAGCTCGTGAATCCAGGTCCTCCATTTTTGCAAGATAATCTTTGCTTGAAAATCAACTCGTCTGTTTTCTTGCAGAGAAGTGCATGCAATGTTCAGTTTTTTGCTAGGCTCTTTGAATATATGCACTTGATCACCGTTTTCGAAAAATTCTCAAAAACAGACGCTCAAGTCGATCAGGTAGAGCACGAGAGATATGATCTCGGATATCGCTTGATCGCATGCAGTAAATGATCGGATTTATTGCGCTCGTTACTTGCAAAAAGAGATCTGCCCAAGGATCAGCTATCGTAACAAGTTCGACTGTATCGCCGATCGTCCCGCGTAATATGAACATGACTGCCAAGGGCATGTAGGAGCATAAGCCACACCCAATGACTATTGCGATCGTGTTTGCCTTTTTACTCTCTCTTATAGCAAGCACTCTTTCACTAGCAGTCGAGTCGTTACTTACATACGACGCGTGTCGAACCGAACATATTTTGCGGCGATGTGACCTCACGATTCTCGAAATTTTTCCATATGTAATTAGAAATACTACGATTGATACACCCATGAGCCCAAAGAGAACTTGAAAAAATGTTTTCGTATCAATAACAGCAATGAAGGGAAAAAGCGTAATCAACCCTAGTGATGTCCAAGATATAGCTATTATAATCAGATATCGGAAAATTGTTGCGTTTCTACGATAACGGAATGGCATAACAACGGCAAAATATCTGTCGATACTGATCCCACCAACTGTAACAATTGAAGTTGCGAGACATAGAAAGGCGAAAAACGCGCAAACTAGTCGTAAAACACAAGGTCGAATCCCGTATGCTTCTTGCAACCGTCGAGCTGCCGAAAAAGGGGTTACGATAAACCCAGTCAAAAGATCACTAACACACAAGCTGCCAATCAACGTGTTTGAAGGCGTGTGTAACCGGTCGAACTTGATCAAGACAAAAAGGACAAGTGTGTTGCCTAGAATTGCACCAAGTGACGAAAAGCAGCCGATGATGGTTGTTATAATGGCAGTCGACTTTACTGCCTTGCTGTCAGGCACATCAAGCCATTCCAGAAAAAGGCACGTTTCTTTCTCGTGGTTCCTTGCCATACCTCTATGTTGTCGATCGTCATCAACAGGTGTAAGGCTTCGCTGCTTCTATTTCAAGGCATGCAGTAGATTTAGGTATTGAATCTACGACATAAGGTACACATTTGATCAGTCAGTCAGTCGTTCACAGTATAAAAAATACACTCTTCGTTAACACACTGTCATTTGACTTAAAGGAAAACAGGTGCTTTATCAAACAGTGCATTTTGATTGCACCCGAGCAAATAAAATCAAAATGGATGAAACGAATACATTTATTCTATGCTCCGAGAATTCATTAAGCACGGGGGATTCTTCTGTTGAATTCATTGTAAGAAATGCTAATTCTCTTAGAACGGCAAGGGGAGGAGATGACATGGAGATGGGTAAAACAATTTATCAGGCATTCAATCAATGCAACACCAACAATCAGCCTTTCTGCAAGAAGGTTAGGGGTTGAGTAACACATCTAATCGATCATTGTCATGCAGTTTGTCCCAAGTGCTGGAGGGAAATAATGCAATTTAGCAAGCAGATCGGAAAGTAACATTTATCACTTTCGAGATCCAGTTGTTTTTTCTTCAACAAATTGAAATAAAATAATGAAAAACTGTCTTCTTCATTAGCTTTGACATTAAGCTTACAGTTTTATTGACTTGATTCATATATCCTGACATTTTTTGATCGATGATGTTTTTTTCTTCATTGCATTGCTCATCGTCCCAGAAAAAAGTCGTCTACATAGAGTTGCAAAACCTTTTGTAACAGGAATTAATAATAGGTTTATAATGCAAATCTGAGGACAATGCTAACATGCATGATAAGAATGTAGCTTTAATAGCACAATCCCCGAAAAACAGATGTTAATAGTATGGGAATTATAAATGTTAAGAGCAAATGGTGACTTTTCATCAGAAACTGGCGATGAAGCAACTCCATGCGCCACATCAGAACACAAAAAACGCATTCTTTGTTTGAAGAAGGGTTTACAATCTTGACTCATAAACCACACCCAGGGAAAAAGATTCGTTAATTGTCAGCAACAACTTTAGTCACAGAACATTTAGTTGTCTCTTTCTCTCCTTTACTTCGCCAGGTTTTTAAGAGAGTAGAAATAAATACACCTTGCACATGTAGCGCAATTGAGACGGTTTTTAATCTTATTCCAAAATCACCTAAGAAAAGTGTGAACTCTTTTCCAATGTTAAAAAGTGGTTTCCAGTCATCTTCTTTCCGGTATTGTGCCTTAAGCCTGAAATACAGGATCACTGACAGTTTTCAGTTTTCGAAAACTGATCGCAAATTTAAAAAAGACCAATAAAAACTTTAGAACCGACAGAACAACTAGGAAATGTTTTGTCGTTTTGTACAACGGCAGTGAAGATTAAAGTTAATTGAATCATTTTTGCAGAAAAACTGGACCTGTTAAACATCACCCTGACAATCAACATCAATGTTTTATGGTTTGTTTATCAACAAGTGATTAGATTTAATCATTTTGAAAAGAAGTCTAAACAACGGTGAGGCAAATGCAAAGAAAAAAAGGCAATTGAGAAAACCTTTTGTTCAATCCTTTGACCAAAGCTAATCCCAAACCAATGTTGAATGAGGTGATACACAAATAGTAAGAAACTGCGCTCAAGCCATTGTAAAAAGAACCTCCAAAATGTCGCTCCAAAATGTACACAAGAGAAAAAACATGAAAACTCGCAAATAATATTAATATTTCAACTAATATTTCATCTTCACCTGTTTAGTGTTCGCTTTAAACTGTTTAAACTAAAAACAATATTGAAAAAAATCAAGATAGATCAAACTTTAATTTTTGGTAGAAAGATTTTGAAAGTAACTTCGTTTTAAGTTGACATTATTCAGAAGGAGACTAGTAGGTCATACTTGTACAGTCTATTCTTATCAGAAACGCAGCTCTGGATTTGCACTTAGATTCATGAACTGTGAAAGAGCTACAATTTGCACTTAGAACTGTTTAAGAGCTACATTTTAGAAGCACAAGATGTAACATGGGGTAACATGAAACAGGAAACAAAAATGTCTCAAGGAGCTAACCAGTCTTTTTTCTATTAATCTGATATATATGTCACTTAAACAGAGAAAGGAACCTAATTGTCGAAAGAGGCCTTTCAACCCCGTCTTTAAAAGAAGGAATTTTGATTAGATTCTTCAACGTTGAGTGTGATTAGTACAATGGTTTCCTATCTTTTTGATCATCTTTGTGCTCAGTCTTTAGAAACGGTTTCTGATAGAATATGAAAGTGGATAAAAGAAAGAAATTGAAACGAAGAAAAAAATATCTTGGAAAAAAGTTTTTGCCTCAAATTTGGAGAGGTTGTGAGCTACATCCATTTACATCGTAGCAGTGAAGCAAATTAAAAGACTCGGGGATTCTTCTTGAAATAATGTTAAATAGATTTGAAGAGGTGCAGTAGGAAAATGGTAAATTCTTTTTTAAAAACAAAGTGTCTCAGGCAATTTGGTGGTATATGAATAGCAATGCTAAGTAAGATATACAAAGACAGAGTTTTGCATCCTGTTCTGCTGCACCAAAGAGATTCAGGATAAAAAAGAAAGCAACTCTACATCAATTCTCATCAATCGGTCTTTCAATTAGAAAATTACTGATCTAAAATAGTCCTCTAAATTATAAAATTACACTTTAAACTAGCAGCCTGACTATACGTAAATTAATCTAAATTCTCTAAGATATTGCTTAGAATACATTAAGGTCTATCTTACTTGATTAATCTTTGAGATATCAAGAAATTTCAGGCATCAGATATTTCTCTCCTGCACAAGACCCTTTTCATCAGGCAATATTGGAAACACTAATCAATCGAAGATTTGACCTGATTTCTATATCTGCGGAGGTTGGCGGCCATAATTAATATTGACGCTTGCAATAACGCATGTTCCAATGGCATAGACGAAGCCACGGAGAAAACTAAGTTTGTTTTAACATCAATTAAATGTGTAAAAAGAGGAAACAAATTTAATATTTATTTGAGGAGATAACGGCCACATCCATACATTACTGTGATGATTGAAGTTAAATATGTTTCCACAGAAAACAAAATAGTGTTCTCAACATATGAAATTTGAATGAAAACCCTGCCACTCATGAGGATGTTTTATCACCTGCCTCGGTGTATATAAACACACGTTTCTAAGCAACAAAGACATTAAAATTTCCAGGTTGCAATTTTTACAAAATGTCTGGCCTACTCTTGTGAATTGACATTGTCAAAGACAATTAAATACATTTTAAGCACAAAAGTTTATTTCTATCCCTTTATCCCGATTTTCTTTATCCTCGATTATACACATTAACTTTGAAGTTGATAGTCATATTAATCAAAAGCAATATGATGAGTAAGACTGAAGAGAGAGTTTTCATCTTCTTACTACCAATAAATAGCTTACCCTAGCTCCTTAGACACTTCTTTTGCGAAATAATTTTACTAAATAAAGCTAAAATTGAATACGACTTTACTTTAAAAGTCAACATCCTATTACATGCTCCTCTATTTCTTAGAATCTGCCTTGAACCGAGAAGACAAAGTAAGAACCTCTATCTTACCAAATTTAGGTGTTTTAATGCCAACGATGCCATTAAAAGCAAATACCCAAGGTAAATTCCATTCAGTGAAAAATGTTCGACACATACAGGGGCAGTTGCAATACGGATTCCCAAGCCTAAAAAAGCAATAAAATCAATAGAGTTCTGACTTTCGTACGATTTCTGAAATTGTGTGTTAAATTTTCACTCCTATCACAATATTATTTCTTGTCTATCAATACCTAAATAATTAGAATTACAGTCAACTCTGTGTAATTCGAACTGTCTGAGAATCGTCACAACGTTCGAATTAAAAACGGTTCGAGTTATAGAAGTTTGCAGTATAAAGGTTATCGTTATGAACTTTTCAAGTAACCTGAAAATTGTGTTCTAATTAGTAAAAGTTCGAATTAGACAGAGTCGATTGTAGTTTCCCTGCAATTCAATCACAAAATGATTAGCGAATTACATCGAAAGTCTTCTGTTTGGGAGTAAATATTCTATTAAGATGCCCTCGGCTTTGGTTTGTCTCAATACCTTTTAGAGTCCTTTTTTACCCTCTATATAGAAATCCCTACGGAAATTTCATAGAATCTTTGTAAAATAACAACATAGTGGAAAGAATTACCTGAAATCCTTGAAATCATCGTTTTTGCAAAGCGTGGCGAAGTTTTATACATGTGTTGCTCAAAATGATTCAATCTTTCCTGTTATTCTATCGACTTTATTCTCTTTATATCGTGGAATATATGTTCAGCATATAAATATATCTCAAAGTCAAGAAAAAGGAGTAGTGAAATCTTCTAAAATGAATGCAAAGGTTCATACCTTGCTGTTACCACCGATGTTGAATTTTTCGCTGAGCGTTCACTGTTCAGTAAACCATTACCGCAAAGTTTTCTGCTAGCCAGAATTTTGAGACAAATAAGCTATCCATTCTATCCATTCCATGATTTCAAAATGTCCGCGATATACAAGTACTGGATTCACGTCGTTTTTGAAGATCAGATGTTGCAACGAAATTAAGCGCGGTGTGGAAGCTCCTCTGTCCAATCGCAAAATAAGTTTTTGAGCTTAAGAGCAAGACAATTGTGATTTATACGATATATTTTTTGCACTGCATTTAGGATTTTTGGTGCTTTTTACAAAGCGTGTTTGTAGAATAATTAAGGAGGTAATGGAATAAACTACTTGCTATTCTGGTTGGCTTCAAAACATGACGTTGGTTATTGACATAAATTTTCAGTTTTATCGAATAGGCCGGCTGTAGTTGATGCATTTTTTCCAATCAAGGCTGATTGATTCACCTCTCACATTCTCGATTGTTTCAGACATTAGGATTGGCGTCGAAATAGCGAAAATCAATTTTAAAGGAACTGTTAAAGAAACACAGTGGACAAAAATTGCATTGAGGATATAGACAAAGATAACATTTTATTCTTCTTCAGATAAAGGTTGTGCTTTATTAAAGCTTATTAGATGTCAGGTTTGATGGGTAACGTTAGCAGGCATATGGTAACCTTGTTGAGGAAGTTAGGAGAGGTCTAGCACTCGTAAAAGGAATTTACTCTGGGCTCCTTTCTGAACTTTTTTAGCTCAAATCATGACAATCAAAAGTTTATTCTGCTACTGGATCAAACTGGGCTAAACATTTAAAGTACTTTCCCCGTATTACATCTACTTTGTCTACACATTTGTCGCTAATCTATACATTTTCAACACTTTCCTCCAATTCATAGACTTTCCTTTAATTTCGTCACCAATCATACATCTTGAATACTTTCGCAATTTCAAATTACTTTAAAATCTCACACAGTAACATCAATTTCGCTTAACTTAAAGTAATATCTGAGCTTTTCATAAGACATTGATCTCTCAATTATCAATCAGTTCATATCAGTCACTATATCAGTCACTGCAGTTTTAGAACCTATCAGTTTTAGATTTATATCTCAGTTTTGGTTTTATATCCAGCTAGCAGTTTTAGAATCTATCTACATAAGCACGAAAAAACCGCTACTGTGTAGACAAAAGGAGTTCGTTTTCACCTTACGACTCCACTGGTAACATTCTAATAGGCAAGCGGCACTGATTGGTCAACCTTTACAGTCATGTGCTCGTGTTTCTGATTGGCCTATTTCGATCCACAACTGGGTATATATATTTCTTAGCGTAGAGTTTTCGATCTATGTTCTGACGTTTTAAACTCTGAAGAGTGTCAGACGAAAAGCTTTAGCCATTTATAACTTCAAAATACACGACAGAAAGCTACGGAATCAAAACTTGGATTTAAATTGCATTTATACACTGCAGTCCATGAAATCCAAGCATTGACGATTTTGCAGCTTCCGTTAGAACGCCATTCATTTCGTGTCTGGCAACATTCTGGCGCACATTTTGGCTCAATTTTCATCTCGTTACTAATCAAATACTTTGTACAACGTACTTATTGTTTCTGGTATTGGTGAGAACGTTTCTCGAATCACTTTATTGAGCGTATCGAAAGTACAAAATCACTTAACTATGAAATTATTTACTTGTTACTGAATACACTAAAGAAGGTTCAAATAATCGAGAATTTGACACCAATGCCACAATCTAAAAACTATCTTAGAAGCATGTAACATTGTAAAATTTCGCATTAATATACAATTTTTCTCTTTTATTCGTTATCAATAAGACTTTGGGGAAAGGGGGTTTTCGTATCTTTTAGGGAGGGGGCCCCAGGCCTACGATTTTCCCACAAGACAAGATCTTGGAAGGGCTTTGGGCACGTTTTTCAAAGGTCTGACAAATGCCTGAATTTTTCGAGCCCCCATGCAAACCGACAAATGGTTATGAATGGGTTCAGTGCGGAGAATATTCAAGTAGGACACTGCAATGTTGTTTTTCTACTATAAACGTTACAAATGAGATCCAGAGGCTTGCTCTGCAATTTTTTCCAACATCACAGCCTTGAGTTTGAAGAAAACTGCCCTTTTTTCTAGATGCTTAAGAATTGTTGTCAGAAGTTTTCTTTACTCTCATTAAATATCAAACCAGAGATTTTAGCGACATTCTTATGAATCTCTGGGCTGAATTGAAGAAAACTTAACCCACTTTCCCAGTTCTTTTACCATTGAGTGTGGATTACGTTTATTTAGGTAACTTAATCGCCCAACTACAGTCCGATTCAATTCTATTTTAGCGCAGAAAACGAAATGATATGACTTCTCAGCAAATTGAAAACTCTACTTGTTTAATTTCTGATCCACCAGGTGAATTCCCATTCTGATTTTAGACATTGGTGGAAAGGTAATATAATCCCTCTTACTGCAGGCGAAAAGCGAAAGGGTCTATTGAGACAGATGTAATACTTCAGTTATAAGGTTACAAATACTTTGGTCAGTGTGTGTAAATAAGAGACAAAATGCTTTGCAAAAACGCATTTCATTTATGTTAGCTGTTGACTGTAAAATACAATTGTTAACATTTTCATACAGTTTCGCCGACTTAATCTAACAAATATTAATACAACAGGGCATACCATCTAAAAAATAAAACATCATAGCAGAAGAGATTTCTTACCAAGAAAACAGTGAAGCAGCAACGCACCGCAAACGTACATCTATAACAGGCCTACATTCTTGTTTCAATTTTGACAATGAACAACACAATAATAGCAACTCAACATGTAAAGAAATCAACCAGAGATTAAATCTCAGAGAGAAAAACAAAAAGTGATTCGCTGTATAGTATCTTAACAAGCCCATGAACTGGCAAAACGTTTGAAATACTAAGTGCAATAAAACAGACATTACGTCACAGGAATAATAGCAAAAGAGCTTAGCTTTTTAATTCTGGACCGGCGTTCGAATTGCAGATGCTTCGGAAATATCGAGATAAACCAGCCAAGAGGGCGAGTTGATAAAACGGAAATAAGCAGGGAAATGTTTTTGTGAGATTTTGTGTCTCACGGAAATATTATTGCGAGGGTAGGGTTGGATTGCGAGGCTAGGTTAGGATTGCAAGGGTAGGGTAGGTTGGAAGGGGTTTGGTAGCGTATTCTATCGTGTTTAAATCTATTGTAACCATTCATTTTACTCTATTTTATGTTAGTTTTTCTTTTAGTTTAGATACATGGCCCCTTGTAAACCAGAATTGCTGAATTGGCTACCATGCTTATATAATTGAAAATGAATGAAATGAATTAATGAAAGAGCAATTCCGTGGCTTAGCAATGATATATTTTACCGCACTAACTCTGCAATCAATTACGAATAACTATTTACTTCAAATTCAAAACTTGTTTCTTTTCCTGTAAATCTAGGTCTGAATCCTCACTTTCATAACACGTGTCACCATCAGCTGAGCTTGTCAGGCCTGATCCAGCATCATTGTCCTCAATACTCAAACTATCTTCCTCCCAGTTATTATCCACTACTTTTTGAAGTCCTTTGTTTTCCGACGCGCACTTGACTTGCAAAATATCCTTCGCCAGCTCCTTCAAAGCCAAATCATCCTCTGTTTCATTGCTAGTAGCTTTCTTCCCGTCTTTTTCATTGATATGCATCTCCATGTTCTCACATTTTTTATTTAGTGGAGAGTTTGGAATTTCTAGTTCACTGTCATCATTCCAAACGTCTGGTGGCTGCGGACTCAACGCAAACAGTGTTACGGTTGACGCGCGGTGCAGCTTATGTAAGTCGTCACCTTTTGGCATCGGAGGCATAGCGCTAAGAAAATCAAAGTCCGTCATGCTTACACGCGGTGTCCCGTTTTCATCAGCGGTCAGCTCTGACTTGGCGATCCTTGGACTTTTTGCAGCCATCGTTGACGACTGATCTGCTTCAACAAGGCTACTCGGAAGGTTTTCAACGGTAACTCTTATACCATGCGGAAGCGTATTGCCATTGCGGGAAGAATTCCCTTTCAACTTAGAGTCACTTAATTTGTTTCCGTGTACAGAATTTTCTTCAACTTGTGACAAACTAGATTCCGGCCTCCAAGAGTCAGCTAGACCAATAGAAATCGTTGGAAAGTTTTTTGAGTCAGCAACGACCGAAGATTTGCTATTATCGTTATGATCTCCAGAAGTATTTTCAATGTTTTCTTTTTCAACACCAGCCATAAAGAATGAATCCAAACCTACATACTTGTCTCTAGGTTTCCATTTCCTGTCTTCTCGCCGTAGAACCTTTTTAACTATCGAGGAAGAAGATTCTGTTCCGTTCGCACCTCTTCTGTTTTTCTCCAAGAGTATCTTCTGCCGCGCGACATAAGTATTGGAAGGTGCACTTGGTGAGTATACGCCGTGGGGAGGTGTTGTGCGACTTCTTTCAGAAGGCTGGTTTCTCATGCCACTTGCCGCACGTTTTAAGGATAGAGAAGAATGACTTGCACGGGCCGGATAGCTTCCATCTTTAAATTTAGGATCATTTTCAGGATCTGAAAAACTCAACTCTACAATTGCAAGACGCCCCATCTGTGAAAGTGTAAATCGATCGCTTCGTGACGGTGGTTTCTCCTCAACCGTATAGTTTATAATCGGCGAGGATCCTTCTTGATCTGAGCTGCCATACTTGGATTCATCCTCGTCACTAGGCAACAGCTGAATCTGCAGCGCTTTGGGGAAACTAGCATCACTGTTGGGCGAAGATGCTTGAGGCTTCATTCGATTGAGCGAATCTTTGCCCTTATACTTCCCTAGACGCGGTGATCTACGCGAGGATTTAGGCGAAGCATTAATTGCTTTAGAACTTGTTTTCTTCGCCAGCAAGTTTGAATTGTACTTGGTGCCAGGCCTGCTGTAGGCAACTGTCGAGTCGGGGTCTTTTTTGTGTTTTTTCAACATCAGGCGATCGGCATAGGTAAGGGATGAATCAAAATTGAGTTTGATGTCCGCAGTCACGCCAGGAAGGACCGAGCTATCGATTTCCGTTTCACAGGATTTTGAATCTGTGTAAAAAACAGTGGCAGATGAGATTTTGTGCAAAGTGAATAAAACCCTTTAAACATAATCTCCTTGCAGCATATACCTAATATAGTAACCTTTGGCAATAAAATGTGAATTTGATACAACAAGCAAAAATATGCCATATTAATATATAGTAAGTTGGATGGGAAACTGGAAAACTAGATATACTATATCTTATGAGAAAATGGTAAAAGAATAGACGCAACGGAAGGTACTAGTTTACAAATGACTACTTTCTATTCCTACTTGATCAAATAATGCTTTCAAGCATACCATGGTGGCAATTTACACAAGAAAAATGAACCTGTCTGCGTTCTTAATATTAAATATTGTGCACTAGGCACTTAGATCATTAAGCAGGTATTCGGTACAAGCATCCATGTGAGCAAAACACTGAAAGCCGTTTGTTAGACTACAGGTTTACAACAATCTTTGGCAGGCGACCATTTCAGCCATAGTCTCCCGCTCGCCCCTTCCCGCCATATGCTGCACTGTCCCGCGTCATATCGCAACAAGCTACCATGCGCCGTCCTTAGTTTTACTTTGAGCAGACTTTCAGCTACCAGTGCATAATTAGGCTACATTTTTATACAAAGAACTTCCTCGGCTGAAATTGCAACTAACCCTAACAGAAAAATTACCACAAAGACTGATGTGCACCTTGATCGGATTTAACTACTCTTTGCTTAGAGTTTGGTCCCCACGCAGTTCTACACGATGGCAAAATCCTGGCTAGAAGTCAACGCTGTTAAAAGACATCCACTAACTGCATACTTCGCTGATCGCTTCCTTCAAAAATTTGACGATCTGAAGTCTACAGATTCTCCGTTATAATCTTAGACAGGTGGCAATTCAAACTTTTTTGATAAAACCTTGCGGGTCACTATTGAACGGTTTTCAGGTTTAGACTGCATATTGTCTGCTCAAACTTAATAAAGATCGTGCCGGTAGATCATGTTAAAATCAGCCGATTTTTATCAGCATGAATGTGCATACCCTGTTTAAGCTCGAAATAAGCACATCTTGAAGAAATATGAAAGATAATAAGTGGTTAATTTAGGGAGCTTAAAAGGAAGGAAGCATCAAAGGAAGAGAGCGCCAAAGGAAGGAAGCATCAAAGGAAGGGAGCATCGAAGGAAGGGAGCGTCAAACAAAGAGAGCATCAAAGGAAGAGAGCGTCAAACGAAGGGAGCGTCAAACGAAGGGAGCATCAAAGGAAGGGGGCGTCAAAGGGAGGGAGCGTCAAACGAAGGGAGCGTCAAACATAAAGAGCATCAAAGGAAGAGAGCGCCAAACGAAGGGAGCATCAAAGGAAGGGAGCGTCAAACAAAGAGAGCTTCAAAGGAAGAGAGCGTCAAAGGAAGGGAGCGTCGAAGGAAGAGAGCGTCAAAAGAAGAGAGCGTCAAACGAAGGGAGCGTCAAACGAAAGGGGCGTCAAAGGGAGGGAGCGTCAAACGAAGGGAGCGTCAAACGAAAGGGGCGTCAAAGGGAGGGAGCGTCAAACGAAGGGAGCGTCAAAGGAAGGAAGCATCAAAGGAAGAGAGCATCAAAGGAAGGGAGCGTCAAACAAAGAGAGCTTCAAAGGAAGAGAGCGTTAAAGGAAGGGAGCGTCGAAGGAAGAGAGCGTCAAAGGAAGAGAGCGTCAAACGAAGGGAGCGTCAATCGAAGGGAGCATCAAAGGAAGGGGGCGTCAAAGGGAGGGAGCGTCAAACGAAGGGAGCGTCAAACGAAGGGAGCATCAAAGGAAGGGGGCGTCAAAGGGAGGGAGCCTCAAACGAAGGGGGCACCAAATGAAGGGAGCGTCAAACGAAAGGAGTGTCAAACGAAGGGGGTGTCAAAGGAAGGGAGCGTCAAAGGAAGGGAGCGTCAAAGGAAGGAAGCGTTAAAGGAAGGGAGCGTCAAAGGAAGAGAGCGTCAAAGGAAGGAAGCGTCAAAGGAAGAGAGCGTCAAAGGAAGGAAGCTTCAAAGGAAGGAAGCGTCAAAGGAAGAGAGCGTCAAAGGAAGGAAGCGTCAAAGGAAGGAAGCGTCAAAGGAAGAGAACGTCAAAGGAAGGGAGCGTCAAAGGAAGCAATCAACAGATATAAAATCTGTTTTTCCAAAAAGATATAGATAATTAACCCATGTCATGAATAAATAAATGGTTTCTTAACTTGAATATTCTTTTGAATAAAAGGGTGACTGCAAATGATATGGTTTCTTTGGGAATGGTTTCTTTCGTACTTTTGCTACTGGTTTGAATTCGATTTCATTTCGCATTTTTTGTGTAACAAAGGAAGACAAAGGAATGAAAAAACTAAAAAGAACAAAAAGGATGTTAGTTTCGATCAAAACCCCGTTTCTTAACTAAAATAGGCTGGAAATGATGGCAAGGCACGAAGACCGTTTAGCCTAAGTCCGGAAAGCTTTGGGATCGCCAAGTATCTTATGGTGATGGAAACTACGCGACAAAATATGTTGGTCTTTGTCTGTTGGAAAATATTAAATACTTAAACTCCATACTTAAAGCCCAGCAACAATTGAATGATGAAAAACATTTCCACAAACGGGAATATTCAAGGTATCAAAGCAAGTGAATCATTCAAAAGAATACAGTAATGGGTAAAAACATAATTTTTAGATCCTCTCGTAGTATTACCATCTTGGTATTTTCTCTACAACGCAGAATTTCTGAAATATTGCCATTAGAAAAATATGTTCAAGCATGCGATGATTCACTCTAAGGAGAATTCTAAAAGAATGAAGGAGAATTCAAATCTGGTGAAGAAACTTAACAAATGCGGCAGCGGATGGACCATGTAGCATGCTCGCAGCAAAAGAATAAATTGGAGGCTCGCCTAAATTGGCAAATGGAAACCTAAGCTTCAATTTGAACAGAAAAAGTTGCCCAGAATATTTTGCATAGTAGAAGGGCTTTAACCTGAACTTCACTTTCTACCCTAATGCCGAATGCATATGACAGATCTCTGTATTATATACGATCACAGTGTCACAGCCATAATAAGAAAGGAAGTTAATGGCTATGAAGCAATGCGCTCTGTCTTATAATTCAGTTTATTGCTTACGGTAATAACGTGTGGAAATAGAAGTAGCATAAACTGAATCAACCGCAGATGCGCTCTTCTCAGATAACAAGACGCCGATTGATATCACTTTCAGTTTGATAAATTCTTAATGTTTCAACACAGGTCTGTGGCGTAAAGACCTGATGGCGGGAGTATTTATAACAAACTGGTGTTTCGTGTTTCAGACACAAGGCCAGGGGCTTTAAGAGGCAAACCGCATCTTAGAGGGGATTTCAGGCGACAACTAAATGGACTTTATGAGTACATTTTAAACAAAAGGCATATCGAGTTTAAATGGGTAATAAGATATTGGTTAAGGAAGTGTACAGGGGTTTTATTTGGCCCCAGTTTCTACATCCTATGGCATCACAACGTTACAGCGTAAGTTAAGCAAGAATATATCATGCAATATGTTGAGAAATCTGGCATCATCTTTGAACCTTTCTAGCATTACTACTTGTGTAACGAAAATTTGCAAGGAAAATGGCTCAAAAATGGCTACTATTTCAAATCAAAGTAACACAAATAAGAACTCTTATTTACTTGGAAACAACGCTCAAAGTTGACTCAACGAGTACGAAACCATTGATAACAAATCAAATTCCTGCTAGATTGTGTTGATGCATTTCATTTGAGTTCCGGTTAGCATCGAGAAGGTCCGCAGTTCTTTCTAAACAAGAATATAGGTTAAGTATAAGAAAGATTTAAACTCACCAATATTCAATTACGGGTTCGTGAAAACTACTATACTGCGTCACATAACTACGCGGCGCAAGATCACCTTCTTGCTAAACTGCTGAAATGGTATATGTGTTGCGCTACAGAACATATGGGAAGATGATAACAAGTTCTAGCACATCGTGACATCAGCTGTTTGCAATCGAAATGAGTTTTCATTCCAAGTAGTAGAATATTAACTCACCTTTTCGATCGAACTGATACTACTTTCGATGTCTCGAATCACCTAGCACAGAGAAGTGCTTTTGAAGAAGAACCATCTTAAGGTATCGAATCGCGTAGCGAAAAGAGCGCATTCATAACGCCCAGTGAATAACCTGTCAAGGCTGTTAGATACAGATATAGCAGTCAGAAGTACCATGAAAAGAGGAACCCTTATGAACGCTTCACGAGCTGTGTGGTGCTCTGAGAACTCATCATACAACATAAAACTGTTGCTTGACACTAGCAATTCTGCATACAGTCCTTATTTGTTGTATAAAAGAAATAAAACCGGGGGGACACATTGAATAACACTGGTAGAAACAACGACTTTTACACAGCAGGTACATAAATAGTGAAATTCTACTTCTTATCTTATTCAAGAATTCTCAACTTTATCTATAATCTGCCACCAGTCGCTGGAGTAAATTTGAAAGACTATCTATGTTCCTGAATGACAAATTCTTTTTCAAAAATCCCTATGCTATTGAATAGAAAATGCATAAAATCAGAACACAGTTGATTATGTATTCTTAAAACAGGTGCAAGGCTTTTAATTTCGGGGTTCTTGGTATACGTGAGACTATTGAGTTAAATACAACTTAAGTCAAGTACTTTGAAATAATTATAAACACGCTTCTGCACCTCCTGTACTCCAAACGACCGGACATCGCCTAACTTCCGATATGAAACCACTAATGTTTGGTTGATAAATTTTCATGTCTAGCAGGTGCGAAGCAAACTCGTTTCGTTTTGCAATTTAACTACCCAGCAACCCCCCCCATCCCCCCCCCCCTTAAGAATATTTTCTGACCAAAGGCACATTTTCATTAAAACCGATTCAATTATTCAATATCTCGAAGCCTTAATGCCAAAATCTTCTCACATCTCCAATATTGAAAGTTTCATAGCCAAGGAACTACCATGTACAGATACTTTCATTGCTTAGTGAATTGGAATTTCGAAACCAGGACTCTTGAAATTATAAAATACTAGTATCAATTTCATTGACGAAGGTTGAGATAGAGTGTTTCAAATCGGGCTTATTCATCCAGCGGGGTAAAATAACAAACACAACGAGAAATCTAATTGAGAAAAGGATCGAGTCATAATGTAGCTCCAAAATGGTGTCGCAAAAAGCGTTATATTTCCATTCATTTTTACAAGACACAGCCTTTGCGTTATTTCAGGTTAGTTTTACTCAATATTTTATTCTGTAAAAGAAAGATAAAATTACTAACTGCCAATGTCAAGATTCAAGTAGACAAATAGTTGCTAAAATGACGTCATTTGCAAATAAGGTGTGGTTACCATGCGATTTACCATCGTGAAAATCCCAGATTATTTGGTTCATTTGAACTTGATTAAAAAACTGACAGCCTTTATCGAGCAGTCCATCAGGCCGAGTATGGTTTGATTTATCTTGCCCTAGCTTGTTTGCGTACAGCAAAGAAGCGGCATGAAGAACTGCTACGAAATCAGATAATAATGCCAAATATATTTTTACATGCGATAAGACTCGTAATCTTGAGAAGATTAGATGGCTCATTCCCAGACTAGTGTGGATGCTCGCAGTTTATGTCGTGTTCTAATTGTCAGTTTCCATGCGATAAGATCATATCTGCAAATTTCTCGCATAATTTAATACCAAATCGAAAAAATATGGTTATTTTTAGGCTGTAAGTGTGAGATATTTTGTTCTTGCAGCTGCGAAACAATAACAGTGCAGATAGCTTTATCAAGTGATAGTGTGATAAGATGCACTGCGGTTGGTTGCATGCAAGCTGCTAAAGAATGAATATCTAGCTTGATCTCAAGAGGCTGATATTTTTTGGCCTCCTTCCTTTCAACAACGTGTTTATGGCCAAAACGCCTGATCCAATCCAAAATCTCACTCCTTGAACATAAACATTACCGGACCCCGTGAACGAAATCGACAGGCCATGAGAATCTAGAATCAACTAACAAAGTGGTCAGTGGGCGTGTCCTTCCTTGTATATTCATTCCTTTGAGTTCCTGTGAACGTTATGATCTTAACGAACCCTTCTTTGTTAACATAAATATAGCACACCTTAAACTCGATATTGTTAAAAATACTTTGACCCAGGTTTCAGACTTGTCATAGAATCAAAATCAGAAACTATAAGCGCACCAGTCAGGCAATCATATCCCTAATATTTCCAGAAATGAAGAAGCGTCCAACGGCAACAGCCAACCCACGCCCCACCCCCCCCCCCCCGAAAAATACATCTTTATTCTGATGGTGATATAAAATTACTTATTGTAATCGATTTAATCCAAGAAAGATACAGGCTGCCTAATGCAATGCCAATCTAATGTACCAAATAAAAACATACTTCGATGATAAAAGATGAAATTTAAGTCGGAAATCACAACGGGAAATAAGAAAAACATGGCCGTAGAAATAACAAAAAAACAATTATAACAAAAGAAAAACGTAGACGAACGTGAGAGTAGGTTAGGAAACGATGCAGTGCAGAAATGAAAGAGAAATATGACGTTGCCACTTCAAGATGGCACGAAGACAATGGTGGGAGTTTTGAAAATATACCAACTGAAATAAATTAGATTAGAAAATATGTTAGCGAACTTGGAAAGATTTCAATAAAATAAGAAAAGTAACCGACAGGGTGACAAAAATAAGGAATTGAATAAAACGTTTAATACAGGGCTAAGTGAAAAAATAAATAGCTACAGAATGAGTCAGAGAAGGTGATGAGAAAATTCATTAGCGAACTTAGAAAAAGTTTTGTGTACAAAAGTACGTGACTAAAATACGTGGGACTTAGATTATAGAAGGAAAGTGAAAAATGATCAAATAAGAGTATAAAATTAATATCCTGTAACAAATACAGCAATCCGATTGCTAACAGAAACATGGAGTAAAAATTAAATATTGAATTGAATTCTCTTGAAATGCGGATTATGTTGAATTTCTGAGAGATTACTTTTCTGGACTGATTGTAATCGGTATGACGACTGCGATTATGAGATTCTACAAACAGAAACGAAGCATAATCTCATGCATTGTAGGTGACAGCAAATGTTAGAACAGATGTTGTGTAAACCTAGGCCCAGTTCGACGGCCTAGATCCACACAGCTTTGCAGTTAGTAAAAAAGTCTCGATTCTTAAGTCAAGTCAACTTTTCAGAGACAGATAAAAAGATACGAGTGGAGTAAAAGGGTAGAGAGTGGTTAATAAGATATGACGTAAACGTGCATTAGGACCAAACTGTTTAAGAATGCCGAATGATCAGATACAACGAAAATCTGGGATCAGTAGGGGGGAAAACAGCTCGATTCCTGCAGGGATTTGAGTCCGATGACGACGCATGCGGCTTTGCTAAAAACATCAATTCCTAACCGAAAGCTTTAGACTAAATCATTACGATAGCAATTAAAAAGATTTCAAAAAGAAAGGTTTTGAAATAAACTCGGAAATTCAATTTCTGTCGATATTTGAGGTTACCACATTCTAGGAACTTCAGAATAGGTTGTAAAATTCACGTGTTAAAGGAAAAAAGGGTAGCCACTGGAAGACAGCAACTTTGAGAAAAGAGGAACGCACTATCTTAGTACGACAAAATGCTTATGTGTTGCTCATAAAACTCAGAAAGGTTTAATCACCTATTTGTATTGAAGCAATATAAAAAAATAATATCACAAAATTATTTCTTATTGCGTCCATCAAGCATCTTGCCCTTTTCTATCTAAACAATATTTTCTTGAAAAGGGTGTAGGAAGGGATAGAATCACTCTGACATAAGCATATGTACATACTGGCATTTAAAAGTTGTATATGTATAGGAAGGGATAAAACCATGTGTAAAATTCCATTCAAAAGAACAACCAGTTCTTGTATTATTAAAACCATAAAAAAATATTGATAAAAACCGAACTAACACCAGGTGCAATATATAATTGATAAAAAGATCCAGCGAATTTTCTTACCTTAATAAATCGTTCAAACTACTTTACTACTGTTTAATCTCAAACTTTAATTCGCCCATGTACCTCTTAGTCACTGAGAAGATGCATAAGCACTATGGCATACAAGGAAACCTGCAATATCATCACATACGTCTATCGGCAGCCTCGTCAATGCGTTTTGCGATTGGAAAATCCCAACGAGCAGACAGGTTATGTAGTTTACCTTGCTTCTCCGTTACCTACAACTCTAAGTTCATCTAGCATGTTTTTTCGAGGTTAAAACCGTGCTATAACTATTAATTACATTTTTAGAGAAAAAACCTTTGTTCAAAAAATTGACGTAAATCTTTGACGAAAAGAAATCTACGGGTGATATTGTGAACGCCTGACCCCCGTGAAAATGTTTAACTTAAATGATATAAAAGATATTAAAACAGGTGGTAAAGGGAAACCTGCTGATATTTCGTGAAAATTTATTTCCAGCAGTCCTGGAAAACAATTGTCTGCATAATATACAAAACCAGCATTAGAGTTTTCGCAGATAATTGCATGTTGATCAAGTCTATGCGAGAAACTGTTGTTTTGAGGACAATGGGGAAACGGGAGAGAAGATAGCACAACACTCTCTGCAAATATGATCAAAATGAATTCTATTGGACAATTATTTCAAAAAATTTCAAATAATCTAGTTTTTGAAATAGTAGAATCCATGTAAGAATTCATTATTTCCGACATAAAATTTGAAGTTTTTTTTACCTTAAGTTTTACCCTTCTAAGTTTCTAAGAAGATTCGTTTGCCAAAACAGCGCTTGCACTACAGGGAATCACGGTACTTTACTACAAAAATCTTGGTTGTATAAAGTGGGGATTAACGGAAAAATTTACGAAAAGTAGAAGAAAGCACCGGAGAAAGAGCAACAGGCAGTTGAAAGTGGGCTTTGGAAGAGAAACTCCCTATTTCAAAAATGATTTAGAGTTTCAGTTAAAAACCCACTTCGTCCTAGTTCTGGAAGAGGATTTATAGTACATAAATAAAGAAAAAATAATTTTGGAACTAAATCTTGAATGAGCAAACTTTAGAGCCAAACTTAAAACGATTGACCTTACATCGAATCGATTGAACGGGCATCAAATTGTTCAATCTAGCTTTGGCATTCTTAAATGTCTTATACACCTTACGATAAATGCCAAAACGACAATTGTATACTGCTTCTATTAAAAAAGGAAATTAAATGAAAATGCCAGAACTAAGAACATTAGAAATTCAGAATACCCTGGCGAGAAATGATGCTGCAGCACGCAACAATAAAAAAATTAGGTCAACGACCAAACGAGGGCTTATTTGTATAAAAGCAGTTTTTCATTTCTTACGGCGGCCTACATTTGAAGACAACATTGTTAAAAGAAGAATTCTTTTGTAAATAGCCTTATTAAAACAGGTGCTTTATTGAAAATCTTCCGCAAAGAAAAGGGATCTTGTGAAAAGATTTGAACAAGGTAAACGAGAAAACCGTTTCAAATAGGGATTACAGTCTCCAATTTTCATAGCGACAAATAATAACAGATGACAAAGGTTCTGAAAAAGTACGCGAAGACTTCCTGTGTGTTAGCTGGATAATGTTTTGAAGAACAAAGAGAATGGAAAGCTTTTGGTCATGCAAAGTTTTGTGAAAAATCTAGAGCCATTCAACGCAGCATTAAACTCCTTCAATATCCCTGTCTTTAATGCACCCAGAGCGACAGAACGTTTCAGGTAACAGAAACATTTTAGAAAGCAACTTTAATCATAAGTCTGAAAAGAAGAATTATAACGAAAAATCGGTTCATAAGGGTGCATGGAATTATAGTGTCTTAACACTATAGCTCTTTTTCACAGCTCAAAAGAAACAGCCATGAGAAGGAATGAATGGCATTAATAACTTCTTTTAACGTTATACATATGCAGAAGAACGTTGTGTCACCTGGTTTAGCTTCTTCATCCACCGGATTCATCCACATCCC
This sequence comes from Rhopilema esculentum, assembly GCF_057945365.1. Lineage (NCBI taxonomy): Eukaryota > Metazoa > Cnidaria > Scyphozoa > Rhizostomeae > Rhizostomatidae > Rhopilema > Rhopilema esculentum. The sequence continues at coordinate 317,411 of NW_028300848.1, forward strand.
ATTTTTCTGTGATGGCAAGTTAGATGAGCTGTTTCTCCATTCCTTAAGAGCCTCTTGAAACGAAGCAGCACTCTCTTCCTCGTTGTATGTTCCTCCGAGTAGCATCCCACCCGAGTTTTGTAGTGAATCTTCGTCCTCCTTAAGAAACAAGAAGGAAGATTATGTAGACGATTGAATAAGGTGTGATGGGTATTGATGTTATGGGGAGCTCCTTCTGAATAGTTTCTTTGAGACGACAAGTGTGATACAATTTGGTTAACGCAATGGGAGTTTATCTTAATTCATCCACAGCTAGGCTAGACGTCATTGCAACCAATGTATATTTAAAAAATGAAAGAATAAGAGGTTCACTGTACTTAAGTCGAATCCATCTATAATTAAATTACTTACTCGGGAATGAAATACCAATGCAATATAAAGGGCATAAAGCTCCCTCAGAAAAACTGCCATAGACATCAGAAGGTTAGTCATGAGGCTTCGTTCCCACATCATCGAGAGAGAGTTTGGCCGTTGGTGCATTGGCGCCAATCGCTCAGCCTACCATAAAGGGGTTACTAAGGGAAGTTACACAATAACCCCCAAATATGATTGATAATTGGGAGGGAATGGACAGGAAAAGTCTCTTTTCCCCACTAATAGCCGATGCACCAGTCCTATCTAATAGCGTTAGAAAACGCTGATGCCTAGAGGTATGGAAGGTTTAACGATGCCATAAAAGAAACTCAACACGCAAAGCTATACTGAAAAGGCACTTTGCATAAAGAAAAAACATGAGGGAGGAAGGGCTGGGAAAATACAATAAAACAGCTTAGTTGTATTGTTTCCTCGACAAGCAAGTTGAGACCCACGCTATGCCAAAACCTTAAATAACCCTAGATTAACCAAAGGAACACACATCTTACCCTAGTTATATAAATCAAATTCACAGGAGGCCTAAAGACTCCCCGCATTTCCCATAAACTAGTAAAACAGAGACAAGAAAAACGCGAGGAAGCGTGGCAGAAGAAAACATAACGAATAAGTAGTAACAACAATCTCAAGGGATTTAGTTAACGCTCAAAAGTCCCTCGTGAAATTAACTCTGATTAAATTTCATTTCATTATCATCAAACTTCTCGTTATAACGAACTAAAGATACAGTCTCTCGGAATACTCTCTATATAACGAACCCACGAACTTTTCTATTTGACCCTACAGATTTCCTACAAAGTGTTATCTTAAGTAACACACAGTTACCATTTGGGCTTCCTTGGGGGCTGCTTGTCCAATTGACGAATCACGTGACGTTGATACTGCGACTCTGAAAAAGCAAGCCTGTCATAGTTTGGTATAGATACAAAAGATAAATGACACTATTGTGTCAAGAGTTTTTTTACAGCGCTCTCGGCTGTTATCGCAAATTGAGATCTTCTTACACATCGTCAGCAAGAAAACACTTACAAGAACTTTGACTGAAGCATAAGACTGAAAGCCAAAGGGAAGGGTTTAGGGAAGCTAGAAGGACATGGTGTTTATAATAAAGTCAAAATCCAGTTTTGAGGCTAACACCAAATTTCCAGTTTTGTGCTAGTTGGGAAGTTTCTAAATATTTTTAAACAATGTCACAAAGATAATGTTTATAAAGTTTATTCAAGTCTTAGAAATTCGATCTTTGACATCGATTTTCAACTTCGAACTGCAATTTTGACCTTCAACTTCGACCTTCAACTTCAACCTTCAACTTTGACCTTCAACTTCGACCTTCAACTTCGATCTTCGAACATAGATCTTTGACTTCGATCTTCGACTTTAAGTATTACGCGATCAAATTTTGTATAATAGTAGGGACTCTAAAACTGGGACTAAAATCGTTCTTCAGTATTAGCTAATTTCGACTTCAACGAGAATCAACATATCACATATTTCGTGAAGAAATGAGTGATAAATCAATTAACCCTAATATCCCACTTTTAAGCTACTTACAAGGGGAAAATAAAGGATTTTTTATCTTGAAAATCAAGAAGGTTGCCCGAATAAGGTTGCCTGCACATTTAAGTATTTAAAACTATCAGGCATGAAAAAGAAGAAAAGATATCCCCAAGCTGAAAATACAGTGTAAAGGAAGAAGGCAAAGATTTCATCGAAAGAAACCGCTTGATAGGTTTTAGTTCTCCATGCTTCAATTTCAATTTAAAACCGCATTTTACTAAAATATTTTTCAATTGACTTTACCTCGTTTGTTTGGTGTTTTCTGTTTTGTTTTTTGATGAGTACGGTCTTTCCTAGGCGGAAAAAAGAAACACATCAGTTGTGGTTGAAAACACAGATACCCTGAAATTGCTACATATGAGCAAGCTATGACGAGGTAAAATAAAGTTCACTATTTACATTGGCTTTTAAGATACAACTGCTTTTGGCCTCTGGTGATGCACTGGCTCCGAATCATGTTCGTAGCTATTGACACTCAAGAACAGGCTTCATTTCCTGGCCACCAGCAAAACATTACAGTGAAACTCCGATTAAAGGTAAGCCTATGCAACACAACCTACATTTTGTTGTAGAGAGGTTTCCGTTTTTTGGAGTTTACTTGAAAATGGCTTTGGCTATAGAGAGGAAATTCTGGGACGAAAATTTGGGTCTGTTGTTAGTTTTATCAATGGAGGTTGTGCTATAATTCACTTCAAAACCTTAAGGTATATAATTTCTGCAGATTCTTGAAAGTTATGCATAAGATTTTTCTAATTATTGATTTTGACATCACACCAAGCATTCAGTGTTGGTGTATACGCTGTCATAATATTTTTTATCGGTTTGAGCGCATGGTAACATTATATTAAGTCTTGTAGTAATTTGACACAAAAAGCACAGTCGGAAGGCGTTCTTTCACTTTCCTCCACAGAAGATATTAGAGAGGGAGATGGGGAGAAAAAAAGGAAAAGTGGAGAGGAGCTGTGAGTGAGAAGGAGGAAGAGAAGAACGGCAGATGCCTCAGCCAAATCTTTTCTTTTCTCTTCTACTCCGCCCTCTCCCTCCTAATTTCCGCAGCTCCACCTTTTCTCGCCCCATCTCTCTCCACATTAGCCTCTATGAAGGATAGTGGCGTTCTTTGCGGCGAGAGATACACCAAAGCTGTAAGATACTAGCACTTTTTGAAATGTCTCACACTCTCCTTTGCATCAGAAGAGCTTGGGCATGTCTACCTTAAACAAAAAAACAAGTAGCACAAACCTAAAACAATTACAAGAAAGTCAATTGTGAATGGCCAATATATAAAACATTTGCTTTCATTGGGAATTTGGCATATGATTACACTGCTATACTGAGCAAATTAGGCATACTAAAATACCTGATCAACTGGTTGCCAGGCGTGCTTTCTCATGGCTCCTTTTGAATGGAATTGCTTGAAGCAAGGTGGGCAGTAGAGCTCACCACACTCCACACATTCCTATTGTAAACAAGCATGAGATAAATGATATAGGATAGCAAAGGAAGATTTTATTCAGGAAATAAGAGTAATAAGAAGTGCAGAAATCGATATCCGTAAGAACCATCCATCTATACGGTAACTGAAACACTATTCTCCAATGGTGAAATTTGCATTAATTCAGGTAGAAATGTTTTTGTGTATATTCAAAGCTTTCACCTCTTTTGATGCATCTATCCAATTGCTGAACATTGAAAACACTTCAGGTGTAATATAAAGAAGACCAATGTTACATAATACAGGGTATAACTGGGCTACCCAGTTACAACATTAAGCGTTTAAATTGAAAGTGGAATTTAGTTTTTACCAGTTTTGCCTTGACTCGTTCACACTGTCCACACAATGATGACTGTAAAGTTTCAGCATTGATGTTCATGCTGTCTTTAGATTTGTATTTCTCTGCAACAGAACAAAATCCATTCATTAAATAACAATATTCGAAGCAGAGCTTTTCACTTACTCATGTTAGTAGACCGTTGCGCACATCGCATTGCCCAAGCATCATACTATACTTGATAACACCCCTTCCCCTTCTCCGAACATGAATTATGGCAAAAGTTACTTATAGAAACAAGAGTTCCAATCACAACATATTTTTAAAGGTAACATAAAATCTGAAGAAAATTTCGAGTCCAGCAGTAGATTATGCAAAACTTTTATTGTACATTTTGGCTATAATTATTATTACTACTTCGATATGTCTACGATGTGCATTAGATTTAGCGATTTTCTCCTTATTTAAATGGAACAATAGTTTTCTTTTTATTTTGGAGCCAGATTGGTGACAATAGACCTTAACAAAAACTGTTTCTACAATAGGGTTGTTGCCCCTTAAAATGTAGAAGGAGATTTAGTCCTCACCACTGCATTGCTGAGAATATAATTGGCGTATTGATGTGTTTTAGTGGCTAGTCAAACTGAATGGCTTACCTATAGGTTTATCAGATAAAACTTTGAACTTCGGTTGGCCCTGTAGATAAAACCTTATATTCATTAACCAGAAGAGCAAACATAAAATGACATTCTCATTTCCATTATGACACGAGCTCGGGTTTTTGACAAGAGTGATTTCCTATGATTTTATCAGTGTCATACAGAAATCAGGCTATAAAATTCGGTACTTCTACGAATTGTTTAAAAATGTTTCAATACAAAATGCGAAATTTACATAGGGTAATATATCTACAAAAATGCATAATTTTTACAAAACTAATCAGCAAAAGGTAAATGCAGGTTTAATCAAAGAATATTTACAAAAATTATTTGTAGGATTTTCAACGTGCAAGAAATTTCTTACTCCGAGCGCATTGCTTTAAAGTTGGTTTGACATTACCTTTGGTTTCGTAGGCTTTCTCTCTGTTTTTGCGTTCGGTGAATTCGTATCCTGGCCAATTCTACTTGATTTCCATCTGTTCCCACCTTGTCGCCTGTAATCAAACAACACTATGATCAACTTAAGGCGCTCCTAGTATAATATCTACTGAAAGTATTCTTGCATTGAAGAGGGCTAATCCTTGGAATATTTCTGAGTTTATCAAGGCATGGTGCTCACGCAAAGAGCTCTTTGTGTTATATGAATTATTATCAAGGCTCTCGGATAACTAGACTCGCTGGACTACCAGATAGATAAAGAAAGCCAACAGAAAATTTCCAACGAGAGCTCAGTCTTTTTTCCTAAAGGCCTCAGTAGTGGTAAAAAAAAATTAAGGTTGATCAAGAAAAGGGGAAAACCCTAGGTTAACACACAGTAACCAGCAAGTAACAAACTGTAAATAACAGTTTGTTTGTTCCCATTTACATAGCCAAAAATGGCTAAAGCCCCAAAGACATACAAGATGCACATCTACCGTACAATTTTTGCGCTTTGGATAGACAATACACACGATTCTATATTTAAAGGCTTGTAGAAAAGCATCATGGTAAAGTCAGCTGTATTGAAATATAAAATACAATGATTTTCTAAAAATGGAACAAAGAAGTAGGTTCAACAGTTAAACGTATTTACTATATAAACATAGGTTCAACTTTGTTTTGTTGTAGTAGATAAAGGGCCATTTCGGCCTATGCATCTATTATTATATATATATAAAAAGATATAAACGTAAGAGAAGGCATCATAAAGTTTCTTGTTTGAAATTTGTCTATCTTTGTGAGTATATGTCAGTCCGGCCTTGAATCACACTTATCTTCACTATAACGTTTTATTTCAGGCTTAATTTGCCCACTTCATTTATCCGTCCTCGTTACAAAAAGGCTATCTTGAAAACATGGATGTGGAATGTTGGAATGTGGGAATGCTGGAATATTGGAATGTGAAATTATATAACTATATAACTATATGCTAACAAGTATATTTGTGTTCAATTTGGGTTCGTTGATACGAGAACTTATCGTATAGGAAGGTATTACCTTGCAAAGGCTAGCTTACTTCTATTCATATTCCAACATTCCAATATTCCATGTTCCATGTTTTCAAGATAGCCATTACAATCTAACAAATGTAGCCTTGTTGGACGCATTGGGATTTGATTGACAACTTAGATCAATGCTTTCTCACAACAACCTACACAATTTAGAACCTCAGTAGCAACGAAAGAATTACATATTGTGAGGCCCAATCTAACAAAGATTTTCCAATATAAATCTTAAACCTTGGTCACTCATAAAATTGCAAGCTACAAAACTGAGCAAAACTTTCAAAAAAGTGCCAAATGCAACTTCTTTTGCCAAATGAGAAGCTGGAGATGCCTAACTCGGTGACTTTCAGTTGATTCCAAAAACAGCAATACAGAGACTATAACTTATAACATATAACTTTCACTAGGGTAAAGTCGATCCATTAGAATTTCTTAAAAAGATAAACCTAGCAGGAACCACCAGATTGTTTATGGGTGACGATTTGTATAGGTGTCTCAGATCAGCATAAATCATTTTCAACTTACTCTCGATCCTCTCTTTCCTTTTGCATCATTTGCCGCAAAGCAACGATCCGCTGTTCCATCTCATCGTTCTCTTTTTGAAGCTGCTCTGATTTCACTTGCAGTTGCTTTGATTTTCTACACACAAAAAAGCAAAAAAAAAGATTTTGAAGCCATCGTCAGTATCACCAAAATAACTACGGCATAATGATTTAAATTTCACAATTCATTACTCCAAAAAAGTGAGTCTAGAATGATATCCAAAGACCATCCACTTGCTCATGCCGACCCCACAGTTAGCGAGAATGGAAAAGGTTCATTCCTTCAAATGCTTTCAAAATCTTTTGATTAGATATAACGTTGAATAAGAAGACTTTTACTAACTTTTTTTCAATTAGTAATTCAAACATCTCACTGTATTATTTAGATTCTATAGAGACCAGAGGCCTCAACACTGATTTCTCGTTTCCGTTATCAATTTACAGAACATCAAGCATTCATAACTAGAGCTTGTGTTGATTTATAAAAATTAAGGATCCATTAAATGAACCAAATTTAGATTTTAACTAACGTCTTTGAAATCTAAAAATAATCAAATATGAATCTTCAGAAGTTTTATTCAAAATAGCCCGAAGTGCACTATCGCTGTGCTTGTTGGTAGTTATGAGTTGGCTTTCCATGTGTAGCAAAATTGAGCAAACGAGAGGCTTTATTATTTGGTAGACCAATTAAGAGCCCGGCAGTGTGTCTTTAAATCCGGTTATCAATTATGCATTTAAAGATCTTTTTGTTATGACACAAATTTTTAGCTGTCAAGATTTCTAAATAAACGTGTTAGTATAATTCACTCTTTAATGAATGTATATGAAACCAATTTTATTAGAAATAAGTTAAGTTTATGACAACCATTCTTATACAGCACATGCGGAAATTCCATTCAAACAAATTCTTTATGTGAATTATTTATGTGATAAAAAACTTTAAATGCTAATGCAAAAAGATGTCTTTCTAGAAATTCACTAAATTTTAGAACTAAATAGCAATTAAATTGATTAGATTTTATTGTTTTTCCAATTTCATTGGGAAAATATATGCAGAAAAATTAGGATTTGTTAGAATTTTATTTTATGTTTATGCATTGAAGTTACCTGTCAAAACGCTTTAATTTAGCCGTGATGGTTGATGCATTACTCTCAGATCTAAGTCTACAAACAGACAAAATGCAAAAAAATGTTTCTATAAAGTTGCATTACGGTTAAAGAATAACGGCAAAATAAATTTACAACCAGTAGAAACTTCAAGAAATTAAAAAAATGGGGCAAGGTCCCAGCCGAGGAACCGCGCGTATGGTAGCCAGCAGGGGCTCCAGCACCAAAGAAAAAAATGGAAGAGCTGAGCAAGGGCCCAGCAAATGTTTGCGGCAAGAGCCCAGCAGTCCCTAAAGCCACCGCTGCATTCAATGAACATTTAGTTCAGCATTCTTAATATAAATACCCATTGCCTATACCCATTGCTTAGATTGCTTATAACTTTGGCGGTCTTGTGCGATATATATAAAAATTTGAGGATGCGTTATATGGCACACAAAATTCGCAAATGGTTTATTGACATTTTGTCCATTCATGAAGTATCATTTCGTGGTAATGAATACCCTAATCAGCGAAATTCACTTTGTCACTTTCGTAAACAAATGTATTTGTTTTTTCGGTAGATTTACACAGATTTTACCCAAAAGGTAACAGGTAGTTTTGTTCATTGGCATGTCAAATGAATGACTTAAAAGAACACCAAAAACAAACAAAGTAGTAAGAAAGTTCAAACTTGGAAACTTAACAAAGAAACGCGTTAGACGGCAGACTACTCAATTGCTAATGCAAAGTAAATTAATGGGTAAAAATAAAAACAGAATAAAGATGATCAAGTGTAGATGAAATCATAAAACTGGACAGATAGGAAGTTAGTAGCGACACATGTCCACTCTATATCATGCGAAACAGTGGAACAGCAAAAGTTTAACGATTCCTTGTCACAATTTCTTCAGAAAGCATGGTCATTGATTCTAGAGTCAGAATTTTTAAGATCCAAGAAGATAAGGCACTACCCTATGTGTAGAAGAATGTAGGGTATAAAATAATTATAAAAACACACTTACCCTCGTTGAAACATGTTTACTTTGCAATGATCGCAGGCAGTAATGAGGTATTATCATATATCAATACTGACCAGCTGCAACATAAAGTAAACAGATTAAATCAACCGTCAGATGAAAAGACAAACATGAATGCACACTTTCATCAGATAACTAAATTTCATTAGCAATGATGCTATATCTGGTCTAATCGACATAACAACAGCTATATATGAATGCAAGGTGTTGGTCGATGACCCAAGTGATGTATTGCCTGTGCGTGATAAATAAAACAAAATAGCTATAAGATATGATTATAAATAATTGATGTTTTGTTGTTCAAACTCAATACAGCTGTTATGAGATAAATAAACAAGGACAGGTACCTCTTGTATAACGACATGTTATCGAATCAAAATAAAAAGGTGCTTTCCTTTCAACAGGCAAATTATCACCAAGTAAAATAGATTATTTAGAGCAAACATGACAGAAATGAGGTTTGAAACTGTGATCATGCTTCCTTATCAAATATCTAGGGAAATGAGGCACAGCATTTTCCTCTGGGTTTTAGGAATACTTTGATGAAAATTTGAGATATCAACAATTAGAGGAAAGAAGAAGACCTACATAGTCCCGGACACATTGTGGATTCAAGATTGCCTCGAATCACTACTAATTATTTATGCATTTCAAAATCTTACCATATCTCCTGGCTGGCAATGCAGATGCAAGGTTTTGAGGGCAAATTTGCACATTACATAAGTCAAAAGCTTGCTAGCTCAGGCCCATTGAAAAGGGCAATTCAAATTCTTACTTTTATCATGAGACAACTGAACTACCCATTCAAAAACTTAGTGATCAAAAATTTTGTTATTTAAATAGAAATATTATTGAAAATCTTTGTCAAATATCTGCAGTAATGCAGACACCCTTAATCTGTACCTGGATATAATTTTCCACCTACCATATTTGGTCATCATCAAAAATTTATGCTAAGTGGAATTTCAGACAAAAACATTTGCTTCTACTTTTCACACTATTTTTAAATTGTTTAGGGTCTAAGGCTTATTAAGATTAGAAATGGCAGATTTGAAAACTGGGATATTCCTTAAAGGTAATGTGTGTAGCTAATGCAAGAAACTCTACAGGGTTTTTAGAAACATGTGATTTTTCATGTCATCCCCCATACCATTACGGTCATTCTGCTTATCTATCCTGCCGCGAGATCAGCTTTTCATGTGAGCAGTTTTGAATCGCAAGAATACTGACCAATCGCAAGCCGTTATTTTCATGTTACTTGACAAGTTGGGTATACGCAATTCTTTAATATGGACACATTACCTTTAAACACTGCATTGCCCATAAGAAGCTTGATGTATTTTTAATCTGAGTTGGGCAAGAAGATCATGATAAAAGGAAAAACTTTCTTGCCTGCATTACTACTGATTAAACTTTGCTTTAACTTCAAGCAACTTATAAATTTATTCTTTTATACAAATAAGAATCAAAGAAACAACTGTGGGTCATTATTAAGCATTTGTCAATTAAAATTATCTTCCAATCAATAACTGTGTCAAAAACTAAGATTTCTCAATTATTTGTATAAAAAGTTCTGCACAGTGGTGCATCAATACAAAAGGAACCCCATTCTTTCTAAAAATTTATGATATATCCATGGGTCGTGCTTTAAAACAATAATCTTCTTTTGTCATCTTAGAGGTGATATTTCCTTCTTTAAAGAAAGTTTTGCACTTTGGAGGACAAGCTAGAATTCTTCATAATGCAGAATCCATTTGAACAAACCAGACCTATAACGTTTAACTTCAATATGTATGAAAATTAATGGGAAATTTTATCTAAAAAAGCAAGATTTAAATAAGTTAACCACAAGGAGAGGCCAAAAAATGATACACCTTAGGACATGCAAAAAACACATGCATTATGGGCAAAGCATTCAACCTTAAATACTCCTAGGGCTGGTGCAGAATAACCTGACAGTATTCCACAGAAAAAGCTTCATATCATTCAAAAAATTTTAATGAAATGATACAATCCCAATATATATTTTTATGAAACTATATATTTGATACAAACATACCAAAAACATCATTTGAGGAGAGGACCATCTCAATGACAAAAGCACTTTTTATATTTGCTATCATTTCATCGGAGAAAATATGCTGGCTTGTTGTATCCATGGAAATATTTTCTAAATTAAAACACTGTTAGCAGGGGGGGGGAGGGGATTTGTCAGTTGGCATGCTCCTGTGCACACTTGCTTTAATACATTCAAATGGTGTGCAAAACAAACTTTTCCTAGTAGCGCTATAGTGAAATCGTCGTCCAAGTTCAAATTTTTGCATGCAGCACTACACTTACCTGGAATGCCTGGAATTACAGAGAGCTGGCAACTCTCCCCACTCTGGGTGGAAGTTTGGTCATACCAGGGACTCGAACCACGGACCCTTAGGTGTGTAGTCAGCGACTCTAACCACTGAGCCATCCTCGCACCTAGTTTCAAAGTTACTGCCATCCAAAATTATGCTGAATAAAATGATGGCCACAGGCCCTGGATGATTTGACATGGAATGACCCCTCATGCATGTATTTGCAATACTCTTCAAACTGGCCTATAGGAAAGATTCCACTTAGGGTGGTATGTCATAAGTAATACTGGGACCTTGTTTATATGTCACTGAAGAATATGTGTGCAAGGCATTAATTTTTTGTAGATTTTACTTTTTACCATATTTTACCAGCCTGACATGAAACCAATGTTACTTCATTACATATAAGGTCCTTTAAAGTTTAAGCCATGGTAATTACTCTTTTACCTTTTGTTCTTTCCGTGACTTCTTTTACTGTACAAATGGTACCTGATATAGCTAATATGAGAGACCCGGAAAAATAACTTGTCTTTGTTCCTTCACTATGCAAGCAAAAAAAGAGAACTTAACTCGATATTTGGAAAAAATGAAGTTTAGTGTATGTTTAATCATCTCCAAAAGAAAAAATCCAAATATCTACACTGCCACAGTTATTTGTGATATGGTGTAAAACTTAAGGATTTGCGAATAACTCAAAAAAGGTTGACCATTGGGTATTTTTGATGCTTTTTTGGATTCCTCACCCAATAAAACGTCTCTGGGTGAATTTGTAGAGTTAGAGCATTTCTTAAACTGAAAATATTTAAAAGAAAGTAAATTCAGAATGGCTGATTTTTGTCGCGAAACACGATTTACATTAAATCTAAAAAAATGCACAACTCAAGAACCGTTTGGAGTTAGATGCTCAAATTTTCAGGATTTTCTACTGTTTATGATATCTATTTCTGGTGAAAATTTGTGAGGTAAGGGTGTCAACCTTCCGAAATTCTGGATGATTTGATATGGATTTACCCTTTTATTAATTGTAACAAGTGCCAGCTGAATATTTTCAATCGTTAATTGGTTATTTTTAATTGTCCAAGGTGAGATATCATAATGAAATTCAAAGATAAATTAACTTATCAAATAAATTTATTTATTTACCATATTGCTTTAACAATCAATATTTACCACTCAAAGTCTTTCTTGATTTTGCCTTAATGACAATTTTTAAAAACTTTTTGCCAAATAAATAACTCCTTGAACACTGATCTGTATTATACATTTGTTTGTTGGAAGTTCAGTTCAGTTCAGTTCAGTTCAGCTTCATAATCTACAATTCATCTGCATTGAATAACAAGCAAAGAAAAACATTTGATACTGAATAGAATAGAGAATAGTCTTCAGTTACTTAGTTACTTACAAGAAACCAAGCAACTTATCATAAAGAACAAAACAATACTAATATTCAAAACAGGACAAAATTAGTTAATGTAAAGCTAGGCGACCATACCTGGTAGCAAAACGAATAGCTTCTGTTTTGAGTTCCAAATAAAAGTAATTTAAAACATACAGTGCTATCAATATCGATTATATCAGAGGCAACTTAGGGAGGTGGTTTGGTAACAGAACGGCCTAAACCAACACACCAAAAAAACGCAAAAAGCTTCATTTACCTATAACTTTGCAACCCAAAATAAAAGAATCTTCAAAATTGAAAATTTTACCGTCTCTTTTCGAAGCAATTTGAATTGACGCGCGATGTACCATGTAAATCTCTGTAAACAGGATGTGTACCAGAATACATCAAATATCAGCCTTCCTTGGTTACAGACGTAAATAATTAACGGTTCCAGAATAGACAACATGGAACCTCGTTATGAGTTAAAAAAGATGATTGCCCTTGCGCGCTGTCTGGTGGCTCCACTGCAAGGGGGTCTGAACATCAGTGGGTCTGAAATCGAGGCATAAATTATGGGCTAATAGGGGGGGGGGGGGATTTAGAAAATTTGAGCTATAGCTGGGAAATTGACAAACGTTTAACGTGCCGAACCCCAGCCAAGATTTTATTTTGTCTGAAAAACGTAGAATTTAGCCTCTTATTTGAGGTTCGATGCGACGCGTAATGTAAAAATTGTGACGAAAACGATGCGATGTGACTTGTTTGATAAGAATGCGACGCGCCAATTGTCTGTATATTTTTATAAACGGTGCAACCTTCAAGTACTGTTCATTAGAATTGTATAACAGCATACTGACGATAACAAAAAATACTGTTTACCGGATTGTCAAAATGAGATCGATGCAGAACAGACTGTGCATGCTTCGTGCAACTCCGAGTTTCAGGCTTGTTTTTCAAGGTTTCATGCAAAGAGCTTTAGGGATAAATTGTTAAGCAAAAATTCTATGAAAGTTACCCATTCTTAGCATGGCATCACCTTACAGCAATTTCAACAAAAGGGCATGTCCAATTTGGGCGCGGCTAATTAAGGTTGGAAAAAGACAATATTTGTTTGTTGAAAATCAGCAAAATATTTGTTTTTATGCCAAAATTATGCAGAACTTAAAAATGTTAAAGTCCTTCCCTCACTCTTTATGATAAGAAAATTATCAAAAATAGTAGGAGCATGATTTGTGCTTTGGCTGACAAAAGACAAAGAGTCAGATGTCCGATGGAAAGATGTTACAGGCACTTGGTTTCTTGCCCACATATACAACGTCTCTGATCACAGGTCTGAATGTTTAGTTCTTACCAGACCAGGGCCGCCGGAGCCAGGGGGGGCCACGGGGGCAAAGGCCCCCCTGTTTGCAAAAAGTATAAACAAGTGCCCCTTTTCGAAAAATATGTTGCGTGTATTTTTCAATGCAAGATATTCTGCCTTTAGAAACTAAGTAAATTATCATAACTCTGGACGTTGTTAGAGGACCATTCACTGAAAATTCATTAAATTTTTACTTGGTCTTGATGCAAGAAGCGCAAGCTCCTGTGATGAATAACATGAACAGCGAAGGAGACTGCCAGTTTCGCGAGAAAATTTCCTTAGTATATCTTCAGCAACAAATTCATTAGTGAAGGTCCGATCAAGTCCCCGGTGAGCACAGTCAGTTGGTCCAATGTATATCGTGTCTTTTCTTGAAAGTAAAAACCTGGACCCCTTTCTCTGATTCTGGGTTGAGTAAAATGTACCCTATTCTGTGCCTTTGCCAAAATTGTGTAACTCTTTTCACTGAGAATATTCAAACATAGGCAGGATTTTTTGTTGAAATCAAATTTAGTGAACTTTGCTTTTCACCGAGCATGTTAGAACCATTCTTTTTCTTAAACTTATATATAGGCAAGTTAAAAAGCAGAGTTCACTAAATTTGACTTTAACAACAATCCCTTATGGTTCTTGACATATATATATATATATAAAAAAACAGACTTCTTTAAAACTTTAACTGCAACATATCGCTTGCTTCATAACATTGTGTTCAATGTTTTTTATGAAGAAATGAAAAAGTTATGTCCCTGCAATGAGTACATTGCTTGTGTGCATTGGGTAGGTTTTGGCTTCTGTTTACCGAACACACCCAGTGTATACTACAAACAGTTCTTTGAATTGAAAAAATACAGAGAGTTTCTAATATGAGAAAAAGAAAAATAGGCCCTCTTTTTATTGGAAATACATTTTTTCTGGTGCAGACAGAGAAAATACAAGAAAACAAAGAATATTTATGAAATATTGTATCTAGATATCAAGATAGAAAAAGCTACAGAGGATCTAAAACTAACGAGTTCTCACAAGGAACGACTCGATATATGCTATGCAAATCTTCTGATTCAATCTAAATCTGGGTTGCCAGATTTTCTCGATTTTGCTGCAATCTGTGAAGATCGCGCAAGATAGCTGACACGCCAGCCTTGGATTCGGCATCAAGATTGTTGAAATGAAAACAACCGATGTAATAGGTCTGTTCGATTATATACAGAAGTTTGATCTCGAGTTTCAAACATCCACCAACGTGACCATGCCATGTGATATTGTAAAAATCGATGCAAAACGACGCAAGCCTTCTGAGAACAGGGACTTCTACGCAAATGGGCGGAGGATTCTTCACTAAAAGACAAAGTTACACAATCGGATTTACATCAGCTATAGTCTTTTTAATAAGTATATTGTTTATAAGGATTTTCAGGCTAAGAATCATCCAATGTTTAAGAACATTATAAGAACATTACATTGCTCAGCTTCAGCTCGCACATTTGTGTTGCATACGTACTAGTATATAGCCTCGTTTATATATTATGTTCTGTTATGTTTTATTAACCTCGCACTGACATGAATTAGATCAGAAGACCTCATGGCTGATTATAGAGAGTTTTTATTAATTCAATAAACTTTTTTAATTTGTCTCTCATTTTCCGCAGTTGCCTGTTTGCTATGTTCATAACAGGGAATTTCAGACCTGACATATCTCTCTTTTTCAAAAAGCGTGGTTTTATTTTAAGAGCGGGCGATGTTACGCTGGAAAAATATCAGATATAAAAAAAGAGTACTTCATGAATGTATTCAGGCTCACTATGTAAATCTGTTAAGACCATTGAGGCTGGAAAATTTATAGTATCTTGATAAAAAAAGTATCGATATGTCTTTTCTGAAAACTCACGGCCGTGGAGCAGTATAAAGTTTATGGTTTAAACAATTCAAAAGGCAATGCCCGCTGCAAAGGATTAATAGACAATAAATTTTGTAGAAAAACTAGCAAACAACCTACTCTTAAACTCAAATTTCGTTCCACGTTCCAACTAAATCAACTACGGAGATTTCAAATCCAAGATGAGCCAAAAAACGCAATAAGCGTGCAACCATCAAGACAAGTTTTTTATCAAAAACTACAACGTTTTTTATCGATGATGCAAACATGGAGTATCAGGCGCGTGTCAGCCTATTCATGGTTGCAATTAAACAAGTATGTCCTGGCATATTTGTCTATCTCCCAGGTTATCTTCCAGCCTTCAAGAGAATAGTCATGGGAAATAACGATGATAAGTTTGAGGCAGACGCAGATGAGTTAATATTTTCTTTAGGAGCTTCAGCCAGAAGACAGTGATGACGATGAATGGAATCCAAATCATTTCTTATCCAACAAAAATTACTTTTGACTTGTTATCTTTCACTAGTTAAACACTTGTATGTATGATGACGGTATAAAATGGTGATGACCTCATGCAAAAGCGTTTAGAAGTAAGTAAAATAGTAATTCTATACGTTCTTCAAAAGCACCGAACATGTACTATTCAAATATTTAACTTGTTTAACAATTATAGCTGCGAGAAAACGATTCAGGCGGTTCGAAGTGAAATTCCCTAGGTTGATGACGTCATCAAAAAATTTGACTTCCGTTTAAAGTATTTTTTCCATTTAATCTTGGATTTGAAATTTGCATAATAAATTGAACAGAAAAATGCAACAAAAGTTTATATCAAGTTCTTGGCCGGTCAATAAAGAACCTTTATGAACTTTTGATGACGACATCAAAATAATGTAACTCCCGGTGATAATTATTTGGCCCATCTTGGATTTGAAATCTCTGTAGTTGATTTAGTTGAATTGTGAACTTAAATTTGAGATTAGGCAGTTTGCTAATATTTTCTACAAAGTTCCCCGTCTAAAGTTGCCGTTAGAACCCTTCGGCTGCAATAAGAGTTTGATTTTTTGGATGGAGAGACAAACGGAAATATTTACTTAAACATTCCAAAAAAAAAAGGAAGTACCAAGATGCAGTATAGGGCCAGCCCCCAGTTCTCTCAGCAACTGCATGTCTGATAAAAAACCTTGCCACATCTCACAAGCATATATCAACAAATAAATCGTTGTCATAATACTTTCTGTGAGCAGGGCATTTAGCATAATCTTTTCAAAGGGAATTCAGCTAGGAAGCCTTCATTTAAAACAAGGACTAACACCCGGGATCGGAGTATTTGCACGTTGTTTTTCATGTTAGAAAAGACCCTAAAACTTAGTCATCACCTCTTTATAGCACTTTAATGATCGTGCTTACGTTTAGGAAAGCACCAGAAAGTAATTGTCCAACTACCACATACCTTACATGTGTATATTTTGCTTAGGCCTTCAGAACATTGGCTTTTGTTCTTCTTATATATAGCACATCAGTAGCATTTGATATTATCAATTCAGATGTTTTACAGGAACATCTCAGGATAAAGAAAATAGATAATTTCTCTCTTATCTCTTGAAACAACTAAGCTTAAAAATATGAAAGTATCATTATAAACAAACCTGAAACTTCCTGCGAGAGGATAATTTTCCCATCAATGATGATGAGGAGTTTCAGGCCCTGTAGAAAAAAAACTACATAATAATAAATTTGTTGGTAAAGGAAAAAAGCTAAGGAACTGATTTTCCAAAGTTGTGATCATATATCTAAAAATAATAAAAAGTATTCAAATTTTTCAAACTAAGTTTGTTCTCCTTGGTCCAAAATACACGGCAAGCATTTCAGAATCAAGTTTTTTTAACGATTTAAGCACTTTAGCATTTTAGTTTCTATTTTATCGGGAATGTTTAAAGAACGTGAAAAACGAGGGGAAATTGTTGAACATTTTGTAGGGGTTCAAAGGAGAGTTCCCTGCGAGCGAAGCGAGCAGAAATGTTACGCAATGAAGGCGCCGTTACGCTGGAAGTGACCTTTGACTTGATCACGTATTAATCATTTCATTTTCATGTGTTCGCTTGATGCTTGCTTTGCTCCTTTTTTGGTAATTTTTAACAGTTCTGTGGATCTTCGATCCTTTTCTTAATGTCCATTGGTTAATTTCATGTTTATCGTCACTTTAGGACACTAATTGAGCATTAGCTTAATCCGATTATACAGTCATATCTAGCGTGCCAGCTTTAGAGTGGAGTCAGTCTTGAGGGGCCAGCCGCTACGAGAGCAACTTTTATGGTGAAAGAGATTTGACGTTTTTGTCGAAGTAGAAGTCCAGAAACACTTGCCGCGCCCAAGGTTCAGACTCAAGTCCAAGATCGTTCAAGCATCCGCTTTAAAGCTCGCAAAGATAATCTCAAGGTCGTGAGTTACCTTACTTATTATATTTAGTGATTTAGTGGTTTAATCTCTTGATGTTACTGGTTTTTTACCGAAGAACTCATAATTATTTAGCCTTTTTCTGCTAGATTTAGCAAAAAGGTTAACAGAAAGCTTCTCCAAGCACACCCATTAAATTAGCCTAAAATACATTTCAGAATAGTTGTTACAGTCATTTGCTTGCAGTCTTTAAAAATATTGTCTGAAATATAAACACCCCCCCCCCCTCCCTCCCCGCTACTGATAAAAAAGATAAACATCGATAAGAAGATAAGCAAAATAAAATCTTGGCGTTACTTTGTTACCACTGACTACCAAAATATGATTTTTACCGAATGGAACAAAATTTACCGAAGGACACAAAATTATTGGGGGGTGTCGCACCCCTACACCCCCCGCTAATTCCGCCCCTGGGTGTAACTTCCGCAAATACTTCGCTCCTGCGAGCTCCCAATCTCCAATACGCGGAAAATTTCGAAGTGGAACAACTTTCTGCAATTGCACAGTTTTGACACTGGATTGCATACTTCGTTTAGATTGAAAAATCTTTAATTGAGCTAAAAAAAATTGAAACTATTGTATTTTCTTACAAAGTTGAAATTCAGAGCTTTGTATCAATCTATTTTACAGAGCCTTCACTCTTTTCTGTTAAAATATCAATTTGGGTTTTTTGATTGGCATCTATAGCTTTTAACCCAACAACTTGAACTCGCATTTGCCTCAGCTACCTATAATTTTCACCGACAGCACACATTCATTTTTGTTATAACGAAAAAGGTCTTAAATATGTCGCGAATTTTAATGAACTTCTCTATTTCTGCCAGGTTCTACTTTGATTGTCAGGCTAGGTACCGTTATTTGATTTTCTAACTGGACACATGCTTTGTTGAATTTTACCGAGTGAACTAGCCTCCCTCCCTCAGGGTTCCCGCACCATCATTCGCTCTCTCCCTAGTTTAGATCCGGACCATCACACAGTTTTTTTTAAAAATAACGCTTCGCCCATGAATGGTAGATAATTTTCCTCCACAAAAGTCCGATGGTAATTGGTTAAAGTAACAATTTTGTTCCAAATATTTAATGAGGGTTTCCCTCCATATTAAGGGCCCCTCCATTGAGTACATAATTGAAAAATTAGTAACAAGAATAAACATGTAACAACTACAAAAGAAAGTTGAAAGCTTGAATAACTGATTACTAAGTCCTATGAATATTTTGTAAGACAAAGAAAAGATTAAGCAAAACGTTTTTACCAAATCTGCTAAGCTGTAACTGACGTTGACACACACTAGAATCAATAGAGAGAAAAGTCAATAAAAGAATATGCGAATGATAGTAAAATTTCAGTCATTGATGATCCGAAATTAACAACTGGAGCTCAAAACAAGCCTCGTTTCCCTGGATTGTGTTTTTTCACAACTTATTCCCTAAGTGATATGCAATACAGTAAAAACCCGCGTGTAAGAACCTAGGGTTTTAAGAACATTCTGGCAGAAATTTGCTATTTTGATACTCCAAAATATAAGAATCTGTTTAGCCAAACAATTTCCAACAGGTTCTTATATGTGGGGCTTCACCATTTAATACTTTTTTACCAAAAACAAAGAAGGTGACGGAATATTGAATTATTAAAATAAAAACTCAAAGAGCACAATGTATGTTATATTTGAACTGTTATTATTTGCCAAACTCTGAAAAAAGTAGGTTCTTATACGCGGGTTTTTACTGTATGATATCACAAACTCTCAATATTAAACAGCGACGAAAAACTCAAAACATTTTGAAAAAGTATTTAACTGTGTCATATCAAGAGAATATACAATGGAATTAAAATTAAATGTGTTTACCTGTAGTGTGCAAGATGAAAGGGATAAAGATGTGCTGACAGCAGCTGCAGGCGTTGTTTTTGCAAAAGCAACCGCTTGCTGGCCTTCTATCTTCCGGGAAGTGGGTGTCCTCGATATTACTAAGAGAATGATCAGTATCGTCGATGATAACCTCTGAAAATGGAAACAATGCTATCATAATACAATTCTAAAAACTAAACGGTTTTGTCGCTAAACGGATCTAGCCTCATTTCTTTAATCGCTTTAGTTAAGCACAATAACTAAAATCCTGGACAAAATTGTTGAGACACAATGCAATTTTTGCAATTTGCTACTTTACGTTGACCCTGTAAATTCGAATCTCCCGTTATCCTCGAATCAATGTTGGATTTCTTGTTCTATCATTTCTCCTTCAAAATCAAATAAGAAAATATCAACTTTAGACGGTGCCATTTGCACCACACTTGCTCTTTGGAGCTAAAAGTGAGAAATGGTACTGTACTGAGCATGTTGGGCAATTTTCTGTTGTAAATTCTATAGATTATCTAGTACCTAAATCGATAAGGGGTTTAGGCAACAGTTTTATATTTGAGGAGGGAGGGTGATTAGGACAATCCTTCTTGGTGGCACAGAGAATCATGGGATTCCTATGCCACCAAGAAAAGGCGTACCGGCTGCGCAGTATCAGGAACCCAGTTCTGGTTCCTGGTAACAAATGCTCTTTATTCCAGCATACCTCTGTGTAAGAAACCGGACGACAACCTTCTCCGTTGAGAAAATCCCCAATTTGCCACGGCCCCTACAAGCTAACAGTTGTGTCTCCATTCAGTTTGTCGCTCTCCTTTTGGCAGGACATCCCATCTCCCCTTCCAGCCCTCGAAAAATTGTCCTGCCTCTGCAATTTTATCTGATACTTCCCTTGAAAAGCTCACCGTCAAGGCCAATTGGATGCCGTCTGTTTTAAGAAAGATGGGCGTTTCTTTAAACCATTCAAAAAGATGTTGAATGATCTTAGAAATAGAAAAGGGAGCGAGACATCCTGAAATCGTATCCGACATATTTTGCAGTGTATGATTACTTCTTTCTCATGTTACATCAAGAGAAGAGCCTAAAATATTCACCAGACTGTAATTTTTGGTAATGCGCGAGGAACACATTCCCTAAGTAATAATTTGTTCCACAACCCGTCTGTGATACAAATAAAATAATGCCAGCCTAAGCAAAGGTATATTGAGCAATTACATTTCGCTTTGTTCTCCTTGCATAGGTATGTCTCCTTGCGAATCCGATGTCGTTTTATTTTGTTTCTTCATATTGCGATTGATGTTAGGCGAAGGTTTCCAGACAACATTGACAAGTTATTTCACAAATCAAACATGGATGCTTCTACTTGAATGCAAATCCTCGTCTTTCCAGCGCTGAAAAGTGGATGGATTCAACGTCCAAAAGGTTCCTGTCACTGTCAGGAGGCATTTGTTATTTTCTGGTCATCTCAGGAATTTCCAAGAAGCTGACAAATAATTGATGACTTGAGCTTGATCCCAATAGGAGTAGAACCCCAAGCTTACGAAATTGGAAAGAAGATAGCAAATTGTTCATTCACAAGATGGAATCTTTCCTGTTAGTGTTTTACCATTTTGAATTGTTTGCAGGGGGTTAGGGAGGTGTGATTCGAATCCCCTATTCTTAAATGCATACAGTTTGCTGGGCTTTTGAGAATTTTTTCCCCGCTAAACAAAAGATTTCTAACAGCAAGGCTCGTGAACTGCCCACCCAATGGTCAGAGGTGTGGTACTATGAAAAGTACAAAAAGTAGAAATTTGCAAATCAACAAAAGGGCCTGAGCCCCCTAGCACTAAACCACTGCCAATGACCTGTGCACTAGACCCTTGCCCAAGGTCCAGAGGTGTAAACTTTTTCAGGGGTGGTCTCCTGAACACTTTGTCTTCATATTCTACTATGTTTCCCCTTCAGTGTTGGAGTTCTGGCTATTTCATTGTATTATTGTTTTAATCTATCTTAATTGCACAATTTCAAAATTTAGCCAAATCAATATCCAATTTCACTGGGCAAAAGTCTTCTACAACCCAAAAGTTAAAACGTGGGATTTACACATTCCTTTGCTTTTGAAACAGATGTGTCATAATAACAGAATTGTTTATATTTGTAAATACACCTTTTGTTATTCTAGCATTGATTCATAGAAGCATGGTCTATATCATTTGAATTTAGCTTTGTGTCACTTCAAATGAATATTAACCTAAGATGATATTTGCTATAGTAACAGAGGTTGCCTTTCTCAATTTCTTTTTGACCCTTTTAAATATCCATACTCTGAATGTCCCTGAGTGTGCAAAGTAATGATTTCTTTCATAATTGCATGTTATGATATATGACTCTACAGTAAATTTCACTGGTATGTTAGTATTTATCCCTGTCAAAATTATTATTTTAGGCAAACAAAAGATAACAAACTCTTTTATGGATCAGCAGAAAGAACCGGGCAATTCTTGATAAAGGTTGGAGAAGGTTGTAATCTGGCCTTGGAGAAGTAATAACTTGCCCCAATTTCCCCCTGCAAGTGCTACCACAAAGACCTCAACAAATTGTTAAAAAAGACAACTGTTTTTGTATTAAAATGTTTACAAAGAAGATTATTTTTAAAATTACCATAATTTAATAGATAATTTGGTTGCTATCTATGTATTTGTAGTTTGCAAATCCACTAATTCTTTCAAACTAGTAACAACATATTGAATTTTTCAGTAATAAGTATTTTCTAGCAATTTTGCAATAGATTATTGCTTCATGATACTTTTGTAAGAACATTTTTCAAGTGGACCTGAATGAATTTGCTAGCAAGTTCATTGGCCTGATTGTGTTCGTTTATACAATTCAATAATACAAACATGCATTCATTATCCATTAATATAGCAGGTTAAAATCACGACAGCTTCAAGCAGGGAGCTGGCAAGGCCCCTGCCTAAGCTTAAAGATTAAATACTAAAAATATCTTTACAAAAGTATATTGGAAAAGTTCGAATATTAATATCACCTCAAATACGTTTCTTTCTTTGTTTATGAACAAGTTTATAATTTTTGAAATAAGTTTTTAACTATGACTAATGTTGGTTGTTTAGTCTCATCTTGAAAGTTTGTATACTCCCATGTCCTCGATTCTCCTTGTTTATTTCCAATAAGTCCAGCTAGGGATATAAGTATTTGTCTCCCGATCGGGAGAAGTCTCAATAAAATGTCTCCCGATTGGGAGAAGAAATCATCCTCTTAATTTTTCTCCTGATTGGGAGAAAATATCACTTTTTTGCACAAAAATGCACTAAAGAACGTCTGACAGGAATTTTAAACATCATTTTTGAAATCTACACCGTCAAATACATATATATCCATGAAAAAAGTGGTAGGTCACCGTTGAAAATCATTCAGGATTTGCATTTGAAGTTTTAATGACGTCATACTCTATTGTCATAGGTATTATTCTAGGAAAGAAAAGTATCAGGTGAAGTCTATATTCTGGCAATTTAATGTTTTACTTTACCTTGGACATATTTTTGGGGTCACGCAAACCATGACAGCTCCGAAAATTAGAATGACTAACAAGACAGAGCTTTGGCTAAACCATTTTCATTTTACAAACAACTATATTATATTTTTTTTACTAAAACTAATGCATAAAACTAATGCAGAGGTTACCTCACAGACAGTATATTGTCTGAAACTTTATTAAACTGAAAAATGAAAGCAAGTTTTTGTAACTTTGTTTGTGATTCACACTATTTAAGAATATTCTACATGCATACATTACACAGTAAAAATTCTCCCGATTGGGAGAAAAAATGTGAGCTGCCAACGATTTGAATTCTCCCGAACAGGAGAACATTTCTCCTGAACGGGAGACATCTCCTGTTCGGGATAGCTGACGATAACACGGTTGAAAAACAATTCAACCCAATGACCAATTTACAAACGCTTATAACTACAAAACGGTAAGAGATATGAAAAAACAATAGCAGATTCGTTTTTAGGAGGTCTGAATACATTGTGTTATGAAATAAAAATTTTAGGCCGGAGTGGCCCTTCAACGATCAATGTCATCAAACTACAAAGAAACGTGCTTAGTTAGGATTCCTGTTATGTTCGTTGCTGCAAGCAAGAAAGGACAAGAATCTGTGAACTGTATGTAGTAAAACCCACCTTGACTGCGATAAATGGTAGTAGCTGCAGTAAATCCAGTTAACAAAATTGCAAAGAAGAAAGTTTTTGCACAGTTGTTCGTAATCATGTTGGCTCGGTGCGTGTCATACGGTCATACGGTCATACGTCTGTAGCGTGGCAGAGCTAGCAAGGATGGCAGAGCTTGCACTGACGTCAGAGGTCGCATGGTGCAGAACTTTCTCTAGAAAACCGGGGGCGTTTTCTAACCTAGTTGAGTTTCATCGTGAACTTTCCTCTTGTGGCGGTTGCACATGCTTCTTTGACCTGAGAAAAGGAAGTTTTGCTTTGTAAAGCAGAAAGCGATCATTGCATGGTAAGAAGTTGGTCTTTTGATCTTTACAACTTTTTGTGTTTTGTTCACTTAGACGAAATTGTGAAACACGAAATACATCGAGGTTGAAAAGCACCAAATAAGTTTTTAATATTGGCCTAGATTGGGGCACGGATGATATGAATTATATAGATGCCAACTAAGGGTATCTGGTATCGACTTGACGGAAAAATGCCTCCCTGGAAATTGTTTTACATAGGCTTCTCATATTGCCTTGATTTGAGAGATTTTAGGCTTTGAAAATAAGTATTTAACTCTTATTGTAAGCGAGCTTCCCTCACTCAAAGGAAGGCCCAATTTAAAAAAAATTGTGTTTCAAAATGGAGAAAATTTAGAAAATCTTAATGATTGCTTGAAAATTGGCTGAATGTTGCTAGATCCGTGAGATTTCTAACAACATCCGTGGCGCGAGAGCATGAGACGAATTTGAAATCCGTGAATCTCACAGCAGATCTCTGTGATTTGACAACTATGGTTAACAAATAGATTACAAGATGTTTGAACATTTGATAACCTGCTTAAAAAGTTAATTTTTGAATTTTGTAGCAATTTTATCAATTTACAGCGACGTTGGTGGGGGATCGTTTGGTGCACATGGCACCATCTTCGACTCAAGCTCATCCGTTTATTTTGGCAAATTTGTCAGATTTCCTTTCAACGTCGTGGAATTTAAAGAAATTTTCCACCAAAATTGCTATATGCCCTAATCATCAGAGTTTTCTGTGCTTATCCTTTAATTGCGCTAATGCGTGTGTATGACCCCTCACCTCATAGCGCAAAGAAAGGGTGACCATGTACACCTTTGGTGGAATTTAGTGCCTACGCCACATCCTGAAGCATCTTGTTCTATACCAAAGCGTTCACGGCTCAGTCATTTATGACATCGAACACTTTATGACAGACCAGTTAACAGTAGTTTTCATTGGTATGTATGTCCTGTATTGAGCAAACAATAGGGCATTTAATCCGTGCGTCACGATTTCCCGCCAAAACTTTGGAAGGCCAATCACGATGCAGCTCAATGATCAGTAATCACATCAATTTGGAGACAAGTTTTCTTCTATTGTAAAAGTGGCAAGGCATATGTGAAACGCAATTAAAGCCCAGAAATGTCCCTCATGGGTTTCTGGCTGATGAGTTGCTTTTTTATTATTTTCTGCCCACTTACAAGTAATTGCAAAAACATACAAGGGGCACACACAACCACCCTCCCCCCCATCTGGGTTTGAGGCTGTAACCAGGTGGTAGTGACTACTCCTTATCTCCCTTTTTCTCATTTTTCCATTTTGGATTTCACACTTTTATTTGCACATTGGTTTTTTAGTTTTTACCTTCTATGCCTATAAACCATTGTTTATTACATTACTTTTTATAACTGTGTCAACTTACGAGCATGCTGTGAATCTTCTTTGAGCGAGTTGTGTTACCGTTATAGAAATAGTTTCCATTATCGGGGACCCTGTGCTATAGAACGGAACGGGAAGTACTTTCTTTTGTGATTTGTCTATCATATTTGTCTAAACTATCAAACTATTTTTCCTTGTCACTAAATCAATTACCCTTCTACAGCCATTTTTTCAAAGATATTGAAGGGCAGTTAAAGTTAAACGCACTATATCTTGAAAGATGAAGCCCTGTTAATGTAAACCCAAAGTATCCCTGGTTCTCCAGATTTCTTTGTCACTAAATCAATTACCCTTATACAACCATTTTTACAAAAATATCGAAGGGCAGTTTGGCTCCGTAATAATAGGTCTTTTGTATAGTCTAACCAATGGGAATTTAACTCCTAATTCCCTTTACTAAACACGAGGTTTTTCAAATTTCAATTAAGCGATTTCTTTTAGACAAACATCAGCTGTCAGTATTCACATTTTGACTTGAGGTATGTCGCTGTTTGGTGCTAAGAAAACATAACTACAGATCTATGAGGCATATTGACAATATTTCCAGTAAAACCCTTTCAGCTGAAAAATAAACAAAATCAATAGGTCAACAAGATGCGCGAGAGTTGAACGAAACTTCACGTGATAAATGAAATTTTTTTGTTATTGCGCGAGATTGTGAATCTGACAGCGATTTGTTTATTTAGACTTTCAAAAATATTTGATCACCGAAACCATTTCATTAGTTTTGAATATTTAATGATGAGAAAATGTTGAATCTTTTATCAGTAGAGCTCTTTCAAGAAAAAGCAAATTTCATGGGAATGAATTTTGCCAATGAATGAAATTGTATAGCATTTATCCAATGAGGATGCTGTATGGAAAGCATAATCTAGAATAAGCAAAAAAGTTCATTAGTCAGGGCCTCGTTAATATTTCGAGTCTGCAAGGGGTTTGGCAGTTAAGATACCAGGAATAATTAGGCAATTTAGAATGTTTCTGCCTATGAAATGTGCTCTTCAAGATATGACAATATGCCTTTAAATTGTGCAGATCTGCCAGAAACCCAAATCATACTTATTCGATCTGAAGATCAAGCCCGCAGTAAAAAATGGCAAGGAAAAGCAGATTCCCCTAGCTGAAAAAGAACCAAAATAGTTTTAACAAAGCTCCCAACAATACAACAAGAATAAAAATCATGTTTTGGTGACGTAACCACGAGTCGCATCTCTCTTTTTGCTCCAGGCCCCAGAAAAGCTATCTCAGTAGCATGATGCGCCTTACCCTCATTCATTAGTGTGCATGCATGCGAAAGAGTCAAATATTTGAGTTTCATATATTCCGTTGTAGAATATCGAAGAAGCCCTACTCCTACTGAATGCAATGAATGAGTATAAAGTGCATTATAAAAATTGTTGCATGTTGTGGTTGGAGGTCAAAAAGGAAAAAGTGTCACAACTCATGTACTAAGAAATTTTTCCGAAAAGTCGTTTAGCCGGTGTTTTCCTTGTTTAAAGACTGGTGTTCTGTGAATGACATATGACAACCTCTCGCTTTTAAAAACTTACAAATCGACCCCCTTTAAGACGTTTGCAGAGATGAGATGATAAGAAAATTCTCTTTCAGAAAATATCAGAAAATCTTCCATAATGCTACCCTTTACACAATTGCAACAAAATAAAAAGAGAAATTTGTCAGGCTCGTTCCTCTTAGTGAGTTATTAAAAGATGGCTAGCATTCTAAGTAGCAAAAATATAGTCCGGGCAAGATAGTATCGTTCATTGACGGATTACTTGCAAAGATTTTTACTTGATACTATTAAATTGCCAAAGTTGTTCCCGGTTGTCAAAATGGGCATTCTAAATGACCTTTGCACACGAGGGTTTTCCAAACAAATAGGCTTCGACTTTGAGCAGACACTGAACTTAACACACCTTGCTTTGATCTTAACGAACTTAGACAACTTTTTTGAAGAGAAAAACGGCCATCGTCCGAAAATTTATGACTAAATGCAGATATCCGAAAGAAACGTTAAAGGAAAAGTAGTGCGTTTTGTAGCCATTTGATAGCCATCGAAGACCCTCAAATCGACTGGACCTCCCTGCCAGGCCCTAATGGAATTACCTCCCTGGGGCTTTGAACAAATTGTTGAGACGCAACTTTTTGCAATTTTCTACTTTATGTTGCCCCTGTAGATTTGAATCCCCCGCTTTCCCCAAAAATCAATGTTGGATTTGTAGTTTTATTATAATTTCTTCTTCGAAATCATGCAATCAACATATAGTCGGGGGAGGGGGAGTTATTTTTTTAAGTAAAGAGGAAATAAGTCAACTTTCCTTGATAAGTCTCAACTCTTGTTGTCCGGGATTGTAGTTGAAGAGTCAAAGATAGAACACACCTATATAATCTTGCTTGATTTACTAATCAGATTGAATCGAACCGTTTTGCATTTCTCTTAGGGGTTTTCAATTTTTCGCCCATGCAATTATTTAAATATTAATTTCTGTAATGAGCAGACTCTGCAAAGCTTCCTATTAACACCAAGAACATTCAAAGCTCTTATATTTATGCGATACTACCTTCGCCTTCTCTATGCATGCAAAAGATCAAAACATTTCTGTTAAATGGAGTTTAACAGTTCTATAATCAATTTATTGATAGTTAGAGATTCAATGCCCAGCGCAAAATCCATTTCAACAGAGCAGAAAATTAGGAAATATGGATGTTAAAAGTGTGCAATCAGGATGCCATCTTCGGCGAAATTTTACGATAATATTTATGCAAAACAGGTGAATCAGTTGTTTTCAAGGTTTAAGGGTATCTGTTTGACATGAATAGGGATAAACCTATTTATAACATTTGCATGCTTTATCGTAGACATCTGACTGTATAGATAGCTCCTCTGAGCAAACCGAGACATTTCCTTATCAACAACCTCAGAAAAAAGACAATTCTTTGAGCCACATTTGAAAAAAACTGTTAAAGTTATCTTTTTAGCTTTCGAATCATGAAAATTGTCGTTGATTTTACTGTGCTGAATCAAGAAGTATTTGTTTTTTATTTCTATTGCATTGTCTGCAAGCGCTCATTGCTTATGATCGATACGCTAATGCCGAACTTGCTAAAGCAGCTGCTGTAGAGGGAAGTCCCTACCGGATGGCAGTTCAATCAATATAGAGCTGTCAATTGTCAGCCGAGATGTATAAAAGAGAGACAATCATTGCTTATGATACACATTGGGAAGGACCTTCAAGATCTGCTGGTGCTTAAGAAAAGATTTTCAGCAACATGTAAGTACATTTTAAGACATTTGTATAAAGACTTTCTTGTTCAATTCAGGTACACGCTTTTTATCAGAACACTTGGCTCCAGTTTTAGCCTTGTGCTTCTAATTCTTTCGCATAAACTAAGCCTGTTTCTTATTTTATTTCTTATTTTACAAAGGAACTTTCCTGTGCTTATTAATGTCGGAACATAACATGTTCTTGATAAAGAAATAAATACTACTTTGCTTATCGTTTCTTTCTTTCTTTTGCTTTTCTTTCATTTTTGATTTTTTCTGGTTCTTTTTAGAGTTTTGTTAAATTTCAGCTTGCTTTGTTTCTTATGTTGTTCTTATTTTTTGGACGAATTGAATGTGTCTGCTGCCGGGTATTAATCTATATAACATACTGTGGAATCACGATATAGCGAACTCTGAGGGGAACCAGAAAATAGTTCGTTATATCGGAAGTTTGTTAAACCGAGAGATAACGTTTTTGTTGGGTCCTTTGGCAGTTCACGCCTAAAAAATCTGCTGTAGGCTTGTTTAGGCTATCTACAAAATCTGTGCACATTTGAAGTCCAAAAAAACCAATGTGAATTCAAATAATACAACTGGCTGGTCATTGAAAATGAAAATCTTAATTTTCCTTTTATAATTTAGGACCAAGAGATTGGCAAAACTGATATCACTTCACTTCTAGTTGGTGCCTGAATGATGTCTTCGATTGCTTCACATTCTTTTCTTTCTGTTTCTCAATCTGGGTCTCTCAATAAGTTTTTGTCGTCGCTCATTGCCAATGTCACATATGTAAGAAGGTATTCGTTAGTGTCAAGGTACTCATTTGCTGTATTTTCTGACGCAATCAAACTTTCATCTCGTGCACTGAGTCTATCAGCCATTGCTCAAAATGTATCATCGGCATGTTTTGTTGATTACAAAAATGATTTTCCCCCAAGAGAAAGTGATAAATGAACAACAAAAATGAATAAAAAAAACAGATGAAACATTTATGAAAAAATCGTTATATCGAGGGTAACTATGATGAAGGGACCTAAAGATTGGTTCGTAATAACGAGAGTTCGCTATTTCCGGGGTTCGTTATACCAAGAGAATTTATAAGGATTTTGTTAGGCCAAATCCAAGGGACCAGACATATAGTTCGTTATACCAGGAAGTTCGTTATTTCCGGGGTTCATTATATCGGGATTCCACTGTATTGCATTACAAAATATTATACTTTATAAGTTTGAATTCCTTTCAGGGCATTGGTTCTCTTTCTCTTGCTTTTGCTCAAAGTGTACATCGGAGAATGTTCACACCCACGTAAGTTTTGTTTTAGTTAGGTTGAAATTTGTAATGTATCGATCAAATGACAGTATTTTGTAGCCTTTCTTGTGCTATTTGTGCGTTATGGTGAGCACACATAATAATGTGTAAAACAGATTTAAAGGTTTTTAAAGAAACAATTTTTTCTGTGTTTTTGTTTGCCATTAGTGGGATTAGATTGCTATAAATTAATCCTGGATTTGCTTGGATTCGTTTCATCGTTCAAAAGAAGTTACGTTTTTCTCTCCTGCAGTTGATTCCTGCCCAATCAAGGTGGAGCCAGTTGGATGTTACGAGGACCTTTATCACGACAGAGCTTTAACAACCGAGGTATTCACTATCCAGACGCCTTATTCAAGGGAAACCATGAAATAGGTCCATTATCTTTAAAGACATTTGACACAGGTAAAAATGGCTTAAAGCCACTCGACCACGAGCGGTTGACCAATCAAATTGCGAACAGATAAAAACACGTGAACGTTTTCCGCATTTCTGCAAATTGGTGAAATCCTATAGCAGCGCGCAGTGGTTTCACGTGAGCAGTTTTTCAATTCCTTTCTTGTGCACGTGGTCTGATCAATTTGGCCTAATTCATTTTTGGATTTGCTGAACTTATGCATGTCAAATGCCTTTAAGATAGGTGATTCAAAATAGTCATAACTACTGTATATTGTTGGTACCTCAGAAGAGGCGTGATTAAGGCAAACTCACGGATCTCCTGTGTAACAAGAACGGCAAGGAATTTTTTCCACAGGGGATAGCAGGTAAATATGGTAGGGGACAGACACATTTATCTTTGAGGGGATGGGTAAATTTGCATTCATGTAGGTAGCGCCCGTCGTTATTAGCCGTCATATACCCAGGGCCACCGAGTCGTTTTAGAAGGTACTTGCGAACCGCAAAGCTCGTTTTTGCGTGATGATACTTGTTGCGCACATAAACACTGCGATGTATGCACAATGATAGTCTGGGTACCAGAGCCACAGAAGTTCAAATGCTTAGATAGGGAACCAAGTTGAGAAGCGGAGGAGCGTCTAGCTGAGAAGAGGAGGAGCGTCCACTCATATCCTCTAATTTCTGCGCTCGAATTGATGTGGCTCTGGTACGGAGGGTAACAAAACGAACGCTTGGGAAAGAAGTGATTGTGAAAGTTGTAGTGAACAGAAATTAAATATGGAAAACGAGAGGAAGACCTGTTTGTTAAAGAGATTTGAGACTTTGGGGGTTTTTTAATTGGATAAAATTGTCAAATATTTCACCCACACTCATTGCAATTTAATCTGTGCCGACCATCATTTTTGCTGAGTTAGCAGTAAATGATGCGATATCTGTCCAGTGAAAAGCCAGTTTATGATTCCTGAGGGGGAGCTGGGTATTACTTACCCCCTTTGAGGAACATCAATAAGCGAACACGGGTAGCGATAAAGCAGTGCATGCTCGCAAACAGAGTAATTTTCTGTTTCTTTTATTTTTTTCTCTCTTACATTTCTTATTCTTCAAGATATTTTAGTCTGGATTTTGAAATGTCTTGAAAATGTTCTAGATCTTGAATGCCAGAGACAGCTCTCGTGACATTTATGCGGGATACTCGATTTCTTGGGGAAATTGGAAAGACTACCTACCAAAATTTATCTGCGAGTAAGTTTTTTCTCATAACTTCTTCAAGCTGTTCAAATATTTCAGTGAATAGCTACTTCCAATGACGGGCCAATCGGATATGAGGGAGCGTTTTACTTTCATTGAAATCTGTTCCATAAAGCAATCGCTATCAAAAATGAATAGAAATTGATGGGTATTTTGTAATTTTTATGAAAGGAAAATTGCACAAAGTTTGAAGATGTACTTAAAGGTAACAAAGTTTCTGCTATATAAAAGGTATTGGCTTTTAAATACCCAGAGTATTTTGAAATTTTTGTTAACACCACAACGACATTATATTCATGCTAATCGTCATTACCACCATAATCAGTATAGCCGTTAAAATTATATCTTTTTTAATACAGTTTGCTTTATGAACTATAAATTACCTCATACTTCCTTTTTAGCTGTGCTAAAGTTGCATTTAAGAAAGGATTTAGAGTCATGGGAATTCAGTTTTATGGTAAATAGCGAGCGTACCAGTTAGATAAAGCCTCGTCTTTCGAACAGGTCGAATAGAAACAGTACTGGTTTTAACTTATTTTGCTTTAATCCTAAATGCTTTGCGTTGCAAAGATTATTGACAGGACAGTTTAAGACCCTAATGATGTAAAGGAAAATTTAATTGGGATTGTTGAGTAATAATTTAAAAAGAAGCTTCCATAAGTGCACTTCTCGGATGATTTTGAAGATAAATGGCATTTGCGTCACTATCTGCCTATTTGTTTCAAACTCTTTCATACTGGAATCCTTAGTTTCGCCTGAAGGTGCATCTGGTAACGTTTTTCAATTCAAATTAGGTAAATTTTTTTCAGTTTGATAAAAAATTGATGTGAACAGTTCTTTGGTGGTACAGAACTTGAAAATGGCTTTGAAAAAGCAAACATTTTAAAACATATTGGCTATAAACTAGCCAATAAATGAATTAATGCTTTTTTACGGGTCAATTTTATGTTTTCTCCAGGGGAATGCTGGGGCAGCATGAGAGGCCACTTGGATTATGCTAAGCATGGAAAGTCCAAAAACTGCGTACATGATGCACGTCGCGAGATATGGGGTAAATGCGAAAATGGAGCAGACATTGCTTGTTCGGGTGAAACACTAACAAACTTCGTATATAAAGTGGCACCTACAGGTACGGGTGCCTTGAAATTCATTTCTGTTGGATGGAGAACGTGAGCCTTGAAACAACTGTAGAAAATTTTATCTACCGTCTCAATGATAAACAAATTAGTCTTTTAAGGGAATTTAGTGCATCAGTTTATTTATTGCAACTATTGTTTAAAATCTAAATAATCAAAAAATTTGAACGAGGGGTAGTTTATGACCAAAATTTTTTCAAAAAAAGGATATTGTTTTAATTGAAAACATTGTGTCAACTAAAACAGTGTCCCCTGTGTCAGCTCTACTGCTTGCAAAATGTACTTGGAACACCTGAGCAGTTTCAGTCAATTCTCGAGATATTTTCATTTCATGACTATAGAAATAGCCGAGTTGCCCCCTTTCCCCAAACAATATTAGAAATCCACCCATTTTCAAGCTAATCAATTTTTTCGGTTGCGTTTGAATATTTTATTTCTGTAGAGAATAAGCTAACATTGTTTCAAGGGGAGTGAGAAACAGCTTATGCGAATGACAAAATACTATTGAAGTTCCAAGACTTGCTGACTTTACTAGTAAACATGTTACCATGTTACCTAGTAATATTTTCTTAACGTTTGTTATTCTCACGCTATCTCTTAAATGAAAAGCCAATTATCAACGCTACTAACTGACCTCCATAACCTGCTAGGATTCTAAATCGAAAGGTTTTTGGGATTTGGGAAAGATGTACACTTTCATCTTTGAAACTAGATGATTTCTCAAAAGGCTCAATGTTCTAATTTTTTTGAGTTCTCTTTATGTTGTTTTTGTTTCACAAATTATTTTTCTTCAACTACACATTATAATGTTTTTTCAAAACAAAAAAAAACAGTTTTGCGTGATATTTTTTGTGGAATTTTTCATTCTGCTCTGTTTTGTTAACGTTAGAAAAAATTTGTAAAAGAACATCGCTTTATTTCTTCTACTTTTTCATCAGAGGCTAGTCATGCCCTTACATTGTTATAATTGTTGGCGAATCCAACCTTGGTGAACTTAAAAGATGTGTTGTTATAAAAAGTATTCTCTGATTCAAGATGTGTAAGGAATTCTAGCCCGTACAACTAATTCATACTTGTATGGATATTTTTTGCTGCCATTACCTTGAGATAAAAAAATCTTAATTTCGCTCAGGCTGCGACACTTACTACGAACCTGTTGGGTGTTTTAAAGACAAGCAAGCTGTGCCAAGACCACTTCCAGACTACGTCATGAACGAACGTGACTACACTATCCCAAACTGGAACATGCATTTGATTGATTGGAAAAACTGGAACACCTACTCACCCCAGATGATTTGCCGATGTGCCGAGAGGGCCAAAAAGCTTGGACGCAAAACATTTTCACTGCAATTTTACGGTGTGTTTTGCCATTTATTTGGACAGGCACAAATGAATACTATTCTATTTTATTCCATTCCTTGACGTAACGTAGTAAGCTCAAGCGTCATTGGGAGGCAGAATGTAAATAAAACCCCTTGTTTATGTGAATGCAGCCCCTGGTTTTATTTCATCAATTCTTTATAACGTTGAGGAATGGGTTAGATATTCATTTTTGGCTTTATTCTTCTTCAGTCGTATGAAACTTGTGAATAAAACTTTCTTAATCTTACAGATAGTCAAACAAGCGTATGATAGGAATGGCACTGTCCTTTAAATAACATCTAATGAAAATGCATGCTGATTTTAAGGCCCCTCCCTACAAGTGCATACGACAATACAGTAGAAAATAGCCAGTCGTCCAGTTTCATCGTGCCCTTAAATTGCTTTTTCGAGTAAATTTTCTGGTTTTTGTTCAACGTTAATAAAGTAGGCTGTACAAAATCACCATGCATTTGATCTTCTCACTACAGTGACAAACGTGTGCCAAAATGGTCACCCTATGTTATGCCGAAATTCTTTTGAATTTCTTCATTCTTGAATGTAATCTTCCTATCCAAACAATTTCTTTAAGGTGAATGCTGGACTGGAGATGAATCTAGCATAAATTACGCTAAAGACGGAAATTCGGAAAGATGCCTTGCAAAAGATTTCTTCAAATGTCCTTACAATTCGTACGATTGCGTTGGAATGGACCATGCAAATAGCGTTTACACGTTAACAACTGGTAAGGCTCAAGAAAAATAGATGCCATCAAAATGCCCCCATTCTCACATGCAACATTTATTCGGGAGACGAAGCCTTCAGTATTTTATTTCGAAACAGTACCGTCTTAATTTCGCAGGGTCATGACACATGCGCATTAGTAACAGTAATCGCACAGTTGTTTGATCTCAAAGAAAGACTGGATCGAACAACCTATATCATTGCCTATTGTTCTCCTACATCGGCACGAGGAATTGTTCGAATCTCTTCATGTTGGGACTTCTAGCGCATAAAGCTTAGGGCTGCAGTTGGTAAAAACGGTACGCACACAGTGCTGCGCTTTTGACTGTGCATGAATCATCGAATTCTTAAATAATCTAGGAACAGACCTAGGAAAATTAGTGTTAGTGAACAGTGGATTCCCTCTTACATAAACTAATTACCACGGCAAGCAATTCGAAAATCACAAAATCTTGTTGTGAATGCTAATTTTGGATTTTGTTATGAAAAAGCAAGTTAATCTAAAACCAACATGAATTCTTTTTGGTCCCAAGCAATACAGCAAGGTCCTAACATGGACTCTGCAATGTGGAATCAACGCTGGGCTTGAGTAGCTCGATCCAGTCTTTTTTTGAGATCATTGGTACACGACTCTTGAACTTCCCGCCCAGGGTTTCAGGTGATAATACGCGCGTGCCATGACCCCGAAACAGGGGCTAGTGCATGGTCTGGATGATTTATCTCCCGAAAAAGCATGAATAATGGTCTTGAAAATATCCGTGGTTTCTGAACCAAGAGACTTGTACAGAGCTCCTCATCTAGACAGGGTTCCCAGATTTTTAGAAAGGTCAGAATCGTCAAATCAGGTTCTGATTCCTTATTGAAAACATCTACTTCCCAAAGGAATTACATCCCTCTTGTTATGACGGTTCCTTGCACGCTTGTACTGGAATTAGACTCTTTTGAGTTGGAACTTCCCGTAGATTTTGGTCACCAAGAGACACCGGGGCCATTCTCGGCAGTTTTGCTTGATAGAATAACATTCTTCAGTTGTCTACTTGAAAAAAGAAGTGGCAGAAATAAAAAGGTGTTATTATAGATTTACATTGAGCAGCATATTAAAAAGATGCAGATACAAGATGCTCGTTGTTCACCATAAAACCGCATTCATTGGAGCTATTATTTTGATCGTTTTATCTCAATGATAGAAATCTTTGCATGCTCGATTTCTTAGGTAATGATTTAATGTTGATAAATGAAATTGTTGACTTCTGACAAAATACTTGCCTTGTGGATTGCCAGATTGAAAGCTGGATCAGTTATTAAGGTGAAACCCAGGAAAAGCTTCGTAGGACACCTTTTAATTTAGCAAGAAGCAGAATGGAGTAGATCAAAAAGGAAAGAACGAAACGCAAACAATGTTAAAAAAGGAGACGAGAGTATGTTGGGAAGAAAATGCCATGTATGTAGACTGAATGGGGCCAAGAGCAAAAAACAGCAGTATGCTTTGTGTCTTTCTATTTTCTTGCTTTTACTGTTTCATGTTATTATTGTTTCTTTATTATTACATGTATTTTTGCACGAATCGCTGTGAATTTTATCAATACTGATTCTTTCTTATATGCAGAACCTAGCACAGCAAAACCGTGGTCAAACCCCGTCAAACGTGAAAAGTTTGTTCTCCCAGCCTAATGGTTCAAAAATACTAGAGTGCATTTTCACCATAGGTAAGCTTGCTTTAAAATCTAGTTATTGTAACATTTTTTAGTCAATTAGACTATGAAACGTTATTTTCTTTCAAGAAAGCTTACTAGAGAGATTGTCACTATTTCTAAATAAGGTCTATTTATACTCTTTTGCTTTGCGTTTTTTATTCATATCATGTAAATCTTACTGCCATAACGGACCCATTATTGCCATAATGATAATTGCAAAAAATAGATAGAGCATTAATTAAAATTGCTACGAATTCTCTCTTCTAGGTTAGATGAAAGCAATGTGAAGAGTAGACTTCGTTTATTATAAACAGAGCTTCCTTAGAAGAGATATTGCAAAAGGGGACAATATTTGGTTCAAATTAGCACCTTAAGCAAAGTAGCAAATTACATGCACAGAGTTCATGATTTATTTATTTCAGAAATTTAAGTTTAGATTATCAAATGATTGCAAGAATTTGCACGCTCTCTTGCCTCTTACCTGCACAAGTAAAAAGAATCGAACCTTCCCTCTGAATCCTTTGATGTTCAATGTCACGAATTCACTTTCAATTTGAAATGTCTCAAGGCCACCTTTTAACTGCAACGTGGTTGTAAACGGGTGTGGTACTAAGGAAAGCTACAGGGGTGGGGGAGTAACTTTCTTCTTCAATTTTATCAACACATGGCCTACCCTGTTCTTCTAAAATTGACTGAAATGAACTTTGCACGGGGATGTCATGTTTCTAGCATTGTGCTAGGAAATAACACTACACAAGAAGAGTAATAAATAACGCAAGAAGGGTTTAGCACTAAACATTGTTGATTGTGCGAGACGGCTGTGATAATATCTGCAATGTAATGTATTTTCCGACCATTACTTCTTCACTCTCCAGAAGCTGTTGTTGCTACTGGGAATAAGGGGCCACTGATAATTTCCTGTGGCACAGCTATAAAGCAATGATTTCGCAAATCTATTGAAGTAGCATCTATGTTGATGTAATATTAATTATCTTAAAAACAATGATCACACCTCACTGTGAAAAACCAGTTTATCAATCCCCACTGTAATTTTCCTCACGCTTTCCGCTTTTTGGTTGTTTTCATTGTTTGATATATATATTGATAATTATGGCAAGATTTTGAAGATGTTTTTTTAAGAAGTTAGGGAGATTTGTGCAAAATTTGGCTGCTAAGAACCGGTTCTAGAAACAAACTGCTTAAATTTTGAAATCAGTTTCTACAATACTGTAATGTTAATAATTTTTAGTCATGAATTTACTTAAGTTTTTAAGTTTAGTGCGACACCCCCCAATAGTTCTGTATCCTTTGGTAAATTTTCTTTCATTCGGTAAAAATCATTCATTGGTAGTCAATAGTAACAAAGTAACGCCAAGATTTTACTTAATTTATTTTTTTATCAGTACCAATCTTCTTATCAGTAGCGTAGCGGGGGAAAGGGGGATATTCTCGAATGTATTTTAAGCTGATCTCAAGGGCTTCGTCGCAAAAATTTTCAGTAAGCCTCAATGTTCAGTAATTTCCCCTCGTTTTTGGGTTTGTATATAAAGATCTTCACGTTCTTGAGACATTCGTTATAAAATAAAAGCTAAAATGCTAAAGCAGTCCAATCCTTAAAAAAACTGGAATCTGAAATGCTTGTCGTGGACTTTGCTCCAAGAAGAACAGACTTGGTTTAAAACTTTTGAATACTGTTAATTTTTTTAGATATTTGATCACAACTTTGGAAAATCACTTTTTGTACGTAGAGATTCCTCGCCTTACACAATTCAGGATTTAAACGTTAGTGGAATTGTGAAGAAAATAGTCAGTTGTAGAATATGGTCAGCCACCTATGACGTTGAATAAAGGGAAATTGCCACGAAAAAACGCCATGGCTTTTACAAAATGGGTGTTTTTCCAAATTCTTTGGGGTGTGATCAGCAAAAATATCTTCCTCTTTGGCCTACCATTCTTCCAAATCTGGCTACGCCACAGTGAAAAACCACATTTCAAAAATGGGCGTTTCCATCATTTACCAGTGACAGAAAGGTGTGGCACCAAAAGGGGTGTCTAACACCCCCCCAATCATTGTTGCTTAAATCCGCCCCTGCCCTGAACGCAGCGATTTCTGATATAAAACTCATTATCTTTGTCAGAGCAGAAAATCTGGGGCAGGACGACGGAACCATTGAGGGATTAGTGAATTTGGTTCAGTGGCAATTTAGGTGGCCGCACTGGAACGAATCCAAAACTAACTTAGGCCAAATTGAGCAGAGCACGCGCACAAGGAAGGTATTGAAACCGCTCACATGGAACGACTGCGCGCTGCTCTAGGATTTCACCGATTTTTCACGTGTTTTTCTCTGTGCGCAATTTGATTAGTCAACCGCTCGTGGTCAAGTGGCTGTAAGCCACTTTTACCTGTGTCGAATGCCTTTAAGTGTGTCAGAAGTTCTTCCTGAAATCTTGTTCGTTGCGTCGAGGGCCTAGGGCCTAGTGATGTTTCGTTTTGTATGGCGTTTCAAATTTCATGTGGCGTGTCAAGTTTAACATGCGTTTCAAATTTCATATGACGCTTTACATTTAATATAAAATGATGCATTGTGACAAGATGTGATGCATTGCGTGATGGCGGGAGAATCAAGGAACACAAGTCACGTTGAAATTCTGTTTTTTCCATTCAAAGCAGCAATGTTTTCAATAACTTTGAATGCCGGTGCAAGGAATACCTGTCGGCACAAGAAGAGCTCAAGACAAAATAACTGCGGTACAAACAAAGAGCTTCGTCATTCCTAGCAGTGTGCTGCATATTTTCCACCAGTTTGGAAACAGATCTTTATCAACTCCGAGTAAATTTTTCTTATTCAACTTTTTTGCCACCATTGACTCAGTAGAGATATTGAGTTAGTCGTGCAGCAAAAAATAATCAAATGTATTGAATAATTATCATGTTATGCATTATGTTAAGCTATTTTTTCAACAATATTGCTTATAATCAATTGTTATCATCACAAATTAAAAGAGTCTGGGAAAATGTACTTAGAATTGGGAGCATTCTGGTTGTCCATTAGAAATATATTTGGAGAAATATCAATGTGGTGTATGAACCACAACGAATGCTTCTTTATCTATAATTCCTATATCCCAATGGGTGTCTTTTTAATTTGAGCGCCATCTTTATTATCCTTTTTGCGTTTTATGGTTTAACATTTTGTTTGTTTTTCTCTGCAAAAGCTTTCCTGAATTTTTTGTTGTCTGAAGTAATATTTTAGAACTGCACAAATATTTCTTTAGAACTGCACAAATATTTCTTTCGAACTGCACAAAAAACTTTTAGAACTGCACATTTTGTGTAGAACTGTACAAGAAAAAAGCCCTGCCGGGAGAAGCAAAATATTTTGATTTCTTCCGATGAATTACGGTGAATTAATTAATCAAGTTCTATTAGGATTATTTTTGATAGATGGTTTTAATAAAATTTGGTAGATTTCAAATAATGGAAATTATCTTATTTGATCGTAAACTCTGAATTGCGATGAAATACGTCGAAATACGTTGTATGAAAACCAGCCTTTAAATGGGCAAAAATACCAAGTAACTAGGAATTCAAGTAGATCAGCAATTAAAATGATCGAGGTGGTTTTCAAATCCCTGAATGGCCATTGATTTGAAAACCACCTCGACCATTTGCCGTCCTATATGAGTAACATGTTCACTAGGGTAAGCAAAACCTCTCGCGTACTGCATTCTTATATTATGAAATTGACCATATTATGAAAATGCCAAAAGCTCAACAAAGCCTAAAGAAATTGAAGGAAGGTCTAATAAAATCCTGCATTGTACGAGTCGCAGTATTTATTTCGAATGTTTCAAATTCCTTTTATTTATTTTAATCTATTTTAAATTAAATGGTATTTGAATGCAAGACCCCCTGTAAATCAGTTTTTCCCTAACTGAAGGGCTACCATGCCTAAAAATTGGAAAGGAAAGGAAATGAAAAAGAGCAAGATAGAAGATTAATTTAGGTTAAAGAAAAACTTTTGTTTAGAAGACGACTCAGGGCATTTTTTAAGAATTTTCCACTGGTGGGGCATTTGAGAAAAGGGCATATAGATAAAGGTAGAATTTACAGAGAAACAGGCTTTCAAAAATATTCTAGGGGAATCGCCTATAAAAGCAGCAGTTCCTGGGAAAAATGAATTGAGATTTGAAACCTGTTTAATGAAGATTTCATCCACCAATATCTCAAATAAAGCAAAAGTAAAAAAGTCACCGAATCATTAGGGCACTTTAGTGGTGGGGCAAGCATGTTCCACTGGTGGGGCAATGAAAGGGGCTGGTGGGGAATTTCCCCATCACTTTATATGTTAAAAAATTCCCTGAGACGAATACACTTTTTCCTATAAGAATCCTATAAATTCTGTCCAACCAAGGGCACCTGCTTCAGGGGGCAGTGGGGTAGTAGCCCCCTTGCCTTTTTCTTTGTCCTTTGCCCCCGTTGCCCTCTTCGAGTGCAAGCTTCCGTGTGTCCAGCCTCTATATTCTTAAGAAATTTTCATTTTGAGCCTGAATATGTTCTAAAATCAGGCCCGTCGGAACCGGGGGGCTGAGGGGGCTGGAGCCCCCCAATAATTGTCAAACTGTAATATCTTTCCTTTATAACAGTGTACTGAATGAGAAGGAAAACAATGGGCAGCCCCCCCCAATATAAATTTCGTTCCGACGGCACTGAAAATTATTCTTATAATTTTAAACCTGGTATAGTTTCAGGAGTTTTGAAAATTGTGAAACACATAATAATATGAAGAAAATATGCAATTTGTAGCTGAGCAATATTTTCAATGAAACAACTGATGGATGGATAGCACAAATTATGCGAGTTTTGAATGCACAATTTAATGGAAATGGTGTTCTATATCTCGATTATTTGCAGTTATAAAAATCTTGTTATAAAAGTTATGAAATATTTTGTTTCTAGTCAAATAAGCTCCTCAACTTTTTTGGTCCTCTAAATATAAATCCCTTGCAAAGTTGCTCCTTATTAGTGAAAAAATGTTATCCATCCAATTATAAAGTCATTCTGAGGATTATCTTTAGATAACTTCTAAAGAGCTGAAAATGACCTAGCAAGTAAGAAATATCGATTATTGTTTTTTGCCCCCTTTAACTATGTCCATAACTCCCAACATGAATTGCTTGTTGGTGCCATTCCCCCCATTTTTGGGTCTTTTATATAGAATGGCCAAAGATATACTGTTTATTGATTGTTGAAAAATTTGAAAAAAGATAATCAAAACTTCTCTGCAGAAAAATATAAGCTTTATATCCAATTAAAATTTGTATACCGTAGCTACATTAACCGTTTCTGCGTTTCTGTCACCAAACAACTTTTTAAGATTTGTTTCAATTTAATTGTTTGATTTGAACCGAGTAATTTGAAATCAAGTGGCATAGGGAAAAATGGCAGTGAAAACAATGCATATTTAATGATTTTTTTCCTTTCCAGATATACTTTTCTGTTCCTCGTCCATAGAATTATATTCATCGCTTAGAAAGAATACCTGCGGAACCAAGGGGTTGGTCGCTGAGAAGGCGTTGAAAATTGATGGTCACGTGGAGAATTCCCACGCCGAGGCCTTCCATCCTCCGCTTCGGCTTCGATATCGATTGGTGTTATGACGCCATATTTTTGTCGCGAATTGTACAAATGCTTGGGATATACAAAAGGATAATGTTTGATTTACTGTGAGAAAATTTAGTCATTAAAAGCAGTTTTGATATGTCTGCACTTTCGCTCTATATAACGGTCTGCAGACAGTTATTTGATTCATGCTCGTCGGCTGACCAAAACAAAGACGAAGTTTGGGAAGAAACAGCGCGGAAGCTAAAAAGACTGAGGCATGCCCTGCAATGCCGAAGCTGTAAGAGAATATCCAGGGATTTATATGGTTCTACTGGTTGTCTTCACTTGACTTGTGGCTCTTGCAGAGAAAGAAAGCGAGGAAAATTCACGGCTTGTCGGTTTTGTAAGAATTGTGAAGAACTGGAGCTGAACAAACAGCACAACTGTGTCCTAAAATGTTACGCCAAAATTTGTGAGTTATTGCGGAGTTATCTTCTTCATGGGAGTGACTGTGAAAGAAATGGCAGAATTGAACAACTTTTAGAGTTGATTTATGAAGGTTCTACGCTGTTTGACACTACACACGAGGGAGCATCAAATCAGGGAAGTCTAGGACATCCGAGCTCTTTCGCGGATACCGGACAAATAAGAATGATTGACGTCGGCCATGTTACTTGTGAAAACAAAGTAAGCCAAGATGGCGGCGGACTTCGTAAAGATGGCGGCTTCTTCAAGCAAACCTACTCGGCTAAAGAAGATCGGATTTTTCATCAAGATCAGTTAGCTGAAAAAGTTACGGTATCATCGGAAAATAGAAACGGGAAGAACGGAGTCGATTCCGCTACTGTGACAGAGTTGGAAAGTCCTTTAGCAATCAAAGATGCCAAAAATACACAAGCTGAAACGAAGACCAAGAAAATGTCAGTAACCGAGAATGAAAATGCGACATCTATTATGCCGAAGTTTCCTTCAAATGATCATGAGACACCTATTAATGGAGAGAGTAATTTGGAATCAAAGAAGAATGGTTATCTTGATCAACAGCTTTTGCAAGAGATGGAAATGAACAGTAATTTTCAAAGTATACCGCGTAAACGAAGAAGTATTCAAGCAGATACTCATGAAAGCTTAGCTCCGCGAAATGAACTGAAAAATTTAGCAAAGAAAGGAAGACTTTATCAAAATGATAATGCAAAGCAAGGGCATTTTTCTGAAAATACAGGAAATCAGAGCCCGTGTGATGACGAGGAAGTTCTGTTTGATGAAAGATTGCCCAGGGTAGATGAAGCTAAAAGACAGAATCTACATGGAAATAGGAAAAGTTCAGTTAGAAGTGTCAAGAAGCAGTTGGTTACTGAGGGTAGAGATACTTTGATTGAGAAGGACAGAGCT
The DNA here is from genome assembly GCF_057945365.1 of Rhopilema esculentum. Taxonomy (NCBI): domain Eukaryota; kingdom Metazoa; phylum Cnidaria; class Scyphozoa; order Rhizostomeae; family Rhizostomatidae; genus Rhopilema; species Rhopilema esculentum. Next base: position 361,318 of record NW_028300848.1, read on the forward strand.
GATAATGGCAATCGCCATAGCTTGATGCGTAAGAACAAATATAAATGTTCTTGTGGAACATCAAACAATAGATATTTTTCTGACATTTGCAATCATAGCCGTTGTGTTTGCTATGCTGCTGGTGTTCCATGTGTAGCCTGTAAATGCAAATACTGCTCTAACCCTCACCAGTCACACTACAATGTTAAATGGTCAGCATTAGGGTTTGAAAGTGACAAACAATCAGTTAAAATAGAAACTTCAGTAGGAAACAGTTAATTCATTACTAGCAACCCTTCTGTTTCGTTTTAACCTAGGTGTGTATATTTATATGAATATATTGTATGTATGTACATCTGTCCAGCTGATGGTGTATCAGATTTTTCATTAAGCATTTCTTATATACAACATTTATTTTGTGTTGCTTTTTGTAATCCGTACTCTCCAAAAGTCTGTGCTTTTTAAACAAAAATCAATTTTTTCTAAAAAAATTATGCATGTTGTCAACCCAACTCATACCAATTTGTTATTAAATGAGAAGTGACTCTAAAATTGTGAAGGCAGAGGAAAATGCCCTAAACAGGTAGAGATGTCTCCTTTGTAAAGGGATCATTGCTAACAAGATTTTCAAAGTCTTGAATCCTGAGAATTGCAAAACAAGTAATTTGTTTGCATATTTTCCTCCAGCATTGGCAATGTGTTTGAATTTTTGTATTTTACTCAAATCCTTTTTTTTGGCTTTCTTCAGTTCAGCCTTCTGCAATGAAATTGGTCACTAAATACCACGAGACTTAATTCTGACAATTACTCCTTGCACATTGGTCATGAAAAGCCATTCTTCAGTGCCCAACATTGTTGTTTGCTTCCAAAGAATGATGACCATTTCCATCCATTGACTCTACTTGCGATTTAATTTTACAACATTGAGAGGACAGTACAAAGGAGTGGATAATATCTTGAACATTCCATTGCCATTACACAAAGAACACAATCACTGGACCAATAGTGGAGCCAATTTCATGTTCATTTTAAGGTTAGCATAAATTAGGTTTCAATGATTTTTATTCGCTAAATAAAATCTGGAGAGATGCAAGCCTAGAAACTGAAACTAAAAATCCTGGATGGATAGAGTTCTATGTATTCTGTTGTCATGTAAATATCTTGCTGCTCAGTATTCTTTGTCAGACCGTTAACTTTTCTTATTGCATAAACTTCATATTTCATTCTTCTAAGATGGGCTGGCTACCCCTAAGCAGAACCTGTTTCAAGTAGCCATGCATTAAAATCTTTATTACAAAGTCTCATAGTTTGCATCCTAAATTTATTGGATAACTTGAACATTTCTGAATCATTAAACTTCCCAAAAAATTTTAGGGATTATTTGTTTCATATCGAAATGACAACCACATCAGAAAAATACAATGTCCCTCAAGGCAGCAAGAATATTGTGATTTTAAACTGAACCCTTTCCCTTTATTTTTCACCCACGCCTCCCAATTTCCTGATTCCTAAACAGCCCCAGGCCACCCTACGCTAACACTAGAATATTCTTAGGTCCCGAATAAGCACCCCACCCTCACTTATATTTTTCAAAGAAATCTCCGCCCCCTGCTCTTATTAGGACCCCCTGCTTATTAAGTTTTCAATTTTTCTTGGAGAGCCCTTTAAAAAGTGTGAACAACTGAGGTTGAGTTTACCCAAATAAGGAATGAGCATCTTTCATTCTCAACAGTTTTAAGATTAGTAGCCTATTCTAGCAGATCTTTGATAGTAAGCTTTAGTGAGAAGTGTGCTTCACTGCGCTGAATTAGCAACCACTTGTCTAATTTTCATATGTGTCAAAATTTCCTTCAACTTGTCTGAGTAGTGCAGCCCGTGCTCTATTGCTGTCGGATATATTACACCTCCCCCCACTTATTTCTACGCCCTCCCTGTTTATTGAATTTTGAGAAATTTTCCAACCTAATCCCCCCCGCTTATTCGGGACCCTAAGAGCGGCCCAAAACATTGTATCGAGGCTGCATCAGCCACACCACCATTAACATTCAAAATGGCTGCAATGCTACGGAGCCTTGGCAAGTTCTCTGTTACCTGTCCTTCAAAGAATATCAGTCTTAAAATACTCGGCAGTACTGCTGGAAAATTATATACTGCGAGGATTAGTTCAGATGTTGCTCTGACCATTGCAGACTATGTAGAGCAGAAGAGAGAGCAGGCGAAGCTAGGAGGCGGCCAACGGAGGATTGACACACAGCACCAAAAAGTAAAATATTGTTATAGCTGTTGGCATTCTCTTGCCCATGAACAGCTTGTTTTGATGACTAGCTACTGCGAAATCCATTTTAAAAACTAGAGCCTGTTAAAGCAGTAAAAATCACAATAGAAAGTTTTCATTGTCTCTGCTAAAGCATTCTATTTGAGAAATCTATATTCTGAAACATGTCGCCTCTTACAATACAACAATTTGTTTTATTATAACGAGTTCATGTTTGATTTGCATATCAGGGAAAGCTTACAGCAAGGGAAAGAATTAGCTTGCTGTTGGATCCTGGATCATTTGTTGAGTATGACATGTTTATGGAGCACAACTGCACTGACTTTGGAATGGAAAACCAGAAGGTTTGTAATTAAAGGCTGATTGGTTGTTGTTCAGTTCTTGAAACAAAGCAAGTTGTTGAATATTGAAAAATCATCATCGAAACTTATATGTCTTTATATGTCTTACCTACTAATTTGTGTTTTCATTGTATGTTTTGGTGAGGAATTTGCTGACTTTACTTCATGTTTATGACTTAGACCACGTTCAGAATGACGTAATAAAGAACCCTTTGGTTGGATGTCCACTCTAATAATCAAAACATTAGCAGCTAAATTATTTGATTATTCTAAAACAGATTCCATAATATCAAAACGGAAAAAAACCACTGCAAAACACGATATAACAAAATTACAGTGAAGCACGTTCCCAGAAAGGGAACTCAAACAGAACAGTGCAATCAACAAACACATCACATGTATGTGACATAAACAGGCAACAGAATCAATTAAGTATCTAACAAAGCATAATTATAATAACTGAAGAATGCAAAACCTGTAATTACGGAACCTTGCAAAATTTTCATTAATTTCCTATTACTTTTAAATCTTAATTGAGGTATGGAATACCAGTAAATTAATATGTAAATTGTATTTTTTTTCTTTTAGTATATTGGAGACAGTGTTGTTACAGGTTATGGAAAAATAAATGGCAGGACAACATTTGTGTTTAGTCAGGTATACAACCTGTCTGTTTCCTACATGTTATGTCTTTTTAGTGTAGAGTTTCATAATTTAAAATATGAGAATTATATTGTCAATGAAAGATGGCAATCAAGAAACTTTTCATGGAAGAAAAAATTGGTTTTTTTAACATTTCAATGAGGTTTTCAGATCTATTAGATGCTGCGATCTATCTCAGGAAAATAGTAGAGCAGTGGAAATTATTGAAACAAACCACTTAGTAATGGCACTGGTTTTGTATTTCATCTAATTTTCTGGGAAGAGATTTCCATGAAATTAAGTGCTATCAAGGAATGTCTCACAAATCATATTTGTTTATAAACTTTAATTACAATGTATATATTAGCAAGAAGCTCGGTCATTGGAAAGGAAGAAAAAGCGAAAGGAACAGGAAGAAAACAAACAGATAGATAGGAGAGGAGAGGAGAAAATAGAATGAGAGGGGAAAGAGGAGGATACAAAAAAAGGAGAGATAGAAAAGAATGACAAAGAAAGAGAGGAGAGAAAAAAGAAGAAGGGAATGCGAAGAAAGATCAACATGGGACCTGTCATAAAATACAAAAAGTATTAAAAGTGGTTGATTATATGGCTGAAAATCATCTTGCTTGCCTAAACAGAATGACAAATTTTGAGTTATCATAGTCATTTGAAGTAGCAATATACTGCAATACAGAGAAATACTACAATATTTCCTTGTTTTTTTGCCTTGTCAAAACAAAGAAATGCTGCAATATTCAAATTTGGTAGGTTATCAACAGTTTTTTAAATGGGCTCATAAACTTCTTAGTATCCCTCAAGTATATTTAATGGCAATCATGTCTATGAGAAAACAATACACAGTAAGTTCATTAGAGAAATAACCTTTTGTTTGTAGGATTTCACAGTATTTGGTGGCAGCTTGTCAATGGTACATGCACAGAAGATCTGCAAGGTATAAACCAGCCATTTTTAACCTCCGGCCGGCCAAATACTTTTATGTCAAGAAAAATTAAATATTTGAAATTTGATTCAGTTCTTTTTCTCTTTAGTCAATGATAATATGTGTCCCATTGAGCACTTATTGGTTGGGGGTATCAAAATATGTAATAATTTATTCAATTAATTAAACTACCTATTGCAAAATATTTTGCTGCTTTGACAGAGTTACACAGAGTAAACAAATATTAAATCATGATTTTTAAAACACTATTACCATTGATGTATTTCACTATTTTCATTGAAAACCTCACCCATCTGTCCACTTTGTGCAGTCCCAGGAATATGGCCATAGGAAGCTGGGGAACTATTTTTGCTTAGCACTTCCAAGATTGAAATCTAGCCCAAAAACTAGAATCTAGCCCTCTGCACAATTCTATTTAAATGGTGTTTACATCCTCCACTCAGTTAATCCTTGCCTTCTATGTTCCCCTGCAATCAACAATATGGAACTTTGCTTAAGCATTGCAATGTTTCTGTGGCTGGTTGCTCACCTTGCCACTAGGCTTTTAAAATGCACTAGGTTTTACTGAAATTCACTGAAACTCCCCGCATTTCAATCTCAAAAGTTGTGACTCATATGAAATAAGTGCTGTATTTCCATATTTTGATTTCTTTGAATATGATAAAAGATTGCTACAATTTCTGCAAAATACTGAAGTTGAAAATGTTCTTCTATTTCCATTAAAACTTTTACAATCTAATTTTAGAAAATGAAACCCCAACTTTATAGAATTGCTATATCTTTTATCTTTAGTTGACCAAGTTGAAGTTTATACATTATTGCTAAACTATGTTGCATTTATTTCTCTCCTCTATTTTATTTTTTTCCATTCAAATGTGAAAAATGATTATGCACTGCTCCAAAAAGATTATTCTAAAGCTTCCCTTTCATAAAACTTTTTTAAAGCAAGACCCTTACTTTTTAATTTCAACATTAAAATAGATAAATCTATAAAACCTAGTGATAAAGGAAAAACATTTCCCTGGCCTGGCACTTAGAATACTGATTAACCCTTGGTGTAAACAATTTAAACTTCTGTATTGCTTTAATCATAGGTCAAGTACCATGCAGCTGAAACTTTGAAACTAAAACCTGTTTCCATTGACCCATGCATCTTTGAAACTGTAACAACTAACATTGTAGTCAACCTTGTAGACCCAAAGTAACATTGTCCTCATACAGTTCAAAGGAACAGCTAAGAAATATGAATTTGTAAGTGACAGTGTAAATAATTGTGAACTGAATTTTCCAGAACAGTATATGTTTATGTTATAAAAAAATCACCTCAATTATAGAATCACCTTCATTTATCGAAAAGTTATCATTAATTATATATCAATTTACTTCATTTCTTTAAAGATAATGGACAAGGCAATTACAGTTGGAGCTCCTGTCATTGGTCTAAATGACTCAGGTGGTGCAAGAATTCAAGAAGGCATCGAGTCCTTAGCTGGTTACGCCCACATTTTCCAGGTATAATATTGAAAATTTTCAGACCTGATAAATGACCAGGCTAAATGACCAGATAAGGTGATTATATGTCAAGGCCACTTGCTGTGTTAACAGGTCCATTTAAAGCCAGATTGGGCTTTTGATTAGTCTTCCAATTTCCAAGTCCCCAAGGGCCTATTCAAAGGTTATTCCATGAAAAAGAAGCTTTACATACTGTGGGCAAGGTGAACAGAATGTTATACGAGGCTATTTGGCTGAAGAAATCTGAATATATAAACATTATGTTCACAAAAAGTGAAGGTTGCTGAAAGCCAATAGTAGATTTAAAAGCAGTAGAATTTTTTAATTCTTCACATTGTCGAGGTGTGAGGATGGCTCAGTTGTTAGAGGCGCTTACTTCAGACCCAAGGGTCCGTGATTTGAGTCTCTGGCATGACCAGACTTTCACCCAGAGTGGGGAGAGTCGCCAGCTCTTTGTGATTCCAGGCGTAGGAATCATGAGGTGTGGTCACATCGAGAGGAAGGACCAAGACACTGCTCGATAAGCATAGCTTCTCAGTGTCCTAAAAACTACCTTCGAATGCTAGGTAGCAACAAATACAAATACATTGTCAAAGACATTGAGATATTTTGTGGAATATTGATAAATCTCTTACATAGTTCTGCTTCAGGTTATTTTAGAATCATTTACAATCTTGAAATTTTAGAGAAATACATTGGCTTCTGGAGTTGTTCCTCAGATATCACTCATCATGGGGCCATGTGCTGGCGGTGCAGTATATTCTCCAGCCATCACTGACTTTACATTCATGGTTAAGGTGAGTCACTATTTTTTGGTCTACTTTGTTAAAAATCGGTTTCATGATTTTTAAAGGAGTTGTTTTCACCATTAGAAATATCCCAGCAGTAATACTTGGCTTTATTTGCTTTTGAGCAAATATGCCATTCTATCCGTTTGTACTCCTTTAGCTCTAAACTCTCAGTCTCCTGTAATCTATTTGAAACTTGTTTTATATTTCCAGGATACATCATATCTTTTTATTACTGGTCCAGAAGTTGTCAAGGTAGGTTTAGCTCTTTCACATTAATACTTGACTTAAGTTTCATCGTAACATTGTTAAGTATTGCCTTGGCATTTCAATGATGACAGTCGCTTCTCCATTGCTATTTCCGTTAAGAGATCTTAGATATATATTTGTTGTATTGAAAGTAACTTGATTGAAATATGGAGGATCTCCAGATAGCATTTTAAAAAGATAGCATTTTGTAATATAATAAATATAGATGTTAGCACTATTGTGCAATATCAACGCAAGAAAACGCCCTGAAGAATACCTCAAGATAACGGTAAAGAATACCTCAGTTGTCATTATTTCTCAAGAATATGCATCCTCCGGCTTATTATATAGGCTATGTGCTCTCATACAAACTTATTCGATTTCTTTTAATGCCTAAATTGTGAATTCTGTAGACCGTCACAGGAGAAGATGTTACTCAGGAGGAGCTTGGTGGATCCAAAGTGCAGACCTCCAAATCTGGTATGTTGATTTTGAATGCAAATCCTTTTTGTCATTTCAGTCTTTTTTAACAATTATTGAAAGAAGAGCAGGAACGTTTTATAAATAGTTGAATAATACAGAATACTGTAATTCTTCGAATGTTGCCAGTTTCTGTTTTTGTCTCGTTTCTTGTTTTTATCGACTTCCATACCATGCTTCTGTCATATTGAGCAAAAATTAAAGCAATTTTGAAGAGTTATGCTCAAAACGTCGTACGTATCTCTCATTTTTTTGTTATTTAATTATTTCATTTTTTGCTCATTATTCATCGACGTACAAAACGCTGACGACATTGATTATCATGTTTCTGTCGATTGAAGACAAAGGGTTTCTGGTTTGAACTTTCATCAAAAATCGAATTTTAGTGTCTTCCATGGAAGTACTTTCTTGTTGGGGTCTTGTGCACTGGGTTTAGTCGTTCATGAGCAAGTGGATTTTGAAGGCAGTATTGAGAAATAAGTCTGAGAAATTTAAGGCAAAGTGCCATATGAGATGAATTTTTCAATTAAAATTGGATACGCTTTGCCCTTTTTGAAAGGTCTCTGAAATGTAGTAGCCCTATCATAATTACCATTGCGAATAGGATATTATCAAGTATTTAAGTATGCAATTATTGTCAGATGACTCCATCGTACATTCCCATAACGGGCTATCAAAGCAAAGATGTATGGACGATCTGTGCATTATTCGTACCATTATGACGTCACAAAATTTAGTGCTTCACAACAAGTCTTGAAAACCATCCCAGTTTTGTTCTGCCATATATAATGCTGCAGTGATTTATACATTCCTGATTTATACAAAGTCTAAACAAATATTTTTTTCTGTTTAATCTTAGAATAATGTTTCCACCTCGTTCATTCTTAGTGTTCCCCATGCCTTTTTACGCCAAAATCGTTATTCAAGAGATTTTTTTCTACAGTCTAACAAGACAACCATAAAGAATATGTAGAAAATGTTTTTTTTCGTCTTTACCCATCATATCGTCGAAACTATCTGTAAAGGCAATTTATCGTTATTTAAATATTGCAATGTTCAGTTCTTTATTTTCCTCCTAATGTTCGGCGGGAATTGCTTTTTACACGACGTTTTAGATTAATCCTCCCAGTAAGTTTAACTTCAAACAGACGGTTTTTCCAAACTATCAAGTTGTAAATTAAATCTTTTGATTATTTAAAGGCTTAATATACTGTCAATCGACTTATCAAACCTTTTCAGAGCCTTCGAAATGTTGCCAATGATAATTTACTTTTACATGGTATTTCTAACTGGCAAGAAAAGATCTAATATTTGCATCCTCAAGAAATTTGCAAAGCTCTATCGCCATGAATTTATCAAATATTATACCTTGCGAATATTTCCAACAGGTGTTGCTTCAGGTGCTTTCGATAATGATGTCGAAGCAATTTCCTCGTAAGTATTCTTACCACATCTTTACAAAATTGCAATATTGAAATACAGTAAATACATTAAGTATTTGATATAATACTGTAGACCTTTGCAAAATAATGTTTCGATTGTTTGTAATAATCTGAAGATCTCTTGATTACCTTGTCATGAAATTTTCCTTCTCAAAAAATCACCTTTCCTAGCCGTAGATGATATTTAGAATTTTGTGGTGATTGTAGTTTCAGCAAGAATTTATTTCACCATCAACAGCACTCTAAAAGTTTTACCTATTTTCTTTTGCCCCCTGTTATTTTTCTTCAAAAGATTGTTGGCAAAAATTTGATTATGGTCACAAATTGGCTAAACCAAAGAGCCAAGAATACTCACTATTCAATCTTTCAAGATATTTTTCAATCCGTCTCTGGATTTAAGCTTCCCATCAATTTTTTGGTAGTTACGCGAGGTTTTTGCTTTAAGGAGTGTCTTCAAACGACAAGGAAACAATAACATAGTTACCATCTTTCGTGTAATCTTGCAATTTATTAGTACAAATGGTGTGTTTAAATACTTTGAAAAATACTGTATTCTGATTATGAGGAATAGGTAAAACAGTATTATTGGGTGGTAATTATGATGAAGGGGTGTGAAGTCTGTTTTTTTCATATAAATTTTTAACAGTCGCATCACTTTTATAATTGAATTTGATGTGCAATCCGAATTATTAACCAATCTAGAAATGTATAGCATGCCTTCCCTTACCACAATGGTTTAACATGATTTTGTCGTATATGTAAAAACATGTAGAAAAAGCTTTCTTACGCCTTTTCTTCAATTATTTGCAGTGGACCATTGTGTGATTTCATCGTACTTTTTGTCAGCTAATATGCTCGTGTACATTATAGTATCTTTTCTTTTTTGTAGCATTCGTGACTTTTTCGACTATCTTCCCCTTTCAAACAAGGACCCTCCCCCAATTCGGAAGTGTGATGACCCAAGGTATGAAGTTTATTCGTTTTCTATTTTCTTCCCATAATGCAATATTTTCTTAGATGAACGTTTGGACTCAGCTAGCATTGGTTTTGTATGATTTTCGTCAGTCGGTTTTAAATTTCAACTCATTTTGAACATGCTACTGAAATAATTTTTGAAAGCCAGAGAAGGATCATGAAAGGGGCATTCTTATCAGCAGAGAAGGATCAGAATTGCAAAATTTTGTTTTGTCTCGCTGAAACATGTTCAGGCGAGTATCCTTATATTTCAAGGTCAGGTCACGTCTCGTATGGTCGTTTTTCTTAGCTTGTGATGTAATTTTTTAACAGTGTGCATGGTCAGCAACACACTTTTCAACAGAAATGCCGCTCTTGTTGCGAGTATTCGCTCTCTGGCATCAAACCATCACACTTTGTTAATGTTTCATCCATCTCACTATCTTAAACTAAAGTCTTTGAACAGAAGCGGCAAAGGATTCATTAACTTAGAATATTTTTTCACGCGTAGAGTTTTTAAGAAAGTAACGAATTGCTCGGTTGCAAGATGCTCGAATTGCAAAATGTGCCATTTATACGAGTTTTCAGAAATCCTGCTTTTTTGCCTCTGTTATTCCTACATGGGCTATGAGTAGCCATTATCCAAATAATCGCAACTCGCACAGCAACTTTTTGTCAAGAAGAATACTTTCTCATCTTTAAATAGGAATGCAAAAAATAGGCAATCCCGATCTTGGCACGTGACAGGCAAAAATATGTCGAACTTGGTTTTTAACTTCTTTTGCAAATATTGAAAAAGATGAATTCGATAACAATCAACTATCACAATAACATAAATGTTAAAGGCATTGAGTCATAATAAAATGGATTGGGTATACCCAAAGTGCCAAAATCCGCTGAGTCACAATTTTCATGACTGCGATGCTATTGGTTGACCTTGAACTGGTCACATGAACTCACCTCGTACTGATTAGCAAAATAATTCCCATCAATAGCAAGTTGTCAACATTGGATGACAATATCACATGAAACAGCAACGATCACGCCGAAACCAAATTATCCCCTATAGAGAAGGCCTATTTACCATGACTCAATGCCTTTAAAGAAAAGGAATTTGATGAAATTGAATACTTATGACTTATGAAATGGTTTTTTCTTAAATTTAGCAGAAAGTTCGAACTAGAACAGTTACTTCCTTATGAGAACGACAAAATTTGACCAGTACCAGTTGCAAGTAATTAAAGACCACACCAATTTCCTCGGCTATTTTTTCCCTTAATTTCCCTTATCTACGCTCTCTCCTCCTCCCTCTTTCAATTGAATTTACTCTTTCAGCCTGTTCGAACCGCCATAACTGGCTTTGTTTGCAAAGCCATTCCAAACTGCGACTGGACTCTCACACTTAAGCCCGGCAGAAACCGGACCTGTCTGTGATTCAGGCTTTTATTTTTTATCGCCACTTTCTGTTTCACAGATGAACTCGATTATAGCTATTATGCAAACACAAGTGGTCATTGGAACGATACAAATTCCACCTAATTAGAGCTTTCGTTTTCACATTAGCAAATACAGGTCATTAGAAAACAGGAAAACGGCCGGGTTGGCCGCAGTATCCGGTTCTCGGTTAGCCAACCATGGGCGTTTCAGTACAAATGCCCTTGTGTACTTAATAACTTGAGCGTCAGTTGTTCCCGGTCTTTTCCTATCTACTATAAAAAATCGACAACTAGCTGCGGCATTTTTTCTGAAATCATTCATGGATAAGTGTATTATTTGGTATTTGGCATACCCATTAAACATGTAGATTGTGATGTTGGACACATTTGTGAGTCGCATAAAACAAGCTGTTTCTGGCCTGGACTACATCAAGTGTACTGATATTTTATCGAATAGGAGCCATGTTGGAGAGAATAACTTTCCAATTTTTGTGTACATTTGTCAGCAAAAAGCAATTTGGAAAAAAGCCTGCGAGCATGTAAACATTGATATGGATTCAAAATGGAGCAAAGAGAGTCTTGAAGATCACTTATGTCATCATCAAAATGGAAATCACTTCTTTGGCTGTAGTACTAAAGGATCCTGCTTGCAGAGAATTCTTGTGGATGGGATTTTTGAAAAGTTTATTTTGCTGTTCATCGAGTTTGGGTATGATGTTAATGCCACGGATATCAGTGGGCTGGCTGCAATACATCATGCAATAAAACACGGGCTGCGGTTAACAACCGAAATCTTGATCGATTCTGGAGCAAGTCTTTCGAAGGAAGCAAAAATTTCTAGCTGGATTCATACAAAGCTTCCAGCGTTGTACCATTGCCTTTACACTTTGGATGTAAAAATGACAAAGCTTGTGCTCGAGAAGTCTGGTAATGAGATTTTGAAATACCACCAGTTAGATAAAAAGATTGACAATTGTCTGTACCTGCCAAAAAATATTCCTGTATTGGTGCAAGCATGCCTAAAGGAAATTGATAAATTTAACCCACTCTCCTTTGTTCTGATTATAATTGCCATGAAGTCATATAGTAACTCAAGCTTGAATACTAAGGTTATAGAAACAATGATCAGTACATGTCGGTTGATGGGAGGTGTTCTTTTACCATCGATTGATGAGGACGGTGAATGCCTGTGTCCAGATTCGCTTTTTGAGTTTTATAAAACGTCCTTAGAACAAATCAAAAGATCGGGTATTGGTGCTTGTCAAGGAATGTTTTTGTTTAGGCTGATAGAAGCATTGTTTCACTTGGATGATGTCCCTACGAAGTAAAAGAATTTGTAGAATATCCAATGCCAGGTTGAATACGATAGTACCCTTTGAGCTCCGCGGGATTTTCCAGGAGGGTGTTGTGGTATTCAATACGTCAGCTCTTGTTCCTATGGATTGTTTTGGCCGATCAGGTTTCTAAAAGATACAGCTGAGAGATATTGTGTCTACTTTACCATTGACAATCTTAGAATATTTCAATTTACATTGGACTAAAGCCATTAAAAAGAAAAACGTTTGTTGATTAATTTGTTACATTGCAGAAGAATACAATTTTATAAAGCAATCAGCTATCATTTGGCCTAGAGACATGGAAGTACCAGCACCTTGTGTCAAGTTTGAATTTTCAGTCCATGCATCGATCTTCTGTTGATCTTTGATGAAAGTTTCATGCTTAATTGTTTTGGTCTTGTCTCTAACTTTGTTAAAATCGACGTTGTTAACCACATCTAGACTTTGATTGAGTATCTGTTTAGAATTAGCCTAAACAGATAAGATATTCGCCTAAACATGTGGACATACATGAAGTGAAGTTTCATGTCACAGATTTGGTTATAATTTTGGAAATTTCTAGTGATTGCGTAATAGTAGCCAATAACATATCTATTTCTCCCTAAGATCCTAAGAAACGGTTAAATGAGATATAGCAATCAATGTACCGAAAGGTCTTGTATTGAGGCTCGGTTACATCAGATCAATCCATATTTCTATTGAGCCTTCTTGGTATATAGACTTTTTCCAGGAGCGTAGTTCTTTCATCCTATTATCAACTTATAGCCTATATAGCCTATTATCAACTTAATCCCGATGTTTAACTACTATTTATCTAAAAGCTGTTTGTAAACCTCTTCGTATTTCTTCCGGTTTCATGTATTTATTCTGTTTTTATGCTGTTGGCGTTTGTTCTTTCTGTCTTTATGCTGTTAAATCAATTTAGCTGCTTTGTTGATTGCTCTCAAAAGCCTCCGCAGTTCATTCTCCAGCCTGTGTCTGCTTTCTGTACTAGTTAAAGCGCGCTTAAAAGCGGGTGTTTCCTTTTTGGGTTCGATTTTTTTGTGTACGAACACGTTGATCCAAATGGAATCGTACACTAGCTAGTTTTAATGTACTGAATTTAGTTGGAACCGCATTGTTTTAACAGTCTTATTGTCCATGATTCGAAAAATAAGAAACAGTTCTAAAATTTCAGTGTTCAAAAATAAACTAAAGGAGTTTATCCCCACCTAGCTTACTCTATTACAATGTATGCAATAATTACTCTTAATTTTCAACTCTTTTGTAAAGTCTACAGCCGTTAATTTATATCATATTTCTTTTAAAGCTGATAGGAATTTGTGGATAAGAAGTAAAATCATATCATATGATCAAGTGTTGCCCATTTTCCCTAGATATCAGCTTTCTATAAAAGAAGAAACTCCTGTTTGTGTTCTCATTATAGAATATTGATGTGTCTTCTAGGGATCGACTGTGCACACATTTAGATCATATTGTACCATTGGATTCAAAAAAAGCATACGACATGAGAGATGTTATTTATGCAGTAGGTGATTTAGTGTTTTTTGGCTCTCAATTTTTATCTATTTTACAACTACATAAATGTTAAACTGTTCCCCTTCCTTTATTGATTCGCAAAAAGTCTATAGCACAGATCATACTTTATTACCCCTTATTGAATACCTGAAAATGTCTGGATGAGAAGGATGTTGCTGGTGTAGTGCTTTTGGACTTATCAAAAGGATTTGATTATCTAACTAATAAACTTCTTCTAGCCAAATCGAAAACTTATGGCTCCAGCGACAATGTAATGGAATTTATATATAGTTTTATAGTTTTCTAGATAGAAGAGTACAACGAGTAATAATATTTCCAGATTTTAGTGATCGGATGGAAACAAAGCAGGGAGTCCCTCAAGGATCAATCTTAGGCGCATTGCTTTTCAGTATTTACATAAGCGACACTTCTTCATTTGAAAAAAAGCGATCAGTGAAACTATGCATATTTGTTTATCACGTACTGATATCAATGAAATAACTGACGACTTTAAGAATCAGAAGTAGCTTTACTTGCTAAATGGTTTTGTGAACATTTTATGGCGCTCAACGGTGATAAAAGCACACGTTTAATTTTTGAAGCCAATCGATTCAAGTAGAAGAATCTAAAATTCAAAGAAATGGTTTCACTGTAAAAAAGTGAGAATTTTAAATTATTAGGAGTAACCTTGGACCATCAGCTTTGGTTTTAAGAACATGGTAAAAATTTTTGTAAAGGAGCCGAGGAAAAGGTAAACGCTCTAGCCAGGATTGCTTTATATATAAGAAAAATATTTTAAATAAAAAGGTTATTTTCCTCTTATTGTTATTATTTTTGTTATTTTCCTCTTATTTGGATGTTTTGCCATAGGAAAAATAGTAAACGAATAAAATCAAAGTCATGACGGGGCAATGAGAATAGTTCATGATTATTATCAATCAACTTTTGAACAACTTTTGATAAAGAATAAAACAATAACTTCTCACTAGAACGGTTTAAATTCACCTTTATATGAACAAAATATTTTCTATAATTGAAAACCCATATAAATTGATAAACTCCCAATTTAAAACAGCGGAGCTACATATAATGGATTTGAATTACAAAATATATGGATTTAATACCGTTTTATATAGATGTTGCCAAATATAGAACTCAATTCCAAACGAAATAAAATACTCCCCAACTTAACAAACTTTCTAGCAAAAGATCTCAGAATTTTATCGTCCAATTTTGCTTGTGACCTTTGCAGAGAATACATATACAACATCGGTTATATTTGACTTATTTTATTTTTAGCCATGGTAATTTAAAGATAATGGCTGGCTTTAATCGGCTTAAGTATAGCTAGAGATTGTGCCAACTTCAGATAAAGAAAACAATTTGAATACGATAAGAATTGCCTTGAGCGTATGAAGTGACATTTTTGGACAAATCGCTTTAGAAAAAATTTTGGCAAAGTTCTTATGCTTCCTTTTGCAACCATGTTGATTGTGATATCCAGATTAAAAAGTCTGTCAAACAGGGGAAGGAGCATTCATAAGAAAATTTCTGTTGAAGCATCAAAAGAAGGGATATTCAAAATTGAACTGAACCGTAAATAAGATTGCTTAATGAAAAAATGGTTATTTGATACTGATATTAAAAATTCCATATGAATAATGCATGTTTAATTGGAAGAATTGACGATTCAGCTCTTTTAAAGAAGATTGAATTTATATTGAGTAACCGTTCAACCGTGCGGACATCGAATCCAATTATTTTTTGCTCTTTTAATCTGTTTTTTTTTCAAGCCAAAGTGATATTAGTTTTATCATTTTGAATTTGTTTAATCAAAGATGGTTAACACTGCCAGCTTGAAAAGATATTTTGACATGATGAATTTATAGGGAGTTTATTTTGATTCATCTGACATCTTGATGTTTCAAGTGATCCAACCACTGGTGTTTATTTGCTGGAGAACAGATCATTTTATGGTTCATTTTGCGGAGTGGCATTTTCATCTTTGGTCTTTTTTTGTCTGACCAGAAAATCGTTATATTTTATGACGCCAAAATATATTTTAGCAACGCTAAAACCTCTGACAGTTTTTGTAATGAATTGAATAATCAATGAACAGTTGCATGATTTTTGCTTATCATCAAGAAAACCTTAATTTTTGTCTTTCTGCCTTGAACTTTGATTATTGTTAAACAGCTCTTGGTAATTTCTGCATTTTACAAAATTCGTCTTTTTTCAGATTGCAGATGAGCGAGAATTTTTCGAGGTGATGCCAAACTTTGCAAAAAATATCATGATTGGTTTTTGTAGACTGAACGGGCGTACTGTGGGAGTCGTTGGCAATCAACCACTTGAAGCTGCAGGTTTCAACCTTGACATTTTTTGTTGACCATCAATCTTGCATGTTTTGTACACCTATAAAAAAGGCTCTTTGCTGCAAAATTTTCGGATAAACATGTTCGTATTTTGTTTTCGTGGAACGCCTCCTGCCTATGTCTTAATCAAAAGGCTATTTCATAAAGGATTTATTGAAGTATGTCCGTTAAATCTGTGTCCTGCTTATTTTTTAATTACGTCGTTTGAGAAAGAGGGTCAAGGACAGAAAATTCGAGAGTTCCGATATAAGGAGAAATTTCGTGTAAATCAAAAGATGCTTCTTTGTCTGATGAATTATGGAAGCCCGAAAAATATATCATAGTCAGAAAAATATAGCTGTTAAAAACTTACTAACAGCATTTAAAATTTTATAAAGCAAAATTTTGATATTAAAGATGAAGACAAAAAGATTTAGTCAACAGAAGTCAGGCACTAAGATGAACCTCAAAGGAATCACTTGATACCTTAAAGAGCACTTGTACCCTGCACAAGTTGTAACAGTTATATACAGCGTTTCTGTATCAAGAATCTGATTGTGTTTATCAGATCCTTCCATTATGTACAATGTTATCCTTCATTTAACACAAGATTTTTTTGGCAAAGCAACGCAGCCCTATGTGTGAAGTTAAAGTAACATTTGAGTACTTGATTTGTCTTGATTAAGAGGTTTTAGCAGTAATGTCCAGTGAATCTCATTGTGATATGATGCCTGCATTTCAATTTGATTCAGTGTCGCCATTTTCTCTTTCCCAGGTTGCCTTGATATTGATGCTTCTGTTAAAGCCGCAAGATTCGTTCGATTCCTTGATGCATTCAATATTCCAATCGTCACTTTTGTCGATGTCCCAGGATTTCTACCAGGTAAATACGGTTCCACGTTTAATCGAATTTTGCACATACAGTTGAACAATCAGTCAAAAATAAGATTGTTTAAAAATTTTGAGAGGTGAAACTGGCCGGACCTGATCTTAAATTCTTTATTCCAGGATGCAGGCTAGACTCTTTGCTTATCAATTTCTACCCGCATGTACTCTTTTGGATTTCAGTGCTAAATTTAGTGCAGTGTAAATAGCTTTATTGGCATTGTTGATAATGTATAGATACCAATATGACAGGTTCTCTAAAATACAGACATATACCCATGGAACGTCATTCTGATTCCAATTTACAAAAGTGACACTTGAGAACAACTTCATTAAATGTATGCTTCATAGTGTCTTTTTCCTTGCAATTTCAAGAGCATAGTTTCCTTTTTTTGGTTTATTTTTGCTGCTAGCAGTATTCACAAAATCATAGCTTACTTCCGCTTAACATTCATGTTTCAATTCATTTTCTAGGAATAAACCAAGAGCATTATGGGATCATTCGTCATGGTGCTAAGCTTTTATACGCATATGCCGAAGCAACTGTCCCAAAAATAACTTTCATAACAAGAAAGGTGAATATTTCTTTTCATGGGCACCAGATTTGAGACATGGTAATCAAAGTCTTTAAGTATAGATGAAGTTTCTTTTCAAATGATGCAAATGAGCAGAAACAAAGATTGAAGTAGACTTTTCACCCGAATCTCCGCAGACTATAAAACATCGGATATTTAACAAAAACTGAATCGAAATATTTATGAACTTGTGGACCAAAATTAAGGTTAATTGCGACTGTCAATTGATAATGTCATTAACAGATGTAACACTGAAAGTTCATTTTTGATTAAATCAATTAATAGCAGTTTTGTTTTTACAGATAAATTAATATGGTACATAATACATCGTTCACGTTTGCTGAAAGCTATTTGCTCACGAAGATATAATGTTTACTTTTACTATTATACAATTTGCTATAAATTTAGTCCTGATATATATTCAAATTCTTGAATTATTCCATGTAGGCCTACGGAGGAGCTTATGACGTCATGAGTTCAAAGCATCTCAGAGGTGATACAAATTACGCTTGGCCAACGGCCGAGGTGGCTGTCATGGGTGCTAAGGTATGTTAAAAAAGGGTATTCAATCTTGTGCTTTCTTATAACCCAGGATAATTATTATAACAAAAAGTGGTAACAGCGGACAATAACAAAGTCGTTAATGAAAACACTGTAAAGTTAGATTTTAGCATCTTTTTCAAGATGGCTCAATTAAGAGGACTCCTCTGATGGATAGGGACGGCAAAGGCTTTCTGAGGCCTTAAGCCTGATAAGACTGATACTCCTGCTGATAGAGCGAGACACGACCTGCGATCCTTTCCGAAATCTCTAATTTTCTACATAGCCCTGAAAATGCATTAAAAACTCAGCATAATTTATGCGATTAACAATAACCCTATGATTGAATTTTTCCCTGCCTGCCGCTGGGCTTCAAGAGTGAAAACAGCTTATAATTGCAATGAAGCATTCTCAATACCCCCCCCATAATATTCAAAGCGCCGCCTCTTAAACTTTATAATTTTACATTCTTTTTGTAATTTTTTTTTTTTGAAACAAGAAACCTGAAACATTGATTTGTGAATCTTCATGCTCTAATGTATTTTCGTTTCTTTTCGAAGGGTGCTGTTTCAATTTTGTATCGAGGAAAAGACAATATAGGTAGGAAATGCCAAAAAGGCAACTTTTTCCTAATTTGACCAGTTTCTACTTCTTCCATCTGTTACTATTTTTGCACAATATATCACCATATTCCTTAGATATTCCAAGAAAAATTCTTTCATCGCCAATCATGCCTGGTTTGTAATCATGGCAATTGATTTTCAACCGGTTTCATACCTCAAAACGATGCGTCGATTGTCACATTGCTATCATTCATTTAAAAGAAGGGGCTGCGAAACAGAATCAAGTTCCACAATTCGATATTTATATCTCTAATAATTGATAATTAATATATCTCTAATAATTGATATCTCTGATAATTAGATGCTATTTTAGGACGTCTTACATTAAACGTTTAAGAGCTAGTCTATGACATCTTGATTCCACTTGTCTGAAGTTAGAAAACCCTTGAAAATGTTCAAAGTGTATTTTTACTCTTGCCACGTCGCACCACAGCTTTGAAATTGTCCACACTGTCAGGCTATTGCAGCCGCATCTTCGTCGGTGTTCATTAATGGAGATAAATTCTGGGTGGGCGTACCTAGCAGACAAAGTTATTGTTTTAAGCCTATGGCAATTCAGAAATCCAACAATTCCCATTAAAGAACACTTAGATTCATATTCATATTTATAAGCGTCAGACAAATTAAGCAAATACGTTTTCTATCCACATTGTTGTCATTTCTTATTCAATTTGATGTAAAAGTAACTACGCGCATATAAATATTAAGATTTCTAACAAAAATGTTTATCAGTACAAGAAGGTATCTATATGATTCAGGTATCGATATGTTCGTTTTTTTAAAAAAGATTCATCAATTTTGAAATAGAAGGGACGTTTTTCAGATTGTTGCTAATGCATAGCGCTGTACAGGGAATTTTGCTTAAATGCTTTGAGGTTATACGAAAGCATTTTGTTTATCGTGCAGAAGAGCGCACTTTCATTCTTTCTTTCATTTTATTTTCAACAGAATCTTATGAGAAGGATTATACAGAAAGATTTGCCAACCCATTCCCGGCGGCAGCACGTGGTGAGTTTTCTGTTTCTGTCATTCTGTCTGTTCGACACACACACTTGGTACATGATTACGTCACACAGTATGCAAGTTCGTTTTTATAGCCATAGTGTTTACAGGATGCCCAAAGAAAATGTAGCCCTTAGGTTTTTGCCTAGGAGGGTTTTGATCTCATTCAGTACGTTATTCTAGTCTTTTCATAAAAAAAGAGGCACTTTAATGAATTTCTGAGAAGAGAATTCCCAAATTTAATGTAATTTGGCTATTGGTCAACATTAACTGAAGAATCCAGGGTGCGCCAAAATGTAAAGTGAAAACAAATTTAAAGTCATTTGGCAAGCAGAGTCATCTTTTCATCTGATTATTTGGAATCTGTCTGCACCAAAATAAAGGAGCCCGACTTGTGTACAATGCCTGCCAAAAGTCTTGGAACACTGACATCAATTTCCAAGGTCAAAACCAATCATCCCCCTCTCCCCCACGGAACAATGTTGGCTTACTATCAAACGGATTAGGATTTTAGGAAGCACTTTCTTTTGCGCTTTTTTATGATATTTCTCTAAATCATCAACATTGTTTTAGGGGGAAGGGGGCGGAAGTAGCAAATTTTTTTCATGAAAGGAATGAAAGATATCAAATGCAGCGTAAATTGGTGGGTGTTCAAAGTACTTTTGGCAGGCATTGTAGATATAAAGAGTGAAAAGTCTTCTCTCTTAGACTCTCCATTTGAGGAGGAGCTAAGCCGTCGCAGAATTTTAAAAAAACGAGGAAGAAATCAAACGTGCCATTTTTCCTCTCACGCTATTTTCGACCCGGATTTTGATATAAGTTTCAGCACGTTTATACTATGGAAAATCGGACGATATGTACATCCCTGTGAAATATTACCGCTTTCCTGGGCTATCTTCAAATTTTAGGGTACCAATGGACTTGCTACATGTCTCTCCCTCTATTTAGTAAATAGAGAGAGAGAGATTTGTAGCAAGTCCAGTGTACCAAAGACTCTTTTGGTATATATGACTGTCTCCTTTTCTGGCTTCCTGGGTTAACAAGATACGAAAAGTTTAACCTTTAAAGATTAGATGAAAAATGGGACTGCTATTTCAATATTTAGGTTTTTTGAAAAGATTGTAATTAGCTCCAAGTACTACAAGAATAAAGGGACTTTCATCATAAAATGGTTTCGTGAATATTTCTTGATTTTAATTCGGGGAATCTTTTTTAGGCTACGTCGATGAAATTATTGCTCCACGAGACACGCGCAAAATTATTATTGACGATTTAGAATTACTGGAGACGAAGAAGCTTTCAAACCCGTGGAAAAAGCATGGCAACATTCCACTTTAATACATTTCGCTTTTCAATGTGCCCCAATTTGCTGTCTGTCAAACTCGCCTGTTAGTTGCGTGATGTCCTTACGCAAAATTTCAAGTCTTTCAAAATGATAATATCTCGCTGGAAATGCAAGTATTCAACTAATGTGCAAAATTTTATATTTATTTGAATAAAAAATGCTTTTTAAAAAGTTTATTGAGAAAGTTTTTTGCGTTGGCACTTGTTTAAACACGTCCTTGTGTTTTCATATGCAATAATAATTGCATTTTGCCACTAGAGTTGCTTACGGTTTTTCTTTTTATCTCTCTTTTCATTGTTTCTATGGTTTTATCACCAAAACAGCATTATTGCAGTATTTTCACCAATGGTTTTTTCCAATATTACGCAAGAGGTAAGTGATTTTAGAATTTCGAAAAAATTTCACATCTGAAGTAAAGAAAAGGTAAAAATGGTAATGCAACTTGAGAAAATATGTCAAAGAATTAGGAAATGATTTATAATGATATGATACAAAGATTTTAATGTGAATTCTGTACTTTTGTAACGTTATGACTCTTTAACGGGACCTCGGAGGCGCCTTTAGTGGTTTTGTACTTGCCCCATATTTTAATGGCTAGAAATGCTAGGAAACTATTGAGAGATTAAACAAGGTAACTTGTTTAGAAAACTTGACCATCAACCATCCACTCAAAATTAAAAATAATGTACGTCAAGTTTAAGAATTCTTTCCGATCCAAAAACGCACAGCTCGACTGATGCCTTACTATGACCCGAAGACGGAGGCTTCTTGTCTGATATTATGCTGCTGTTAATGGCTGAAATAGCGTTCTTTTTTCCGGGAGACGAAACCTTTGTTTCGAAACAATGCCCTCTTAAACCAATCAGTGTTGCAGAGTCGTAACACATGCGCAAAAGTAACCGTATTCGCACAACTGTTCTGTCTGGGACCACACAGCTCTTGAACTTCCCGTCAGGGCTTCAAACGATAGTGCGCATGTGCAATGACCCTGAAACGGGGGCTAGTGCACGTCTGGAAGACGGGCATGATTTCATCTCCCGAACAGAAAGATGTCGGAAGCTCCTTATAGTGGTCACCGCATTCGTAGCTACCTACGTTAACCACTGAGATATGAGTTTAGGATGTTACACTTTGTCCATTTAGAGGCATTTGACACAGGTAAAACTTCAGCCACTCGATCACCAATGGTTGACAAATCAAATTGCGCACAGAGAAAATCGTGTGAACAGTTTTCGCCTTGCTGCAACTCGGCGAAATCCTAAAGCGGCGCGAATTGGTTCAAGATGGCGGACGAAGCTCGAGCTTTGCCTTCATTAAAGGCTATGAAACGGTCGATCATTTCAAAATCATCGATATCGGTTATCGGGAAGGTTATTGGGAATCTTCGTGCAATTTTCTCGGCTATGACCCGAGTTTTTATTGTACATAGTTTCACGTGCTCTCTTTAGTTTGGAATAAGTTATTTTCAGAATCGCTGTTGTTATATATGTTGCTGCCTTTGAGCCTCTCTGTCAGCGCAAATCTAGCGAATGCAAACCAGCGCATTGGTTAATTTCAATACATTTTTGCCTGAGTAAGAATAAATCACTTTTGTATATATCACAAACGAAACTCTTTTATAATGAGTATAATATTTTCATGAAACACACCTCATTCCACTATAAAACATCAAAAGCAAAATGGGAGGAGGTACACTGCTGCTTTGCTCAAGAGGGGGGGGGGGTTCTACTAATTGGTTCTACTACTAATACTAATAATTTTAGATATGTTCTTGAGTGAATCTTGTATTTAGAAAACGAACTATTTGATGATGAAATAATGACAAAATTTACCGTCTTTGAAATTAGTATTTCTGCAAAACGGAACGTGAAGCTCAACGAATTGTAGTTTCAAGTTGCAGATAAACGATTCAATGGTTGAGAGAATACATGGAATCTTCTTGCAATGAAAATAGAAATTAGAACATTTAGACAGTTTTATAATCGCCTATTTTATAATCATCGCCTATTTTATAATCTTCAATTATGCTTGGATAGAGGTATTCTTGTGGGATCTCAGGGGGCTTTTAAACACCCCCTTTTAAAAAAGCTGTAAAATCAAGGAGTTTTTTGCCATCTAGGAGTTTAAACATTTTTTCGTCGGCAAATTGTCAGCTTTGTGAAATAAAGGCAAATAAATGATGGCTCACCCACATTGCAAGCAAATGGGATCTGAGTGACGCCACCCCCTCCCCCCCCCCTCCCGCACAATACCTAGTGACGGCCCTTGCGCAAAGCTTTCGATGACTTAGAGAACCTGCAAGGTCTACGTGCCTGTGGAGTTATAGGTAAAGAAAGGGGAATAAACAGGGTCTGTAAAATTATTTAGCTGGGGGTAACGGCTCCCTGGAACGAACAGTACAAAAATCTAAACTTAAAATGAAAGATGGATTGTCTTCGAATTGCGAAGTAGAAATTATTTACCCAAACAAATCAAAACTTAGTCTACACAGAGCACTGATTGAAAGAAATCTACGATACTGTAATCCATGTATCAAAGGTAGCCATTACTATTAGATTAAATTGCTGTAAAGCAAACACGTTGTTACTCTGTGTTGTTATCATGCATGTATTGTCTTGTCGAGCTCGTATTTCTTCGAGCAACATAGGATTCCGGTTTCTTGATTCCGGATTCTTGATTCCGTATTCCGGACTCCGTGTTTAAAAGGTATACAATCTATCAATAATAACTAGACATCTTATCTTCCATGTAAGTCGTGCACGCAAAGCTCTTCCTTTTTTCTCACGAAATGCTTCATCTCTCCCCCGCCCCCACTTCTTCGTTCGCAGCGTAGTCTTTTCCACTTTTAATGGATCAACCCCCGGGCTAATTGCTCTTATAGCTGCTTACAGGTTGCTGCTTACAATTTGTTCCGTTGCCGTCTAGAGCCGAAGGTCAAGAATCACGAAGGACGAAGTCAGCCACACCATTTAGGCAAATTTATTTTTCAATTGCATCATATCGACTATGATTGCATGTCACAGCCAATAGCGGCGCCCCCGGGGGGGGGGGGCTGGGGAGACTGGGACGAGTTGTCCCCCTCCCAGTTCTCAGCAGGATCAATTTGGTATCTCGTCTAAATTCGATGAGTATATGTTGAGGGAAGGGTGATATTTTGGCAACGAATTTTTTTTGATGTTATCCTATGATTTAAAGCTGCCTTTACGTAAACCAAAATTTGTCGTGGGTGTTTCCTATTCATGAAATTGGCATTTCTTGTTTTTTAAAGGGGCGTTTTCTAAAATTAAAAAGGGCGTGGTCTAAACAGTTTTGTTTTGTACCCATCCTCCCCCCGCAGAGCCTAGTGGCTGGCGCCGCCATACCCTGGGTACCACTGGTCACAGTTTACAGCCTCATTTTGCTCATGGCTGCTATCCATCGGTAGGAGATAAGAACAATTTAAGGTGGCTGTCAAATTCAAAGTGCCCATTATTTTGTGAGGAAGTGAGACAAATTTTTCAACAA
This sequence comes from Rhopilema esculentum, assembly GCF_057945365.1. Taxonomy (NCBI): domain Eukaryota; kingdom Metazoa; phylum Cnidaria; class Scyphozoa; order Rhizostomeae; family Rhizostomatidae; genus Rhopilema; species Rhopilema esculentum. The sequence continues at coordinate 386,060 of NW_028300848.1, forward strand.
ATTTTCCTCATTCATCTATGTCATAAAGACACTTGTTTACGAAGAGTCGTTTAGCAAGTAAACACCTTTGACACTGTAGTATCTCGTGACGTCATTCAAACCCCACGGCCAAGTACATTCCCGCTTGTGGGGGTTTCGGGCTTCTTTCTGCCCTTATTTCATTTCTCATTACCTCTCTGCTCTCTGCACATTAGTTACTTTCTCTTATACTTAGATTTATTCTTTCTTCGGTGTACACTCTGTTGTATAAGTTTAAGAATAATTTGTCAAAAGTTAAGAAAAATTTTAAGAACAGGCTGAGGCTGAGGTTCTATAAATTTTGAATTTAAAATCCCCGTTGAAAAATTCCATCTCAACAACGAGCGGCTTTTCCATATAGATGTATGTTGTTTTTAGAATCTTTGAAGACTCATTGCTAACAATGGGCCTTTGCGAGCGTAGCGACGATCCAAACAATGGCAGTAAACCAATACGGATTAACCAAAATTGATTTTAGACTGTATAAAAATGCATTATGGGATGCTTGCGTTCCGCAATGGCTCATTGTTAGCAATGAGTCTTTAAAGTAGTAGTTATACATATTTAGTATATTAGCATAGTTGGTTGTTAGTAAACGTTTAAAATTGTAAAAGCCCGGAAAACACATGAATTGATCCCACGCAATGTTGCCACGAAGTTATCATGATGTTCTAAGGTCTGATGGCCAAACGCTGGCGGCCAATGCGATCAACGCATCCCACACATTCAGGATAGCAAGACAAAAGAAGGTACCAAGTGTTTCGTTGAAAAGGAAAACAAGGAACTTCATGTTAACCGTAAACAAGGATTGTTGCCAATTCTATTTGCGTCATAGCTTGATATGATTTTTTTGGAGACAGCAAAATTTCCGCAAACAGTTTTTTGGAAGAGTGACAAGCCAGTTAGCACGGGAGAGAGAGTTTTGTGTTTATGCGAACACATTTAAAATATCCAGCTTCAGATAAAAAGTTAGAAGAAAAAGCAATAGGTTTTTGAATTTTTTTCCATGCTAACAGAACAGAGGAGGGACTTTATCAAGTAATCAACGGTGCCACTAAAATGTCATGCAAAACAGTTATTTAGTGGTCTTGGGAACAATTTATAGTTTAAAAAAGTCAATGCCATAACAGCATTAAATGCAGGGCCATAATTATCATTGCCCTTTGGATAAGATCTAACCCCCCCCCCCCCCCAAAAAAAACTTAGAGTTCTTTTGTTTCCAATAAACATTCCCTTTTTGTTCCTATTGTTTTCAAACAGGGGTGCCCCCCTCCCAAAAATAAATCTTTCATTCTACGGCATTGGTCAACAGCGTCCGAGACTCTAATGATCTAGAAAACAGGAAAATCGTGCATCGACAAAATCTCCAATGCGTAAATAAAGAGTTCTAAAGTGTGACGTCATCAAAAACTTTTTTTAGAATTTTTGAATTTTAACCACATAGCGTAAAAGATCACCATGAAATACTTTCAAATACGCAAAATTGGCCAAATATGTCTAAAATCGGTTGAGATATGGCTAATGAAAGATTTGAAGTTTGCTAACGAATCACTGTTATTTTGGCTCTGTTCATAAAGTTATGAACAGAGACCAAAATACAGAGGTTTGATGGGGAGAGAACCAAAAAACATGTGGCCATATCTCTGCCATTTCGTAATACACTTGCCTGATTTTGTAAATTTAGAGGTATTTCATGATGCTCTTTCAGGTTTTGGGATTCAAATTAAAAAATTCTAAAAAAATATGTTTGTGACGTCATTATCTTAGAACTCTATAGAAAGAGTGACAGCATCGTCACCGTGCTTGATTCTGCGGACGCTTGCATAAGTGAAAGTACGTCAAACGATACAAAGGGTCACGATACAAAAGGTCACGCAGATGTGGATGACATGCAGATTCACTTGTAAGTTTGCAGTCAATGAATGTCACTGAAGGAATCGAGGTCTACTGTTCTACGAGAGTGCATTTGAGGAAAATGGGTTTCGGGAAACATGGTCCAGTTGAAAGGTCTTTGCGAGCTGCCATAGCAGATCTCAACTTTGCGAAATGCAAGAACATTTTGGTAAATGAGAGTCAGTTTGCAGACAACAACTTTCCCATTTTTGCGTACATTTGTCAGCAAAAAGTGATTTGGAAAAGTGCCTGCAAGTATGTTAACATTGACATGGATTCAAAATGGAGCAAAGAGAGTCTCCGAGATCATTTGTCTGAACAGCAAAATGAAAAACAGTTTCTTGGCAATAGTATTAAAGAATCCTGCTTGCAGAAAATTCTTGTGGACGGGATTTTCGAGCAGTTAATTGTGCTTTTTGTCGAGTTTGGGTATGACATTAATGCCACGGATATCAGTGGGCTGGCTGCAATACATCATGCAATAAAACACGGGCTGCGGTTAACAACAGAAATATTGATCGATTCTGGAGCAAGTCTTTCGAAGGAGGCAAAAATTGCAAGCTGGATTCATACAAAGCTTCCAGCGTTGTACCATTGCCTGTACACACTGGATATCGAAATGCTGAAGCTCATTCTTAAAAATTCCGCCAACTGTGTTTGTGATATTCCTAAATTAAACAACATTGGGCAGTCCGTTTTCCTTCCTGCACGATTGCCGCTACCCATTCAGGATTGCATCCGGATGTTAGATCACATCAATCCTCTTACATTTCTCTTAATTGTTTATGCAGTTAAGTTGTATAGCGACCAATCGTCAGAGGCAAGAATGATCAAAGAAGTCGATGAAATTCTGAATACACTGCAGGAGTTCCTTGTAACAAACAAATGCTGGCAGAATCTGATGCAAGAATCTTCCTTTGAACTTTGTGGAGCGAAGTTGCAGAAAATGTTGAAGTCTTAACTGGATATTTTTCACGGGACTTTCTTCTTCATATGGTGACCAGCTTGTTAAGGAAATGTTAATTTTTACGATTTGATGAGCCATCGTGGACGCCGGAACGACCAAATTCAAGTGGGGACAGACTCAGCGATGCTGGAACAAGGGGGCAAAGATGGCAGCTGCCTCCTGTGCCCTTGACTATTGGGGCAGAAAAGGGGGGCAGAAGAAGGGGCAGGAGAGGAGGCAGAAACTCACAATATAATAGAACTTAAGGGTTCTGCGAGTAGATAATGCTTTGTGCCCAACGTTCACATAGATTTCCGTATTTCACACATCAGAGCTTTAGATACTCATGCCTTCTGTAAAAGCTTGCCCCCCTTCGTCCTGCCATACTCCCGGCGTCCCTGAACAGCATTTTCTTTTTGATTCGCTGTTGGCATCTTGTAAATGGTCAAATGAGAATGGCATACGTATTCAAGTACATCATCATTAAGGCAAAAGATCGATTAAAAGAAACTGTAGTTAGAATTACATAAAAATGTTCTTGTTGATTACGAAGTCCAATGTTGAAGGTATTGTCATGAAAAGTGTGATAGCTCTCGATGTGATCTCACGCATGCGCAGTTATTACAACAACCTGGGTCGGGTGCAGACTTTCTTTTATACAGAAGGACCTTTTCCATGATGCCACAATCAGCTTTTATCTGTCACGATATCGATACATTTTTAACTCATCATTATTGCCATAACAATTTTTCCTATGTTTCCGACACAGTTTTGTGACTAACCTTCATTGCATCGTTTCAGTAATTAGCTATTAGCTACGTTTTACCCTCAATTTCGTTCCTTATCGTTTCTTATCGTTTTTACTTTACTTACATCTGCACAATGTCAGTCCACGGCTGTCCAACCGCGCTCACTTTCTTGTTGTTTTTAATTCCTATTGGTATGTTAATAACATTGATTCCGCTAAACCGTTAATTCATGCAATAGATTTGTATTTATACTTTTCCTCGTGCGTTCCATGTACAACTGGAATCATGTTTGTCTAATTTGATGAAAACACTTAGAAAATAAGTCAGTGTCGTTTTTTATTAAATGAGCAGTCTTTTGAGAAAATGGTCAAGAACTGCACCAAAAAGCGTGCTATGACGGTATTTTAGCAGACTTGCCCTATCCCACAGATTTGCGGTGTAGTGGGTAGTGTAAAACCTAAAAGCCACTGACCCTTCGGGGTGATTTCGTAGTTTTGCGGTTTAACTGCAGAAGCTTATCTGTATTCACGCTACGTTTATGTGAGTAGTCAAAAACCAAAAAATAGAAATGCAAAGACTTGAAATTCACGAAATGAAAACATTTTTTTGAAATCAAATGTTCACTCTTTATTCTTCGTTTATCCATGACATCAGCAGGTAAGAGAGAGGGGACTTTTTTAACATTGAAGGGGGGGGGGGTGAAATAGTAACGACTCTCTCAGCATCTTCACTGTATTTAACTGCAGTCACATCTTCTGGTGACCGTTTTTAAAACCACAGTATTTATCTTAACTTATATGGTATTTGAATATGTGTCCCCAGTAAATCAGTTTATCTCTAGCTGAGGGACTACGATGCCTAAAAAATTGAAAATTAAATGTTGTTTTGAGAATATTAAAGATCTTAGACCCGGTAAAAGACCCAACGTAAAAGTATTTACAACTTGGTTATGAATTGAAATTGCATCTTAGAGAATCGAAAAAAAGCTTAGTACCCAAAAGAGCTCTACAAAGCAAGGAATTTCAGGAATATGGTCTTGCTTCAGGAGCATCAGACAAATTGTGTAGGCGTCTTAAAGGTTATGGGCAAAAGAATGCTTTTTAGATGCAATGCTGAGTTCCATTTTTATTAACGCTTGCTGCAACTCCAATTTGAATACCAGCGGTAATTTTGGGGCTTAAATTAACAAAGTCCAGACTGACAGGAATACCGAGCCATGAAAATCTTCCATTTTTAATCCAAAATGAACATGGTGACTGAAATTCAAAACTGGGCATCGGCATCCCACAATGTCATTGTGAAAAGACGATTCCAAAAATAGAAGACATTGAGCTTTGAGCGCTTCATGATTTGTAAATAAAAATTTTGTTCTTGATTTAATTTAGACAAATTGTAGACGAGAATTTAGAGATTAAGTAACATTGACATAGTACTTTGATTCTCTTTTATGCATTTTTCAGGAAAGTTTTTACCCATGTTGTTACCGTTTTACAATAGTCACTATGGTTTTACAACTTACATATATATATATATATCTGAACTTTGTCATCCTTCCCATTTATGACAGTGAGTCCTACTTAAACGTATATAAAAACATTTTCAAAGGGGTCAATTTTGCTTGAAAAAGTGAGGCTTAAAAAATTCTCCAATTTATTTCGAAAATTTTTTCTTCTGTAAGCATTATAATTTGTTTATTTACGGCCTAAAAGAACAAGAATTGAATTTAGTTTTTAACTGAAAGTCGTTTTTTTCGACAAAATAACGAATTTTTAGACGGGTCAATTTTGCGTGGAAAAGTAAGGCTATAGGCTTAGAAAATTCGCCAATTTTTTTCGAAATATTTGTCCTCTGTAAGCATGTTAATTTGTCTATTTACGGCCTGAAAGAACAAGAATTGAGTTTGCTTTTTAACTGAAAGTCGTTTTTTTCGACAAAATAACGAATTTTTAGACGGGTCAATTTTGCGTGAAAAAGTAAGGCTATAGGCTTAGAAAATTCGCCAATTTTTTTCGAAATATTTGTCCTCTGTAAGCATGTTAATTTGTCTATTTACGGCCTGAAAGAACAAGAATTGAGTTTGCTTTTTAACTGAAAGTCGTTTTTTTCGACAAAATAACGAATTTTTAGACGGGTAAATTTTGCGTGGAAAAGTAAGGTTATAGGCTTAGAAAATTCGCCAATTTTTTTCGAAATATTTGTCCTCTGTAAGCATGTTAATTTGTCTATTTACGGCCTGAAGAACAAGAATTGAGTTTGCTTTTTAACTGAAAGTCGTTTTTTTCGACAAAATAACGAATTTTTAGACGGGTCAATTTTGCGTGAAAAAGTAAGGCTATAGGCTTAGAAAATTCGCCAATTTTTTTCGAAATATTTGTCCTCTGTAAGCATGTTAATTTGTCTATTTACGGCCTGAAAGAACAAGAATTGAGTTTGCTTTTTAACTGAAAGTCGTTTTTTTCGACAAAATAACGAATTTTTAGACGGGTCAATTTTGCGTGGAAAAGTAAGGCTATAGGCTTAGAGAATTCGCCAATTTTTTTCGAAATATTTGTCCTCTGTAAGCATGTTAATTTGTCTATTTACGGCCTGAAAGAACAAGAATTGAGTTTGCTTTTTAACTGAAAGTCGTTTTTTTCGACAAAATAACGAATTTTTAGACGGGTCAATTTTGCGTGAAAAAGTAAGGCTATAGGCTTAGAAAATTCGCCAATTTTTTTCGAAATATTTGTCCTCTGTAAGCATGTTAATTTGTCTATTTACGGCCTGAAAGAACAAGAATTGAGTTTGCTTTTTAACTGAAAGTCGTTTTTTTCGACAAAATAACGAATTTTTAGACGGGTCAATTTTGCGTGAAAAAGTAAGGCTATAGGCTTAGAAAATTCGCCAATTTTTTTCGAAAAATTTGTCCTCTGTAAGCATGTTAATTTGTCTATTTACGGCCTGAAAGAACAAGAATTGAGTTTGCTTTTTAACTGAAAGTCGTTTTTTCGACAAAATAACGAATTTTTAGACGGGTCAATTTTGCGTGAAAAAGTAAGGCTATAGGCTTAGAAAATTCGCCAATTTTTTTCGAAAAATTTGTCCTCTGTAAGGATGTTAATTTGTCTATATACGGCCTGAAAGAACAAGAATTGAGTTTGGTTTTTAACTGAAAGTCGTTTTTTTCGACAAAATAACGAATTTTTAGACGGGTCAATTTTGCGTGAAAAAGTAAGGCTATAGGCTTAGAAAATTCGCCAATTTTTTTCGAAATATTTTTCCTCTGTAAGCATGTTAATTTGTCTATTTACGGCCTGAAAGAACAAGAATTGAGTTTGCTTTTTAACTGAAAGTCGTTTTTTCGACCAAATAACGAATTTTTAGACGGGTCAATTTTGCGTGAAAAAGTAAGGCTATAGGCTTAGAAGATTCGCCAATTTTTTTGAAAAATTTTTTCTTCTCTAAGCATGTTGATTTATGGCCTGAAAGAGCAAGAATTTAATTGAGTTTTTGACTGAAATTCGTTTTTTTTGACAAAATAACAAAGTTTTAACCGGTTAACTTTGCATGAAAAACTAAGGCTATTTGCACAGAAAATTTTTAGGACTAAAAATTGAGAGTTTCTAGGACTAGAAACTGAGATGTTTTGGGAAAAAGACAAAGACTTTTAAAGGCTAGAATGGAAAAATTTTAGGAATAGAAAATAAGAATTTTTGGAACTGAAAATTAAGATGTTTTAGGACAGAAGATTAATAGGAAAAGAAATAAAGAACTTCTAGGACTACAAATCAATCGAATTTTTAATCATGTTTAAGACTGTTCAAAGGCACACTGTTTTGCTGTTAACTGGACTACTAAAAAGCTATTGATCTACAAAACAATGCAATACGTTACAATTGCTCAATTTCGGCGAACATCAAAATTCTGCTTACAAAAGACCGATGTGTAGATGTGTAGCGGCGGTGTGTGGATAGAAAAATACCAAAATTGTGTAGACATTTCTTTGCCTGTAAAATGTCATTTAAGACTGTTATGAGATCGTTTATGATCATTTCAGTTCGTGTTTGCCTAATTTTATGCAGAAAACGGCCTTGAAAAGTCAACCCTTCTTGAGAATCTGTATTCACATAAAATCATCCTTGACATAACACCCTTGTATGATAATTTGAAAAATATAAGATAATTTGACATGAAACTATACTCGGGTTTGTAAGCTTTTCATACTTCTAAAATCAGTTTGTCCACACCAAAACATCCACATAAACTGGAGTAGGAAAGTGCAACTTTGTGTACAAAATAAATTTTTGCAATGAGTTATTTGAAAAAAAGAAATATAAAAGTTATTTTGTGGTCGATTGAAGCCATGTGGTAAGGAACCTAATAATGAGTAAAAATAAAAGTTGTAGATCAGCCAATAAAATTAATAATTTTCATAAACATTATCAAATCAGCGTTCTCCAAGCAAGTTCTTCATTTTCAATGAATCCAGAAGAACGTTAAATTGTTTTCCTTATATATCAATATCTGTGCAGCCAATGGTTAAAAGATATCGAATGCGCTGTATAGCTTAGGCCTCTTCTTCGGGACCACTGTTTTGTCTAATGTGCTGATTTTTGACCTTGATTTAGACCAAGAATGCACATTTGCCGTACAATTTCGATCTACTATAAAACAGAAACTATCTGACAGCCTTCTCACTGCCATTGACTTCAAATGGATCCTGTCCAGATTCAAAAAAGGAAAGCCGTCTGAACAAAAGTAGGCATTCAAAATGGCTGCAGCGAATGAAACACACAGAAAAAAGCTCTGTAGGGACAATTGTTATACATTTTCAGTTGGAGATACAGAAGTTGACTACTTTCACCGTTGGTTTTGAATTTCTAGATTTTAGTTAACGTGATTTCATCTTCTAGTGATACCGTAAGGTGAAAAGTTTCAAACATTGATGCTGAAAAACGAAAAAAACCGCATCGCTGATTCGTCAGGATTCGCAAACACAAGCGTGCCTTCGAGCTGGCTTCCCGAAACGATCTCTTGATAACACGGCCCGCCGTAACAGTAATGCTTTTTCCGCGAAAGAAAAACTAGTAAATATGGCTGGAACAGCAAAATTGGACTTTGACAGGCCAAGGTTGGGTTAAATTATCAATCGTTCTTGAAGCGCTTTAGGAAACGAAGTCGAATAAGTAAAACGGGGTCAAATAGGCATAAAGGGGTAACTGTTTTTAGCTCTAAGAAACTTTCTGTGGTGTTATGTCGTGCAAAAAACGGAACATAACAATGCCCGGGGACAAAAATATCAGCCTGCCAAATGACGTGGAGAAATGGAAAATGTTCGGTTCATTCGACTTATTGGAAAATGGGCTCCCCAGCCAGAAAACGTCTCACCAGGAACAGTTTTCATCGGGTTCGAAACATACGGGTACAAAATCACAAGAGTAACGGGCTGTTTTACCAAGCAAGTTATCATCAACAAACATTTCTACATTTAATTTAGAGTGAAATTTCGCTTTGATAATAGAACTAACGTAGAATGTATTGTGGCATACAAACATCTAAGAGCAAAAATAGATTTTTATATCCTTAAGGAAAATATCTAAGTTCGTTTCGAAAATATCAGTAAAACGTACTGCTGTCTTCATCATCAGAGCTCCCTCCAGTTCCAGTGAAGTATGACAAACTCTTGGTAAGATTGTTTTCTACATTGTTTTCGCCTTTAAGTGCAGCAATATCATCTTGGTCGAGGTCATCATCCATATCAAAATCATCCTCGTAGTTGCTGGGGAAAAACAAATGAAGAGTTTTGTAAATATAATTTTAAAACTTTTCTGAAAAGCAACCATTCAATACCCGTATTCAGGGCCGCCAAGTGGGGAGGCAAGGGGGCAAACTGCCCCCAAGGCATCAAGGGCTAGGGTACCTCATAAAGTAACGAAATTCACTTTATGTACGGAATTTATTAAAGGTAGCAAAAGCATGCCAAAAAGAGTATATAAATTGGAAAGGATCCCGGCGTCCCTACCCATATTATTGCCAACGAGCTCCTCCTTTTTCGAACAAGCATCGAAAAGAGAAAAAGAAGGTCGCCTCTTTCATTCTAATTATTGGCCTCGGGGGGGGGGGGGGGGGGCTAAATAGGTCGAGTTACGAGGACGTGCCATTATCTAGGCGTAATTTTTTCAAAAAAAGTGCGGAATTATTGGTATCAGTTTTTGAAATATGTGTGGCATTATGGGTGCCTTTGGAATAAAATATGCAGAATTATGGGAACCATTTGGAGAAAGTATTGCAAAATTATAAGGAGGGAAACTAGCATTAACAAAATGTATGACCAGTTAGAAATGAAAGTGGCTTTGGAAAAAGCAAACATGTTGGAACATACTTACGCTTTTCGTCTGACTATTTTAAGACTATAATGTATGTTCTAAAATGTTTGCTTTTTCAGAGCCGTCTTTAAATTTTGCACAACAAAAAAAAACAAACTATAAAATATTTGTAACATTGGGATTTTGGGGCAAAGGACATAGAGAATTTGTTTGATGATTTTTGTGTTTTAAATAACGTTCTTTGCCTTGCGGAAATATCCAGCAAAGAACAAAGCATTCAGATTTCCGCTGGTCACGACATTCCTGCATAGAGGAATAAAAAGATTGATTGAAAACATTTTCACTAGACACTAAATATCAAGGCAATGATCACATATAAATATTTCTTTTTTCAGTCCGTTTCGAGCAAAGTTTGGAATTTCCTATACTCTTTTTTTACATAAGCACCAGTAAATTTAAGTTTAGACTGGCTGTTTTCATTTTTTTCGAAAATCCGAGGCTGGATTGATCTTGATTTGTTTTTAAATTGATAGGGTGTAAGCAGCGCGATTGCTAGCTTTTTCGGGCTAGAGAGGTATTCAGGTCTCATTTGCCAACAAAGTGAGTGAGACAACCTTCATTTGCTGACAAGTTTGGATATTCACCGAAAAAGCACCCACATGGCTAAAAGCACCCACACATTCCTCGTCTTTAGTTTTTATAGATAAAACGTTGTTTAAAATTGCACTTTACAGCAGCTCAGCCTCAGCTTGTTCTTAATTTGTTCTTAACTTTGACCAATTTTGAGGCTCGTGTTCTTACAAAATTGTTCATATAAAAAAGAGTGAATTATACAAAACAAAACACTTCAAAACGCAAACCCTTATCTTACTACAAATTTTCTTTCCCTAAATTAAATTAAAAAGCTAGAGAGCATTTATTTTATTTTTTTATTTCTTTATTTATTATTTTATTTTTTTTATTAATTTATTATTTTATTTCATTATTTTTTTTAACTAAATCCAACCTAAATCTGTGATGTTAAAACTTCTAGGACAAGTAACCATAAAAAAGGCTTACAAGTTCGGAAGAGAAAAATTATACGTAGCAGAGGGTAGTTTCGATCTACCGACCTCTGGGTTATGGGCCCAGCACGCTTCCACTGCGCCACTCTGCTGACATAACACGGGCGATCAAGTTCAAGTCATTCGAAGATTGTTCGCCGTTCCTTCGCAGCTACCACCTGTTCGCTTTATACCGTTGCACGTTCATTTCATATGGGGCATTCGTTTTTAGTGAAAAGAAATCTCAATGGCATTGTATATACGCATTTCGATTTCTCGAAAATACAAAATCATTGTAAATTTTATAAACAAAATGTGAAAATAAAATTTCACTTTTGTTGCAGAAAAAGAGGCAATGACCCGTCTCTTCTCCCATCATTTATCAGAATTATTTCTTGTGAACACTTTTTTGCAAAATTAGCAAGTCAGAGATTGTATGATGATTCTTAAACAAGAGACCGAAGGATATAATAAAAATTTGCTTGCAAAAATACAAGTCATGAATGAATGCATGACTTTGGGCATTCAAATGCTTGTACAACGTTTGTGTTTTATCGATCGACCTTGCGATTGAGACGAAAAGTTTAGGATGGAGGCAAAAGTTGAATACATGAATGAGTATCAATTTATAGGAAGGTATCTTGACTTCAGGACCATGTCAACAATAGTTAACAGACTATGTAACAAGCGCCATAAACGATAGCAAGACTCAAATATTCGGAAGATATAAACAACGCGAGGCTCCAAAACCCATGCTCCTTTTAAAAAGGTATATTCTATGAAGTACCAAGAAGTTCTGACGTCATTGGGGAAAGCAAGTGTTATTTGCTATCAACGGGTGGCTAACAAAAATATTTGGAGGCTTCAGTGCTCAAACGCCCTTCTTCAGTAAGGCCAAGGTGACTGATTTACAATTTTGCCAATTCACAGCCAACTAAAACAACCATTTCAATGCAGTCTCCCCGGCAAGTCAATAATAACAATCTGACCAGTCGTACTAAAATCACTGTGACATGAATCTCTAGAAATTCTAGTGAATCAAATTTCAACATAGATTGATTCTATTTTCTAATAAGCTTTGCAAAGTGATGATTATAAAGGACAGAGACAATTAGCCTGTACTTTTAGCTCTGATTTCCCACTATGAGACTGAAAATTGCATAAAAGCAACATAAAAATTTATGAAACTTACAAATCTTGCGAAGCACCTTCTTCATTAACCAAGATCTCATATTCCTGCATTGCAAACTTCTCCCAGTCACTTAGCTCATTTCCAGGCCCAAATTCATCCGCGTCCTGTGTATAAAGTATATAAAGTACAGTCTTTGCAAGCCACATTTCCGAAAAACTCAAAGACTTGACAAGCAAAACAGCATAAAATTTTAAAAATGATTCAATGAGTTTAAAGAACAAACAACAAACGCGCATGAAGAGAAGTCTAACCATATTTGGGGCAATTATTTTACATTTTTGGTGAAATTTCGGCCAATGTAGAGAAAACAAAAAAAGAAACTAGGTGTGATAACACATACCTAAACTTTGCACGCTTTCAAAAAAGGCTGTAAAATGTTCTCTTTAAAGAAATTTAAAAAACCTTCAAAAACTCTAGATCAATGTCCCAAAACTATGGTCAATGAACATCTCCATTGTAAGATTACATTTTCAACCATTTTGGTTAAAGAGTGAGGAGATCTTTCTTTAGAAGCGGTGTTATCAGATTTCCTTAGAATGAAGTGCATTAATGCTTGATTGACAGTTCTATTAGATCAAAGCAAACCGACAGATATACGCAGGTTAAAGCAAAGCCAAGGTAAGCAGGATGAAAGAGGCTTATAATACTGGAAAAGCTTGATGATTAGGGGTGCATTCTAAAGAGAGGGGCCTAAAACTTACCCGTGCAGATTGAAACGGGTCTCTTTGTTCGTATTCAAGCCAGCGATCCAAATTGAAGAATGTATCGAAAAATAAATTAACCGTTTTGCATCGCCTCAGGTCACGTAGAGTTATCATTCCTAAAGGGTTAAAAAAGTTACCTTAGTCTTGAAAGTTCTGTTTTTGTTACAGTGAAAAAAACATTTTAGATACAACTGTGATAATCCTGCTTGACTGCCTGAATGTCAAGAACGCCTGCAGATTTAGTTTAAAAGAGCAAAATTACCCACAAATTTTCATTGATCACGCGGCTAGTTGTCTTGAAGAGGTAGGAGGAGTTACGGTAAGCCTGTGAGAGTATTTTTCCAAAAGAGAATAAATAAATAAATAGATAAATCAATAAATAATTGATGCAGAAACAAGATGATTGTAACGACTTTGTATTATGTTGACTGATTTTGGGGAGCAGTATTCGTTAGAAGACGTCCTGTCATATCATAACGAAACTTTCACTTGTTGGCATAACAATAATAAAATGATCTTCATTGTCATGTAGCGCAAGCGTGCCAATATCAACTTCAAAACTATTTTAACAGCTACGTAAATGTACCTTCAACTGCTGGATTAACCATATCGATAACCTAGAAAAAACAAGCAAATAATGTTAAGGCCGCGGTAGCAAAACTGTAAACAAAAACGACAACAAGTATAAAAAACATAAAACTGATAATTTCCCACGGTATATACAACTAAAATATACTACTTAACTTAATACCTCAGAACAAGAACGGTCACAATACGGTCTTGTTCAATAAAAGGAAAGCAGTTTTCGAGGTATATAATTACAATTAATATAGCCATGGGTAACATAAAAAGGCTTAATTCGAATGCATGCAGTCGAGACAAGTGAATCCACAATTTGTTGACTGATTTTGGCGATATTGTGAATCTGCACGAATGTAGGTCAGGAAATTACGTAAGTACGAAAAACTGGACAAGCAAGAATAATATCATCTGGAGTATCAGGAATATGTAAGCAAATGGCAAACAATTGCTGTAGATCCTATTCTACAAGGTGATGCTTTTACCCTGATGTAAATTAAGTCAAGCTAGAAATAAAGTCGTAAAGATTTCGTAGTGTAAAATACCATCACAAGAGCTAATAAGCAAGGCAACATAACTGCCATGAAGAAACTTTAAAGCAAGCATAAGTTAAAATGACCATTTTGATGACTATTGATGATTTAAAACAGCAGGGATTCGAACGCTGGACACAATAACATAAATAAAAATTAAGTTTCTTATTTAAATGAAGATTTTTAGAACTAAAAAATAGTTTTAATGTTTTGGTTACAGATTTCAGGGCGCTGAAGGAAACTTTTGAATCATAACGACATATTTGATACATACCAGGCAAAGGCAATCGGGGAATGCCAAAGTCTCAATGCCCAGTCTCTGCATTTTCTCTAATTGTTCATTGTAAAAGTATTCAAGCTCATACATTGAGATGATGCCATCTCCATCAAGATCCATACAACGAAACCAGTACTCGATGCTGTAAAAAGAGTCAGTGTCAATGTGATTATGAATTCATACAAATGGGCATAACTAATAACATCACTGTTTCAAGGATGAATAAATTTCAACTACCCTGAAAGCGAAACTGAAATTCCTCATATTATATCTTTTTTGCATTTACAATGGGAAATTAATGTCCTAGAGCTGCACCAAAACAAGTTCACTGGATTAAAAATTTTCGCGAAATAATGAGCAAATAATAACTTAACTTATACCTTGTGGGCTGTTTCTTGTCCACTTCCGATATCAAGAACCAAACGAAATCTGCGTAACTCATTTTATCCTCAGAGAATTCCTTGCCACTAAAATGAAGGAGGGTCGACAATCACTGCCAAAACAATATCCATAGTCCCTTGAAACAATTTTTATCTTACAATGACAAAAGATAAAAAGAAGTACACGTTTTCGTTCAAAGTGCTTGCATTGATTTGAAACAAGAAAAAACATCATAAAAATTGTTTAATTGATTTGATTCAGGATGTGGGCTGATTCGAGGGAGGTTTGTTAAAAGGGTCCCATTCTTGGCTATTTTATTTTCTGTGACATCGCACTTTGTTAAGCGTCGTACTTTAATAAGACCAGTTTCGGAAATTTGGTAAAAAGTGCGGTCTTAATATTCTACTTTTTCTTATGATAGAAATGAATGAAGACAAAGGCAGATAAATTCCACAAGAAACACATTTGATTTGTAACAAGAAGATAGATGCAGCAAATTCTTTTTCACAGTCTTCTTGCCTTGGCCTTTAAATATACCCTTTTTCTCATATAAAAAGCTGTGTGAGTCAAATTTTGGCTTTTCAAGCTCCGTCAGCAAAATTCGATTCATTTCAACGTGGTTTGCACGCCTTTCCAGGGTCGATGAGCCAATTGAATACAGAGAGTGGTTGCTTTCTCCAGCTAGCCAAATCTTTTATGTAAAAAATCACTTGGACTAGATAAATATCGACAATCAAACTTAGTTATCAATTATTTTGAAAACTACCAAGCTTGTGATAACGAAAATGAAACTTTCTACAAATTTTTAGAATTTTTAATTTGATTAGCGGGGCGGAATGTTTGTGAAAATAAGGAATCGCTGAGCTGAAGATTGAAAAAAGCGAACCAAGCAATTAAGTTACCTCGTGACACACCCACTGAAAATTCTGTCAATTATTCTTGTGGACAAAGCTGGAAAAAGAGCCAAAAAAGGTTCGTGAATTAAGAACAATGAATAACAACCTACGCATCTACGCAGAAATAAGCTGATTTTTAAAAGTCTGTTTTTACAATTTTTTGAATTCTGATCATGTAATCTAAGACAAGGTTACAAGATAGTCCTACATACGATAAAAATTTAGGATGAAATCAATATTGGCTTAGCGATACCCCCAATCAATTCACCAGCATTCTCTATCAAATCATTGAAATTTTGTTATGGCTCTGTACACTGTTTACCAAGCCTAATTTAAAGTAACCCTTGAGAAAACTGCTTCCAACTGCCACATCTCAGCAACTCCGATTTTGCTGTGTTTGAATATTTAGAGTAAAGTATAATTTGCACTTCAAGATGTGACAATTTAAATAAGGAGCCCGAGGACAGATCGTTATAGTCCTCATTTTCTAAATCCACACGACTTGGAACACACCTCAACAAAGAACAAATTAGAAACCACTTAAAGAAAAACATATCTAATTTGAATTACTTAGGAACGACATCACTTAGCCGTTATGAAAATTGCTGATTTCCGTTATGTCGTATATTGCTCAATGCCATATAGGCAGATCTGTACACAGTTTTGGTAGGAGAGGGCAGTTCTAAGTTTGTTAGGACACCACGGCATTTATTACAAAATCCCACTTTTAGATGCAGCGTTTAATAGAGGGTGGTGTTTATCAAAGGGCGGCGTTTATTAGAAGAAATGCGGTATGCATTGTTAATTAAATATACGATTGTTAAATTCTGTTACTGTGACTTACCTCCATTGCTATATCTGGAAAGGTCTTTTTTGTCAATAATTAAATCATGGTCGGTATCCAATTCCCAAAATTTGCAATAAATTACGTAAAAATGTTCATATGAAAAATAATCGACCACCTTGAAAAAAGAGAAATACATTTATTGGTCTTTAAGTTCGAAACAAACTTTTAATTGTAGCTATCTCAGTATATATCAACTGCCATATTTTTATTCAAGAGTAGCATGTGACAAGTTTTGATAAACATTTCCAATTATCTTCTTAACTTTGCACTGCCTCCTCACAAATCTTTTGCAACTTTCCTTAACCTGAAATTCTTACCCTATCCCTAAACATCTCTAATGTTCCTCCTTTTAGAATCAAATCTTTTAGTATACCTCCAGTGAAATTCTCAGAGTAGCAGTCCTTTTAGTAAGACTTTTTCCTTTGGACTTCGATAAAGTCATTTTGGCAACAGTCTAGTCATAAATCATTTAGAGAAATAAGTCATTCGACAACAATCTGGAATAGTTTAGAGAAATTCACAGCCATGAAATCTGGCAAATGAAATGACCAGTTGTAACATACAGAGCACAGTTGACAAAGCCTAGGGTACTATCAGTTGGCAATCTACACGATTAGAAAACCTGCATCATTCCAACATGAACCTTCCCACGGTTTTTCCACGATTTCAATCCGAGATCTTTAAAGAAAGGAGCCTTGTTTCCATAAAAAAGATGAGGCAGAATTTGTAATCTTTTGCAAAACATCGAAATTTTTTGTAATGATTTAGAAAAATTTGCCCAGCTACCAACATTTTCAAAGGACTTCAAAAAATTAAAAGCTTCCCAGGTTTTCCATTATTAGCAGAACTTCTACAAAAGAAAAAGCTTTTTGTTGCCCGTACGGGGTCTGAATCACATCCAATATGAACCGGTTTTAACCGTAGGGTGGGCGCAATATTAGCCAGATTTTATATTATCAAAATCAAACCTGATTTATGTCATCTTCTTCCTCAAGCGATATTAGAACCTGTAAAAGTAAACAATGATACAGTTTTATTGGACGTCTCATATCACGCTCTTCTAGTTTCTATTGCCCAACCAAAAAACCATCTGCCGTGTCCCAAGCTAAAGTAAAAACGTTCCTCGACAGCTTTCATTCGAGCCTTGCCTAAGAAAGTTGCTAGTTCATCCCTTTTAAAATTTCACAAGTTTAAAGCTCTATCCTTTCAAAAAGCAAGAAAACATACATTATGTTGCTCATTTAAAAATTTGTCCATAGAAACAATAATTAGTTAATCCAAATGATGTCAAATATACGTTCAGCACTTTAATGCAGAAGAAAAGTCATGTTCCACTATGATAAGTCCATTTTTTCAAGACTACAGATCTTTCGATAGATAAGCCCTGTCTGAGGAGAGTTCTTTTTCAAAGTTAGAATAATTAACTTATCATCAAATTAGTACTAGCACCGCCTTAATTGCTGCATATAATTAATGACGGTTATTAAGGCAAAGAGTCTGAAAGATGTGACACATCATAAACCATCTGCAAAAAGCCGTGTTCACAGTGATGTTTCTTCAAATAATTGAATCTCCATCGCATCTATAGTCGCATAGATTTTGATTTAAAAACCAACTGCTCAACATACATATATTATTCATAACAGTATGGATATTCTCTCTGATATTGTAAACAATGAATACGCCCATTCCAAGTCGTTATAGGGGTTTGAATCAATAATTAAAGTTTCAGACCTGTTGAAAATTACTCTTCTTGAATTCTGCAAGTGAAATTCTACCACTCCAAGATCGATTTATGCAATAGAATATTCGAGATATAACCTGCAACGCAGATGGAACTTTATAAATGTAAATGAAAGAGTCAACTAGAAATCGACAACCCTTGCTTACCAGCACTGTTTTATATACAATGGGAAAATTCTGAGCACACTTTTGCTGCGTTTAGAATAATTGTAGGAAACATATATCTAGAGATTCTTTCAATGCCAAATAAAGAACGTCCACTTGTTATGGAGATACATAAAGAAGCTTGAAAATATTAAACGTGACACATCTGCTGCTGTCCATTCTCAAAATCAAACTCTGAAAGTCTATGACACAACACAGGGATCATAACTACCAAGTATTGAAAATTTTTTTCAATACATTGATAGAATAAATTGTTTAACATCGATATAGTTTTTTAAAGAAAATTTCATTGCGTATTACTTCTTTGCAGTTGTATAGCTACTATCTTCAACAAGCAATAAACCATGAGCAAGTAGTATGGCTATTATGAAATAAAAAAGAACGATAATATTAAACTTACTGTGGTAATGTATCTTGAGTGAAATTCTGGGGCATCCATCAAAAATTGCAGGCCAGGATGTGTCTCAATAACATCCTGAAATTGAAAAAAATTATTGCTACAAAACACTACTATATCTTATCCAAGGGGTTGAACTTGATCCAAATACCTGGGTAAATGAATAACTAAATGATAAGTGAACTTTTAGCTTTTGCCTATCATGCAAATAAGAGGTCCCTCTTCTATGGAAAATTACAAACATTTTGATGCGATTATACTTATATGTATCATCATTTCATTTTAAAATGTACAACAGAAAGGCACTTTGATATTGGAACATTCCTATCATAAGAACCAATACCAAACCAGACCTTCTGCAGGTGTAATACTTCTCATTTGCTATCCATCTAGCCTGCAGACTGTGGCATGCAGACTGTGGCATGTGCATAAAAAATTTCACAGCTTTGTCTAATGCAAACTGAAATTTAGGGTTGTACATATATTTTCCAAATCATTAAATTTTGTTTTGAAAGAGGGGTTATGTACAATTACTTCCTACAACAGTTGAGGGTAAACATTGAGCTTTTTGAATGATGGTAAAATATCTTTCTGAAAACTTTTAAGAATATCAACACAATCATGAATAGACCTTAACAATATCTTACCTGAATGAAGCCATTGAAGTCCTCTTTGGTCAAAAAATCTTTTTCTGGTGGAGCCAAAAACTTAAAAAGTCTTGCTGCTGGATCATGGTAAGTCTTTAGCACTCTAGAAATATTGATTTGCTAGGTAAAGTATCATTTTTGAAAAGCAATTTGCAATAATTTGACTCAAGCCCTGTTTGCTATATCTTTTAACCTGAGTTGAATC
The DNA here is from genome assembly GCF_057945365.1 of Rhopilema esculentum. Lineage (NCBI taxonomy): Eukaryota > Metazoa > Cnidaria > Scyphozoa > Rhizostomeae > Rhizostomatidae > Rhopilema > Rhopilema esculentum. The sequence continues at coordinate 405,580 of NW_028300848.1, forward strand.
TTGATTAGAACTTACCTAGGTTAGAAATTTTGTAGTGTAGACACAGCTAGCCTGGATTGAACCTAGGTTCAGTTGATCCTGCTCTGGAGGTTGGTTGAGCCTAGGTTGGCGCAAGGTTAAGATTTTTGGAATGCAATGTAAACGCAAATTTAGGTTGATCCCAGGTTAAGGAACCGCTGCATGCATGCATTTTTCAAGCAATGTATCAAAAGGTGCCAACACACCAAGTCATTTTTAAAGCATGGTCAAATCAAAAGCTATCTAGGGTTGTCTCAGGGGAACAAGTCATTCCATTAGAAGCAAAATATTTTGAAAATGAGCGAGACAAACACTGAAGGTAGGATACTGTGAGGGCTACAACAAGGTCAAAGCATTTACTGTGACATGGGCAGAAAAAAAGAAAAATACTTGGCTTGAAAGAATTATTCCTCACAACAAGTTCTCATCATTGCCTTCCACAATTTTCAAAGTACCATTCAAACTAAGCACCATTTCCCAGAGACAAAACTAACTTTGCCTTTACACTAGTCTTTGCAGTCAGTGCAAACCAAAGTCCGTTCAATCTGGGTTCAACCCAAGTTAAGGCTAACCCAGGATAAAAATTATGATGTAAACAGTGCTTGAGAAATAATTTTTCTGTCTAAAGAAAACTCTATTTGTATAGATTTAAAGATTTATTTTGTCCATTCTAAAGGAACATAGGTCAATAACTCTTTTTTTTAAAGTACCATTGAAAAGTACCGGTGTATTTTTGTATATATATCCATCAATCGTGTATATTTGTATAAATTGAATTTGTTTTCACAGGTAAATTTGTAAATTGATAGATACTACACTTTGGTTTAAAGAACAGAATAGTCTCTGCACTTTATGCATAAGCAAATATCAGGCAACCGTTAACTACTCTCTGCAAAGTTGATTCATATTCTATCCATATCAGGATTTTCAATTATTTATAGTTGTTAACAGCAGTTAGACAAAAGCAACTTCTTTTACTTAGCATCTAGAAATGAGTCCAGATCTTATGTTTAGGATCAAATTCTTGTGAGTTGCTCTTTGTAAGCAAAGTTGAAAGTGTTTAGTATGTTAGAATAGGCTGCTGCTCTTGTCCTTATAGACTTCAAGCTGCCAAACAAACATAGACATTTTTAATATACCAAACAATGTTTCTGTTGTTTTGTATATATATTTGTATTTTTGTCATATGATCATGAATTTCAATATCACATAGACTGATTACAAATTTTTGCACAGACAAGTTCAAGATAATATGGCATGGCATAGTAAGGGGCAAATGAAGAAGAGGAGGACTGCAGCAGAAGCTCAAAAAAGATGTGCATGAGGTTTTTGCAAATGAAAATGGATGGACTACTTTGAAGTGCATGAAACAAAGACTGTTGGTGTACAACCATTGCATGTGCCATGGCAGGTCAGTGATGACCCTTCCGTTCTTAATGCTGAAGTGCTAACCAGTTATTAAAATACTCACATTTCCCATGTCACTGAAAGTTCTTGAAATGTAACATATCCTTTACAATGGCCACCACATGCTTTGTAAAGGGGGTATTTCCAATATAATGGAAGACCAAGTATCTGAAGCAGAAAGATAAAAAATCTCACATTATCCCATCACAATAAATAAAAAACAATATATACATTTGTAGGCATCTGAATCTTGACAATAAAAATTGTTATGATATGAAAAGCACTGAAGTGGGAGGGGGCAGAATTAGAAGAGAGTCTTACAGAAAGAGAAAAGCTTAGTTACTTTGTAGCTCCTTGCATCACTTAGGCAAAAAATGACTCCTAGATGGCAATTGTCTTGAAAATCAAAATCCAGAGCAAATCACTGTTTTGAATTAAATTGTAAATTTAATTTAGATAAATTAGAAACTATGAAAGATTCATTAGACATCGTTTAAACAACTTCACAACTATGATATTTCGCATCTAATTCATTTGATAGAATTTTCAATATTCAAATAAACATTACTTTTTTATAAAACTTTGATAGACCTAATAACATTTTTATAAAACTTTGTCTAATTATAAACAGAAACAAAACTTTTTACCTGAACAACATCAACAAGCTGGGAACAACTTGCTTTTCCATTTGTTAATTTGGCAAATATCCGACTAACAAGTCTGAGTTTGGCTTTTTCATCAACCATTTCATCAGATGGTTTTCCAAAAGGGAAATAGAATTGTGGCAGGTTTTTTGCACAACCAGGAATGACTTCTGGTCTTTTTGGCTGTTTTAAACTATTTTTTAAAGAGTTTCTTTTTGATGATATCTGATCTACTTGTCCTGATGAAGATGATAATGATGATGTTGTCCTCCTTCTGGGGCTTGATGGTGATTTTCCTGGGGGTGTCAAAGCAAGGGGTGGGGTTGCAGGAGGAGATGCAGGTCTTGAACCAAGAATATTATTTGAAGTTTCTATTTCTCGTGGCGATACTTGAACATCTGCAGATGCTGATGACTGGCCAACAATTTTCTTGAAATCTCTTTGCAACTGCTTCTGTGTATATGGATTTAAAAACCACTGTAGAAACAGATCATCAGTCATCAGCTTCAATTTTGGAGATAAAATTCCTGTTTTGCCAATCATTTTGCACAGTTTTCCTTAGAAAGTTAAGTATGAATCTTATCAAGCTTGTCTAATTTGTATTTATTGCAGGGCCTAATCCTGTGAGAAGAAAACACCATGATCTATTTGTTACCATGACCAACATCCAAACAAGTAGACTGTCCTAAAAAATGGCTCGAAGTATGATGGATGGGTTTATCAGCATCTTCTATGATAAAGTCCAGTGAAATCTGGTGTTCGCTCGCAGCAAATGCTAAGATCCGAAATGATAAAACTGACACGTAAGTGACTTCCCTCTTTGGCTGAGAAAGACGAACGCTTGCAGAAATAGCAACTCCACGGAAACTAAACGAATCAAATCAAGTCAACCGAAGCTCAAAAATTCTTATCGGGTTATTCTAGCAGAATCTGGGCAAAAATGTTTTAAAAATCGACCAGTTATCAAATATCTCGCCATGAAATAATATCAAATTCTCCACAGCAAGCCTCGCCCGTATCCGCCATATTATTTGTTTGAAATTTTGGCGCGACAGCCGCATGCGCAGATCGAACTGTGTCTAACCACCAGGAGGCGCGGCAGGGACGTTGGGGTTTCAATCTACAGAGGAAGTGTGCTTTCATGAATCCACCCAAAGAACTTCCCTGTTGAGGAACCATTTTTAACACCGAAAAAGAAATTGTTGCCTGAAAAATTGTTCCTAAAAATGACTTTTGCAAACCTTTTTGTGGTACAAAATTTGAAAATGGCTTTGGAAAAAGATCTATGTCCTGACGTTTTATACTCTGAAGAGTGTCAGACGAAAAGCTTTAGTATTCTCAAATGTTTGCTTTTTTCAAAGCCATTTTAAAAATTTCTATGGAAAAAGAAAATATAGAAGCACATTAAAATGCATTTTGCCGGATGCTTTTCAGAGTATAAAACGTCAGCACGGACATAGATCGAGCACATTAAGCTAGGACATATATACACCTCTAAAAATAACTGCCGTCTCGGTCTTGCAGATCAAAATTTCAAAAACAACATCTAAAACATACGATAATGCTATCGGGTAGCATTTGTTGGAAAACCCAGATTGTGCAAAAAACTATAATGGTGTTATGTTCCAAATTATTAGTAGGGCCCGATCGTCGTAGCATTTTTAGAATCTACTTACATAAAAATGAAAAAACCGCTATTGTGTTGACAGAAGGAGTTCGTTTTCACCTCAAGTCAAGACTCCATTGGTGCGTTTCTGTTTGAAAAATCTTGATCCACAAGTGGGTAGATATTTTCTTAACTCTTTCTTGATATCTTAATGGCAGTGGCGGATATTCAGGCTTTCATTTGGGGAGGGCACAGGCCTACGATTTTCCGACAAGATAATATCTTGGATCATGTCCAATTTTAAGGACACTGCACATTTTGATAAAATTGATGATTTTTTGACGGGACACTTTACTGACTACGCCATAACCAAATAGCAAGAAAAAGAATCCATTTATGATTTTTGATATCAAGATTGATATCTCATCTAAGACAATTAATGATACAAGAGGTCGAACAATTATACTTATGACAAGTCGTACGTTCATTTTCTGCATTTTATCTTGTTTTCGTCAGTGGGAAATACATTTGAAAATAACTTCTTTTAAACGTATTTAACGTATAACGTTGGAAATTTTGGCTAATCTTTACGGAATTGCAATTAAATATAATTTTAATTTTGTTTAAGTAGTTCTGGGTGTTGTATTTAGACTCTAGTTTTTGCTGCCTATTTTAGCAACCTGTTATTTTAGCAAAATATGGCAATCACGCCCCTTAAAATTCCCTTTCAGAACGATTTCTTGGAGAATTTTCGACACGTTAAACGGTTGTCAATTATCCGACGAAAGCCCGAATTTCCGACGACCTCGCTGATTGGGTGGGCCCGAGCCCCCCCCCCCGCCCCCAAACCCCCATAATTTCTGCCACTGCTTCATGCCCAAATAGATCGATATCCAGTTTCTATTTCATAAAGTTTTAATAAGGGTATCAATGTCATGCTGTAATCATAAGCATTTATCCGTGCAACGCATTCAGTTCTAAGTCTTAATTTTATATTACAAAGAAGATAACAAGATGTTCCAAAATTATATCTAATAGACTTTCACAATTCAACCTGAATTTCTTGGAGGAAGCCGTAAGGCAAAAAATTCTTCAAACGCTCAGTTTGGTTTCTTCGTTTAGAACTATTCGGGGGTATTTCACAATTAAAAAGAAATTAATGATAATTAAGCTCGCAAAAAGATGCGGGTCAAACCAGGCCAGTATCTGTCATAGGGACCACGCCACCGGAGGGGTTTGTGCAAAGAAAGTAGTTTTAAAGCTGCAGTAAAAGGGGAAAAGCGTTGACCCCCCACTTTTGCTAGCCTTGCCCCCCTCCCCAACTTTCAGATACGTGGCGCAGGCCCTGTGTCAGTTAATTGCGCGAAAAAAAATAGAAGGCTGTCAATAGAAAAGCGTTTTAATGAAGTGTGTCTTTAAATACCGCCTAAGTCTAACAGGTACTCAAAATATCTAGTATCTGGTATCATTAGTGAAAAGTAGCTTTAAGACTGATCTTGTTGAAAGAAAATATAGGTTCTGCGGCTACTTAATTAGCAGGAGATAACATGTAATACAATAAGATAAGATAAGATACTCTCGAAAAGAATAAAATACTGTTAATGAGCAAGGTTTCCATTCTCTGTTCTAACAAGAATAAAATTCACCAGCAATCCTTTTGGCATCGAGGAAAATACTATTTGGCATTAAAAATTAACCGCGAATGGTTGTGGAAGTTGACTAGACAACTACATAGAATGTTAGCTGTGACCAACTTTGCTATGAATAACGGTTTTTTTACTGGCTTTTGTAAATTTACCAATATTTCTATTGGCTGAAGATTACAGAAAAGAAAAGGTTAATGACCGAAGTTTAACTTGAACTAATCTACAAGTTGAGGCTTTCCGAATACATAGGATAATGTTATGAAAGTTGCTGTGTATCGGTCTCTGTCCTAAAGTGCTCGATGCTGTAAAGGCAGGCCGTCAAAGCAACTTGGAACAGTCCGTTTTTATGCATCGAAAGTATGATCGTATGCATGGTAGATTATGCCAGAACCTCGTTTTTCTTTAACAACATCGCAGAGATAAAAATTGAAAAGTAAGGTCTACTCACAAGGCGATAAGGCACTTTCTAAAAAATATCTATCAAATTTGTCGAGTAGATACATTTATTCAAGGTTATTTCATTCATTTATTAATTACCGGAACCTAATTCCCCCCCTCCCCCCCTCCCCCATTAAAGATGGCTGCGATCGTCACCTCTGAGCGAAAGGCTCACACACGTCGGTATAGTTTTTTGTTGTAGAAGAACAAATTTGATACTGTGCATTTACCCAAATCGAAATCACCTGCTTGGGATTATCTTAAACGCTCTTTCAATTTTGAAATCATCGCACGGCGAAAGTTGTTTTCGTTGACTGAAATATGTACGAAGAATTCTCAAACAGCATATTACTTTGTCAAAGGTTTCATTTATTATAGAAACATCGTTCTTGGGATGCAATGTCATGCCAAGATAATGACATGCCATGTCAATATACTTTCTTGAACCAATAAAATCGGTTTACTGTCCTCAACCACTCATTAAATCCTTTTAGCGATACAAACTACAACGATATAATCAATATTGATTATTCTTGCTCATATGCATGATGTTTCAACGTATGCAATCGGCACCATACCTCTGGAAAAGACAACCGCAAATGTTATCAAGTAGTGGCGCCCTTAAAAACTAATATTATTGTCTTGTACCTGACAAGATTGGCAGTTTTGTAATGCTCTTATTTTTTAACCTTGTCTGCCAATGATAGACTGACACACAAGTGAATACAGGGTCGCAAATAAAATAATTTCTCATAAGGGTGTCAGGGCAAGTTGGACCGACTCGCTTACGAAATTGACTGACTCTTCAAAGCCAATCCAAGCAGATAAACTAGATAAAAATGTGTCAAGAACATGTCAAGAACAAGAAAATGTGTCAAGATCAAGAGACCCTACGATATGGTAAAATGAGGGTTTTTTTCTCTTTGTAATTGTGGAGTTCATTTGCTATCGTGGAGGGGAATCAAATCCGCCAGATAAAATATTTACCTTTGTTTTGCTAAACCTGTACTCTGGGGCAACTAAACGAGCTCAAAACATACATACAACAGCACAGTGCGAACTGTACAAATGTTTTGCCTGGATAGCACACTACTGAAGGGGCACAAAGACGTACCCTGTAGTAAGACTTTGCTAGGGGGTATGGAGGCGTGCACCCCAAAAAAAGTTTGAATTTAAGGCGTCTTCTTTGTCTCAGTTTTCCTCCTAGAGACCCAATAACCAGGCAAGTCGGGCGTATCAAATTTTTTTGAACTTTAGGCGCCCTATGCAAGTTTTGTTCAGCTGGGGGATCTGGCGCCACTGGCCCCCCTGCTAGATAGATACTGCTTAGAAGAAAATATTCTCTCTGATCGATGGCAGATTTCAATTCACTTAAGAATCAATATGTCAGCTGACATATCCTTGGAGAAAAATAGTGAGAGGAAAAAAATCTTTTTCTTCGGTACTACAGCCAATCTACAAAGTGGCATAATCGAAGTTACATGACGTCTCTCGAATGGAAGAATCATTAATGGTGGTTTGGGTGAATGGTCCATGCGTTCTGCTCGTGCTTTGCGTTGGTTGGAATCCTGTTGGTGAAACTTTCCCAAGCCTCTAGTCAACTCAGAGGGCACAGACCGCAGGTCCACGCAGTTCCCTAAACCTAATTTGCAAATGAATTTTGTTTCTTGCTTAATGGTTGACTTCATGCTGTGTCAGTGTTTGCTCCATCTTGAGTATTTAAACTAGCGAATATTAGGTGCGAAACTTTCTTCTTTTGTAATTTTCGTCTTTTTTCCTAGATGTGGAGCCCTTTTTGGCTGGCGTAGCGCCCAAATCTGAGCATACGTAGTTAAAATCAAGTGGTCTCGATTTTGCGTCCGCTGTGAGTGCCAGAAAGTTGATAGGGTCTCAACTTTTTTGTGCGCTAGGCCACTTGACAACAGCACTTAACTACGCATGCTCAGATTTGGGCGCTACGCCCGCGCGCACAAAAAATGTCAAATGGAAATCGGCCTTTAGAGATGATGCTCTTGTAAAAAGATCTTTATTTCAGATCGATCGGTAATCTTTCGCAGATCTAGTTATGTGTTTGGATCCGGAATCGTTCTAGGCTAAAATTCTAACAACAATGCTAAAAGCCTGTGTTTGTTCTGTTGTAGCAACATGGTTGTGCGGACATTCAAAGAAGAGTTTGTAATAGCATTGACTGACCAATGCACGATGCAAATTCGGTTTTTGCTTGGAGCTCTCACCTGTCTTCGCAAATGAGATTCATGGTTTTCGTCCTCCTTTTGCTACTTATGTCTAGGGGCAGATGTTTTCCGCAGTCCAATGTCTTGTTTCTACAGAGACTTTATCGAAGATTGTTCAGATATCTTTCTCTCGTGAGGAGCATAGACTAGCACAAAATGAGGTCCATCATACATGCCACTTCCATCATTGGCTGCAGCATTTCTCTGCTGTTCTGTCTTCTTGCTGTGCTGGTTCTCGGCTGCTATAGGTAAAGATCAATAATTTCTTTAGTTTTTTTCATCGTTCCTCTTTTCAAATGAAATAGGTACTGATGAAAGCTGGTGGCAGCCAATAAACTGACGGTTGTTATCTTTCGTAACTGTTCAAATATTTTATTTTTTCCAGTGTCATCGCACTGACACACATCTTTAGACTTGCAAGAATTTTTACTATTTTGAAAGGACAAAATTGAAAAATTTGTGTTACTGAAAACAGCTATAACAAGTAAGCCCAGTACTAGAGTAGCCAAAACTTGATCAGTAAAGCCTCCCCTTTTATTTAAAAGATAAAAAACCGTCATATTGGACGAGATCAGGCAAGAGATATAAAGCGTATTTATATGTAAATCTGATGCAACGTCATTCAAGAAAGATAACGAGCGTCAATAATTTGATTTTGAGTTGTTAGATTTTCTTTTTGAAATAGCAAGAGAGCTAGCTTTTTAAAAGTGTAGACATACAAAGACTGATTCTGTATTTCCCTTGGCCATTGTTAAGCTCTAGTCTTTTATATAGCACCTGCGTTTTTCTCTTGAAAAAATTTCTTTGCAAAGTCGTCTACAAATCAGCTTCGACTTGAATTGGAGTGACCTTTCCTTGTATTTTTCCTTCCTCGAAACGTCTAAAGCGTTTCTAATTCGCCAGAATTCTGCTGTTTTAAAGACAGATTAAATCAGCTGTATCTTAGTTGAAGTACTATTAATTTTTGATTACCTTTCCCCCAAAAAAAGTGTGATAAGACACCGGAGTAGAAGCTGCTGCTAAGCCGATAATATTCAATATTTAATGCTTTTTTCATGGTAGAAAACAATTTTTGATAATTTCATAACTAAAAGTACTGATACATTCATCTTAACCATTACTTTTAATGTTAAAGAAGATTTTAAATTACCTTAAGCGAAAAATGCGTTATAAGCAGAACTTAGAATGATACTTTTCAGTACATCCTAGTTGGTCAAAACGATATTAAATGATATTAATGTCATCATTATTGATTGTATTTAATAATAATAATATTTGACCCGACAACGATTAAAGATAGCAACATAACTGTAAAAAAGAACCTGATAGATTCTAAAATACAAAGCCTTACATAAAACGATACAATAGCGGTAGATTATCACACACGAACAATATAAACTGGTTATTTTTGTAAATCAAAAAGACTAAAGAAACATAAAGAGCTCTTTCTTAAAAATTATTCTTTCGAATATTGAAAAATTTAAAAAGTTTCATTTAAAATATTTCTTTTGCCAGAGTTTGATTTCAAGCATCATGATAAGATAAAACATAATTTTCCTTTCATGATTTTTTATTAATTATATGATGATACATTTCAAGTCATCTTAAAATTTTTTATTTTGATTTTACTGCTACAATTTCGATGAAGAATTTTGATTTTCTAAATTTTTGTTTGGTGTAGCAATTTTCCGCTAGAATTCAAAATTTTTCTAGAATTCGTCCTGCAGAAAATATTCCAGTTAATCGATTTAGGTCTTAATCAAAGTTTAAAATAGGTGATTTAAAAAAAACTATTTCTAACAACGGGATAGAAAAAGGCAAAGGATTGCTCAATCTGGAATCGACCCTCGGATCATTCCTTGTTATTGATTCTCAAGCAGTACCTGCTAAAGTTTTATTTGATCTCGTGTGATGCGCTCTTAGGAGTCGTTCCATTTATGCTTCCTTTACTAGCGCTATCAACAGTGATTTCACAATAATATACCAGGTGTTGAGAAAATGACTACAAAAGTTTCAGGATAAATTGTATCAAACGTTGGTATTCTAGCAGAAGTTATTACATTGTTGTATTGCAATTTTGATAAAAAAGGCTTTCTGGTGTGCTATGGTATCGCTTAAAAAGCTAACAACAATTTAATATTAGTTCGGGTGACCACATTAAGATTGTATCTTGATGACTTAATCAGAAGACTTTTAATGACTATTCAATTACAGGTCACTACTGCATTAGCGTTTGACATGAGCAAATAGCATTGATATTGTATATTCAATAACCTAGAATTTTTTTCCAATTATGTAACAGCTTCTTTTTACAAGTATTTCAACATTTATACAAGAGATTTGTTGCTACGCAGCTACTTATTATACGCAGCTTCATTCTCCCCGTTGCCTTTAATTCTAACACGTTTTGCATGTTCTTACAAATCAAGACTCGGACAAAATCAAGATTGAAATGATTCATTTGTTCTCCAGCTTAGTTTACTACCCAGTCTCATTTCAAGCCATGCATTAAAACCATACCTTTGATATATGGTTTCAAACATATTTTAAGAACTATTAGGGCTGCAACTATGATTTTGTGTAAATGATTATGACGCATGTCTTTTGCAGGGAGAAGACACGCTTGTTACTTATAAAACAACAACAGTCCATTACCCTTGTTTTCATCAACATTGTTATGCTGACTGGCTTTCAAGGCCTTACGAGTCAGGTAAAAAAACCAGCTAGAGTGTTCAATAATTTGTCTGACGTCTAACTATAAAATCAAATAAATATTTAGGAGTCATTTTCAGGGTCATATGTTAAATGTACCTCCTTGGAGTTTCCTATCCCGGCTTCACTTTGGAGCCCAGTTTCTTGTTATCTTTGCAGCACGACAATGCTTGAAGCCAATACGTACTTGATCGCTTTTGCAAAGTACATTCATTTCTGTTTGAATGTGATTTACCGATCTACTAAGGTGAATCTGACCACTTCTGACTTTCGAACTCGCCTCACACCACCAGTTCTTATCCAGAACCCCTTAATGACACTTTAGTAGCTATCGTACGTGTGAACAGGGTTATAAATGAGTCAGATATCGTGTAAAGAACAGTAACTTAACTTTCTTATGATATTTGGTCAGTGGATTCGATGTGTAATCTCTCCGGTATGGTATCACATGTCTCCAGTATTCATCAACGAGCAATTATTACTGTTTTATTCTATTTACAGGAGCTGTGCCAAGCTGCAACAACGCTGTTGCATTACTTTGTACTGGCTTGTTTCTCGTGGCTTACTGCAGACCAATACTTCATTTTTAAATCTGTTGTCAAAATGAAGCCTTATGTCAACTTCATGAAGCTCTTCGTGGCAGCGTGGGGTATGTTTTCAATTCAAGAATAACTGCAGAACCCGAGTGAAAAGGATAAAACTCACATGTTCTCTATGTATATTTCAAATAGCATTTATTACCTGTATGCTAAAAATTGTTTTTCATAAAACCTGGATGCTGCAGTACATTAGATTTTCTTTGTCATCCCAACATAATTTACATTTGGGAGGGGGGCCTGGCTGCCTATACCAACAATGTCTGTTATGAAAGAACAAGATCAGAGTTTGACGGTAGGTGTAGGGCTACAGATTCCAAGCCCTACCCCGGTTCAAAATCCCCTTGTTTCACCATTCCAATTCCGAAATCCGTTATCTAAAAGAGGGCTCACGCTGCTTCTTCCATCCTCGCTTCCAAGCTCCCATGATGCAGATGTCCACGGTTCAATTGTTTAGACTTTTACTAAGTAACTTCTAACTATGTAAAATTTATAAATAAAATATTTACCCAGGCATCTTAAGCTTTTGTTATATTCCAAAAAATACCTTACAATACCTAACTATTCAAATACAATACCTATCTAACATACTTCTAGATACTGTTACTTCTTTGCCAGCTTATCCTTTCTGTACATTGAGACGAAGCAAAACAAACAATAGAGATTACTCAAGTTCCTGAAGAATTCCTTTGACGACTTCATTTGATGATGAAAGTTCAATGGAAAAAAGCACATCTCTTTTAAAAAACCTCTATCTATTTAGCATTATGTGCAATTTAGCATTAGTATTAAGTTACATCAAAGTTGCATGGTCTTGTTTTTTCTCAATGCATTAATAAACCAAAAATGCTCTATTTGCCCCTTTTTATAAAAACCACATTTATAACTTTTTCAGAGGGATATCTTCCAATTCACAAGCTTCCGCTTGCCCATCTTCCTTCATCAACCAACCATTAAACGCTGAACACTTTCATCATTTCAGGATTTCCAGTACCATTTGTTATTGTACAGCTGCTGATTGGGTTTCTTCTTGATCAAGATATTGGGTAAGCATCTTATGTTACGCTGCATTGAACTTTTAATTGTACATAAACTGTAATTCAATTGCATATAGATTGTACACAAGCATGGTATGTAGACTTTAAATTAAAGTGGTTAGAAAAGATAAAGGAGTTATGCTGAAAAAACTCTTCTACCGCAGAAATTCAAAGAAAAAAGCATGAAAGTTTCATTATCTTGTGCTAAAGAAAAACAAATATCATTGTTTCTTTATCAATAATGTTGAATATAACTAACAATTCATCTTTTGTTCTATTAATTTGTGAGCAACCCATGTATATTTCCAGTAACAACAAGCCATCATCGGTATGATCAACAACTGTTAAAAACCCCCGTGTATAACACTGATATTCGGGTCTATTGATACGGTTTTATCGCTAAAGAATCAATTCATTAATAGTATGGTATTCGAATTAACAGTACTAGTGCAAAAAATAAATGGCAAATTTCAAGTGAAGCGCGAACTCTATGTACTAATTGGAATGCTTTTTGCCGATCAACAGTACTTCTTTCATAGGTCTGTTCTCTACAGTTGCTGGGGCTCTGACTTTGTTGCTTTGACACTCTTGATACCCGCTGGAGGTCTGTCAGTGGTATGTTTTAAGACTATTCGTTTATAAGAATCGAGGCAGAACTTCATAATGACGTCATCATTTGATTATCAGATAATAGTTTTTTGTTTATAATCTAACAGAAATTCAATACAGCTAAATTCAAAGTATATGTCACTAAGTAATAATAAGCATAATGTTTAAAAGCACTCTATGAAAACTAAAGGACTTTCTGATTGCCATGACATGCTTACCATCTTATCATTATCATTAAGGTATCTGAAAAAACCTTATCATTATGTTTGCAGATAAATTTTGGACAACAATTATAAAATTTAAAAAGTATCTAAGATGGAATAGAGTTAATTAAGGTCCACCAGCTAAGATAGGGTTAAATTTTTCAAGTGGGTTACGATTGTTAGAATAATTTGAAGAATGGCATTTCACACAAAAGGTTTAAGTATTACTTTAGGCTAAAATATCAATTGATTGGTACGATTTTTTATTAGCATATGCAATTGATAATTCAGTTTTTGATGAGTTAAAATTTTTAATTTTAGGCGTCTATGACAATGCTGTCAATAACAGTCAAATCAGTTATCAAAAGACCGGCTCCAACGACCTACACTCGACGGAAAACAGACCAGGCAATCAAGTAAGTTATGCAAATCTAACCCCAACAAGTTGTTGGGTCATCGCTGTCCGTTACATTATTCTTGGAAATATTTTTATAGGCATTGAAAGTAAAAACTAAAAAAATAAATGTGTGAATAAAATTGTACAATCCAAAATGGAAAAATGAGATAAAAGGAGATAAGGAGTAGTCACTACCATCTGGTTACAGCCTCAAACTCAGATGGGGGGGGGGGGGGGGGGGTGGTTGTGTGTGCCTCTTGTATGTTTTGAGCAAATAGCTTGTAAATGGGCAGAAAATGATAAAAAAGCAACTCATCAGCCAGAAACTCACGAGGGACATTTCGGGGCTTTAATTCGGTATGCCCGTTTCTCGTGGGCGCTCCTCGCAATCCTGCGTCCAGGATCACGGTTGCAAAATAAATATATAGCTTTCTCATTGATCTCACACTAATCTGAACAGACACTTTATATCTTCATAGCCTTTCATGTCAAATTTTAATTTTAATTTATTTAGTAATTCAAAACTTCGTATTTTAAAGACTTCTCTGTTCCCCTTGAAAAATCAAGAATATGTTTTGCGCACTTCAAAAAATATTTATTTGCAATGTATACAAAACCCTATGTTGGCTTCCATTATTCACAAATACACTGTATGCATGTCTTCTACTCTTTTTGAAAATGAAAAATTTCTTGTAAAAATGTCTGGTTAGGAAGGTGCGGAGTCGATGGAGGATATTAATGGGTACTATTTCTGTTGAGGAAGTAAACAAAAGTATGAGGAGTCAGATTCATACGTAAATTAAGTTTTGACTTATGAGTATTTCAATACTAAGCATAACGTTTTCCAATTTTTTATGATCATAAATTTTATACCTTTAGTGCATTGAATTTTTCAAAAGCATGATTCTTGTAATTCTTCAGGTATGGTATCAAAACAAGCAGTGTGATGATCTTCATCACAAGTATTGTTTGGGTGTTTGCGCATCTGCTTTTCTGGTACCCTGACCATCTCGACTTCCAGCTGATCTTTGCCCTCAGCAGTGGACTACAGGTTATCTCGAAAAAGCCAAGGCTACTTAGATAATTGTTTTTATTGTTGTTGTCATTGCAATTGTTGACTTTGATATGTTTTTTATTGTTATTGCCTATTCAAATGTGCGTTCAAATTTAATGAAAGTACTTTCCAATTAATTTCCAGTGTATTTTGCCTTTGCTATCCTTTATCTAAATTATAAACCCGTTGTACATCATCATCATCTTTTGATTACAAAGGAAACTATAGTAGTGGCTATTAAGAAGTAGTGGCTTTAAGGGCAACAGTTAGACAGTTCAACTTTATGCAGAAAGGTGCATTTTCAAAACAGATGTAATGAAAGGTTAAGAATAGTTTTGGAAAAAGCAAACATTTGAGTAAACTAAAGCTTTTCGTCTGACACTCTTCAGAGTTTAAAACGTTAGAACATAGATCGAACTCTACGCTAGGAAATGTATACACCCAGTTTGGATCTAAATAGGCCAATCAGAAAACACGAGCACATGACTGTTGAGGTTGCCCAGTCAGTGCTGCTTGCCTATAGAGAATATTACCAATGGAGTCCTAATGTGAAAACGAACTCCTTTTGTCTACACAATAGCGGCTTTTTCGTGCTAATGTAGATAGATTCCAAAAATGCCTATTTTGATCCAAAACTGGGTATATATATTTCCTAGCGTAGAATTTTCGATCTACGTTCTACGTTCTGAACTCTAAAGAGTGTCAGACGAAAAGCTTTAGTTAACTCAAATGTTTGCTTTTTTCAAAGCCATTTTCAAGTTTTGTACCACCAAAAGATTGCTAAGAATAGTTTTTGAATCCTGCATCACAGTACCTTTTTAGTATTAATTTGATTTGACTAATTTGATTTGACTAATTTAATACTAAATTGACTTAATTTAATATATTTTTTCAAGAGCTTCGTTCTCGCTTCGTACTTAAGACATTTTTATCTACTTTTTTTGAATTGCTTATGGATGAAACTCTTGAAAATATAGCTGCAATAAAACTGTATTTTCCACAGGGTCTCTTCAACTTCTTCTTTAACTGTGTTTTTGCTCTTGAGGTGAGTTGTTATTTAAAGTAATGTTTTATGATTTTTCAGAAATTGCAAAATTAATGCAGTTCATGCAAGCCAAACAATGGCCGAAAGATAGCAAAAATATCAAATTTGCATATATGTTTAGAAAACCGGTTATATAATAGATGAAAATAATGTCTGATGAACAGCAACTTTACCTTTAGATAAACATTAGAATTCGATGAATGATTGCTTTTAGATCAAGATTTTAAACAGTTCTAGAAGCTCTGATTTTGTCAATATCGGTTTTTTCTTCAAATTTCTAAAGTGATGAATTTTTCATTTCATATGAAATTCTATTTTCCATAATTTCTATTTTCCATATTTTACAGTACCAAGTCAAATGCATTTTTACTGAGCTCAAGAGGAATCTAGATTTATAAATTAAAATTTTACGTGAATAGACATTTTCACGCTCATGATCCAGGTTTATTGTGCATTAAGAAGAATTTCAAGCACTTGACAAATGTAATTAGAAAGATTGAAATGTCAAAAATGAAAATTCAAATGTTTATGTAACAGTTTGTGGCTTTTCCAGGAAATCTCTTTTTTTCAGGAAGAATAAAAGAACTTGATCAATTAAAGGCACTATGTCCCGTTGTATTTTCCCAGCCAGTTAAATTTCTCGGTGGTCTTCCCTGGGTACCAGAGCCGCAAAGATTTAACGGCAGCAAAAAATAATGAGAGCTGCGGAGGCGAAGGAGAATTTGCCTCCGCAGCTCTCTTTATTTTTTGCTGCCGTTAAATCTTTGCGGCTCTGGTACCCAGGGTATCATTGGTCGGACTACACAGTAGACCTGTTATTACGTATCCAACCGGTAACGCACAGTTAATTCTCAATGTTTTCTCGATCTTAAACGCGCCGCTGAGCCTACAGTTAACTCTGCATCGTTGAATAACTGGACATAGTGCCTTTAAGACATTCTATAGCTATTCATAAAGCTATTCATAAATTATGGATAGCTATTCATAAAGCAAGAAATCTTATTTTTACAGCTTGATATATACGTCAGCGACAAATTGTTCAGTGAAACAGATGACGTTGATGAGTTCACACGAAACACAGGATCTGTCAAACTTTCCTCTATCAATCGACAGGATATTCAAAATGTAATTTAATATAATTTTATATTTAAAATACAATTGTAGATAACAGCCTGTGTGTTGTGCTGCTGTTTGGTGGCTGCTACAAGAAAAGATAATCGACAGATAAAGCAAGTTATCAATTAACTATTGGCCAATCAATAAGCGTGATACTACTCAGACCCTCACTGATTGGCCAATTGATGATTGACAGGTGACTTAAGCCACTGTAGTGCCTGAAGAATGTCTACAAGTTAAGAAATCTCTCCAAGATTAGGAAACAGGACAGAATGTTTTTAACAAGAACCAATTTGTTCATGTTAGTTTCATTTCAAGGCCTAAGTTTGTCTTCTATTGTTAGCAGCAATAACAAAGCATTTGTTTTCTCAAATGACAGTTGTTTTGTTAAGATATAGAGTTGTGTCATCAAAGCGGTGTCCTGCTCCTTCCAACAAACTCATAACCTTTGATCTGTAGTTGACGACCCTAGCCACATAGTCATCAACAATTTCAATATATATTAGAGCTCAGGTGCATTGCTAAAAACTGATTTTACTATTGGCATTAGATGGCTTTTATAATGAAATATAAGTGCCAACCTATTATCTATTCTCTTTGTAGATGGAATCCTTAAGAAGGCCGCAAAAGAGGAAAAGGAACGGGCCTTTTTTCAAAGAAGATCACGACCTCCCACCAATGATTGAAGTAAGATTTAAATACAGCTTTCATAGAGAGGTTTTCAATATGCATATTAACTTATGGAACTGCCCCTTTTCTAGCGTTGTGAAAAATGCTTTCTGCGCAACCTGAATAAAACAGATTAGACAAGCTGTAAATTCCGTAGCTCTAATATTATCGCATATTTCATTTTTCCAAGAAAAAGGATATGACTTTCAAGAAGAATAGAGTTTGGCATTTTCGCCCTCTTTGCTACTCTTTTTGAAATTATGCGGCTTTCTCTTGATACGTTCCAGGAAGAGCCTCTGAGCTTCCATAAAGGCAAAACAACACCAACCATATCGAGAAGACTCAGCGATCCACTACCTTGGTTTCCAGCTGCAACAAGCAGCACCAATCAAGTTTTATTTGGTGGAAAATTGTCAGCTGGCAAATCAAGAAAAGAGGCATGCAACATATGTTTTGCTGCTAAGCCTTGTAAAAACAAATTCCATGTAAATTTTTGAAGATAATGCTACTATATAAGCAGTTGCCACAAGAGCAATTAAATCTCCCACAAAACAATGAAAAACTCGGACTTCAATTCGATTTGAACTTTAAGAATCTCAAGCACCTTAAAACCTAAGGTTGCTATGTTCTTTCCATTGATTCTAAGTTCATCCCTACATGCCATAATACCTCAGCTGCTTTTCTTCCTTCTACATGATTCATAATTTGGGTGTTAATGTCGGTTACAACATTAAGTTTTACAAAACAGTTATCCGAATGAAACGAAAACGTCCTCTGTTGTCTTACTTTAGACAAAGCAAATATCGCACAGTTTGATGGTTCAAAAGCTGATGTTATAAATTTTAAAAAACTATCAACAGTTTGATTGCTCAAAATAAAACCATGTAATAAAATAGAAGAAAGTGATAATTGCTGAAATTTTGACAACTGGTAAAATTTATTGCTTACATGTTTGTGTCTATCCAGATCTCATTTTGTCTTTGATAGGGTTACTATAGGCTTTGTCCTGATTTTCTTTGGTTATTCAAAATGACATTTGGATGTCTAAAATGAAATTCAACACGAATGTCAGTAGGCCATTATTATATGATGGTCATTTTGTAATAAAACTAGTCGACTTTCTTGATAGGCCTAAAGCCTGGCTTAGCATTGTAGAAAGACAAGAGACGGTAATTTCTAGACAGCCTGACTGTTAGCATTTTTTTACTTCTTGAAGCATTACTGAAGTTTCTCCTCAATCTTTTTTTGCTTTTTTGTGGCTTTACGTCACACTATCATATCAAGGATTCTGTGCTCATTAACAACAACAAACTTTAAATTCAGATATTAATTTATTGTTTAGAGAATTGATTCTCAGTGCAATGGAGGTGGGGACGAAGAAGAAGGATCTGGAGGTATTCTTGATGACGACGCATCTAATCCTCTGCCATTTTTGAGGCCAACACAGGCTGCGCAGCGCATTGAGCGAGCGAAGGAGAACGCCAAGCTGGCAAACTCTCTACTGCTTCCAGCTGAGTCCTTCTCTGCCAACAAATCTGAGAAGCAACAAGATGAGCCCCGACGTAGCTGTAGTCTTCCCTCTTGTTCCATGCCGACGCCAAAAAGATATGTTACCGCAACGGACGCACCGGGCTACGGTCACGGTACTGGAATGTGCTCAGAATGGCGCCATGAACGCACAGTTCAGCCGGTTGGTGACGCATCTAAGTCTTCCGATATCGAGGAAAGCTATTCTCATGGGCTGTTTGCTAGTGGTCAAAATGGCAACTCAATGAAGATTATGGCACCTGGATTTAAGCTGAACGGACAGTCGAGAGTATCGGTACCAACTATGAGGAGCAGTATGGAGGTAGACAAGAGCAAAAGATTTTATTATAACAGAGAACACATTCAGTAACTAAGGCCTTGTTTACAGGTCGTATTTCTGCCGCGTCGAATTAAATTAAATTAAATTCGACAATAATATTGCAAAATGTGGCAGCAGACTTAAGCCTTGGGCAAACGTTTCGATTTTTCGCTCGATCTTTCTCTCGAAATCTGATCTCAAATTCGAGCGAAGTCGAACATGTATGGCCAAACAATTCGATTTTTCACTCGACTTTTCACTCAGGCCAACAAAATGAAGACAATGAAACGCAAAGTGGCTGCTGTTCTTATTGTACATGCAAATGTCCTTTTACATTCTCTTGGCGAATTCTAGCGTCATAAGATCGTGTTTGTTCATTGCAGGAACCGCCATTAAATATTTCAGTTCGTTTTGAGCAAATTACTGTTTTCAGGCATACTTTTGTTTCGTTTGATTAATTCCATTCTTAAAATGGAATTCATCACTCCCCTTGGCCTCGAGGCCCCAGGGTAGTATCCTTCACTGCCTTCTTTTGGCTGTCCGGCTCTTGAATATATCAACACTTTTAAAAATAACTAAGCATTAGAGATGATAACTGCGCACGCGCTCATTCCACTCATTTGACGGCCAGACGATTCGATTTTTATTCGACAACACCTTTTTCACTCGACTTTTTTGATAAAGATCAAACTTCACTCGACATCACTCAACGCCATTTGACTCGCTCGACAAGGTGGCCAAACGACTCGATTTTTCATTCGATTTCTTTTTGAGTAAAAAATCGAGTGAAAAATCGAGTCGCTTGGCCGGGGCTCTAAAGATTATATTTAATTATGTCGCGTCCAATTTGTCAAGAGAATCTAAAATGAATCTTGACTGAAGGTGTCGTATAGTCGCGTTTTTTGTGATGTTAACTTGAAATAGAAAAGTTTTGGAAAGTTTTAGAATAACCACTATCATATAGCTCGTAATGAAACCTTTTTTTAGATTTGAAAAGTACCCGAAATAAGATGGGGGAGACAAATAAATGAAACATGGATTAATAAAGAACATTAACGTTGAAATATCAACAGAAGAACTATCAACAAAAAATAAAAATTTAAACAATTTTGGACAGTTTAGATATAACTTTGTAACATCTGATCTTAACTTTTTCGGAAATTATGTGCTTTAACAAAAATATGAAAAACCTTCAAACTGGGCTTGTCAAAATGAGTTTAGATAGAATTTATAATTGCGTCGATATTTTCTCTTTCTTAGTAGAAAAGGATTATCCAAACGATCAAAAGTTTTCTTGATGATACTTTTTAAGAACAAATCTGCCCATACTTTATTTCTCCTATCCTCAAAAAAGTTCTTTCCAGCTGTTTCTTTTCCTTCAACAGGTGATTTCTCTCTTTTTGTAATGTTTCTGAGAAAGTTTTCGTTAACAAATAGACCTTGTGTGCCAGGTTTAGGCAATGGAAAAAATTACACTCCGTCAATTTGTGCTAGCACCAAGTTGTTCTGGAGTAGGTTTCTCGATCTATTTGCTAAGCCAAGCTGTTACTCGTTGTAAAATTTAGACAAAGACCGATTTCTTTGATCTAATTCCCATATTCAATTTTATGTACGTCTTCTATGGTAAAGACATAGCAACCAAGGTAAAGCTAAGGGCAAATTTAAGAGAATACTAGGCAAAGTTACTTACAGAATCATATACTACATTTGTTTCCACTTTTTGCCTAAAATGTTTCTTTAGCTCTGCAGAAAAGTGGGGGGCCATGGCCCCCCCGGCAACCCCCCCCCCCGGTTTCGCCAGCCCTGGCAGAAAATAGCAGTTGTGTATGCAAGGTTTGCGAACTTCTCGACACAGGAGATTTGAAGTACTGGTGGTCGGAGCCATTTTCTGCAACTGGCAGTCTTTTTACGCATGACTAAATTTATGTAAGCTGCTGCTAATATCCAGAACATACCTTTAATCGATTAAATTCTACGCGGTAGAAAGCAGGCAGAAGTAGTAGTATTTGGAGAAAGGATTTCAAAGAAGAGAAAAACAACGCAATTTGGCCCGATGTTCAAAGAAATCTTGGCAGGCATTGTAGATCAATGGACAAACTCAATGCCGGCTTGTAAGATCAAACTATCTTTTGTAATAAAAGGTGCAGATATCTATTTCTAAAAAGGCCTTTTTAGCTCAATGTAACAGTACTGAAACATAATATTTTAAACACATATCATTTCCAGAGGGACCAACACAAGCACAGCCTTCCTACAAATGAAATAGATAGGACATCAACCATTGAAGATGAACTATTGAAAGATGACGAGGTGCGGTCACTACAAAGCTTTCCAAATGGAAACAGTATTCCGAAAAGTGAATTCCCAAAAGACAGAGAGAAGGTTCCAGCAATGGCAGTGATGCAAGTCCAGCCATATTCTTCTGGGGTAGAAGGCCAACAACAGGAAGAGATAAGACGCAGTAACAGTGAACCGCAATGCATTACACCAGAGGTTGGTATGACAAAATGACGTAATAAAGATAAAATTCGGATTGATTCTTTAGTCAACCCGAATCACCAATCTAATTATGAACTGGTTTTCATTTTCTAACAGATTTAACTTGCTAATTCGGTAGCTTGATTGTCTGCTCATCTAAGTTCTTATAAAAGACGACTTACAAATTAGGCACTGTGAACGCTGAAGGTTGTTTTGGTTCATTAGCAGTAATGACAAACCAATATATATAAAATTCCATGTAAACAAAGTTTTAAACAATCCGTATTATCTTTGTGAAGATTTTTTAACAATCAAAAATTCAGTTAGTATAAACGTTCATGTGTATCAGATAAACAGCATCGAAAAAGGTACCAAAAA
This sequence comes from Rhopilema esculentum, assembly GCF_057945365.1. NCBI lineage: Eukaryota > Metazoa > Cnidaria > Scyphozoa > Rhizostomeae > Rhizostomatidae > Rhopilema > Rhopilema esculentum. The sequence continues at coordinate 427,713 of NW_028300848.1, forward strand.
CGTTTGCCAAAATCTCTCCACTTAGCTGTCAGTTTTCTAGATTCAAACACAAAACCTTAAATGACTTATGAGATTGCATATCCTTAGAATATATGGTTATTGATAGAGAACTTTGCACTCTTTAGAAAATCAATAGCCATTACATTGACTTTTAATTAATCTATAAACATGCTGCTTAATTTCTCCTGTAATCAGAACGTTTGTAAGCTGTAAATGTATCTTCTTGCTTGGTAAGCAGGTTCACTCCAATGGAGCTAATTCGATTTCGAAGGAAAAGAGCACTAGCCACGCAACATCAAGTCGAGGCTTCACGCATCGTTCAAGTTCGCATGAATTAGAAAAGAGCTGGACTGCGAAGGAGGGCAGAATTGGTGCGCAATTGCCTTTATCGCCTAAAACAAAGCGCAAAGCAAGAACCTCCGTACCAAGTTTGAAGTTCGCTCTAAATGAGGTTTGAAGAACTCGAAAATTTCAATAACAAATAAGGCAATTTGGACTTCTAGCTTCAATCTAATCACGTTTAAAAAATAATGATCATAAAGTTTATAACTATTAAAGCTACAAGGACACTATCGTTGCAATACCATAATGTGCTAAGTCTTTTGGACACAGCAGTGGCCGAGTTCGTGTGGGGGGGGGGGGGGGAATGAGGGGACTCAGCTTCCCTCCAATCGTTTTCTTGTCAGAAAAGTTTGTTCTTTCGTCGTTTATTTGGTAAACTTTTTAGGTGCAAAAAGCCCCTCCAAGGTGTTTTTCTGTCGGAGAATCGTGGGCCTGGGCCCCCCAAATAAAAACCCTAGTTTCCGTCCCTGTGGATCAGTTCATTGACCCACCTCAAATCTATTTCAATCTACTTATTGGCCTTTTAGCCATCTACTAGATTTGCAAACAGATTAAGTGTTTTTTAACAACCTCTTGAACCTTATCCTTTTGTTTGTCGTTTTGTTCAAATATTTGAATGTCATAGAGAGAATCTATTGAGAAAGAATCTATGACTTTTTTAACCATTTAGATGGCGATAATGTGCTGCCCTTATGTTTTACTTGAAACGCGCTTCTGCATTCAAAATCTCCAGTAAATAGCCCCAAACCAAATCCCCAATGAAGTTAGTTTTTAAGTGGTTTTGGAGCGTAAGAGAGACAGCTTTGTTCCCAGGCCAGAAAGCATGAATTTTAAAATAACATGCATCAGCAAAAACTCTTAAAATTTTCTCAAAGTTTGCTTTAAGTGTGACAAAATGAAATCTGGGAATACTTTATCTACAATTTTTCCTCTCGAATGGGATCTTATGAAAACATGGGACAGCAAAAATTTTGACATATGCTGTAGAACCTTATTTATACAGCAAAAATACAAAGGAAAAGTAGAAAGGTAGTTTTTGTATAAGTAGAGACGCCACGAATAGATGCCACTCTTTAGAAGTGGAGAAATTTGATTAAAATTAAAAAGCTTCTATAGGGTACAACAAATAAATGTACTGTAACAATAGTCATTCCATTATAGAAATAGCTAGGTATGTAGTTGATATAATAAAATGTCATACCACTTAAGTAGTAGGAGGGTATTCAAATATGCTGTATTTGATTTTCTAAAATAGAAAGAACAACAGTTTTTAAGCTGAGCAAACAAGAAAATAGTGAATGAAACGAAGATACTTTCCTCGAAAACAATATAGAGAGCCTAAAAAGATGTTGGTACCTAAAATAAGAATGACTAATTCGCTGCATAGAAATAAATTCAAAACGAGATATAAAAGGGCGGTTGAATTTCTCTCAATTGTGTAATCCAGTTGAAAAATACTACATTGCAAATATTGAAATAGACAATATAAACATACAAAATTGCTTAATCTAATTGTCTAGGACAACCGAAAAGAACTCATAGAGAGTTATAAAGCCAAATATCCCATACTCGGTCAGCAGTGTATTTTAGTTTTCAAATTATACTTCACATTATAATGCGCACTTGACAGAAACTGTAAGAGTGTTAAGAGCCTATTGCAGGTTCGCAGCTGCCTCTAAAGACAGAATACCATTTTGTTTACCAGTTTCCACTGTGTACAAAATAATTTGTAAACTTCAGGTTAAAGCAGTCTGTCCCCTATTGTGATCAACTTCATTTTCACGGAGTGAAATTCACGCCCCGTTGAGCTTGTTTGACAATTAAACGATTTAAACCAATCAGAGACAACTTTGATTCCAGAGACTTTGAATCAAATGGCTGTGTTCCCGTTGTAGTAAAGCTGTGGCTAGAAACATTTGGTTCCCTGTTAGGTTTCTGCGGCAGCAATGTCAACAGTGAAAGCAAATGTTTCCACTATCATCATTCAATTTCAGTAATTAAATCTTCTTGCCATTCCCGATAGCTTTTGCTAGCAGTTTCAAATGCCGTCCACTACCGCAGCTAGGCCAGCCAAAGCAAGTATCGTAATTCGTTAAGGCGGGAAGACCTATTGTTTATACCAGCCAATCATTGAGGGGACAGACTGCCATTAATTATTGACTCTGCTTGGTTTTAGTATCTTAAGTATATGACTTTTTTACAAGCTTTGGTAGACAATGAAAGTCTATACACATTGCTTGTTATGAATCATTGACACATTACAGATATTGACATGCCAAACAGCGTGTTAGGCTTTATATTGAGAAAAACAGGTATGGAAAAAGCCAGAGATATCAAAAGAAGGGAAAAGCATTAAATTTTATACCCAATGCTTCAAAATTTTAAACCAAATCAGTGTCAATCTAAATTTCAAAAGAAATCAAGTGTTTGTTCGGACTAAAAATTTGAATTTTTGAATACCTTTTGGTAACACGTGTCATTCCTGCAAAGAAATTAGTTAGATTAACATCTCAAGGTTCGGAGAATCTTGTGAACGGCCAAATTAGTTCTGTTTCTGTCACCATATCAATACTTGTACCCTATTTCTAGCTATCTTGATATTTTTTTTTCTGATCCTTTTTCAGCTTGAATCGCTCTTTAGCAATCAAGATCTTATTTCGGCAGCTGATCGACGAGTGAGTGCACAAAGCGAAAATCAATCGGTAAATGCACAGGTCAGTGTTACTGCAACGACTCTGATAGGCCTAAGTATGTGTAGATGTGGAGTTCATACGTAATCATCATTCCACCAGATCAAACCAAATGATAGATTTTCATTTAGGCCCTCGTATTGAGATACCAACCGAAATAAAAACCCTAAATATATTTATTGAAGCTGCTAGTCAGTGATTGTCGAGGTTAGTTTTAACGCGATGTCATCAAAAAAATCAATTTTAACAACTTCGGAATTCAGACTATTTAACCTTAGAGAGCATCGGAAACACTTTAGGTGTGCAAAATTAGCTCAACGTACCATAAAATGACTGACAAATGGATACATGTGCACAGGTTCTTTTGTCATCCAAATCACTGTCTCTGTTTATTAGACTTTAGGGCTTTACTGGTTTATAATTGTGGTTTGAACTAAATTTTTTATGACGTCATACTTAATAACTCTACTGCAGCAGCCTTGTAAGGTCGTATTGTTCATGGGTCCAGGCCATCGTATGTACTTTTAAGTCGATCAGTTGAGACCAGCTGATTTAGTCCCAATAAGGTTTTTGAATTTACAAACATTATTTTCCTTTTGTTTCAGCCAGGAGATTGAAGCTGATGCAAGGATGCAGAAATGTTAAAGGGACATGATACCATTTTAGCAAAATATAATTATAATCACCATAGAGAATATAATTAACGCAGTAGAATGAGGTACGAAATTTTGAAAGCTGCGGAAAAAATAAATACATCTGCAGTTTTGCTTATTCATAGTGAATGAAATATTGTCTTGCTAGTCAATTTATTCTAGCATTAAACAGAGCTGGAAATATCCTAACACTTTGAGCGTATAACTATATGGGTATTTGATGCATTACTAAAATTTCTCAATATTAAAATCTGAATCGTTTTTTTGCTGTCAATGACTTGAAAGTTTCAAATGTGTTTAATTCAATCTACTTTGTGTAAATGCCATCATTGGTTGTGACGTCTCAAGACACAGCAACACATAACATGGCCATTTTATCTTATAAGCAACAATTTGGACTCAAGAATCTCAACCAAAAACGGGAGAAAAGTAGTTACACTGCTTGTTTAAAGCTCAAAGCAAAAAGAAGGTACTAAAAGTTTGAATGGAAAGCCACTGTTGAGTCTGACATATCGAACTACGCATAGAAAATTCGGCCAGGTTGACTGCTAGCCAATGACACCTCGCTTAAACGGGTAGAATTTCAAGTCCGAGCTGAAATTTTTGTACAATGGATCCTCAAGATATAAATAATCAAGAGGAAAGTAGCACAACAATATTTGCGACGTAAGGATAAAAATTATCGACGAATGAAAATCCTCTCGGAAAATAATAATAAAATGTAACCACCCCCTCCCTTACAAATATAAAATACACAATTAATTTTTCATTAAGAAACTTTGTTTAAAGGCCCATTTCCACTTCATTCGCAATTCGCATTTCGCACGCAATTTCCGATTTGCGAAATCAAACAGATGTTTTTTTAAATTTTTCATTTTAAAATTTTTTACCCATGGTACAAATTCAATCTAAATACTGCTTCACAATTGGCCCTGCAAAAACTACTTACAAAATTGAAAAGTTATATACTATAAAATTTTCAATAAAAAGAGCAGAATATGGCTAAGTCAAAGATGTACAAATTTACAACAATACACCTCAATATATATAAAAAAGGTTTAATTTTCCTTGAGTTTGGACTTGAAGGCAATGATTGAAGAAGCCTTGTTTGTGTTCAAATCGAGACTGTTCTAGAGACTGGCCTCAGGACACGCAAGGGATTTCTGGCCATTGCCAGTTCTCAACATGGGTATTGCAAGGTTTGCTTTATATATATATATAAACATATATAAATATATATACAAATATATATATATATTTATACTTATATTTATATATTTGTATGGATTTCATTCTATGTCTGTGCACCACAATAGAAAAAAACTCCTTTTAGAGAGTTCTAGGTTTTGCCTTGGGATGTCTATGTGAAGGCAATTTCTTGTTGAATAGTTAGAAATTTGGGATCTAGTGACAAGTCTTCCTTCCAAATTGTCGGGACAGAGACCATTTATTATTTTGTAGATCATAACTGCCATGTCAAATTTTATCAAATTTGAGACCGAAAGCCAATTGCAGCTCCACCCGTCCTTTAATCTTGAGCCTTCTATTAGCGTGCGCGCTCTGTTTTGTAAACGCTGAAGATGATCGAGCTTTGTGTTTGACAATTTGCCCCATAGTTCATTACAGTATCTCAAATGGCTCTCGAGCAGCGCCATGTAGACCTGATCCAGTTTTGTTTGCGGGAGTATGTTTTTTAGTTTCCACAGGGACGAGAGAGCATTTTTATTTTACCTTTAAGGTTTTTATATTGCTCATTCCATGTCAGGTTTTCGTCGGCCGTGATTCCAAGGTATTTGTCCTTTAAAGCTCGTTTGATTGGCTCTCCATTTACATTTACTTCCAGTGGACCAAGCATACGGTTGGTTTGTCGTTTATGACCAATAACGATATATTCTGTTTTATCCGTATTCAAATTAAGCTTATTCTGACGCAACCATTCTGCAATATTTTCGATCTCAGCTTTTAGATCATTACGGAGATCGTAGATATCTTCGGCAGAACAGGTGACACTGGTATCGTCTGCATACATGTTTTAGGTGCATTCTTTGAGGCACTGCTCAAAATCATTGACATACAGGATGAAGAGGAGCGGCCCCAAGCACGATCCCTGGGGGATACCGCAGTGAACAGTTTTTAAGCTAGATCCATGGCCATTTATTTGACAGTATTGTCTTCTGCCGGTTAAACACGATGTGAACCACCGAAGAAATGTCCCTTCCACTCCGTATTTGGTTAGTTTCGATAGAAGAATCCCGTGGACCGTCATATCAAGCGTCTTTTTAAGGTCGAGAAATACGCTTACATTAATCTGAGCTTGCCAATATTAGATAACCATGAATCTGTTATATTTGATAGTGACGTCAGGGTGGTATGCATCCTTAAAAATGCATGTTGACTTTTAGCGAATTTCGTTTGCTCTTTCATGTAAGTCGAGACTTGATCGTACCCGAATTTTTTCAACAACCTCGAGAATACAGATAGCACGGATATAAGCCTATAATTACCCATGTCACTTTGAGAACAAGACTTCAAAAATAGAGGTTACCCTTGCTATTTTCCATGTATCTGGTAAAATACCCATTTGAATGAAGAGTTTAATATAGCAGCTAGTGGCTTGCATAAAATTTAGAGTTTCACAATTCTCTTGGATGTACCTCGGATAATCTCACGAATAAGAGATTTGTGAAACCATAGAACCTGTTTCTTTATTTATCAGCTTTTGTGCAGATAGCCAACCAAGTCTCTGGAGCAAAGGGGCTGCAGATGCATCAAAATGGGCTATTTGTTACTATTCTGGCAGCTTTATTCTGTGCTTTTGAAGCATGTCTAGCTTTTTTATAATCATTTAATATCATCTGTTTATTTAAAGTAGGCGTATAAAAATAGCTACAAAATAGAAGATAATTCAAGCCTAACACAAAGTAAAATTGATTAAAAAAATGAAAAAAATGAAAATACATATATATCTAACGTGAGAAATAATTAAGTATAAATACATATATACATATTTTGCAATGTTTTTTCAGCACTTTTTGGCATTTAAAATTCAATACGTTTATCCGTTCAAGAACCCAACCTGAGCCACGAGAGGTCTACACAGTCTACAGTTGCATTCCTCTCCTTTCCCAGATTTTATTACTCATTGTTCATGCTAGATTTAAAGCTTTGAAGCACCACAAGAGCCCCAGACGGAGCAACTGTGGCTCTATAATGCTTTTATTTAAATTTATCAAAGTGCCAGTTTGAACAAAATTTTTCGCGCATACTTAAGTAGACCAATTGATCTGGAGATCTTCTTTGCGAATCCCATACACACTTCATTCGATAAAATGCGACGCGAACCCAGTTTGAGAAAACTGCTTTTGCTAATTTAACCAATGAGATCACATACTTCAAATCTGCATATTGGCTTCCGTTTTTGTCAATTGTTGTGAAAATTGAAGGAGTTGGTGTTGAAATTCCATGGTGATAAATTATTCTAGTAGCTCATTCGCTTTGGGATTAATGATTTAAACCCTTTTCATTTGCTTTCCGCGTTCTTGCTACCTTTTGTGCAATTTTGTTAATCACAAATGACGGTTTCCACTCTCAACTTTTGTCACCATTTTGCTATTATATTTTTGAGTTTTATGGTAACAGTCACCAATTCATTTAATCTAATAATAGAATAACAATACAATACAATTGCTCAAACCATAGTCATGCTCAAACAGATACCTGATAAATTGACTGTGATGGTGTTTCTGATTGAATAGCTTTCATCCGGGACTTTCGTTCGTATGAGACCGTTCGCAAATAATCAAACCTTGCGCACAGGTCAAATCGCATTGCGAACGTTCGCATGCGAAGTTCAAACAAATGACCGCATGCGATTTGCGAATAGCGTGCGAATGAAGTGAAAATGGGCCTTGAAACAGGAAAATGTTTCGTTCTAAAATGGCCGAATCGTCAGTTTGCCAGATTTTACGAGCTTCATCATACCTGTTTATTAAATATAATTTGAAAAAGGTATCATTTTACTTGACTGTTTTCAATAGGTTTTTGATAAGAAATACGCAAAAAAATTGGTGTTATCAAATAACCTGCTGTTATTAGTTTGACCATGTTAAACAGGTCTTGCTTTCATCAAGTTGATTTGCAACTAAGGGTTTCACCTGTTTACTCATGACACGGTTCTAGGTTCTAGGATCGAAAGATCATTGAGACGAAAGCATTATCTGCAACAAATACTATCTAGTGGGTTTGAGAAGCAACAGTGGTCCAATTGTTTACATCATTCTGAAGAAACTGCACCAGCAAGTTTTATTGTCTTTTTGTCAAGTGTGGATTCAATAAACCCGGATCTACCATGAATGGTCTATAGAAGGTATCTTTTAAAAATAATTTGCCAAGCTGCTCGATTATAAGTGAAATAAAATATAATGTGTTCACAATGCATTAAATGATTACATATGAAGGGAACGAAAAAGCCAGCCAAAAGTATTCGCAGTTCCAGTTTGTTTGAATATTGGCGAAAGAATTCAACATGGACCCGACAACAGCACACAAGTGTAGTATGATGCTTTGTTTTTTCATAGCCGCACTTATATTCATTATTGTAGAGTTTTACGTACAACGTGAGCGAGAATTCCAATGCAAGAACTTTGACAATGAGATATGCGCAATGAGGTTATCTTTTGCCTTGGATGATGATGGTGAGAAAGCACTCCAGGCACAAGCACAGGAGGACCAGATCAACAAATTTAATCATGGTCTAAGGCATGTTAATAAACTTTTGCGTAAGAAAATACTTGAAAAACTAAAGGCTACGTTAGAAGAGGAAAGAAACGGAGAAAATTTGCTAGGCAAGGAAACGGGTGAAATAACTTTCAACCAGAATGATGAAGAGCTGGGGAAAACCCAGCAATTTGATTATCTTGATAACTATTTACAGCAAAGAAAGCACGAGGACATCTTTGAGACTTGACAACTCCATTGGTAGAAAACGTTCGTTCGAAGTTTCATAAATTTTCACGCCTTAAGTTGCCCTGTTCAACTGGCTAGAGGCATACTTGCTTTCAGTTGGAGCTCTTTTGTGCTTAATGTAAATAGATGACATTGAAGTTGACTTGGACTATCTCAAGAACAGCAAACTCAAAGGTGAGAGATGAGCCCATTAATGGAGGATACAAACAGACCTCTTATTTAAACAATCAGGTGCACTAAGTGATGTACTTCATTGGTTTGGGCGCAAAAACAATCTTCTTAGTTCCAAAATAATCACGAAGCACACAGACTCCTCTCATAAAACATTATCTGGTTGGCGAACGTTAGGCAAACAGTAATGACTCGAAAACATATCTTGTTGCTGTTACTTTAGCCGTAGAATTGTAGCTATCATGGTGTTTAGTTTTCTAGGGGTCAGATGCTTCGACTTTAAAACTAAGTCCAACTAAATTCCCTAGCTAATACTTCAGCATCTATCCTTTCTGATTCTCATTTTTACAAAATAAAACAGTTAATACAGCAAGGAAAGGACAAAATGCATTTCATTTAATCACAACATGAAATCACAAAAGATGTATTTATTTTTTAAATCATATATTACAACCTAATGCTATGTCTACAATTATTTACAAAACTTTTAGCTCTATGCCTGCGTCGAATTGGCAAGTCATAAATAAAAATCTTCGTCAACTCTTTCGATATTTACGCTGGTGCTAAGGATAACCTAAGGATAGTTAAGGGGATTCTGAGATAATCTAAAAAGGGCCGAGTTAAGAATGAATGAGTTATTGCATCAAAACCAGTCAGACGCATTGCACAATTCATCATTTAACCTTTTTATTTCGATATAAAACCGAGCAGTTTCAGATTAAGCATTTTCGTAACATGTACTAGAGGGAACATAAACACAAGCTGAGGAGACGAAGATCCTTATTTTCTGTAAGAAGGTTTTCTGGGCGAAGTCGTTCGTGAATTAAATCTTTATCAACAATAAAGTTTGATGTGTGGAGTACAAAATAGAGCAGTGTTAAAACTTAACTTTGTCAGAGTAATTTAAAAACAAATTGTCGCATTACTTACGTCTTTAAAATGAGCGGTGTATGACATGAAATTCAACGTTGAAGTGTGGGGTGGCCTAACCATTAGATCGCTTGGTACATGAATAAATTTCAATACATAGACAAAATATCTTCGTTTCCAAGCGACAAAGCTAAGACTCGAAATGCAACTCAAAACAAAGAGTAAATATTTCCTGAAAATGCAAGTTTTGCAAATCCCAAGAGTCTAGAATTGGAAGGCCGAGTTAGCAAGCATTCAAAGGGTCATGAAAAATTGCACATCGTGCAGCAAAGGGCCGTGCTTTGTAACAGATCGAGCTGGCCCCTGGATTAAACATCACAGGGCAATAAGATTGCTGAAATAAGGTAATAAAGGAAGGGTGCAATATGCTTTGCAAGTAGGGTTCCAAACGTAATTTTGTCGCTTTTTTAAAGGAATGATGATTATGATCATTAAGTACCCAAGCGACTTAGAAGGCTTGTATGATTTTTCACATACCTGTTACATCATGTCTAAGATGATAAAAACCTCATAAACAGTTTATTCGTCGCGTTAAAACACATTATATGAAACTTAATAACAAGCTGGTTAATGTCAAAGCTGCATTCTAGACGCAAGTGTCGAAACAAGATAGCACCAACAGGCTTGTTTGCAAAAAATAACTAAATCTTATCGTTACTGCTTTCTGTTCTCTTATCAAATCCGCAAGGAAACTGCTATGCTACCTTGCTTGTCAATATAAAGTTCATATGTTGAAGAGAGTTCTAACGACTCATCTCATGGCAATTTGAAAGGTACGATGTTCAGGTCGGGAGAACGTCTCATCGGTTGTGGGCACGACTTCCGTTTGTGACGAAAGAACTTTGGAGAACATCTTCACAGGTTAACCCAGGTGATTTTTCCTTGTGTGCAGCCGTCGCGATAGCGATCCGCCGATCTTTGTAAACGATCTCGTCAAGGATCAACCTTTCTTAATAGCGTTTATCCACCTGGCGGAAAATCAACCTTCAAGTTATATAGTTAAAAATATTTCTTTCTACATATTTCTTCTAGATTCCGTCCAAGCTTTTTCCACTGTCCCTGCCAAAAAGGAATCCCTTGCTGCTTAACTGAAAAATATCATACTTATTTGACAAGCAGGAGCGTCGCCAAAGGGGGGTATGGGGGGGGGGGTGCGGTACTCCCCCCCCAACAATTTGTCCGTCGGCACATTAAGGATTTTTTGCCGGGCAAAAGAAGCTATTTTTGTGCTCACCCTGGAACCTTTTTCAACAATTATAAGGTATTAACTTTTCTGTCAGTATATAAGAGTATTGATCTTCTGATCACACCCTTAACAAGTGATACACGCCTTTTTTGTCGGCATAGAGCACTTCTTTGCCCCTCCAAAAAACTTTTTGGCTTCGCCCCTGCTGACAAGAACTGTTTGGACAATACTTAGCCTCTTAACATTACAGTAAACAACATTTTTTGGAGGCGTGCTATCCACAATGTGCAATATCAAGTAAAACGTAGCAAGATTCTTGGCAAGAACTGTAGATCTTCTAGTGAAATGTGATATACATTCGACCATTAACCAGAGAATATTTCATGAAAACGATAACTTTCTTCGATAATATAAGTTTATAAGGCGATAAAATCTACGCTAATGTCTGCCTGTGTATCGAAAACAGCATGAGTAAGTGTTTGGAAAAAGACTGTAACAAAGCAGAACTTCTGTACAAGTACCAGATTTGGGACAAAAGACGAAAACTATCAAAATGTCTCATTAGCTAAGTTTTCAATTTTCAGCCAGTTTATGACAGTACGCTCCACAGCATAACATGAAGGGGTGTTTAGGATATTGAAACTTTGTTCGAACTTAGCTCAGGGAACTAAAAAATTTGCCACAGATAAAGAAAGTCCCATTTATACTGACTCTCACTTAGGCGAAGTTTTTCTATGGAATATTTGATATCTCAAGGGACATTTGGTCCTATATCACAAAAGTCTCGCTAATCCGGGATCTCACTATCTATACTGCATCCTAAACTATTCAAACAATTGGTTTTCTACAATACCTTTTCGCTGTTATTGTCACCTGTCCGGCATGGGAGTTGCGTCTGTCTGCTGGTGCTGCGACTTCATACGTTTGCTATACAATGAAATATAAATAAACAGAATTCGGAAAATTTATATCTTGATTATAGATCAGGAAAAAAACATTGAGGAAAAAATATTGATTGCTTATAATTATTTAGTTTACAAAAAAGTAACATTCATGAAACAAAAGGCCACTTGAAAATGCTTGCTTATAATCTATTTTGTATACGCTTGCATGTATACACATTGAATGGATACAACTAGTACTCTCTTTTATATAGTCTTGAATGTATAAACTTGTCCATTACATATGCAATCGTATGTATTAGGAGATGGAAAATTGCTACCAAATCCAAGTGTTTGTTATTCAGTATTTTTTGAATTGGTCATTTAGTATTTTTTGGAGGCGACCATCGTCTTGACGGACGTCTGGCCGGGCAACCAGAACTGTCTGTCAGTTGTAGCAGATAGGTAGATTATAAAAAGGTTAATTGTACAATGCTTTGATAATGGAAATCAATTTGGGTAAGCACTTATTAATTCAGTGTTCTGAGGTGACCCTCATGATGCAATACGTGTTAAAAGGGAGCGTAAGTTTATACAATCTTTGTCAAAACTTTAAAAGAACTCAATACCACCCTTTTTCACCTCCCTTGACCACAAAACTTCTATAACTGAACACGCACTCTCTCTTGGCGGTCTTAACAATGTTTGTTTGCTAATTTTATTCTTATACGATTCTATCTCAAATCGGCACATAAAACCAAGTCAATAAAGCATTAACAAATAGTATTTAGCACTGTCTGGGGTTGAAAGGGGCTACCTCAAATGGTTAGGGAAGTTTGGCAACTTCTTTTGCAAGGCTTATAGGTTAGTCATAGTTTACACATGTTTACAAAACACCAGACTTGTTGGGGAGAGGAGCAAGCAAAAAATCTTCAAATGAGTGGGGCAACACTCCGTCCTAGAGTCAGAAAGTATGTGTAATAATTACTTTGCTCCATGCGCATGCTCTTTGACCCCAGGATTGAAGGGGGGGGGGGGGGTTGCCTCACTCATTTAAAAACCTTTTCTTGGTCGTCTTTCCAACAAAGACATTCAAAATGTGAACCGAAGTAAAATAAACCAGACAACTGATACTGCTGCCATATGCTGTATCAATTTGCACAAATAAAATATAAAAAAATGGTATACCTTTTGAGCCAGCCACAGAGAGCCATGCCAATGCCACTAATAACAACCGTAAAAATTACACATCCGAGCATCACATAAACGGCAATCGACCCTGAAACGATAGTTAAAAAATTTATCTGTGTCCCTGCCATAATGTTTTGCTAAAATAAATGGAAGAGAAATATAACTTTATTTTCAAATTTCGCGCAAAATTTTGGTGAAGGTTTAGAATGTAATAGGGTTGATAACTGCATGCTCTTTTTTGCTGTTTGCATTTTTACATGCAAAAACCCCTCAAAATTTTAAATTGAACGCCCATGTCGTAGGAATTACTGCAAGGAGTTGGTAATCTTGTCATCTCTTGACGCATAGGACAAATATATATATATATATATATCTTTGCATTAAAGCCGAACGCAGTGACAATGAAAGGCCGGTGTTAAATGCGTTACAGTAACCTTATGCATTTTTGTCCGGGTACTCAAACGCATGGCAATTTTGGTTATGCGAAATCGTACCCAAGCACTTAAAAATAGGGTACCAAAACGAATGGTGAATTTAGCATGCAAAACGGTCAGGGTACACAAACGCATGGCAATTTCGCTTATCCAAAAACGTACCTAAGACTTTAAAAATCAGGGAACCGAAACGAATGATGGAATTTAGCATGCGAACAGGGCCGGGTACACAAATATTCTGGTTCATATTGTTCAGAATGTAAAGAAGAATCGAACTATTTTTAACAAGGGGGTACTAATAAGAAGCGGCACTGTGATTTCTTTCTATATTTCTTTTGGAACAAATAAGTGATGAATATAAAAATACGTTTTTCAATTACCGCATCAAACAAAAAATGAGGGTCTCTAGCGCAAAATCCTATAGCAAAACATCACAGTAGTTTGACAGGTATGCAAGAAAATCGTGAATATTTATATTCCTCTTCAATTCCTTCAGCAGCCTAGCTTCCTCTACCAACTCACAATTCGGAATAAGTTTAACTGCAGTCCCCACAGCCTCGTCGTCATAATAATGATGTATATTACCAAACTCCTCCAAAAAAATTCCTCAGTTATAACTACCTTATTCCAATTGAATTCTAATTCGTCACTTATCTTTTCTCTATCGAAACTTCGGGTACTTTTGATGACTTCACTAACTTTTGACGAAAAAAATAACTTTCCATGCACTTGGAATATTAAAAGCAAATATGGTATTCTGGGGCATGAAAATATAGTGCAGTGATCCGAAGCCATCTTAGTGGATATCAGACAGTTGATTGTTTCAACTGCCTCATTAACAAAATGATTTATCACATAAAAAGTGCCAGTTTTCAGCATCATTTTTGTGCCAGTTTTGGCACCTCTCAAAATGTGCCAGTTTTGGCACTTCTTAAAATGACAATAACTGTATTACATTTTGATATGCAATAACTGATATGCCATTTGTTCTCAGTAATTGAGTTTTCATGCAAAGACTTTTAAAACAATGTGTGAAATTGGTAAATTGGCTTATCGTTCGCGATATGCCCCTATGAACCGTGATTCCCCCATATTCCCCCACTCCCTTAAATTTCCCGATTCCAATTTGCATTCTTTCATTAATAATTCCTTGTTTTAGTTCAATCCTAATTTAGAAAGCGTATTGAAAATAAATTTACAGAAGAAGTGTAGCATACTTGTGTTAAGCTTGTGCCTGTCAACTGGCGTTAACGTAGCAATTTGAACAAATCCATTCTTCGCTGGTGTGTCTGCTACCTTGCATAAATCGGGAGAGAAACATTTGACAGAGAAGCAGTCGTTATCGATTCTGTAGGCAACATCGCATTTTCTGGAGCTGCAACACTTGCCAAGGCATTGCTTCATGTCTCTGTGGTAGAAAAAGACCATACAATAAAAGGATTTGCACTTAGTAATGCGCTGAAGGGTCGTTTTTACACAAAGAAGCAAACGCGTAGGTAAGGTGTTTGGCAGCTTTGTACTGAAAATAGATAGCCTCTAGTTTCTAAAAACGTGGTTGAGCTTGCGGTTTTTAAGCTGCAGACGAACGCTTTTTTCCTTCTTGCATCAGGACCAGATTTAAACGAATTAAAACACAAACTGAGCTTTATTGGAACTCAAGCTTAGTTAATGTCAGTTCTGTTTCGATTATTTCGGTGAATACTGCAAGCATTTTAAGGGTCCACAATTCTTCAACTGTGTTTTAAATCTAAATATATCTTGTTTTGGAGATGTGAGTGAGCTGGAACCTAGTTATCAGTCACGTGCTAATCGAGAATGAGAAGAAACGCTGATAGAGAACATGACAGTAACGAAAGCTGAGATTTTTTAAGAAGTAGTGATTGATAAAAGATTCTTAAGAGTTAGATTATCAAGTAGAAGGGGAGAAATAAAACTGTATATATCGTGTGTCTTTTTGGTATTCTCTTTAATAGCTTATATCGCTGGGTTCAAGTCGTCTTATCACATTTGCAACAGGTAAGTGCGAGGCTAAACAACATGACGTGACAACGCCTCAAGATCCTACTGCCTGGAATAGAAACTGCGAATCTTCTCACTCTAAGTGAAAGCTTGGTCAGGGCAAGGGTTCGAACCCAAGATCATTGACACTGTAGACCAATGAGCCATCCTTGCACGTCATAGCTCCCATGCATGATCTTTAAGAAATCTTGACCCTCAATTCAGCTTTATGTTTTAGGAGATTACAAAACAATTGCGTTTCAGATTATTACTCCATATTTTGAATTTCATTCATTATACAGCTCAATAACTTACCTTGTTCTTCCCAAGTAGGTGAAATTTCCAGCTTTAAGCCCACCAGCGAGTGTCTTGTTATTCATAATCGGGCTTTTTGATAATTTTGCCTCGTCGCAGATGTCTTTCTCATCTTCATTGACGGTTGTGCTGACGTCAAACATAGTGCCAACTAAGAAGGGGAGCAAAAGTACATCGTTCAGGAACAGCGTTCGGGATTTAAATCTAACTAAAGTAAATAGTAAATACGCTGTGTAGATGATAACCCAGATATAAAGTAGGGTATCCAATGGAAATGCATGACCAAGGATGTACTTCATGTAAGGTGCTGCGAAGACACCCTTGCAAGCATGGAGGATTGCATATAAAGCAGAAAATTGTAGCAATCAAATCATGGTTGGATTTGAAAGAAAACAACTTCTCGGAGAAGAAACTTCGACAAATTTTTCCATATTGAATTAAAAGGCTCAACCATACAATTTTAGAATATTTCAATGCAATGTTACCTTCAGAAAGATTAAATTGGATTCAAGCATGCAATCGTTTTCCGAATAAAATAATAATTCGGAAAAAATAGATACAGAAAAATAAATACAACCGGGAAAAGGAGAAATTGTGTTGTCAACTTCCTTTCGATTTTCTGTTGCGGTCTTTTGCAACGAAAAAGCTGTGCTGCAGATTTTAAGGCGGCACGAACAAATGAGAGCATATTTTAGAAAGTTTATTTGTTGTTATGGTTATTGTTATGGTCGAAAATTTGATTTTAATCATTGGTATACAGTTTTAGTAACACCTTGCCAGCACATTTCGGGTAACAACGATATACAATTCAACTAAATCTTGCACTCCGACCGTCAGCCTCTATAGCTCAGTGGTTAGAGCACTGGTCTTGTAAACCAGGGGTCCAGAGTTCGAGTCTCTGTAGGGGCTACAATTTTTCATCTTGTTTTCACAGTTTTTTTCAACGTATTCGTACGTTCATGTGCAAGAAATAATTAATTTTATGTCTATTTTGAACCACAATAAAAAGCTTTCAGTACGCATTTGTTTGTAGCAAAGCTGAACACTTCTGTCATTACAATCTTATTTGTAAAAACCAGATAGTATTTGTTTTTTAATATTTGACAGCTGATGCTAATATTTATATTATTAAGAGGGGTCAGGTTTTCTTAAATCGATTTTTCTACATCTACATACAATCAATTGTGATATGTTCGGTTAACATCAGATAAAATTTCCAAACAAGTCGGTTTTTTCTTCTAATTTTTTATCTGAGGTGCAATTGGACACATCATAAGGACAGACAAAGAGCACATGAAAAGCAGTTTGGTTTGAAAATCGCTGCAAAGTGTTTTGAAGAATTCATCATAATTTTAGTACCTTCATTTTCTTATTTAGCATTTTAATTCAGCTCTTCTTTAATTTAAAGCCCTTTTTGCGGTATCAGGACATTGCTGGTTACAGGCTATCAAGGGAAAGTGATTCCTAAACAATGCTTATTTCAACCCTATGTCGAATACTAGCCATGGATTTTTGGTTAAAATGCTCTAATAGGCAAGATAACCCCAACCCTTTTTGGGAGACATTGTCCATAGAAAGAACCCTCCTTCCCTCTGCTGGTTCCCAAAAGTAGAAGACCCGAGTCTTCGGCACGTATAATGTATCCTTTCCCAAGAGCAGCACTTTGCCATGGCCAAATGAAAGCTAAATAAACTGCCGCATCTTTGAGAGGCTTTCTTACTTTGTCCCTCAAACCTAAACTCTGTATATCCCCTTAGAATTACTGTAAATTTAAACATTTCGGCTTACCGTCATAGGGCAATCTATTCCGGCTCACAAAAGAAATCTTAGGATCCAAACGTGAGGGTTTGGCTACAACAGCTTGGCAGTCTTGCTCATTCTTGCATTCAACCGAATAGCAGAGGTCAGCAAACATGAAGGCCAAATCACAAGATTTCTTTTCGCAACATTTACCAATACACTCTCTAGCTGTTAGGCCTTCTCCTTGATTGGTAAAATTACCTGAGTTGAGAAAAAAATCAATCAAGAGGACGGAGTTTGAATTTGGAAGGATGAAATCATGACGTTGCTAAATTGTCGAGTCGAGTCGTTTCAAATATAAGAATGAACAAGGAACGTCTCAAGGCATATGCCATAGACACAGATGCAAACAGTTACGAACAAACTGGGCTCGAGTAACTAAACGTTTATCTGAAAAATTAACAACAGGAGATAAATACGAATTTGTTCTAACAAACAGGAGCTTCAAAAAGTTCCAGTAGGAATAAGCGAAAGCCAACTGGATAATTATGGGTTAGTTCAAATGAGAATAGGTGACATGACCCATATTAAAGACAGTTCTCTATTAAATGGCAAACTTTGAAAGTATCACATTGTTTAGTACTTAAGAATTTTAAGGCCTGAATACCTGCATGAATCCCTCCTTTAAGAGTGACATTGTATGTGATTGGACTGTCCTTGCAAACCTCTTTTGATTCTTCCTTTGCAGCTAAAAAATAGAAAAATGATCGAATTGCAGACGCAATCTCAGAAACATATGACATCATTTCAATTGCAAACCTGGCAAAATTCTTAAAATCATATGTTTTTATAAACAAGGTGCATAACTAAATGAGGTTTGTTTATAATTTAGCCAAGTTTTGCTGAACAAAAGACTTTGTAACATATTATTGGTTATCGAATCTTCCAGTAGCTTGTAGAATTTCGCTTCTCTGTGCAATATTATGTATGCCTTTAAAGTTCAAAGACCTAGCTTATCTTGGACGAGAACTCGTTTCTCACTATACAAATCTGCCGGATAAATGATCAGATCAGAAGGACCACTAAGGACGGATATGTGCAATTTTCTAATAACAAATGTAAATCTCTCGTCCATTTAGTGGCTATAGAAATCAAAGCATGCCTCAAAGCATAAGATGGCATTACTGCCTGATGCTTTACAACATAAGCTCTTATTGTTACTGCATCAAAATGCTCACTTCTGTTTCAGTATCATCAATATTTTGCTTTTTCTAACTGTTATATGAATCTAATATCCCTAAAAGTTGATTGTCAAAGCTAGTACAAATTCTTTTATATCTAACATTGTCCTTTATTGTAACAATTGATGATTTACGAGTGCTATTAAATGTTTGTGATTTATATACAGAAATTAGGCTAACGGGCTAAAAAATGAGCAAAGCCGGCAGAATACGAGCTTATATATATATATTTGTATCATGAACTGGTTTTAGCTTAATAATTCATTAGTCAATTCATTAGATCGCTATTAGCAAAGCAGCTTGCAAGGATGTTAAACAAAAATTCGTTGCCTAAATTATTAATGGATCCAAGGTCAAAGGAGTCACAAGAATCACTACAGTTAAAATTATAAACAAGTAACTAGGATGATGCGAGGATCTTACTGACAATAGCGTCAATTGCAATTTCATGTACAAATAATTTTCCCTTTACTTAATGCTTAAGTGCCAAATCACACTACGTATGAACTCTCTCAAAATACAATTGTGACCCTGCGAAATGTGAGTTTGAAAGGGCAAAAATGTGATGGAAAGTGAGTGAAAAGAGATAGTGAATAGAAAGAAATCTGGCTGAATAGGGGTGTTGTAAAGGGCAATAAATAGCAGAGGGTGGAGAAAAAAACACACAAAAATAACATTGGGAGATATATAAAAAGCAAAAATAGGGGCCTGTAAAAAATTAGAGTGATATCACTATCTGCCTTTCTCTTTTGCTTAAGTCACATTTTGAAAAATATTTACCACTGAAGTTCTTCAGCTCATCAGATATAACTGCACGTGTCTGATTACCTGGGCGAGGTGGATTTGGTCGAATACGATCATGAACTTCCCAGGCGGTTGATATATTTGCTAGGTTAGTCAAAAGGCTGCTATTAGCACTACTAGCGAGTTTGTTAGCGTTCTGTTCGTCGCCTTTGTCAGTAATCTCGTCGATTATGACGTCAATATCATTGTTATCTGTCAATGAGGTTAGGAAGATTAGTAGCTGCTTCAGTTAAACATGCATTCACAAAACACTACCGAAACATACACAAACATCAGGCATACATCCACACAAATGACAATAGAGAGCACATAGGACGCTTTCATGAAAAGAGGGAATCAACTTTTGGACTAACGGTTTGCTAAGATATAAAGAAGTCGAAATGGTGAGGAAAATACTGTACAGAGCATATGACATACATGCAAACAATACTGGCAAACAAACAAACAATGCAACATAAATATATTCAACTAGTGAATTCTTGCACATTTCATCTTGCAGTGTCTTAAGATAACGATTTTAAGGTAAATTCAGTAATTTATTATTTGTTTTCAACATTGAGGTTTGAATGTCTAAAGTTTTCTGCAAATTTGATATGATATTAGCTATAAGCTAAACATTTCCAAAAAATATCAAAGAAAATGCATGCTGAAAATTCAACAGCCCAAAACACAAAGAGGGTCTTTGAAGCATTAAATGAGAACGTCGTACGTTTTTAATAGTACTGCAAGTCTGAAACAGCTTATGCGACTGGCTAGAACTTTGGATATAAACCACATGAATGTAAAACTTTTTCTTTACATAGTCATGTGAATGTTATATTTGTTGAGCTAACTACATTGATGATATTTTCACACGAGAACCTAATAACGAATAAGCCATTGTCACCGGCACATTTTTCCTTCAGTCTGTGGTTTCGTCATCATTTGCAGAGAACGAATGAGATGAATTTGCTCTCGGGATGCTTCAGTACAAACTTAGTAGCAAGAATAAAAAGCTTACCATTTCCAACAGTCATTGCGGTCTCCTTCTTCTTCAAGAATGACAGCGTTGGATTCATGTTCAGGTTGCCAATATTTGATATCATAGCAGGGGCGACTTTACAGAGCTCAGGGCTGTAACATTTCACAGCAAAGCAGACAGATCCAAGCATGAATGCAACATCAGCGTTTGAAGATCTGCAGCAGCGCTCGATGCAGTCGTCCATTTTATTTACATGGCCTAACTTTGTAAATAGACCAGAGTGCATTCCCATCTTCAATGTTGCGTTATAGGTAATTGATCCTGCTTCACATGAATGCTTTTTCGATGGATCTCCTGAAATAATAAATCAGATGACATTTTTGAATTACAACAAATAGAATAAATACGATTTATAAAAATGGCACATTACCTACAAATGACATTTTATAGTAAGGACTAGCAATGTCTTCGATTTAGATGGTATTAGACAAAAACAGTTTAGGCCCTATAACTTTGACCCTATAACTTTGACTTTAGGCTACCTGGCATTAGGTTCGCTAAGGTAGCATCGTTAAATCAAATCTAAGTGACGTCAGCTATGCCCAGTACAATTTCTTGGACTTTTCAAAATGAGCCCCAAGACATGGAGAAAAGATTAGAATCTGGGAAAATGATAGGGAAAATTAAAACCAAAGGAGAATAATGAAAAAATGGGGCTAAGAAGCCTCATATTCAACAGCCATGGGACATACTTCTCAATAGTAGATGAAAATTCAGGTAACATTTTCATCTTTACGCAAACATTTGTTTGAGAAAACACAAATGGTTTGTTTTACATTTAACAGCATTCTTTTAAATGGAATAAAGGAAGCAAAATTACCAAACGTTGGCGTTGCGGATGATTTGGATTTGACGAGAGTGGACGAAAATCCAGGTGTCGTACCTATAATGTATAACAAATAGACTCTAAGTGAGTGTTCATAATACTGCGAGTAAAATCAAGCTAAACATTGTTCGATTCAGTGTGAAGAGCAATGCCAAGAATCGCCAGAAAACAGGGCAAGATTTCATTAGGTTAAAGAGAGGCATCCCTTGCAATTTTATGAATAGTCGTTAGTTGATTATTCTGTTAGAATTATCATTCACGTAGTATCTTTATGGAACAGTTCTCGAAATTTTAACTTTTTCTTGTTTGCTATTATTCTTCATAGTTCTAATGGACACAGACCAATAGCTAGAGTCTGAAAACAGCTATTGTTACAATAATGATTAATTTTTGCTTACCAGATATTTCATGGTTTAAAGATCATAATGAAATGTTGATCTGTTGTTTTGGTTATGTCGATGAGGGTTAGTAATTGTCCTTTGACTAATCATTTGAAATGGTAAATTGCCCCATTAGACAGAGAAGATCAGGAGGCCTATTGTCGAGCCATCTTTCTCTGGCAACTGGCTTTCAATTTTTGGGATCACTTGTTTCTAATTCTTTTGGGCACTATCCCCTCTCTTTGCAGCCTTCGCCTCTAAACGAGACCCGCAGCTACTCTATCTTAAACTCTCTTCGAGCTTATTACGTGTCTTCGTTTCCTTCTGCGGAAGGGAAACACCCATATATCATTTAACATTGCACAATATCATTGGGTCTTGAGTTGCAAAATCCTTTTACACAATTCTGTCTTACGCTTTATCCTGCATCTTTATGGGTTATCGATTTCTCCTTAATCTTCGATGTTTTAATCATCAAGTGTGCAGGGACCTTTCTTCATATATCCTTTCGGTAAATCATTCACAAAACCTTTTCTACATTAGAACTCTGTCTTATCTCTTGATAATAGCATTTTCTTTGAATCTCAAAACCTTAACTATCTCTTAAAGCAGGTAAAATATTTTCTGAAATTCAATTAAAGCTTGAAACAGGCAATAGCTGTATTAAATTAACAAACAATGATTGACATCCCTTGAGACTCTATATTCCTGGATATTCTACAATTTCTCTTTCTGGGTTGACTCTTGGTGCTATCTGTGCACATCAATGACGTCATCAATATATAACATGCTTTTAACGATGCTTTAAAGCGAATTTAAACTCTTTGCTTCCAACTTCTTTCGCTTTTTCTTACTCAAGATACTCATACTCGCCTTGCACAAATATAATACTAATCAGTATCAAATCGATATTTGATTAAAGCAAAAATGCTCCATCAAGACTCGTTACAAGAAAATCAAACCAAGGCCAGAAAAAACTAAAGTGCCGGGGCTGAAGAGCAGTAGAACTGAAAAGATGAAGGGATGCAACCACCATGTCCCATTTAGGTAAAAGTGTTCTCCTTTTCATTGTACTTGTTGTGTTTTTTTTTCGGTCGTGTAACTAAAGTCTAAGTTTTGTTTTTATTCACTGTGTCCAAATGGCCCAGGGGCAGTCATAGCCTGCTCCACGAGGTGACGTCAGAGTAGTATCGTATAGTCGTATAGTGATTTTGTAAAATAGCGTAGCTTGTAAATCTGTAAATCTGTATTGTAATATTTTAGTGGATACAAAAAAGGGATATGAGTCCCCACTACCTAAGTGCAACGAAAATCGAAAGAAACTTCGAGGTTCGTATTGCCATTCATGCAAAATCTTTGTAAAATGTCATTAGTACCTTGCTTAATAAATGCCTAATGGTGAACGGTTTATGACAACTGATTATGTTTCAAAAATAATGTCTTACAGAGGTAGTAGCAACAGATGAAATACAGAAGACGGTGAGAAATGATTATGAAAAGTTATTTATAACTCAGTATACGCTATCTGGTATATAGAAAAGGATAGTTCTAAGTTGCTCCTCTGAGTTTCACGCTTAATGCGATCATCAGGCAATTGGTGAAACAACTTTCTCTATAGTTGTAATTATATTGAGGGATAACCAACCTTCAAAGGAGGAATAAATTATGCCAGTTTTCGTCTAAAGGGTCAAATTTATTGTGACGATTATGTTTTATATTTCAAACGCCACTAGACTAGGTGTTTAAGTTTATATTTGCTACTCTTTAGATGCATGAACATTCTAATTAAACAACCTTAAAAAAGTGAAGAGCCAACAGCCCATTTGATTTTGTGAAAAACGCTTTCTGTTTAGATTTTAGTACCATCAAATACACTTGCCCTTGATCTTGCAAAAAATCAACAAAAAGCTATCAGAAAGAAATTAGTGGCAAATAGAAAGAGTTAAAGTTTATGAATGTAATTTATTGTGATTATGATGATTAGTAGATTAGTTACCTGGCGGTCTAGGTATGACAGTCATAGTTGTCTTAGCTGTTGTCGTTGCAGTCGTTAGTGAGTTAGGTGAGTTAGTAGTCAGTGGTGAGTAGTATGCTCTAACTGCAAAGGTAGTGTCGTCTATATTGTCTTGAATGGTCGTCCGGTCTTTAAACATTGTCTTAACAATAGGGACTACCGGTTGCACTGCTACACCAATACCTGATTTCAAAGAAAGATAAGGGTTACTGTTAGTTTCGTTAGCTTGGTTAGGTTAATACGACATTGAGAACATTGGGTAATAGAAAGAACAGTGAAGGCTTGGGGAGGGCAAAAGAGCTCGGCCTAGATGAAGTGAGCGGGTCTGTAAGACTGCAAGCACGTGACCTCCTGGCGATAACTATTGTCTCCGTAAAAGCCCTTCAAATAAATCTGTAACGAGAAATTTGTGCATTTCTTGTCTCTAAAAGCTTGCTATAGCTGCCTATTCTCTATTTCTATAGGCAGTATACCTTTCGATGTCCGTTTGTTGTCTGTCATGGTTAAAAACCAAATATACACGATGCCTAATATGTGATTAACAACTCCATCTTTGGTTGCAAAATGCCTGTGATAACCCAACCAGACATTTTACTGCCTTTTTTGTACAGTGAAAAGCCTTATTCTTCTCTATTCAAAATGAATACTTCATATCACATGTCAGTGAAAATGTCTCACTATCGGTATTATCTTGTGATCCCTCTATTACCACTGTCGATAGCCTTCCATTCAGTCAGAATATCCTGTCGCTTGTTCAATGCATTGGAGATAAAATAGACTCCACTTTCCAGGTAGGTTTCCTTTAATCTGCATATCATATTCTGTATGCATGTCCTGCCCTAACAATGTAGGATTCTGTGTCTTGCTCTTGTAGACTATGTTTGTTTCATTTTCTTTGTCTTTCGACTTCAGAGGCAATTTACAACCATGTGACGTGTCTCTGTCTTTTTGTGATTTTGCATCAATGTCACTTTCTGTATTCTGTCACAAACCTCGAGAGGCTGTATCTGTCATCGATTGCTTCAGAGTTCCTCAGATTGTCTTATTTGAATTTTATTTTACAAATTTTTTCTCTCCGTTTTCATCGCTATCTTCGTTCTATCATCATTTTCATGATTTCTCATGCCTCAAAATCAATCTAAGTTACGGACGTTAGATTCCTAAAATTCCATTGCATATCTTTGGGGATCTGATCTTTTGAGTTATCCCTTTCAGTTGGAAGATAGACGTCCTTCTAGCTGCTTCTCTCATTTGTTACCAATCTCTTTTTCAACGATGTTACGTGCTACGACCATCCTCGCAATGATTTTGCGCTAAATTAGTCGAACCGAGTGACGCTATGGGTTTGCCTGCTCATAGTGGTATTAATACATCAGCAGAAACTTTATGGCATGCGTTACTAAACTGCTACGTGGAGATTTCTACAAGATTCATTAAAAAATTAGGGAATGATTTGTAAGTAGGCATATAAAAACTGAAGCAATTGAAACAAATTTTGAAAATGACCGAAACAATGTAGTTTAGTATTTTCAGTTTCCAGTCGTGGTCAAAAAGTCATATTTGTAATTTTGTTCTCGTTTTAATGTTGTTTACTTTGTACATATAATATTTACAGGTGTTAAAAACTAATACTAAATTGCAGTGAGTCTCGACATATTCGTCCATGTTCTAAGCTAGTTCTCATTGTTTACGTTTAGTTCATCAATATTGTTCGTTATATAGAGTATCAACGCCAGAGTTTGGTTTTGAACCACCTATAGTACTATCAGCGTCGATCTCATCGAGTAGGTTGTCACCGAATTGTTTTACCCATGCACAAAGCTGCCTCGGTTTAGTGTACCTCGTAATCGTATGCAATAATGTCTGACGTTTAGTGGTTAGGATAGCAAGCTCGTTATGTCAAGGTCGGAAACTCATATCAATTGGTCTAGAATTGTTTTCAGTGAGAAGAAAATACGAATCCAACAGAGATGAAATTGAATCTTTCACTACTTTCGTACCATCGTCACCATATTTACGTCCGTGACCCCTAATCCTGCCGTTACTCGTCGACTTTCCTTCGCCATTTTCGTTTGCCTTGTTGGACATGTTTTCAGTTGTTATAAAAAGGCGAGCCAGGTTATCATGGTTAGTGCTTGCTTTGTCGACAGCTTCCAGGAGAAGGAAAGATAAGGGGTTAGTGGGAGGGTAAACAAATACGTGGCCCTCTCACCCTGGCTAGAGTTGGATTTTTTCGTGAATATTCAGTTCATTTCATAGCAATATCATGCAAGGGTATTCATAAACGCTTCTTTAAGAGACAAATAAATTTAACAGACAAAACTTTCTGCCTTTTTAGCAAATCTTGACTATAGGCAATAAGCAAGGGTGAGAGGGCTTTTATTATATGTGAAGGAAGTACTAAAAGTTTATTAGCGTTAGCATAATATTTGTAGGAAAGTTTCATAGGCCAGAAGAGACCGCAAATTAATACAGTTAAGGAAAGGTTAGGAAAATTTTCACGTTAAGGAAATGGCAAATTCAGCAGAGGTGTTTTAATGCACTTTTTCAGCCAAAGGTTGATAAAATTAGTGATGACTTTGGTAAAACAACGAACAAGTCTAAATATTAACAGTGATGATCAAGGGATGCATAAATTTAGTCGTCTTTACTTTTATCATATAAAGCGATATTGTTATATTTACGAGACGAATGAACAGAAGGAGACTCGCTGCTATGAATCGGCTTCGAATACAACATAAAATGCTCTGTGGGAAGCAAAACCCTGCAGAGTCACAAAAAAATCAAACTGCTGAAAGCGCCATGAGTGTTTCGGCTAAAATCCTTTTTGAACACAAAAACGTTCAGATTTCATAGTTCATAAATAAGAACGAAATCATGAAATAAACCGGCTCAACGTTTTCATATGAAGCGATATCCCTAACAGAATTGAAGCAAAATCCTACCTGTTGCAGACGACTTCTTGAACGCTATTATCGGCCTGTACTTAGTGGGCCTTGCTGCCCGTGTTTTGCACATGGATGGATCTTTACAGCGAACACCGTAACAGTCGTTGTCGATCATAAATGCCAAATCACAATCTTTGCTTCCACAACAATAGCCCATGCATTCATCGAACGTGTCCGTTTGGCCGTGATCTGTAAACTCTCCAGCGCTGACTCCTCCGACCAACGTCATATTCTCAAGTCGTTCACCTTCCCAAACCTCAGAGCTGCAAGTTGCTCCCTTATTGGATGACGATTTTGAGCTCTTTTTCTCTCCACTATTTGCCCTATTTTCTTGCATCAATACTACGCAGAAATATATTATCAATTATGTATTGCAAATTATTTGAAAAACAGGTAAAACCAAAACTACCGTTGAAAACTTTAAAAAAATCTTCACAACGGTAAGTCATTAACTTTTAACCCTCTGTTTCCCTCACCTGCACAGACGGCGATTTTTTTTTCTGAATATGATAACTAGACTTTAACTAAGAATGCACCTATCCGATTTAGTTATGAATGTATGATCCCTTATGAAAGATTGTGGGTACAGAGTAACGGAGGCAAAGATTAACAAAGGTTGAGAGAGGAAGGCAAAACCCTTTTGAATGATAATGGCATGGGTAATTCACTAAACGAAAGGCATAAACCTGGCAACAGGAATCCAATAAATATGGATTACAAAGGCATCTTTACCTGAAATGGTTGCTTTGAGACTGAAAGATATCTAAAAAATATTTGCATGCTTCTGCTTGACCTCTAATGAATCAAAGAGGCCTGGCTGGGCTAAACAGTGAAACTATAATGGGCATAAGAGACCCATATAACTCATTACCCTTCAGCTTAAGCACCAAGCATCAGTAACGCTAAACCACAAGTAAAATACCGAAGACAAAAATCGGACCTGAAGGGATGACTGTGACTGCTGTTTTTGGCCTAGCCTTCTCTAAGCTATTGCCTATGACAATATAGTAATTAGGACACTGTAACTGATGTGAGACTCACCCTGCCTGCTGCCGACATCTCTGACAAAGGCTATTATTGGACGCAGGCTGATTGCGTTGCGAGCACTACGTGTCCTGCAAGAATGTTCGCTGTAGCAAGTGACTCCGTAGCAGTCATCCTCGATTCGGAAAGCGAGTTCGCATTTAGAGTCACTGCAACATCGTGAAATACAATCATCCATATCAGTGATATGGCCTAAGTCCGTGAAATTTCCAGCTCCGATTCCGTCAACCAAGGTAACGTTATTGACCGTGTTCTTTGCTTTACATAGGGAGCGTTGTGTTGGGTTGCTATCGGTTTGTATTTCTTCTATAGAACAAAAAGATAATGTAAAAAAGCGGGAAATTTCAATTGCGCAATGTCAAACCTAAGAATTGAGGCCTTTTTATAAAAGATTATCTACTGTATTACAATTACCTTGTGCCAACTAGGCCTTATGACATGAGAGTATTACACTTATCCTAAGATTTCTTGAGCAATATGTCTGTAAAATAGCATGCTTCGGTCGATTGATATCTCCAAATACAGCTCTGAAGCTCTGAAGCTCTGAATCAACCAGACAGGACTACCTTCATTATCAATGACGTTCCTCAAGATCTTCATTATCAAGATCTGTCCATAGAAAAGTTCCACCCACTAGGTCGTGAACTTGGGTCGGTGGATCTGTCCAGATATTCAATAGCTAGTTCTTTAACCTCCCCAACATCTTTTGTGAAAAGTGCTCGATTTTACCTCCTTTATTAACAGTAGTACTTTATTGTGGTTCTTATTTCGCCCAGTACTGGTAGAAATGCTTTCAAGCAACACCAGAGGGTATCAGGTGAATTTCTATTTTAAAGCCAATTTCAGTGCCCTTAGACTAAATACGCACATTACTTCTGAGGTTCCAAAGTCTTTCAAGCCAAAAGGGGTTATACTACCTAGATTTTAAATCAAATTAAACAAACCTTTTCTTCTTGGTGTTTTGATAGTTCGATGTTTGACTTTTGCAATTTGCGGATTATAGAAAGCGGAGAAAGCCGGCTTCGTTCGACAACTGTCCGGACCCTTACAGGTGATTCCAAAGCACTGTTTACCAAGTTTAAAAGCAATATCACAGTTGTTCGTTTGTCCACATGATTTAACACAGTCATCCATATTCTCAATTGTTCCTTTATCTATGAAAGTCCCAGAATTGATTCCGGCCGCTAACGTTACATTAGGTACTACAGCATCGGCTGAGTATACGAACTTGATATGTTCCGTGTCTGTTAGTTGCTCTTTGTATACAACCTCACCAGGCTGTAACTGTTCATTGACCGACGTGGAAGTGTCCGCAGACTTTATGTTGGCATTTGATGCTGCTGTAGCCTGAACAGTGGTTTCTGGCATCGCTTCGGTATTGGCTGAAATTGTCGTTGTTATGGCTGCTGGCGTTGTTGTTTCAACAACTGGGGCTGTTGTTGTTGTCAAAGGTGCCGATGATGCTGTTGTTGTTACTGTTGTCGATGTTGTTGCTTTTGTTGTTGTTGGTGGTGGAGTCGTGGTAGTTTGTGGTTGTGTTGTCAACGGACTTTGGGGTGTCGGTTGCCCATCTCCTTCTTCAGTTCCTGTTCTATTTTTCATCACTGCATTTGTAGTTTGGGTCTGCACATTTGCGGTGTTTGCATTGTCTCCTGCAAATCGATAAAGATATAGATTACAACTGAAAAAGCTGCTACCTAATGAAAGAAATTGCCTCAAGATACTCCGGCTGGTGCAATACTGCAATTTCTGCCAAAAAATCTTGGAACACCTACATATTTTTGGAAAAAATTTCTTTCCCTTTGTTTTCCGTGTTTCTAATGGACTAACCTCTTTCTCCTTAAAACAATGTTGCTTGTAAAGCAGTATATCAAATCAATCGCTTGAAAAAAGGTTTGCTTCAAAAGTATGTCGTGACTTTGCTGTAAATGTCGAAATGTCGAAAAAACCAAAAGTATTCCAAAAGTTTTGGAAGTCTTTGTAGTTCTAGCACTGGTTCAATTGAAAATTTTTTATTATCTACTTACCTCTAACTATATACACGTCATTTGCCATTTGCCCTCCTAGGCCATACTTGCATTTTCTAGACGGACCGTATCTCCGATATGTATCAGGACTACCCTTTCCAATGAAGCACTGACCACCTTTTTGCAAAGCAAAGATACTTGCACTATGTTTCTTGGCAACTGTAGCACATACATCAATTGGGGCAGCCCTGTTTTGATATGGCTCTTGAAGGGCAGCATCAAGCTTTTCCATGCGTTTAAAGGCACGGTCTTGCAAGTCAGCCCAGCAGCCCAGGCTCATAACAGATCCTGGAAAAATATGACAAGTTTCAATGGTACAAAGTCAATTCCTAAGGCAGTGGTCGAGCATAGGGAATCGGTTTGTTGTTCTCAAACTACTTCAAAGAAACCAGCCTGATAAGTCAGTCGTGACAAAGAGCTAAGATCTTAGGGTAATGTTTATAGAGAGTTAAAAGAAATATACCTGCTTCTGCACCATAGAACGAGAGCTTATGTAAAGAAGAAACAAGTAGGGGAAAGATAGGTTGTTATTTTTGAAAAGAATATCAACAAGGATGCCTTAGGTTCCCCGAGGTCTGAATAAGGCACGTACGATGAATTGATCTACGTTCCTTTTTCTGCTTTGTAATTCAATAACTTTCGTCAATGACAAATTAAACTTTTGTTGATACAACAAGAGGTGACTGGAACTAGCATTGAAGTAAAGTGAAATTTTCAATGAAAATCTATTCATTGATACTCTATTTAAACAAAGGTTTATTCTTCTCATGCTTTTATCAAAAAAGGGTCTTTGCTTAAATTTCCTGATTTTTTTGCGTAATCTTCGAGCGGATACAATAAGCGATGTCAATACATACCATCGTCGAACAACTTGTAAACACTGTTGGAAAATGCGCCTCCGCGGCCTCCTTTACAAGATTCTGAGGGACCATATCTTTTATAGGACGAAGCAGCTTTTGGCCCACTGAAGCAGGCACCACCATTTTGTATCGCAAAGACTGTGAACAAATTCAAGAAAAAGCTATTTACTGAAGGATACAGATATTGAACAACGTTAAGGAAACTTTACATTATCAGGGTTTGAAACTGTTAAAACTTCTGAATTTCAATGTTTGACTGACTTCATAAAATTCGCTTGTAAACTCTTTGGTTTTCACCAAAGTATTTTGTAAATGATTATGTTTATCTCTGAACTCTTGTTTTGTCCGTGATTATGTTTATCTCTGAATTCTTGTTTTGTCCATGATTATGTTTAACTCTGAACTATTGTTTTGTCCGTGATTATGTTTAACTCTGAACTATTGTTTTGTCCGTGATTATGTTTAACTCTGAACTATTGTTTTGTCCGTGATTATGTTTAACTCTGAACTATTGTTTTGTCCGTGATTATGTTTAACTCTGAACTATTGTTTTGTCCGTGATTATGTTTAACTCTGAACTATTGTTTTGTCCGTGATTATGTTTAACTCTGAACTATTGTTTTGTCCGTGATTATGTTTAACTCTGAACTATTGTTTTGTCCGTGATTATGTTTAACTCTGAACTATTGTTTTGTCCGTGATTATGTTTAACTCTGAACTATTGTTTTGTCCGTGATTATGTTTAACTCTGAACTATTGTTTTGTCCGTGATTATGTTTAACTCTGAACTATTGTTTTGTCCGTGATTATGTTTAACTCTGAACTATTGTTTTGTCCGTGATTATGTTTAACTCTGAACTATTGTTTTGTCCGTGATTATGTTTAACTCTGAACTATTGTTTTGTCCGTGATTATGTTTAACTCTGAACTATTGTTTTGTCCGTGATTATGTTTAACTCTGAACTATTGTTTTGTCCGTGATTATGTTTAACTCTGAACTATTGTTTTGTCCGTGATTATGTTTAACTCTGAACTATTGTTTTGTCCGTGATTATGTTTAACTCTGAACTATTGTTTTGTCCGTGATTATGTTTAACTCTGAACTATTGTTTTGTCCGTGATTATGTTTAACTCTGAACTATTGTTTTGTCCGTGATTATGTTTAACTCTGAACTATTGTTTTGTCCGTGATTATGTTTAACTCTGAACTATTGTTTTGTCCGTGATTATGTTTAACTCTGAACTATTGTTTTGTCCGTGATTATGTTTAACTCTGAACTATTGTTTTGTCCGTGATTATGTTTAACTCTGAACTATTGTTTTGTCCGTGATTATGTTTAACTCTGAACTATTGTTTTGTCCGTGATTATGTTTAACTCTGAACTATTGTTTTGTCCGTGATTATGTTTAACTCTGAACTATTGTTTTGTCCGTGATTATGTTTAACTCTGAACTATTGTTTTGTCCGTGATTATGTTTAACTCTGAACTATTGTTTTGTCCGTGATTATGTTTAACTCTGAACTATTGTTTTGTCCGTGATTATGTTTAACTCTGAACTATTGTTTTGTCCGTGATTATGTTTAACTCTGAACTATTGTTTTGTCCGTGATTATGTTTAACTCTGAACTATTGTTTTGTCCGTGATTATGTTTAACTCTGAACTATTGTTTTGTCCGTGATTATGTTTAACTCTGAACTATTGTTTTGTCCGTGATTATGTTTAACTCTGAACTATTGTTTTGTCCGTGATTATGTTTAACTCTGAACTATTGTTTTGTCCGTGATTATGTTTAACTCTGAACTATTGTTTTGTCCGTGATTATGTTTAACTCTGAACTATTGTTTTGTCCGTGATTATGTTTAACTCTGAACTATTGTTTTGTCCGTGATTATGTTTAACTCTGAACTATTGTTTTGTCCGTGATTATGTTTAACTCTGAACTATTGTTTTGTCCGTGATTATGTTTAACTCTGAACTATTGTTTTGTCCGTGATTATGTTTAACTCTGAACTATTGTTTTGTCCGTGATTATGTTTAACTCTGAACTATTGTTTTGTCCGTGATTATGTTTAACTCTGAACTATTGTTTTGTCCGTGATTATGTTTAACTCTGAACTATTGTTTTGTCCGTGATTATGTTTAACTCTGAACTATTGTTTTGTCCGTGATTATGTTTAACTCTGAACTATTGTTTTGTCCGTGATTATGTTTAACTCTGAACTATTGTTTTGTCCGTGATTATGTTTAACTCTGAACTATTGTTTTGTCCGTGATTATGTTTAACTCTGAACTATTGTTTTGTCCGTGATTATGTTTAACTCTGAACTCTTGTTCTTCGAACTCTAAACTCAGTGGTAGAGCACTTGACTTATAAAGTCAGGGATCGTGAGTTCGAGCTTCGCTCGGTTCGGTTGTTTTCCCGCACTCTCTATTAGCTGTCTTTAAAATCCTGTTGCCTTTACACTAACTCTTGTTTTGTTATACAGCGAAGGCAAACTCGGTGTTCTTGGATCTAATTATTGATTTTTATTCCTTAGGTTAGAGAAATTCCACAACATTAATTTGCCATTATTAAGAACTCTGCAAAAACTTAAACCTCAGTAACTTTCCCAACTCTTAAGAAACCCTGCTACACGTTTTAAGCAAAGAATCTTTTAAGGAACAAGTATGATTACTAAATGCAAAATTTGTACCAGGTGCAGATATTTATGTCGGAAATTTTGTATGCACGATTACAAATTGAAGGACATAACTGCGAGTCCACTTTAAAGAGAAACCAAGATCAGTATTTTGTTGTAGTATCGTTATGATGTGAGATTTGAATACCTGAGTAGCCACGATGTTGGGACACAGTGGCACAATCATTAACTGGGTCGTCTCTTTTCTTGTAAATGCCAGTCAGAAGTGGGTCTGTTCCTTCTAGTAGTGGAATGGCAAATGCTGACATGTCAAAGTCTCGCCAACATCCTTTGTAATCATACTTGTTTTTGCCTGGAAGAAAATAAGTAATTCAAATAAGCTGGGCAGGATCTTGCATGTTGTTCTCTGATTAAAATAACTTCTTCAAATGACCTGGATAGGATCTAAGCATTTCTACTAAACCCCAACAGCTTACAATGATCTACATGCAATCCCTCAATACCTCATACAAACAGAACTTTAATAAACTTGAGGGATAGTTTTGAATTGGGCAAATAAGTGTAGGCAAATAACAAGGAGCGTATATAGCCATACTTAAGTGCGCATTGTTTAGTTCATTTAAGATATGCTTCGCAATTTTTGATAAATTTTGAAGATAACGTCAGCATGAAGCCTCACCTTCTCCAAGATTATCCCTTGGTGGATTCCAATTAACATAAGCAATCTTTGGGTTATAGAAATGAGAAACAGCTGCTTTTAAAGAACACGATTCGTAGCTTTTACACTTAACAGTGAAACAGGTCTCCTTAATGATGAAGGCTAAGTTGCAGTTGTCATCTCCGCAGCATTGCTTGACACAGTCATCCATCGTGCCAACACTGCCTCGGTCAATGAACTCACCAGAATTGATTCCGTCTCTAAGTGTGACATTTTGATAGATTTTTGACACCCGTGACTTCGTACAGCTGTTTGATTCAATAACAGCAGACTTGGCCGTCCCAGTAGTTTCCACTGCAAAAGATTAAGTCAGGTTGGTATATATTTATCAATCGCACACATTGTGGGTTCTACTAATCACTGATAGAAGCAGCTTAAAATGATTTTCAACTCGCAAAAGTCAGAAACAACTAGGTCTCGCAAAAAAACGGTTTTTACTGCTTAGCCAAAGAGTTTCTGCAGTGTGAACAGGGCTTATTGATGTACCACAAAAATTGCATTTAACCCATTCACATATGTATTTAAGTTGAAAACGAATGCTGTCTTATAGCTAAAGCTTTATAGTATTTTGTAGCACCGAAATTAACTAAAAATTTGTCATCTAGAAATAAATGTAGTTTTAAAAGCCCTGTTAAGAATGATGCATTTTGGACCCACATATAAAAAATTTTATATTACCTTTTAGACTAACCATTTCTTACAAACCAGAGGCTTTCAGAAAGTACTTGAGCCTAAAGGTTTCTAAAAAATTGTTTCTTTTTTACAGGGCTTACTGCAGCGTTAAATTGGTTCTCACTAGTATATCGTCCTTTGAATAAACATATTTCGTCTATTCAAAAGTATACTTGGTAAAGCAGGCTCAAGTTTATCCATCGCACGTTCCGAATATGACAGTGATACTTTGAATAACACTGAAATATTGAAAAACGCTAGTCAAAACTCATCAAGAGCATTAATAACCGAATTTTTGCTCAGTTTGATTTCATGAGGCAAGTTGAATTAAGTTCTCTTGAATAATACTTGAATATTTGAAGTTTATAGCACTTGGTAGTTATCAAAGCATTGTGATCAAAATCATCGTTAAGAGCAGTCGATTACAAACGAAGACAGGCATTGCAGAATCACTATGAATTTGAAGCCTCGAATCACTGACATTTAGTTCGATATACAGAGGCTGATTGGGGGAATTAGACGAATAAAAGAATACCTTTTGGTTTCGGCTGGTCCTTTATGACGTATGCTAAAGTCGGGTTAAAGGCAGATGGCCTCGCAGCCTTGAATTTGCACGAGTCTGCGTTGTTACATCTTATTGAGAAGCAGGTTCTCTTCACCATGAAGGCTGCATCACAGTGGATATCTTCGCAGCATTTGTCGAAGCAGGTATCAAAATTATCCACAACACCACGCGAAGTGAAATTGCCAGCCTTCATGCCACGAGCCATTGTCACGTTGTGGTGTGCTTCACCTCGCAGGCACTTGCGCTTTGGCTTGGCGGGTTGAAGATCGGGCTTTTTCACCTCTTTTGAGATCATTTGTACATTGATTGCATTGCTTGGAGCCTTCAATGCAGCAACTGGTGCCGAAACTTTTGGCTTTTCAGCAAACATAGGGACAATCCGTGGCGCTAGAAGATCGCAGGCATATAGATCAGAGTGAATCACATAACTTAATGGAACGTAACATTTATGAATAAAAATTTGATGTGTTATTCATATTTGCTCCATAGAACATCAACAAGTAAGTTTTAGTTTTAAAATTAAATAGGAAATCGCTTATGATTCAAACAGTTTTAATCCCAAAATTTAATGAAAAGATCTTAATTCCTTTTTATTTATAAACTGAAACATCCTTCTGTGCAACGATGTCTGTAAAAAGTTTGAAGCTCTTTGGTACTTGGTTGATTCAGAAGGCATTATCATGCAAGTTTCCGTGCTTCAAATCAAAAGGGATAAACTGAAGAGTAAGTTATTCAAAGATTAACAAGTTCTAAACATGATTGCAAAATTTCAAAACTCAGAACAAGACAGTAACATTGCTGGAAAGTCTTGCAGCTGATCTGCCTAAACAGTTCTTAAATGAAACCAGTAAAAAGAACAATAGAAAAGGTACAAATCGACAAGAAATATTTTTGGCAAAATACAGGATTCCAGAAAAATAGAAAAAAGAAAAAGAATTATACCATATAAGAAATAGTCTCAATATAGTTCGTTAGGAAATATAGACATCTGAAAAAAGAAATAATGAGTTAGATGTTTATACTTACTTATTCCCACTCTTGTGATAAATGAAAGCATGGGATTGAGTTTCGTATTCTTAGCCTTCCTAATTTTGCACAAATTCTGGTCGTAACAGCGAACTCCATAACAGCTGCCCTCAATCATGAAAGCGATTTCGCAGGTTTCTTTGTCGCAACATCTAAAAAAAAGAAATATCGCTGAATGTTACGGTAGAAGATGACAAAAAGATGTAATTTGAAACTGGATTCGCACTCTGGACTCTGTTTGCCCTGCTAATTGTTCCCCTTAATATAATATACCTTGAAGGGTGTCGACAGAAAACTAGCTATCACTATGAAGAAAAACCATACTTGATTACGTCGAAGCTCATCCATTAAGCACATACCGTTGCAGTTAAATATAGCCTTAAAAGTGCCTGTAGACTCTAAGCATACACCGTTGCAGTTACATAGCCTTAAAAAGTTTCGAAGCTTTTTACACAAAATTGTCTTGGAAAGACTGACCTACACATCGTGTCTTGCTCTAAATTTCCCAGTCATTAAACCAGCTTATTTGCTTACTCAAACATAGCTACAGATCTACTCATTACATGCTATCAAGCATTGCAATAAAAGATTATACAATCAGATAATCAAAAAATTTAGGTTGGAACTTTTCACTGTGACTTGGCATCTTGAGTTCCTTGTTGAGAAATATTGTGCTAATAGAGAAATTAATGGCTTAACACTTTTTGAAGTAAATCTTATAAAGTCATTTTTGACCGGGTACCTACATTCCACAATAAATACCAACTAGACCATGGTGCTCTTTTCATTCAAACCTGAGTAGCAATTGATTTATCTAGAAATCTGATGGCAACGTACCTTTCTTGGCATGCTCGCATGTCATTGGTATGTCCCAAGTCCGTGAATGTACCAGCTTTAGATCCTCCAACCAGTGTGACATTTTGGTACAAATCCGAATTGCGGCACAGGCTACTCATTGTCTTCTTTGAAGTCCTTTTCTTTTCTGCAGATGAAATTGTTAAGTATCGCAGATTATTTGCTTTGTTCAATAAAAAAGACAATTTAAAATGGCAAAAGGCAAAATAATCAGTCAGTTTTCAAGTAACTAATATATTGGCAAAAGACATGACAGACAACGCATTGCAAAATCAAACAATTATCATTAGCATTCAGACTTTCTTTAATATCGAAGATAATTTTGGTGGTCGAAAAAAATCTTCAGATTTTGATGGCGTTTAATAACAAATGGGCGAGATTTTCAAAACATAAAGTGTATTTGGTGTATCTAAAATTGCAATGGTTCGCGGAATGCATTAAGAAATTACCTCTTTGAAATTCTATTTTGAAACGCTCTCCTTCCCGTGATCCTGTGCTTATAAATTTCACTGTCATCTGGTTACCATGGGATTCGATTCTCCCTGGTTTTGCTCCACCGCAGTAGCTTCCAATTAATGTATCATTATCTCTGTCCCTTATTTCAAGTCTTGAAGCATTGCAGTTGTTAATGTCAAACTCTTTCACATCGATAGCAACTATCTCCCCCGGCATACCCTTAATTTCCCAAAGACATTCAACTGGTCCGTGATGCAGCGACGGGTAATCCGGTGTTATAAGCATCCCACGTTCAGCAGTCAGCACAGAGCCACAATCTACCAATAAAAATGGATAGCAAAATTAAACAAAAGCATTAAAATGAATCTCTATACTGTGGCACTGCAAATACAAATTATGGTAAAATGTATAACAGAAATAGAAATAGTAGAGGCTTTATAAAAAAAATAAAGGCACCAGTTTACTTAGGGTATCAGTGTTTTAAAGTTTAATTCGAAGTCCTTTAGTTACCGCTAAATTACTGTTGTTATTTCTCCCAAGCATTGCATGACAAAACACAATTTTTATATTAACGTTAACTACTCTACATGCTTTCTAAATATGAAGATGTTGCCGAGGCTTAGTAAACTCGAAAACATAGAAGTACAAGAATTATACAGCTTCGTGAGAAACAAGAGAATTCTTTTTGGCAATCCATAGATCTCACAAGAGTTTCGAAGTAAACTTAAATAACTAAAAGTTAATCTTCAAACTTACAGTATTTATCAAAGTTGCATTCCCGTGATAATTCCAAAATCTTTTCACCCTGTATAGCCTCGTTATAGATTCTGAATTCATCTATGTCACCTTGGAGATCACGTGTATCTTTATGCCTGCCGAGGCCTACGCGACCACCCCAGTCTTGCGATAGCAGTCCACTTCCTTTGGTGTCTGCCACACGGCTTCCATTTACGTAGATCTTTGTTTCACCAGTTTGAGAATCGTATGACGCAACAAGATGATTCCATTCTCGCGGGCTTACGAAATTCGGTTCTATAATTTTGCAGAATATAAAAAACGATTAAATTTATAATTTGTTCATTTGAGATTGGTAATATTTCTAGTAGTTTGAATAATTAAAGTCTAATTAACGATTGGCAAATTAGACATTTGCTAATCTACGTCAACCAAAACTAAAATAAAAAATGCTAATGCAAAAAATAACTGAGAATGTATGTATAAAATCATTCGTTGTTTTATTTACCAAAACGTATAAAATATTTCAATATCCCATACATAGCATACAAAATCTTTAGCTTCAAGATTGTAGAATATACTTAATCATATAAATTTTATCATTTAATGTCTCGGACCCTGGTTTTGGTACCAAAGCATTAATGCCAATACTAAGTGTGTAAGGCATATTTTCCATATCATCAAAAGTGAAGTCCCACTAAAACTATAAGAAAGGATAGAATATTTTCTCAAACACATACATAGATAATTTGTATAGCATTGCATGTTGAATTACATAATAATCATACCTGTCCCTAGATCAAGCTGTGTTTTATAAAAGGCCCAGTTATCAAAACAGAATAATGAATTAGTAAACTCGGTAACAGAAAACTTCCCAAAAACTTAATAAGCGCAGATTAATAAGTTGATAAACACAAAATAATACGATTTACAGATTTCAAAATCCTTATTACATTAAGCCGTGTCATTACTTAGGTCTGTTTTGTATCTAAAATACAGATTTCTTACTAACCTGTAATCGCGGAGAAGATCTGAGTACCATTTTCATCGCGATGAAACCATCGCACCGCACCACCGACAATTTCAAAATGATATTGCCCCAAAACATGCCTAGAGTTCGCTCCTATAGTATCAAATATCGAATGAACACCTTCGGTATTGTCCATTCTAATCCAAACGCTAATCGAGATCGCTTCCCTCGGTTTCACCCGCATATTTCTTCCATCAAGCAGAATATCAGATCCCTCGATAATCCGCGCGGCATGACGACACTTTCCGTGCGTATCGTAAACTGCCGCGCCTTTGTTGAGATAAGCATTGTTACCCATCGGTGAACTATCAAATACTATTTCATTGTCGATTTTCTCGAAGCTAAGATCGTCAATTAAATTCTGCATTGCATTTGGTATACTTGATCGACCATACAGCACTTCACCTCCTAAAAGTAAAATTAATTTATCAACAAAAATGGATGATCACTTACAGAGTTTATATTCCAGAACCTATATGATATTTTTTGCCTTCGTGCTAATTCAGGAGGTTGTCGGTTGTACGATCGTAATTCTTAAAATTTTTAATGAAAAATTATGTACACAAAATCAAAACCATTTTATCCTCGACCAATTAAGTAAAAAATAACAACAGAAAAGGTTATTGTAGGCGCTTCTTCAAAATATTCGAACCCTTATGCTGGGATTTAACGAAGATGTTCTAAGCTACTCAAACAGACATATTGAAATTAAAGAAACAAACATCTTAACGGAATGTTACAAAAAAGTAAGGTTGTCAGAAATTCAAAAAGCTCTCAAAAACAGCTGAATTGACGACATAGGTAGTAAACAATGAAAAGTAAGAAATTTATCCAAAAATGTCATAAAATATTTACTACTGCACAAATATGTTACTACTGAAATTAAAATCAGAGTAAAAAACGATCACCAGAAAATAGACCCAGCTACAAAAAAAGATGCCAAAAAGATATCTGAATGCCTATGTAGTATACCTTGTTGATTTTGTGTATAAAACTCGACACGCGTGCAAATGGCGTTGCCCTCCCACGTCTGCGGCAGGATTCGAATGAAACGCGTTCGAATTGGAAGAATGAGCCTGTACGATGTCCAATCTTCCTGCGCAATATTTCCTTGAATAACCTGTTGGATAGATATTCGAGGTAATTGGATATACAAGTAAACGAGTAGTTGTCTTCTTAGAGTAATTAGTGATGGAATATTTCACAAGGTATAAACGTGTCACAGTGTCACATACCTTGTCTTTACCGCCTTCTTTGTAAATGGACCAATGCCTGCCATCCATTGAGAATGAAACTTTATAATGTGAGATCCAATTTCTCAAATTCTGATGGCCCTGCATCCCCACTCGGCAAACCTCCTGCACTTTTTGAAAGTCTACTTGCAAGTACTGGGTTACATTATTCAACCGGGGGTCAGCACACCAACCATTGGCTCCACCTAAAAAAATGACGAGACTCCCTTCAAGGCAGGTGAAGAGACTGGAGATAACAACAATACAAGATTTATAGGTAACATTAACCGACTGCAACTTAACACATATGAAGGCAAATCTGTGTGGAAAAACTAGAAATTGGATTCAAATCATCTAAAATCAAGCACTGGAAGAATTCTTCTCCATACCTTGCTGCATGCCAAGTCGCCCCTTTGCAGGAGCGTATTCAGGGGACAGATAGGACGATGAAGTCAATTGGTAATCTCGTACTAGGCCATTGGAGAGACCAAGTGGTTCGTTGCAACCTGTGGACGTAACGAGAAATACTACCGTTAGCCTTTCGTTGGCAATACGGCATGGCAAAATGTGTTAAACAATACAGTATGACTTTGCGCTGATGCATGCTCTATGGCTTCTCAAAATAAAGGACACTGTAATATAGAGCAAACAGTTTGCACATAATGTGACGTCAAAAAGTTACGTGTCTATATATATGATGTTTTTAATTCGCTATGGACATAAAATAGTCTTTTTCCTTAAGCACTTTAATACAATGCTGTGGTATTTAGCCGTAGAGGACTTCACAGTAAACAAAACAGTCAAACAGTCCCAGTCAAACAGTCATTTTCGGCCGAAGCTAAGGACAAGAAGTCTTTGACGTAAAGGTTTCCTTTTAGGTAGCCTATGTGTTTCAGTCTTTGCAACAAGTAAGCTAATCCAAAAATCAGTATTTTTCCAACTGAGTTATAAGCAACAATCTCACCAATAGAGAGATAATTATTAAGGTATAAACACTTGTCATCAACACATACCATTTCCCTTTTTAAACACTTTACGTCGCTGCTTTTTCAACTTATTTTTACGTTTTGCATCAAGTCGGTATTGCTCGTAAATCTTTTGTATCCCTGGTCGTTCGGTGGTATGTGTACTATTGTTCAAGACAATGACGTTGCCGTTGTCCGAAAGCTTCAACTTTGGTTTCGAAATAGGTGACAAATGTCCTGTCTGATCGGTCGGTGGGATACGACTACCGGGCGATATATGACCGACCTCAGTAGATTGAATGGTCTGGTTTCTGGCATTTAATGCATTGGTCAAAATCTGTTGGTCTGCTGTTTTGTTCTTTGTCATTATTCTGTCTGTTGGCTCTATGTTAGAGTCTGAGGTGATTTCGTAAGTCTGATTTTTGTCAGCGAGAACAGTCTCGGTATATGAAACAGCGTCCTCGTCTGTGTTAGTCGTATGGTTTCTCTGTAAATTTGTACCTGACTGTGGAACAGTCACAGTGTTGTTTTTGATATTGCTCGGTTTCTGTGTAATAGTTGGAGGCGTCGTCGGATTTTCTGTTTCTGTCGGTAATGTTGTCTTTGCGAAAGCAGTTGGGACATTTGACAGAATTTCACTGTTTACGGTAGCAATAGAAAGTTTGGACCATGAAGAAGTATACCCTGTGATGTCTACGTTATGGACAGAAATTGGATTTTCTGTTGCTTCGTAGTTAGTCGTCGACGTTGCTGTGTCGGATCGTTCTGTTGGGGTGGGAGTAACAGCAGATTCAAGTCGGGTTGTGAAATAAGGCATCTCTGTGAGTTGCTTGGTGGATGAAGCCGATGTAAAAACAGGAATGGCAGGTAGAACTGTAGGTTCAATTAAAGGTACTTCTGCAATTGGTCTGCTAGAAACAGCCATAGACAAACCTGATAACGCTTGAGCAAGGCTTTGGGATGGTTCTGGCAACTTCAATCTTGTGGGAAACGGTAAATCCATGTTGACTCCAGTTCCCTGCATTCCCCTCTGTGTAAAATTCCAACCTGTCGTTAATTGTCCATCTCCCGACTGAGGCTCGGTGAAAGTGTCCTTTTTCCCTCCAAAAGGAAGAATAGCATTTTGCACCGGTGCATCAATGTCATTAATCTGGACTTTCGAATTCGTTGAATAGTCATCCTTAACTGAGGATGTTTGCTCAACTGTTGAAGTAGAAGGAAATATTGTCGCTTGTGGATTTTTTGAACTACTGGATGCTGGATTGATCTGTTCTGCGCTCAAAGCTGCATACAATGAGCTTCCAGGGCTCTTAACTTCTTCACTGGTTGTTGCAGACAAAGAAATAGAGCTCGCAGCGTTTCCTGGAACTGTGACAATGGTAGGGGGCTGGTAGCTAGCAGATGATGAGAGATTCGGCGAGAGATCAGCGACAGAGGCAACTTCCTTTGAAGGCAAAACATTTGCTAATGCAGAAATATTTGCCAGCTTTTTCATGTTAGCCTTGAACGCTTCCGGTGAGTTTGGCGCATGACCTGGGTCGGTTAGATCCATCTCCATTGATGATGTAGCCGTTGCATTATTGGGGTTCCCTGATAAACTCTGTGCATTATTCGGAGACAATGGACTAACATTACTTTGATCTGATCCAATCACAACTGGTGACATGGTTGGAGACTGATCTTCAGTGCTGCCCGCAGCCAAAGGGGCAAGAGGCGCGTACTGGCCTAAGGGTATTCCAGTGGCATTTGAAACGTAATTCTTGTAGTTAGTAAGACCTGAATCTGATTGACCAACGGGAAACATCGCAAGATTCGCTTGAGGCAGTCCATCAGAAGAAGTATACTGCTTTGATAAATCAGCTGCAAAGGCCTGACCCTGCTTTGAAACTTGATACTGCGAAGGTAAGCCTGTCAGGCTATACAGCTTCGTCCTGTCCGATGAATCCTGAACGTCACCGTTGTTGCTTGCAATATATCCTGTGCTTTGACGATCGTCCGATGAAGATAAAAGTGGAATGGTGTCACGATCCGTAAGGTACGGGTTCTGTGCCCTGCTAGCTGGGAGCATGTCATTAACTATTGATACTGCGGATATGTGATGAGTGCCTTCCGGTATTTCCGTTCTACGTACAAGGCTGGCAATGGGTAATGAAAATATCCCATTGCCTTGACTATCGGCATCACCCTCCCTAAGACTAACTTGGTTGACTGATGCTAAATCATCCTGGGTCGTAAATAAAGGTTGCCTATCAATGCTGTCGTATCCAGCATACGATTGGTCGGCTGATGGTACTGTATCTCGCCTCCAGTCGGTTTCTTGTGTCGTATACGATTTGTCCGATGGAGGATACTGATACTGATAATACTGATACGGGTAGTCTCTCGTTAGTCGTCTAGAAGTACTATTTACAATTTCTTTATGAAAACGGGTCTCCGCATCTTTCTTATTCGATCCTGCCCTCCTCTTCGAATGTTTTCTATGCAGCTTTTGCTGAACTTTAGTTTTATTTACAGTCTGTTTAAGTTTACTAGGGGATTTCCTAGTACTTTTGGAAACTTTAGCAGTACTTTTTGTCGACAGTATCGACTTGTGTTTCTTTTCTACTTTAAAATGAGATTCAGAGTCACTTGTTAGCAAAGGATTTGTCTTGTTACTTGGAACAACTACTGTGGAAAATGCCAACGTCCA
This sequence comes from Rhopilema esculentum, assembly GCF_057945365.1. Classification (NCBI taxonomy): domain Eukaryota; kingdom Metazoa; phylum Cnidaria; class Scyphozoa; order Rhizostomeae; family Rhizostomatidae; genus Rhopilema; species Rhopilema esculentum. Next base: position 471,959 of record NW_028300848.1, read on the forward strand.
ATTCGATGACTTTGCGGTCGGCGTATTTGCCTCAGTCGACCTCGACAAAGGTTTTGCTGAAAGAAAAACAAAAGATTAAATTTGCAAATCAAAACTCGGTAAATGTGAGCAAACGTTATCAGAGACCCTTTACAAATGGCCAGTAGTAAAATATGATTGAAGGCCTCCTTTAATGCATCAGGAATTCTACAGGATATGAAAGCTAAATGGCGCCCATAATTCATAGTATGAAGTATGTATCTTCGTTGAAAACAGGGATGTACTAACAAACAGGCAAAATACCGCACTTGAATTAACTTTGTCATATTTCAATTTCTGTATTGGGTGCATACCAAGATTTCGATAATAAGCACCATACTATCGAATACATACAAATACTATCGAATAAAGAATAAAAATGTTTATACATATTAAAAGATAAAAAATTAACTTTTTGATGATACTTTCGAAATGCTTAGTACTCTATAGCAAAATATATTTCGATATGCCCAACAGCAAAATGTCCAGTATTTTTTTATAAAAGCTTAATATCATTAAACAAATATAGCCTTTACTTGAACAGAAGCTTGATGTCTAAGTTTGCAAAAATAGTTTAAGAAGAAAGCGGAAACACCGCGTCTCCATACTTGCTGGTACAAACGTTTTGATTTTGCCACTTTCCCTTGGCACCCTTTAGAGTTTACAGTACCTCAAGTATATATGACAAACTAATGGATAATGTAAAAGATACCAGGATTATATAATGGTGAAATTAATATGCTCTAATTTTTCTTGATTAAGGTATTTGAAGTCTTGCTATATGTATTAGAAGTGTTTGCTATTATTAAATAAAAGTTAATGGAGGTATGTGCCTGATGCGATTCAAAGGTATTATTTCGAGGATCTAATGACAAAGGACAAGGACAGCTTCTATTGCATAATTTTGCATTTCACTTTAGCGTTTGCTAATAGAAGAACTTTGCTTCGATTCCTATCGACAATAGTACATATTCTACGAAATAGAAAAAAATGTTGAGAATATAAAAAGTATGAGGATAATATGATAAACAAAGTAGAAATGCCAAAAACTATTTAGCTAGGCATATCGCATACCTTTGCTTTGGTTTTTCTTGCTAATAACTTTCTTTGCATGCTTAGATTTTGCCTTGCTGCCCCTAGAAAGGCCTACAATCTTCTGCTTCGATTTAACATCTTCACTTATTTGGCAGGTATTCTTCTTGCAATGAAGTGCATGGCACTTTCCATCCTCAAGAACTGCGTAATTTGCATCGCTTGTTTTGCAAGACAAGGCAATACAGTCTTTGAGCGACTTGGCAGGGCCTAGCAAGTGCTTTGCTTTGCTGTCCTTTACAGTCAAAGTGACTCCTTGTCGAACACTGCCGAGTTGGTGGCATCTCTGTTGCTCTGCCAGCACTAAATTTAAAATGAATAATCAGCCGTTAATGTAATTTGAAAGCACACTTTTCATATGAAACTTAGAACACAAAAAGCTACAAAAAATTTTTAACATTGACACCCCGAGCAATTAAAAATTCTGGTTCAGAAGAGCGGGGAAAATATGTTGTTTTTAAATCTTTTCCGCACATACCATCCTATTAATGACGCCCAAGGTTAAAGGCAATCTGTCTCGTTGTGGATTGGTTAACGAGAAAAATAGCTGGAATAATAGCCTAAACACGATTCCAGCGCTCCGCTATATTTTTTACAATGCGATAAATTAAAAGGTGATTGGAAACAATAGAAATCCCTTTGTTCTTATAATGAATCAACGTCGTGACAGATTGCCTTTAAACCGCTGAGCATAATGGTCTCTTTTTCCCCCATTCGGTGGTGCTGATGTGAGTCTGTGTTAGTCAATGATTTTTTTATTCATATCACAGTGATGGTTCAAACATGATTAGCAAAAATCATTGAGTACCAGCAAAAACAATATCATTATCCAAAAGGGCCTGGATCAAAACATTATCCAGGGTGGCAAATGAGCTAAAGAAACTATGTAGAAATGAGATTAGGACTGAAACATTCCCTGAGCGAAAGGGTCGACCCATGAGCTGAACATGTCCTTTTATCTAATGGAATGTGAAGTACCAAAGAAGTTTGTAGTTTAACCGCCCAGCAGAATCAGTTCACAATGTTGAAAATGGGGAGAAGCAAATCGCAATCAGTGACCCATGTTGCCATTGCCTGTAAACATATCCACTGGCCTTGTACCATGGTCTCTATCGTAGCACTTGACAACCAACACTCAAATATCTTAAACACTTGAGAAATATGCTAAAATCTCCCCGTTAAATTCCACTACCAGTATGTTTGTTACCTCACGCATGTTTTTTTTAAAACAATTATGTGTTTTGGTAGCTCTGGGGATTTTATTAAACATAAAAGAAGTTGATTTTAATGGAAAAAAACCTTTTGGCGAAACAAAGAGAAAAATACCATTTTCTTCAATAAACTGAATTAAACAAGACTTCCCCCCTCCTAGTTCGCAATCACGGTCAAATTCCTTATAAAATTTTCATCTTTATGTCGTTATAAAATTTTGCAAAATGAGGCCGTAAGTCGACTGTAAGCCGTAAATCAAATTAAAGGGTTGATTTCAAAGAGGCATCCTCCATGAAATGGTCCGCGTTATCCCGAAAAAATTACTTCTCATAGGCATAACTAGCTGTTAGTATCATTTTTGGAAAGAATCAAGGTTTACGAGAAAACACCTGTTCGTTCCTTTGATTAAAAGTTTTAACTTGCTTAAAAAGACTGTTGTTTCACCTATAAATCTGGATCTAGAAGTCATGTCTTGGAGTGAGCAATCTCTTAGCGGCGGGAGGGGGTGGAGAGGGGAGAGGGTGGAGAGGGGTGGGGGGTTGGCTGGAGCTGGATCACACGCACAAAAAGCAACACTATGTGATGCTTATAAGCAATAACGCAAAATCTCCCGATTTCTAATTTTTTCTTCGTAAGTTTTTTCAACTTGGAAAGTATTTTCGTATTCGAGTTAATTTTGGACCGATTAATTTTTTCATGGAATACCCTTTCTCTTTCTGTGATGTTTCCCAGTGCACTTTTTGACGGAAGTTGAGGTGAATTATCTTTCTAATATTTTTCAAAGTAGCAATAATTATCTGTTAGCAGATGTATTGTTTTTTAGAAAACATGGCGCAAAGTTAAATGGCGAGAAAACTTGGCGAGAAAACGCAAGCAACATTCTCCACTATTTTATCACGCGGGAAGGCAGGGGTGCCCGGGGAGATACTGCGCATCGCACCATTTGAGCTGCTACGCGCAATGGTTGCTCAAGATCAGTATTGACGGGGATGCAAAAGATAGTGAGCCAGTGATTATTCATGGGCACCTCCACGCTTCAGGGATCACAAATGAATCTGCTGCAAGTGATTACCATTTACTAAAAGCGAAAGCAACAGTACCTGGTGTATGCTAATCGTAGGTCAAGGTCTAGTACCATGAATTAAAAACTCATCTAAGGTTATCTTGGTGGTACTTCATGCATTTGGTAATATGTTCTGCTGTATCAACATTGGACGTTATCTTCCGTGACCAAATGGCATACTGATACAAATTTAGAAAATGCACATGCGCAGTTTGGAGGGATTTCCAGTGCAGCTTTTCTATTCTTCAATATAAATCTTTTCAAAAAAGTTACCTCAAATGCCAGTGAAACGGCATCTTTTTGCATATTTTTTACTAAAAACAATGGTATTTGTAAGTGAAATATTTACCTAATTTTTCGAAGAGTGGAGGGGGGGGGGGGGTGCAGTCTTGGCACAATTACACAGAGATATTTGCTGTCAAGGTATTAGCATTTTGTAGAAAATAAAGTACAAAAAGAAACCTTTTCGCGATTGTATTCAAACGTTTTCGCCAGATTTGGAAGGAAGAGAAACCTTTTGATTATCATATTTCTGATTACTTAGTATTTTAGGATTTTGAAAGAAATTGACCTTTGGGAAAGCTCTTAGTGGATACGTAGTTAATACCTAGAAAAATAGATAAACGAATCCTAAAAGATTAAGATCTTCGATGAAAGATTAAGTCATTGATGAGAATCTGAGCTTATCATATAAAAAGGGACAGTTTGAGCCGTATACCGTCGTTATGACTTGACAAAAGATTTATAGAAGTGTTACTGAATGAAAATCTACTAGTCTAATGAAAATCAATTTAACATGTTGATAAAGGCCAAAAAGAAAGTTGATCCAATATTTTTTATGTTCATCACTTAATGCGTTCCTTTATAATTCTTTTTGCCATTTCAAACTTAAGAATATATAGATATGGATGAAGCACTATAAACGAAATACACCTTCAGCTGATCATTGCTGCAAGAGCAATCTAGCATAGTTAATCGAAGGGTGAAGTTAAACAGTGTGCTGGCTAGAAAGGGATGAATAAAGCATTACGGTGCAGGGGCATGCCAAACACTTGGCGAGAATGGTATGCTACAATGCCATACCTCTGCCTCCTTGCAAAATGCGTGCTGAAACTTTACGGGGCATCAATATGTTTACTTATAATGTTATATATCATATGGTTGGGGCTTTGTGAACGGATTATCAATTATTATTATCATTAAAAAGCCTTGTTCTAATTAGGTACAAACACACCTTAAAACTTTTACTTTCCACTATATGTTTACAATTTGTATCTTTGAAACTCAGTATTAGCGTCCTGACGACTTTGCGTACCCCCCTTGAAATCTGCGAAGCATTTAGTGCCAACTGGAAGACGGTGACCATAGTCATGTTGAATAAGGGACTTTAAAAATTTCAATAAGGGACTTTGAATAAAAACCTTTTTGCTTCAACGAATTGAAAAGGCTCCACTTCCTACATTCAGGCAGAGAAATTCACAGCTTTGAAATTCTTTAAAAAGTATTAGCTTTTATGTAGATTAAATACTCATGTTTTCCTATTGTTGCAACACATTGTTCCTTCCTTTTTTCTGGTGTATCAATAGAATCAGGGTGGTAGAGGGAGCAAAAACAACGAAAATACGAGGACAAGAAGAACACTTTAAATGATCATAAGTGGATTTGAACAACTGATCTGTGCAAATGTTTAAAAAACTATCGGGAATATCAACTTCCCGTTTAAGTCCGCCGTGGCATTATTTCAGTGGTTCTGGTGCCCAATTCTCTGTAGTCAAAAATCAAATTTTAGAACCTTGAGGAGAATTAACAACTTTCAATATAGGACCTTTTTTAGCATTGAGGGTATATGCCAGACATCCATATACTCAGACAGTCATGTATTCAGACAGTCATTTTACAAAACGTCTGCTAATTTTTCGTTGCATGTTCATGGGCTGTTTGCACACGGGTACACAAGCCAGATTCGAGTAAGTTCGATTTCCGATGACTGGAGTGATTTTTCTCGCCTGGGTGACAGACTTTACTCATTGTCTTCGACCACTGAAGCTAGTGAGAGAATTCGCCAAGCTGGGTGTATGAAATGGAGTAAACTCGCTCGTTATGAATTAACTCATACGTGGATGATCTTATAGCCAGGAAGAATTGCCCGCTTTTTAAAGAAAAAGCAAACAGCCAATTCCAAATACCTCAGCAGTTGAACAAAATTAAAACTGGCATTCTCAGAGAATACACTAACAAAATTTAGCTGTAAACAATTGCAAATTTAGTTTTGCAAGCACTTGCAAGCGAAATCAAAAACAGCTTATCAATGAAACCAAACCCTGTACCGAGCCAATAAACATGAGGCTACTGAAATTTGATTGCATGTTGAGAGCTGCATCCTTTTGCAAATCTAAAACTCCGATTGGCAAGATGAATTTCGTTTCATTTGGAATTTTTCGATATTGCAAAACCTTAGCAAAGAGTCTGATGCAGTCATATCAAGGTGAATTTTGTAGATTGTATGGCCTTATAAAAATGCCATCAAAGATCGATTTAAAAACGATTCCTAGAGATCCGATAGTACTTGAAATATTTGATAACAGGACCTCCTAAGTGGAAGAAAATCTGGGAATTTTTTTAGACACATTTCAAACAGAAAACTATTGGGTATAGTGATATTGTGAAAATATTATTCAAATATCATAATAAGGACCAAAAACATTTTGCAGGATATGAGCTGAGGGACTGAACAATGAATCACATATTTACTCTTTTTGTTTCTAAGAGAATTTCCTAAAAAAGAAAGGATTTCCACTGGCTTTGTTCAGTAAGAGCGATATGATAGACAATCACGTCGTTTTAGATGTAACCGTACAGAAACACCGCATGGGGAAAGTTGATAAAACCTTGGAGTAGGCCAGTCAGGTCTTGACTCTCCACCATGAAACCTCCATCTTTGATGACGGCGCTGTTGGCGTAGAAATGAATATGCAAAAATCTGAAAAAATTTGCAGAACTACATACCTCCAGTGTGCAAAAAGTTCACGATCAAAACTGCAATCAGCAATGCGACTAGCGGAGGAGTGAATCCGTGCGAGAATATATGTCTTTGCAACATGAGGAAGCCAATAGATTAATAATATCACATGGCCAGATCTTCTTTATTGGTTAGTCGAAAATTTCGAATATCAATACATAGGGTTAAGGCGATCTGTGACGCCTTGGTCGTTTTAGGCGTCCACAGATTTGCAAGAAGATTGTTCCAAAATGCATACAAACTGCATGAGCAATCAGAGATTGGTTATCCGCTGTGATCGCTGGTCTTGCTTAGCTTTCTATTGTTACCAAAGACTACCCAAAATCAATCTAACTGAGCCGAATCACTCTGCTGTTTCGCATCGCTACACCGAGAGTGATATCAGATCTGAGCTATGCTGGTTTTCGCCCTTTCAAGTTAAGTAATTAGGTACAGGGCACTGTAGGTCGCTGCTAAATCACGGGCCCAGAACCCAGTCACCCGTGTGATAGCGCAGTCAAAGCTATACGCTACGGTTACGCGGTTTTGATACGGGTTGATAGGCCTTGATTCATGCAATGCATTCATTCCTTGATTTGTATGCGACTCTTGAGTGCACAAGTTCTGACCCTCTCTACGCGACATTGCGACATTCGCGATCTAATTTGGCTGCTCCCTTAATGAGAAAAAAACTAATTTGGAAACATTTGAATTATCTTTCAAAATCCCATTCAACCACTACTGCCAGTTATATTGATACCTGTTATTGCCTTACAATTTTCAGAGATAAAAAATCCAAACAACCACACACAAAAACATTTTCTTTCTTCTAATCTCGTGGTAATCTTCTTCAGCATTATACGCCTACTTGCCACAACATAATTGCTATGAAGAAAAGAGGCCAAGGAACTCACGCAAGAAAACTTCGGCATCTTGTGGGTCGTATACTATACAAACTAAGCAGTTGTATACGGGACTTCTTTGTCATAGTGGTTGGCGCTCGAATAAGCGCACTCTTCTTTACTGAATATTTCAAAATTTTGACAGCTTCAAAAGATCCCGGGTCTTTTGAGGACAATAGATTTTTCAATTCTTTTCTCAATAGGCAGCCAAAGTTATGATTCTTATCAAATCTCCTTAAAAATGAAAACATTCTAGAGCCAAATTTTAATTCTATAATTCAGGTTATTAGAACTTATACAAATTTAAAGGTGGGAGGCAGCAACTTGACTCCCCTTTCTATGTTACATTTGCCATTTAAAATTCAAATCTTTCATTAATCTCTTTGGAATTGGAACTTGTACACGTATTCCTTCCGCATGTACATCGTTGAATATTCTTCTTTCCTTTTGCAGTGGGCAGTCTTCTTCGAGCTCATCACCTTCACTGCCATACTAAAACAAACCTCATCGTATGACCAGTTTTGGAATCAATGCAGAAAACGCCTTTTTACCAACAGGAAACGCTAATTTTATCCAAAGGGAATGCCTATGACTAACTTGGAAAATTGGCAGTTTGAAAATCATAGGATTACATCACAGAAAGTACGCTGTCAAAATGTTACCCCTCCCCCAATAGAAGAAATACAAACTCGATCCTGTCGAGAACTGGGGGGACGTGTCCCCCCAGTCCCCCTAGTGGCGCCGCTACTGTTTGGAATTCTTTTGAATGACCTTGTCTCCCTCTACAATTTTCTGTTAACTGCGTTTATCTCTCAAGACAAGACGTTCTAGCACCATCAATGTCATTAATGTTGGTCAATATAAGAAGGTCTGGGCAAAATTTGCTAACTCGGTCAACCTAGTTAATCTAATCGTACTCTTTATTGGAACAAAAGTTTACTCCATTTATGCAATTAATAAGATTGGTCCTACCTCTCTCCATCTTTCCGTACTTCTCCGAAGGTGCAAAAATGTCTCTCTGGAGAGAAACACATTAAAAAAACTAGCCAGAACACAGCTAGGACCAAGAGAAATAGAAAACGGGAACCAGGAGTGGTAAAGAGCCGTCTCATATTAATATCTCAGAAGCAATATTTTTTACTTACTTGCCACTAACAAGAAAAAGGTTCTATTCCATTCCTTTCTCCGTTCTGCTTTCCTCTTAGCAAGCCTGAATATAATGTTTGCTTTGCTTCCAACTCAAGAATGGCATAAGAATGAAATAAAACCATGAAGCTTTTCAGAGTATATTACATGCTCTTCAAAGACACGAATCTAAGTCATATTCCAAGCGCTAAATTTTACATGATAATAAAAAAGTTCTATTTGGCTACCTTTAAAGAAGGCGACTTTTGTAAACCAACCAATCATTACCTCCAATAACTCAAATGATAGGGTTGAATGAAGTTTAGACTGGCAAAAATTTCATTTACAAATGACTACAAGTGGATAAATTGACGCTTTCTGGATATTTGCTACAGATGTAAAATTTCAAATAGTGGGATGTCTATAAGCGTCAAAGTGTTAAAAGATAAAAGATTTCATATCTATAAGGTATCTATAAGAGTTAAAAGCGTCATAGACTCTGTTGTCAGTGAAAAAACCACGACATAGTTTGCTTGCAATAGCACGAAGCTTTGATTATAACAAGAAATTGATTGGAGGTATAAACAAAATGAATCACACTGCGGCACCATTGTTATCTTGCATGCAAGATCTTGAAAGCTGGAACCCTGAAATTTGTTTGTAGTTCGGGAAGAGCATTTTAAATTGGGATTCATGTATCATTGTTCACCTGCTCATTCGATATAATTGCAATCTGATAAGCTGCTTTGCTCAAGCCTGCACAGCTTTTGGAATTTGAATAACACTGCTAAGCGTTTCTACCTAGTACTATCTATTAATAATCTTCAGCTTTTTAATATTTCTAGGGCTTCTTCATTTTGTTTTGAACAAAGAACTTAGACGATTTATTAGACAACAGGCTAACGTAGAAACTACATGACGCAATGTCAACTGACATCGATCCCTATAACCAATTTTACATTATTCATTAATCCTCGGCTCTCTATTACCGTAGAAAAGGTAATATCAAAGTATATTGGTTGGAAGACAGTTAAGTTAAAAACGCTTGGCGAATCTGTTAGGCCCTTGTGATGATGAAAATCATCAACTGTGTATAGGTACACGTGGGCTATGCATCGATCTTATTGGGTCAATGATACTACGAATACACTAATTAATATTATTAGTATTGAATCGCTAGCGAAAACCCTAAATAAAAACCTGTACCCATCTATTTATTACTGGTTATACGCGCAATACAGATGACATGAAAAAACCATTCGGTACTAGTATGGATCTGCCATTGCACATGGATATTGCAAGGGTCTTTTGTTTCAACCGGCCATTTGAAAATTATATTTCAGTCTCTATCCAGAAACCTACGGGGAGCCATAAAAATTAAACCCAGGTACAGTTACTACATAAACCAACAGACGTAGGGAAAAAGGAATAATCTAGACGTGACATATTTCTACACTAGCAAAGTCAATAACATTAATATAGTTTGCTACTATTACTATTCGTAATACTAAAATATTATAACGGATGATTGCCGATAGATGCTTGCGTTAGCCAAAATAAGGATAAAAATGTCAAGTGTGATAATGATAAGAGACATCAATGATGATTTTAATCATAAATGAATCACGATATAATTAAACATCTAAAACTGGAAGCATTGGCATCAGAAGTATAAAAGAATAAAACACAACACGTCGAGAGGTGTACCTTGCTCGCCAGCTTTATAAGGCCCTACAAAATGCTGGTATCTTTATCTAGCTAGCTCATTGCAATCCTTGCAAGTTTCGCTATCTTCACGTTTAATTTGACAATGAGATATTCTTATCATTGCTATCTTCCTTGAGAATATTACAAGTCTAGTAGCCTTATCCAAGTTCTGATAAAAGCGTCTAGTAATGGGGTTCCTTGTACGACTCGCGAAATTGTAGAGCAAGCTTTTTGTAAAAGATATTTCAAACAAAGAAACATCAAAGCTAAGAAAGTGATTTTCACCTTATTGATGAGGAAAAATTGGAAATCAAAGAGCAATATTCCTGATAAAGATACATCTCCTGTGTTTCCTTGATTTGATTAACCAAGTGTATAACGATTCAATGAAAAGAGCTGATTCCCAGGGCATGGTTTTCATTGAACCCCGCACCGGAGCAAAGTTTACCAAATCACTGGTTTGAATCATTGAAGATCGTTGGTTTGGTTAACACGATTTGTTTATCATATTATTTAACCGTAGCTTTCAGCTATTCGCCAGGAAATTAAGTTGCAATTCGCTAATAAGCATCAAATGGACAGCGTTAGAATCCAGATTATCAACATGAAAAATTCGAATATATGAAGAGCTGTATGAAAGTGGAAATCTGAAGCTACTTTAAAGGAAGTAGTAACCATTCTTTGAAATTTCATTGATTAAATATTGAAATAAATGTAGTATCTAACCACAAAGTGACAGTATAACTTTGAATTTCAATTTTCAATACGGTTGCCTACCAGGTAACAACATTCGTGAATATTTTGTAAATGATAGATTGGTTTTGCCTTTATTTACCTTTCTAGCCAACATCGACGAACTAACCTTGGATATTATATTTCATTTAGAAATGCACTTGACATGAAACTTTCAAATATATACATGCTATCTTGAATCATTTACAATTATCTAAAATATTACTCCTTTTATTGGTTCAATTAACTAACGATGGGTCAACAGAGAAAGTAGATTGCTTCGAACACAAGCAGATGGAAATTCTGAAAATTTTAACAACAATCACAATTCCGATTGCCTTTTTACATTTTTTCAAAGAAAACTGTCTCAAAAGAAGAAATTGTTGAAATCGAAAGTATAAAGAATATTATAGTTTTCTGCATCATTCCAACTTATCCGAAACTTTTCATTTAATTTTTAAGCATTTTTGTTAGAAATGTTGTAGAAATTACACTCTTTCGCATCAAGCTTAAATTTGGTTGTTGAAAATAACCAAATTTTCTATGAAATTATTACATTTTATTAAGGAGAAAATAAATAAAAATGTACAGAAGTTTTTCTTAAATAATTTATTGTACTGTAATGTATCATACTTTTTACTGATAAATCACACAATATTGCATTTAATTTTTTGCTATCTTTTTTATTCTTCTAATTATTTGATTACATTTTTGACCATTGAAAAAAATTTGCTATCCTGCAAACATTTTATTTCATTTACAGTTTTCTCTTGTCATAATTATTTGACTGAGTGCCTGCCCCCTTTTTTGAGTACAGCCATCAAATGCCTGTTACATTTGAAATATACAATATGGTATTTGCCTTACAGAAACATTGCAATTCTCTAGATTTTGGAATCAAAGGTATTAAAAAAATTGTTAGTAATTTCTTTTTTCTATTGCATGTTAACTATAAAACATGAATTAAAAATCATAATGCATGGACCTAAGAGTCAATTCTAGTCTCTGTTAAAGAAAGGAAGTGTCCATGGTACCGGATCAAAATCAAATTTTACCCGTTAGGATCAAGGGGAGTGTCTAGGTCCAATCTATTGAATAGTGGGTGAGCCGGTCTAAAATTGCTAAGGAGATTGAAAATTTGCTTACAAAGTATTCCTAAAAAGCAAAACTTTTTATTTCCGAGTCACACCACCTTGGAACATCTCTCTTGATAAAGCTGTGCAAGTAATGTTTTTTAACAAGGGCAACCTCAATTATGTAATGCAACAAAAATTGCATTCCAAAGATTGCATTTCTATAAACTTTTGTGTTGGTATTGAACTATAATATAAGCTTAAATCTTCTCACATCATATAATTATGAAAACTAGAGCCCAGTTATACAAAATGACAAAAATTACCTTGCTGTCTGGAAAGCTTCTGAAACCAACACCCATGCTATCCTGTCTTGAAATTTCTAGTGGAGAATCAATTTCAATAAGGATTTTCCATAGACAGAAATTGATAAAATTTCAGAAAAAATTACTTTAATTGCACTTCAAACATAAGCAAACAAGCAAATACAATGAAACATGACATTAAAGGAGACTATGACAATTTAGGTCTAGAGATTGACATTCTATTTCCATATTCAGATAAATCTCCCCAACCCTCAGGTAAAAAAAACCTTTCTCAGATACTTATTAAACTAAGATACCCTTAGAAATGGTTTAGCAATAATTTTTGTTCAAGACCAATAATCAGACATGCATAAATATTTTACCATTTGGAAGCACAGGTGAAATGTAATCTGAAATTCTATGAAGCGGGCCCACAGACAAATTCTCCTCAAAATACATACAAAGAAGTAGAATTTCTGAAATTTTCTGACAAATTTTGAGCTTTGGGGGGGGGGGAAGGGGGCTGTGTCTCCCAAACATCCAAAGGCATTGTAAATTTTTTTTCTATCAAAATCTGTTACCAACCAAAATTTTCATTTACTATGGAAAATCTTAGTAAAGTTCAAGGAAGATTCATTGATCTGTAAAAGTCAACGCTTTATATATATTTGATTTTGTTAGCTCTTTTTCTTAGTAAATGCTGAAGGTAAGTGCCATGCGGTAGAGGCTTCAATTGGGTGCTAAAAATAGCACTAAAAAGGGACACTATCTTGAAGTAAGCCACAGCCATTATACTCTTTTTAAAATTTCTCCAGACCTACCAAGTGCTAATTTTGATCCCCCTCCCTGCCTCCCCCATTCATCAATGTTTTAGATTTTGTATTTTGTAGAAGCAAACAAGTTGCACCACCAGTAGATTTTAATATTCACTATCAAACAGTACGAGAAACCTTCTTGAGAAAATTGATCTGTTATTGGTTATCAATTATTTCATATTGTATTCTTGAAGCACTATTAATGGTTTGTAAATTCTAGTAGCCTTATCCAACATATATTTTTGCCTTTCAATTTATATTTTTTAAAATGCATTTCCTAAATGCCATTTGTTACCATACCCCTTTATCATAGGCATAGGGAAGGCTAAACTTTTAAGGGGGGGGGGGGACTTAGCTTCCTGCCTTAATAATTTTGCTTCATTGAGATAAAGTTGCCAGATATTCAATACATTTTGCTTGATTGAGAGGGCTGCAGCCCCCAGCCCCTATGTCTCCTGTGCTTATGCCATTTATCTATGGACATGACACAATAAAGAGGGTACTTCAAGCAAGCAACAAAGAAAAGCTTTGTTAATTTCTTCTTCTGAAAGGAAAACGGTATCACAACCCTGGGAAACCGACAACAGTCATTGAATATTCAAGCCTCCAGTAAGAGTAAGTACTGCCCATTACAACCATTGACATTTTTTGCTCTATTATTCTAATTGTGGTGATTGTTAATGGGAATTAATTGTAGAGTATTGATAAAATGTTGTATTGAAAATGGATTGATGAAGATGGAAATAAATTGGACAATAAAACTTTTAAAATCCATGGTGGAGTACATCCTCTTACCTGAGTACATATTGAGTATATTCTCAATATATCTATTCTTTATAAGAAACCTTGCAAAGTATGTGAACGAGTTTTTTAGCCAGTTCCGTAACCCAAAAACCCGATTTCACTTAATCTACCATCCCCATTTAATAAAGCTCCAATCAACATTTCTTGAGTACACAGGTAATCCACAAGATATTTTGCAGAAACACAAACTTTTTCTTGAAACTAACAAAACTTAACAATCAAAAGATAAATTTTTATTTTGTGTGCCAAAAGTAAAATGTTTATAAAGTGTAATCATATAACTACAAAGAAACTAAAAGGTGCGTGCAAGCTACACAAATCAAAATAAAAAATGCAAGTTCGATAACAAAACATCACGAAATTTTCTAATCTCTTTTAAAAACCAGAGATTAAAACAGATTTTGTTTGGCTTTGAAAATATGAATCTAATCTTGAAGAAGAGTTTTAAGAATGCGAGACAGAAGGTATAGAGGAAGGTGCCTATCATATCAGTGTGGTTGGGGAAAAGTGGTGTAGCGAGGCCTAAATAAATGGTTGAGCTGGTAAATTACCCGCTACTTGATTGACCAAACCTAAAACTGACAATTGGAGAAAATTTATCGATAAATTTTTATTAACAGTAATAAATGACACAATATAGAAATTATACCGTCATATATACTTGCTTGATCGTCACGCCATTTTCAGCCATTTGTTTTCCTTTCGAACGTTTGGCGGGTTACCAGCCTCGATCCAATATAAACCTCTAGCGCTTCCATTAATCTACAAGCGCCATGGGCGCTAAATGTCTAACTCGGGTCAAGCCGCGTACTTTCGAGTGAGTCGAACTTTTATTACTTCTGCTCAGGGACGAAAACAAGTGGCTAATTTTGGAGGGGCGTGGAAGGATGAAAATTCCAACTTTATTTGTGAAATTTTTCATTCCACCTGCGAATCTACTGTACCTACCAAATAGATATTTGGAAATAGCCCTTACTCCGTATTGCTAGTTTCTTTATAATCACTGACATTTTATTCAAAATAATTAGCGTAAGGCATAAAAACCTGAATCTCTAAATTTGGATTAACATGACACAAGCATTTAAACTTACTGTAAGAAGTCTTTTTCTGATTTGCCCATTTTAAAGCTTTTTGATGCAGATCGATTTTATCTAAAATATATTTTTCACGATATAGAAGCATCCAGGAATTTAGCCCCTTATCTTTTTCTTCTTGATCGAAGGAAACTATTAGCAATTTTCAGAGGGCCAAATGTCTTTTCGTTCTTTACAATCAAAATTATGATTTGCGAGCAAGTGCATATGCCCGATTCGTCGTAAAATAAAACACCCTTCTTTGATCAAATACCTCTGCTGCAGCTTTTGCAATGTTTTCTTGATTCTCAGAAGCTTTGTCGTAGCAATTTATGTTAATGAATAAAGGACATTTACGAACAGCAGGGGAAGCGTTGAGAATTTTTAGTATTGAGCAGTTTTCCATTTTTTATTGGATCAACTACTCGCAATTCTCTTAAAAAAAACTCCCACTTTAATGTTTTCTGATCAATATAGCTATTATTATTCCAAACTGTTAAGTTTCAAGTTTCTTATTCGAAAATCCATTTTGCGTGTTCTTAATTTTGTTAACCTCAACTCCCGTCAGAAAGGAAGCAAACGGCGCAATTGTGCAATTTGGATCCAGTGGAGACGGGGCTTCACAATAGAAAACGATTAGTGGATGGGTCCGCTCCAGCCTGTGAATTTTAACAAGGTTTAAACTTTTTACATTTAAAATCCCACAATTCTTAAAATATGAAATTCCGAAGTTTGGTCTTGAGAAAAAATCCAAGTCAATCGTTAAGTTTTCCAACGGTAACTGATTTTTCCAAACTTTGGGGGGGGGCGTTACGCCCGCCACGCCCCCTATTATTTACGTGCCTGCTTCTGCTATTTTGAAAAATGGCAAAATTTGAAAAAGCAATAAGCTACCTTGAATATGCTTGTGCTTTTAAAGACTCATTGCTAACAATGGGCCTTTGCGAGCGTGGCGACGTTCCAAACAATGGCAGTAAACTGTCTTCAATGGCAGTAAATTGATTTCAGACTGTCTAAAAATGCATTATGGGATGCTTGCGTAGCGCAATGGCTCATTGTTAGCAATGAGTCTTTAAGGATGGCAGTCTCTATCTATTTCTAAGGCAGGGTCCCTTTAAAATGTATTGCAAACTAAATATTCAATTCAAAAAAAAAATTTCGATATTGAAATGATGCATAAAACAGCATAATGTTCTAAAAATTTCACTATTGTGTAAGATCACACAAATATGTTTTATGTTTTGTACGCTGTAATAAAAAGACAACATAAGGGATTTGCGTTTCACTCTGAGGGATAAAGGATTTTCAATAATATATAGTACTCTTTAGGACGGAATTTGGTTTGAAAATTCCTTGCAATCATTTCAGTTAACTAAAAGGATATTTGTGTTGTTGTACAAAAACTCTAATAGTGATCGAAAATTGCATTGACTAGCAGAACTGATTAGGTACACTTCACAATAACGCTCGCATTTTTTATTGACCCATTTCAATCCACAAGTGGGTATATATAGATATATTACCTAACCTGGAACTTTCAATCAATATTCTGATGTTTTCAACTCTTGGCGAAAAGCTTAAGTATGTTTTAAATTTTGGCTGTTTCAAAGCCATTGCTGACGTTTGTACCACCAAAAAATGTTCAATCAAGCCCAGACAAAACTAAATACATTTTGTCGTTCAAAAATATATAGTTTTTAACAACTTTTAGCAAAAGAGAGCTTTAAGAATTCTCAGTTGAACACACGTGGTACTGGAACACTATTGCGTAGTTTGTTAAAACAAACCAAATCAAGAAAAAACTGCATGAACCTAATGTTTGAAAATAACAGCAAAGCCTTTCAAATTGAGTTTAATTCAGCAAATATGAGTGTGTTGCTTTTCTGTCTGGGTGACTGTTACTTAGCAAATAAGATTTACGGAAAAAATTAAAGTTGGAAAGAAGAAATACTATTACCAGCTAACTGAGAACAGGCGGAAAGGGGCCAATAGCTGTAGCCCCTAAATGGGCCTGATTGTTTTTTCTAATGCTATAGAAAACGACATATGCTTGTTAGTATGAACAAGTTCCAAAAACTTTCAATAGGTTTTTTTACCATCTCAATTTATGTTACAACAAGTGATATTGAATTGGCGACTTTTTACCTTCATCTTAGCTCCAAACCACTACAACATCGAAAGTGAAACAGCGGACCCATTTCGTTTCGGCCCAAGTTTGGACGAAAAGGAAGTTTTTTGAAGACACATAAAAAAGTTCTTTACTACACATAAAACAAACATTTACCTGAAGTATACCAAACTTTGAGGCTGCTTCTCTCTTATTGGGCATCATCAAAGGGCATTGTTTGAAGCTGCGACAAATAAAAAAGAAATCCCATTTCTCTCATCTATTTCTTCATCTCTTCAACTGAACCATCTTGCTATCTTGCTATGATTGAAGCTAGAAAAGTTCTCTGCTTCAAAACTGTGTCTGATGATTTTTAACTTCCTGTTTGGAAAGAAGAAGCTGCTGGCGGTAAGTATTCTCTGCTCTAACATTGCACGTTGTTTGATTTCTGACAATTGCATAAAAAAGACCATTTCTGTGAGCATAGTTATCATGCACGTGTAACCAATAATATCGCGCAAAGTATGGCAGTTTTATTGGTAGCCCATTTTCACGAGATTTAACACTTCAGTGTGGCTAAGAAGCTCTCGTGCTTACATAAACACCCAATTTTGGCTGTATAGTAAATTAACCTTTCCTAAACTGTCTAATTAACTGCCATTTTTGATTAAAGAAAACAAAGAAAATGTCATTGGGTCAGGTTGAATCATAATTTAGCTATTCATAAAACCCACCAGGCCATGCCCAACACAATAGCTTTTCGTATGAAAGGCCTTGAGCAATTAGCTTGAAACAGCAAACAAGCCATTCAGTAATTGACTAGGGCACAACAATGGTGACCTTCACAACCTGCTCTGTACCAGCACCTGCTTTGCATCAGACATGTTTTAGGTAAATTGCAAATCACAAACATAGTTTGCCAAATTAGCAACAGTAGCATTTCTTAATGGTATTTATAAGTAAGTTCTCCTTGCGGATTTTATAAGACGTCCTTTTTACAGCTCTATTTGCTGGATCGTTTAAGGGTTGTCATCGATGGGATACAACTATGGTTAGGTCTTGTTGCATTTCCAGATCATTCAAAGCTTGTCTTTGGGCATTGTGTATTCAAAATGTATACTTCCCTAGCATTGACAAAGACTTTCGCTTAATACATCCAGGCAAGTTTTCTCTTAAATGCGGGAAGGAAGGTCGATTGTAATCGCAGCTGATATGAATGAAATTATAAGAAATGCTCAAAAACATACCACAAGTTTGCTGCAATGCCTCAAAATAATTTATTCGATCTACTGAAACATTACAAAATCTTTGTTTGGTTTTAAACACACCTTTGAAGGATGCAGTTGCTAAGTACCAATTCATGTATTGATATGATAAATGATATTACTCTCGTGCACGGGTGCATTCCATGTCAACTGTACGCCGATGGTCCACCGGGGCATTTGTTCAGGTACGCCGAAAATATAAAAGCAGTTGTTAAAACAATAAACATTATTGCGCCAGACAAAGAAGCCCTTATTTTACGCTAACTATGTACATGGCTTCATGTTTAGCATGCCTACTAACAAAAATTTTAAGTACGCCAAAAAATCTTTCATTGGTTTGCACGCCGAACGCCGAAAAAAACCTGGGTGTACGCCGAAGATCTTCGGGCCTAAGTACATGGAATGCACCCTGGCTCTCGTATAGACACAAGCCCCAGGCCTACCATAAACGCTAACAAAGTCTAAACTGTCCAATATTTTCCAAGTTAAAAACACTAGCTCGCCCTCAATGCTTGAAATAAATGCATTGGATTGCCTTTAATTGTCCAGATTTAATGTAAGCTAATTGTTGCAACATAGCGATAGGAAGTAAAAAGAGCAACAATTGCTCAGTGCGAGGAAAACAATAAAGATATTTACTCGTTAATAAACTTCAAACAATTGAAACTTTATATCTCTTGAATTATATATAGAGTGTCCAATTCGAACAGATAACTAGGAATTGATTTTAAAAAACCCCTTTCTTTAAAAAAGATTGAGCTTCAGCTTGCTTTTACTTTGATTCAAGATTTTATTCAGAAATAGAAAAATTATAACATAAAACATCTTATACTTTGGTATCACTGTGTTGAATTTCTAAAGCGTAATTATAGTCTCTATTCCTAGAGTGAGTTCAGTGATACAGGAGATTGTCATGAAGACAGTCAGAATCAGCATAGTCTCAGCAAAGAGGAACCTAGATGTTTCGAAGCCTCAAGGCTGTCTTCTCATAAAGTACTTTGCATTTAAGAATCTTTATTGCCTGATAAATCAAAACGCTTTTATTTAGAAGGGCATTGATCCATGAACCACCTATTCTCACAAGACACCTCTACTGCTAGGAATCACTGACCCAGTTCATCATCAAGATACACCTTTTATATAAGACTCTAAAGAATGCGCCTTCGACTCTGCAACTCCTGTATGCATCTTTAAAACATAAACAAGAACAGCCTGACTTTAGACAAAGTAGGTTTACCTTTGCGGAGAATTACTTAACAAGGCCTCGAGCAAGCATACTAGCCACTCACATAGGTTCAAAATCTTTGATTGGCTAAGAGTTCTGATTACATTCAAATTCTCCATGCCATATTGACCAATCAGAGTTCACGAACTTGCAAAATAGGCCTAAATCTAGCTGCGAGTCACGTTTGTTGTCAAATTCTTGAACTCTGATTGGTCAATATGGTATGGACAATCTGAATGTAATCAGAACTCTTAGCCAATCAAAGATTTGGAACCTATGCTTTTCAGTACTCTAATGTACAAAATTTTTACGAAACAGTTATCGAAAATGTTACGCGTTTCAAACTAGTCTTATTCAACTGTTGGGACCGACTTGATACAAAATTTTACATAACACCTGCAACTATGTAAGGTTTTTATAAAATGGATCATTATTAACAACATTCTACGAGAAAATATATTCACCGATTTTACGAACAAGATACCCAACGGTTATACATTCAAACGCTGTAAAAATGGCTGGATCTTTAAAATATTTAGGTGAAAATGATGTCTGTAACCTAATTGAATCTAATTTTTATAGTGTAATTTTGTAATCGTCGAACTATTCTGAATCCCATAAGTTATTTTTACAAAAAGTCTTAGCTACTAAGGTACAAATCAAAACATCTTCTTACCACTGATGACTATTCTAAAAATGTTTTTCAAACAGTTGTTTCTACTCGCAGCCTTGGGGAAACCACTGATTTCCTATCTCCGAGTGATTTTTGATCTAAAAGAGAGTTGGAAGAAAAAATTAAATAAAGAAAAATAGAGAAGAAAATTAAAACAATGAAATGGAATTCTGATTCGAATTCTGACTCGATTTCTGATACCAGCAACAAAACAAAGCTCATGTGACGGATAGGTTCATCTAGCACACTGTTTATACGCAATAATGGAACAGGAAAGCTGGAATCTTACATTTGTCATTAAAAGATAACTTCTCTAGCGATACGTAACATAAAACACCCTCATTAAAAAATATGAATTGTATCATATGTGGCTTGAAATGATACTTCTTATCAGCTATCCCTATCCGATTGCAGAAATTATATATATATATATATTGTATTTCAATGCTTGATAAGAGTATTCAGTACACATTCAGGCTAAAAACTATCAAAAGCTATCAACAGCTAAGGATAGGGGTCTTCTGATTTATTTGATGTAGTCTGTGAAGCCTAAAATTCAACTTGAGAATTAAAATTGCAACCCAACATGACAAAGTAACAAGTCTCCTGTTATGCGTATTTGCATTTTGAAACTTGAAACGCATTCAGCTAATGTGAATTTTTGACGTGCATATAATTATTCAAAAATTTCTAAAATTTTTCAATTTTCCATTGTTTTAAAACTGCAGATTATATATTGATCCGCTATTTCTTGTCATAAAAGCTGCCTGAATTGACCTTGCAAAATATTTCTACCGCTTTTTTATCTTAAACAAAGACCTTATGATTTTCGGTTGCAGCTCTGGGATTTTTAAGCTCAGTTTCCAGTAATATACCAGCTATAGGTTGTTATGTGAAATGCAGAAATTGATTGCCGTAATATCCCAGGTTACCAATAAGGTTACCTTCAAGTAATATCCCAGAATCCAAGCTTTGTTCTTCAACGTAAGACGATGGTGCCCAACCCTCTTTTCCCGTCCTGAGATTCTTCATGTACCACCAACCGTCCATCCCCGGCTGTACATACTCGAGGGAATCCCCTTCATTAAATGACAACTCGGTTGCCTCCACAGCTTCATAATCAGCGACTGAAGAGAATTTTCGTCTGATGAAAGACTGGAAAGAACAAATAATATATCAGATCTAACGTATTTTTTTACATTTAGGAAATAGGAAACATGGAATGGAAATTTCGATTGATATTATTGGCCAACATTAAACCCTGCACTCAAGGGAGAATAATTAAATTTTGATTAAGTTCCCCAATTCTTATTAGCACAAAAAATCGAAGCTTTATCGTTGTCCCGTAAGACGGTCACCTCTGGAAGACGATAAATTTGTCAAAATTCAACAGTAAGTCCATATGTACTGTTGAAGGTTTCAAGACGAATTAAGCTGCAACTCTGACTTTAAACAAAGTTATTATTACAACCGACAACTGAGCATGAACGAGTAACATTCGAGTATTTGCATACTAATAGCTATATGTTCCAGAAGGTTCTTAATACTTAGTAATCGTGATTCACGCTGTGTCGTGATTGGTGATGATATGAAATAGGGAGGGTTCCGAATACCAACTACATGCAAATTCTGGTAACTCTGGTAACAACAAACAAGTACAGGGTCCATAAATACAACGTCCATAAGTTTTGGCTTCATACAAGTTTGAATCAACATTACAAAAGTGCCTGGTTCTCATACTTACATCGGAGTTATTGCTAAAATTCGTACTTTGTGACATCCGATCCTGGTCTCCGTAAACATTTTCGTCCTCGAAATCATCGTCGAATTCACTGTCCGACCAACAGGAGCCTGTGTCCGAGTCCAGGAATTCGCTGGCAGTCGCCGGCGACAGGTAAACTCCAGATGTCGAGCCACCACTCCTCCACAGAGCCATGTCAGAGCCTCGCCTCTGATCAAGCTTCGGTGTACTGGAAAATTGAAAAGCGAACGACTTTGAAATACAAATATAATACTTAATGTATTTAATATAGGCAGTTGATGCTCAATTTTATTAGTAAGAGAAGCGACTATTCTTTCATACTTATCTTTATGGTTTGTCCTTATCAACAATTAAAATTTTCAAAGACTGTAGCCCATCAACAAAAATGCTGATTTGCATAGGGCCCCTCTATTAAAAACTTTCAATATAAAAAATAAAATTATTATATAAATTGGAACAAAATAAATATAGAATACAAATTATATAAATTTTTGGACGTATTATTCAAAATTAAATTAACGTAAATATTAAAATGAATCAAAAACAATAATACCCTTGTGATTCTCAACAGTTGCTTTACCCAAGAATGTTATCCGGCCAAACTGGGAACCCATCACCCCTTTACTTATAACTGCATATCTAAATATTTAATATGGTTTGCATAATAAATAGCTTGTGAAAAAAAGAAATGGATAACTTACTTCAAATTTTTCTCAATTTGGGGTAGTTTAGATTTCTCGTCAAAAGGAAAAGAACTGGAACCATTGTTGTTATTGGAACTTGGTGGTGCAGAAAAAGGAAGCGCGGTAATGTCTGGAGCCGAACCCCTTCTTTGCGGATCTAAAAACAAACATCACAAATAAGAAATGAAATGAACTCGATAAAATACACTGGGATATGGTAAACAAGTTGCATGTGTGAAATATTCTATACCTTAGCCACTTATCATGGCTCCTTTCTTTACCCTACTTCTCTTAAGAATTCAACAAGCAGTTTCGATAGCTCAGTTCAATGACTGTCACAAATTTTCAAAACAAATACTTGCATCCATAAAAAAGTCGGGGAAATATTTCTAAATCTCCTGCAACGAACTGCTTTACAAAGGGTAGGAGATATTGTTATGGCTTAGAATATTTCAAGTCTCTCAACCTGTCCGTTGCCCTTGAAACCTTGATAGCAAATGCCGTTGTAGGTGTACATAAATTATGCCAAATCCTTGATTTTTTTAGCTCACATTTTAGAGAAACTGGCAATGGCAAAGAGGGGAACGAATGTTTCGGAAAATGAGAAATTGACCTTGACAGAAATTTCTTTGAAACACTTGAATAAATGACAAAAAATTACTTAACTAGCCAAATAATTCTACCTAGCAGCACATCCGCATAAAAATTTCAAGCGATCTCGGTATAACACAATGCTATAACCTATTCAGTGGCAAGATCGGGAATAATCTTAGGAGGAGGTGGTTGCCTACCAGACCTAATAGCATGTGCCAATGTCAAAACATAGCAAGAAAATAATCTTTGTTACGGCCTACTAAGTTTTTACCAGTTACATTTATAATGAATTGTTTTAAGAAAATTGATTCATGAATGTGAAATTTGAAGAACATAAATTAAATAGTAACCTCTATGAGAATTCATTACAATCACTAAAAGATCTACATATTGTCTGCTTACCAATGTATGAATAACTGCTTTTCGTCTTTATGTTAGGCTGATTCCCCGCCATTTCTATAATAAATTTATCATTTCATTGGCTAAAGTTACAAGAAAATTTAAATACTTGGAAGTGCGGAGAGATTAAACGAGCAAAGAAGGCCTAATATTTTAACAATTATTGTAACATTGTAATAATTATATCATTGCTCAATTTTCATTTCAGCGATGTAGCATTAGTCACTCTTGATAATTTTTTTTCGTTTTTGCCCCCAATGCAAAAATGCTATGGCAATCTTGCTAAAGTAAAAATAACCAAGTCGGAACTTGCGATCAAGGCCCAAGATGCAACTGTAAAAGTATACGTTTTAATTGCGCAAAGAAGGACTAAGATTCGAATACTTGTAAATGCAACGCTTTTAAAAATAATTTTTTGAAGAGAAGAAGATATCCTGCAACCTCGTTAGAAAGAACAGAGTTCATCTGCTGGTGCAGTTAATCAGAAAATGTTGAAAAAAGGTTTATTTTTGTTTGCTTAGAGATTTCAGAAAAATGTTTATTTTAATGCAAGCCCACAAGCAGAAATCTAGGCTTAGTTTGAGTTTTGAATTCATGAGTTTTCTACCTCGAGCTAACCCGAGTTTATTTGTGTAGCGTAAACGCTAAAACATGATACAGAGATGATGACATATAGATTGATTACAGGCTAGATACATTACAGTTGTTTGGAAAATTCCGCTATTATCAATGGCTTTCCTCACTATCCTGTGCTGCGATCACCACATCTTTAGGAAACCAGCTTTGAGCTCGAAACTAAGTTTATTAGCAATTGAGCTCAAAAGATTTACCACAGCCTATGAGACTCTTACACGTACCTTTCACAGAGTTCAACTGCTCTACTAAGAGTTTACGTATCTCAGCTACCCAAGAATCTTTTGTTTCTTTAGTGCCAGCCTTTAATAAATAATGGCGTCTGAATATTGTGCATAGAAGAGTTAAGGAATTCATCATAATGCTTGAGCAACAAATTTCAAGTTACATTTTTCTCTTTGATAACTTACTCAGTTCGTTAATTTAACATAAAAATAACAGCTCAAGATGAAAAGCAAGTTTAAAGAGAAGAGTCTAGCGGCGAACTTCACAGCCTCTGGAAGTACTCCATACAACATGCACAGCCGTTGTATATAAACAAAGGTTCTAAAATATCATTTTTCCTACGAGTGCTGTCTGACCACTTACTCCTTTTTCCAGTTATAGAACTAGTCAAAAGTAGCCTACAGTTTAATACCTGTAAAACGTAAACTTCATTTCTTCCTTGCAGCCAAACTTCAAACTTGCAAGGGTTCTCTTTGACCTTCTCGGTAAGACCCAAGTCACACATCTGCAAAGAATAATATCATTATGGATAGATGAGATCTTTCAAAACAGTTTGAAAAACATATCACAACTAATGACGATTGCTACAGTTTAATCAAGGCCAAACGCTAGCCATATTGGACGACAATGAAGAAGATTGCCTCGTGTATGGTTTGCTCTTGTTGGTAAAGGCTGGTAAAGACACAAAAGTCGAGAGTATTCCAGTTATTCTAAAATACAGCGTTAATAAAAATACGTGGGATTGAAAAGAATGCATTGCTTTCATTAGACATGTTAAAAACTTCTTAATACATTACTGACAAACAACAAAAAACAAATAAAAAATTGATGGGTTTTCTATAGCTTAGTGCTCTTCTCGGTTATCAGAAATTTTACTCCCCTTTCCTTAATAAGTATGACAATCTTGTTGTGCTCTGGAACTGGACCAACGCTTTAACTAAGAAATATCTCGAAGATACCAACCTTGAACAGACTTTTAAACTGGTAGACAACTTCCTCTTTCCCTTCACTGAATTCTTGCATTTCTTTTCTGGTAATGATTATAGCCTTTTCATATAAAAACACTTGGCGATTTTTTCCTCTTAATTTTGTTATTTGCTTCAGCATACTGTTTTGAACATTCCATACTGTGAATGCATCTTGAAAAATAAGCTTTCCAAGTATGCCTACGTCCTCCTGTTTTAAAGAAACAGCGCCATTTATTTCACGGAGGGGATTTGACAGACAGAGGTGCCATACGAAATACTGATATTTGATAAAAATGTTGAAAAGAAACCATTTGAAAGAGCATTGAGAAGAATACAAGGAGGAAGGGGAGAAAAAAGAAAAAGAGAAAAAGGAAAGCAACAACAAGAGGAAGAGACAGAAGAAGACGAGGATAAGGTAGAAATATTTGAAAATGTCAAAAAAAGAATACAGTAGGTGTTTCTAAAGAAATGATTTACTGGCATTTCAATTTTCACAAGGTCACATTCTTTTCAGGTCTATTCACAAAATTCAAGCAACCCAGCAAACAGTTGTGCTTGGGTTTACGGCGACCAAACAAGTACTCACAGGGCATCCAACAAGTCCTGTAGAATGCATGACATCATTGACATTCCTAACGATTCTCTTCACGGTTTTGATTGCATCCTAGAAGATTTAGGCCAATCAATTAACTGTACTGTTAGCAATAGACATCAACAATGTAAAACCCATTTAAATAACTGGATGAGTTAGAATCCTGATTTCACAAATGTGACACTGTCTTTCTTGCTGGTACATGAAAGACATCTTTATAGTGACATTACTACAGGAAATGGGGGAAAACCATAGATCTTCTGCAAATGGACTAAAGAAATCTAAATTAAAAGAATTTGAGAGTTAAACAGAAGTAACAGATCCAATGCAATCGAAGAGAATCACTTCACTTGCAAGTTATTAAGCCACAAATTTTTAAGTTACAATTTATAAGTTTAAAACAGTTTTAAATTATACATAAGTACACTTAAGTCTGTAAATACAAGTTATTACTTACCTGCAAATCTACAAGAGCTGGGTTTTTTCTGCTAGTGTATTTCATCATTTCTTGGAGCAGCAGTTGATATTTTGTTATTCGCTGTACAGGTTTGAGAAGATAGGATGCAAGCGGCAGCTTATGGCCTAGTTTTCTTTGGAAATCCTGGCAAAAACGTAGATATCACAGTTAAAGCAAAATGGACCGAGCTATTCAGAAGCTGGCCAAAACACTGTTTTAAGACTAAAGATATTGCAAAATGATTCAAAATTGTTAGTTATATCCATAAGAAAAAAATGATTTGGCTTCTAGCCCTACTTAAAACCAAACTACTTATACATAACATTTTGTATCTAGCTACCCAACTAAACATTTTTATTAAAAAAAGGTAAGATTTCTACATGTAAGCTGACATAATTAAAACCAATCTTACCTTTAAAAAGGTACTCTTCACTTCAAGCTCTTTGGTAAGGGCGTCTGAGTTGGGTTTATTTTTGCAGTAGATTGCATAAAATTGAAATTCATCTCGCTGAAATTTAGATAAAACTCATTCGGCTACTTTACCGAACGGAGTTTGCATAAGGAAGCAACTTTCTTTTCGGGAGAATGTTTTTCAATGTAAAAAATGTGCCCTGCCTAAACAAAGATTGAAAAAATGTTTACTTCTAAACGAAGAAAAAACTAAGTGATGAAATTAGGAGTCATACTGTGTTTAATTTTGGGTAACATCCGCAATGAAACTTCATTTCATTGTATTAGGTACATCTTACACATAACCTGGCTCAAAATTGCTCACCTTGTCTAAAAATACTTGGCCCACTAAGTATGGTGATGACAGACACGCCTCCAGTTCTTTCAAAAATACCCTGCAAAAAATGCCATTTTAAAATTGTAACATTTGTGGTACTAAAAAAGCATTGAAATAAAAAATAGAGCAAAAATGCAAATAAAAGATATAATTCAATATGATAAAGTCTATTTCATTAATATACGACGGTTAAATAATCTTGAATAGCTTTCAAGGAAAAGAAAAACGTAAGATAGAATATGATACATATTGTGCTATAGGCGTTTACTGAAAAACCAATCTTAGCATAAACATAAAGATTCCTGTTACGTGTAGGATATCAAGCATATCAATAAATGTAACCTCAACGCACGTTTTGTGAAATCGGTAGATCCCTTCAATGTTTCCAAAAATGATATTTTTCTTCCCTCTTAGATGAACAGGTATGTTAAAATCAGGGTCATCAAAGGCATTGTAGTATCCCTATGAAAGAAACAAGTGCATTTTCAATACTGAAAACTGTAAATTCTACAATAGGCTTATCAAAGTAAAAATGGATTAGATATTTTACTGTTTTTTGTGATTTTATGTTCAAAGGTTTTAGAAAAGTTTAGGTATGCAGTAATTTGATGATCGCACGAAAATTCCATACGGTGATATATTGTGTCGTTCAAGTATCTGTGTATCCTGAATACCACATGTCCTAACAAAAAAGGTTGTGACAGTTAGATGCGGCATAGCATCTCTATATATGAAAAAGAATCAAATGCATATGACCGTTAGCATCAAAACGGGTTTTATCAGCAACAATCTTTGGTTCGCAAGAGTTGTAGTTTAATTATAGCGAAGAAATACTGGAAAGGAGCACAAGCAAACAACCTCAACAGCATTTATGTAACTAAATGCCAAGAACATTTTTGCCAAGAACTTTTCAACTGCTTTGCCAAAAGTTGTGGGATGTGCCCCATTCCTATGCCTGCTGCATAAAATTTAGTTCACCCACCGAAACCCTAGATTAACATACTTGGCTCTGTCTAAAAGATTAAATTATAATCATCTTAACACCGCCATAAGTTCATCAGGTGGAGTTAGAAATTGTTAGAAGGAACAGGATACAATTCATAAGTTCGTTTTATCTGAAGTTATTCAAACTGGTAATTAGTTAGTAGACGAATGAAATATTGTATTTGAAATACATACAGTAAAAAGTACCAATTAAAAACAACATACCTCTATGACACATTCAATATCAGTGACGTAATCTCTTTCTGTTTCCACAATCTCCTGCATTACCAGTCTAGATGTAAAAAGAAGTGGTTTACTAGCTTTCTTTACAAAATGTTTCCAATGCTACGTAGTATCAAGCATTAATAACAATGACTAAACTAGATGAGATCACAATTAGAAATTCATAAGTGTACAATATGAAACAATTACTTTGTCTTTTTCACAAGCTCCTGGTCTTCCTCTTCATAATCTGTAGAAGAATGCGAATCCTAGAGCAGAAAAAGAACACTTATATATATGAAATATTGTTAAATAAACCAAAAGTCGATGTATATAAACCTACAAGCCCAGTTTGGGACTATTTCTATCAGTCACTGCTTGGTGCAGTGCAAAACCTGCATTTGCATCAAAGTTATTCATAGAATGCTTTGCCAATTTTGTGTATTTTATTATATAGTTTTTAAGAGAACTATTGAAACAAAAAGATCTCTACATTGGGGAAATAGAAGTGAAAATTTTTTTTCCTTTTTATTACAAGATTCAACCACACTTACCAACATAGCAGGCGTAGAGAAAGGCCTACGTCTTGTGGTGGATCTTCTGAAACTCATCCGCTTTCTAATTGGTTGACTAGTAACGACAACATCGATGTTCTTCTTCAAATCTTTCGACTCTTTTCGTTCTCGAGAAGTCGAAGATGTCTGAGTTTTTGCCTTTTCTTGTTTATGTGCAGGAGAAGCTAGCTTCTGTATGGCTTTGACGGGTTGTACCGGTCTGGCAGGTGGCTTTGAAAGCTTTTTTAAACTGCAAACAAAGCATAATGTTGCGAATCTCATTAATAAATTTAAAAATGGTGTTTATTTGCTTAGCAATTCATTGGCTTAATTAATTAGCAGCAACACTGAAGGGATAGATCTGAAGGGATAGGATGATTTTAAAACAGCCAGGAAGGGAGGGAGGGATTCAGGGGGTGGGGGTGAGTCACTGGTTCACGAATATTGTCAAATGCACTGAACACTATTAACATGATTAAGATAAAGATACTCTTGTGGTCCTGAAAATAAAATTTACAGGGGTTTTTGAAATCAAAATTTAAAGGGGCTCTTTGAAATCAAAACTTACACAAGTTCTTTGAAATTACGATCAAAATGACGTATGAATTACATTTCTCTTAATGTTTCCCAATAACCGTGACCAAAAAGAAATTGGATTTCAGCAATGATAACGGTTGACTTTAGGATATTCTATTTCTATGCGCTTTTCTTATTTCAATAGATACAGTCGACAATCCAGAATGAAGACGACACTCACCTATTCTCTCTCTTCTCAAACATTTCTGTTATTTCCTCAGTTCTTGCTAAAGCTTCCTTTACCTTCACATCAATATCTGAGTTACTCAAATTTGAAGAAAGCTTATTCAGTCGATTGATTTTCCCCATGCTTAGGCCCTCTCCATTAGCAATGAACCTCTCAATCTGTTCCAGTGCTTTGACTGCCCCTTCCGCGTGCTGAATTTCGTCCAAGGACTGCGAGGCTAATAGATCGACACCCTTCTTGCACCAAGAATTCAACTGAAGAAGGTGACAATACATTGAAAACCAATTAAATTATTTCACTAATTCCACTATTGATTAAAATGAATAGCAAAATTTCAAAGCTCAAAATTCTGTAAGATAACAGTACAACTGTTTTAGCTCAGAACAAATTTCACAAATGCAAAAGGTGACAAGATAAATGCTTGATGCACAGCAGAGTTTTAAATAATAACAACCAGATCCCCGAACTGTATGTAAGATGGTAGACGTTAATGGAAAATGTATGTAAAATTATTTCGTTACTTTCGTTACGACCAAAGGCCTTTAATTACTTCCACAACGCCGTATTCCTACTGCGTTCCATATAGTTAATCTTTCGATTCTACTTATTTATTCTCTTTTCAATCATTACTCCTCCTATTCTTTTTTACTTGATGAAGAGTTATGCTTGAAACATCGAAAATATATTAAACTTTGTAATATACAAAGAGGCAATTTAATTACAAATTAATTTTCACCAAAAATAAGAAATGGTTACCAAAAATCACTTAGAATTCTGAACAGAATTCCGGGAAACTTCACATAACGTCATAAAACAATGTATCACCGATATTTTGGGGGATCTCATGGAATTCTGACTTTTTGGGACAAAGTTCAAGTCCTGACCCCCATACTGAAGCCTTTTGAAGGGCTGAAAACTAGCGTTGGTAACAAAAAATGTCACAATTCTGAACGAAATTCGGGAAAACTGCAAAGAAGATCATGAAACAATGTATCTCATATGTTTTTGGGTCTTCTGAACTTCTGACTTTATGTGGGTAAAGTTCCTATCTGGACCCAAACTATGAAGACTTAAAAGACATAATAAAAGACTTAAAACTGGTGTTTGTAACAAAATATCTCTTAGAATTCTGAATGAAATTTCGGATGCTTTAGTGGTTTCCTGAAATTCTGAGGTAAATTCTTCAAAAGTATCACAAAAACGTGACCTACAAAACGTAACAAGATGCTTTAGCAGATAGCAGTGATGGTGACACAGACTCAATATCAGAACCCATTCACTTAAACAGGATGTCTAGCGTGTTTTATCTTTAAAAAAAAGGAAAATTTTAAAGTAAAACTCAGAAATAAAAAATATGACTACAATATGGTAGAATAGTTAAGCATTGGAATAGAATATGAGACCTGGCAGAGTATTTATAAACCCTTATCCTTGAAATTTTCTCTCATAATGTTACACCCCTAATATTATTGCCTTAAAATGAACATGAAGTCTTACTGCTTTCTTTCGATGAAGATTTTACGTTAAAATTAAATCAAATTAAATTTTTTTCTTTCCACATTCAAGGCCTATGAAAATTGATTGACTTATTTTAACCGTCAAATGAGAACCATTGCCAAACACAAGTTGCTTTAACGAGTAAGAAAGTTTTCGCCAAAAACCTCCTTAACCTCGCATAAATACTAACAGCAAGAACACAAATTTAAATCGAAAACAAAACAATATGTGGCAATCATTTAAGTTTGCAAGAAAACTGGATAAAGGCTTGACACTCATTCGTTAAAAAATCTAAGATTTTGAATGCATACCTGGTCTAGACAGGAGTGAACATCAATGTTTGTCTGAACAACGTCCTGTCTCTTTTCTAATGCATCTTCAAATTCGTCACAGAGTTTCTTTATCTCGTTACAACGCAAACGAATGCTGGAAGCTGAAAAATGCCCACTGTCAATCATATCGAACCCTTCGTTTCTGAGTCTCTTGATCTTCTCGTATGTTCCCTAGTAATAGAAAACTATCTACTATATACGAATACAATATAGTTCAAAAGATACTATATATATACCAATTGGAACATGTTGCGCTTTCTTCATCACCAACCTTTTGTTTTCCACATAAAGTCAAGATATCTAGTCTTGTGCTTGCCCTGTCTGATATCATCAGCCATTTTAGTCATGAAACTTCATAGTAATGCTTTCTGTGCGTTGAAAATGTGCTTAAATAGTAGCTTCATAGACACATCTTTAATATGACTCTTTGTACAAACAAATATTCTTAGAAAAACGTAAAAACTTTATTTTCAAAGAAAAAGCCTTTCTTTAAATTGACTTGATATTTCTTGTTACAGAAACCTGCTTTTGAAAATAAACATTTACATATTTAAATCTCAAGTTAAAAAACCACGTTATAAGTATACGCACTTTTGTCTTTTCTTTGAATGAAAGAAGCTCTTGCATGAGATCCTTCGCTGCCTCTAAATCCATCCCAATAACTGTGCGGTCCCTGACTACAACACTCAGCTCAATCATAGCTTTCGATACCTAAAGGAAAACGTAAACAGGTAAAATGTACATGAACTGAGAAAAAAATTCGAGTTTTTGGCAAATATAAAAACCATAATCAATTTTAATTACGGTGGCTAATAAATCAAATAGAATAGGCCAATAATTTCTACGGAGAAATATTTTCTACCTTTGAAAGTTTTCTGAGAATTTGTTCCTATTTGGTTCAATTGGCAAGTAACGGGTGCACTTAGAAAGCAGTTCATGCTATCCTAAGAACTCTAAGTATCACGCGGTTGACGTTTTACAATAAGTTTCATAAAATGAATAGTTCAAACTGACAAGCACTGTTCTATTAAGAACATCAAAAACAATTTTTTCCGAACAAAGGCCCTCCGAAGGTGCGACAAGTTACATCATTCTTTAAAAATATAACCAAACTAGGAAAGCTAAAACAATAAAACTACAGTAGAAAGAAGTTTAAATAATAAAGCGCTTAAAAACACAGAAATCAGTACATATAACGAATTGGATTGGCTTGAAAATAAAATCAGTGGTTACAAGTTGTATTTGGGAATTCTCAACCCTACAGCATCTGCTGTCCTTGCAGATTGCAAACACACTGAAAAATTTAAATAAATATCTTACGCTACTTACATCACAAAATTCCTTTTCAAAACGACACAAAACTAGAGAGTCATTCAAGTATTTTTCATGTTTGCCCCATAGACTTTGCAGCTCTTCTCTCATCGTATCAAGACTTGACACCCATTTTTCCAGATAATCGTAATTGAATTTTGTCAATGGCCCTGCCTCCTTTATGCTAAAAGGCTTTTTGACAATCGACTCCAATGTTTCGGCGATCTCTTTGCTACATTTAAAATCGTCGTCAATATCATCTACGACTTTTTGATGCAGTCCTCGGATCTCCTCTATTTCTTGTTGACTTGAAAGTGGTTCTATGCGATTGAATTTGTCTTTGACCTGATCAAGCCTTGTTCTTGTCTTTCGGCACGTAATTTCAAATCTTTCAATAGCCTGAGTATTCAAAATAAAAATATGTCATTTCATATGTCATTTCATACTAAGTAGAAACAATGCATAACTTGTTTATTAGGTCCTAAGCATCTTACGAAATGAGACACAAACGAAATCTACTCCACACAAAATTAAACGTTATATCAATAATATTAATGTAGATTAACTCCGGAACAGTGTCTATCTCCTACTTTGGAGATAACCCCTTTCTTTAATAAATTCCCTCTCTTTTAGGCCTCCCTCTAGAACCTCCAAAATGAGATATGTCTCTAGGAAGACTAGGAAGACATACTAAATGAGATATGTCAAATGTAGTTACAATAAGCTACAAAACGTTAATTTTTCTTTGCATTTCCAAATAGTTCGAAACGCCGTAGATGCTATCTGATTATGAAAAGACTGACTAACCGTTCGATGCTCGACCCAGTCCACATGATTGAATTCGAAGACACCACCCAGGTCTTCGGGTATCTGTCTTACGTCTATATGATTAAAAAGAGAGTCTTGGCCTTCCAGAAAAATGATCTAGTAAAGAACAGAAAAACAATTTCATATTTAAAGATTCCACAAAAATTTAAAAGTTGGGCATCAGGAAAGAATTATTTCAAATTTTGCAGCCTTTTTTAACAAACGATCTCCGTCACAAAACGCTGAGTTGCAAAGTGCCCTTTCTTCAGTTAATACCTATCAAGGCGATTTAAAGGATAATTGCAGTGCACGAAAAAATCCTCCTGTGCAAAGGTGCATTGATTAGGTAACGTACATACAGATCCTACACTTTTTAGATCTTAACAGATGGACTAGTAATCGTCATCCCTCTTAGATAAGGAGAAAAAATTTGAAAACATCCACTGGGTTCATGAAAATGAGATATCTACTGAGAAAAAATCAGCAATCCATAGTACAAAAAGGACATCAGAAATCGGAAGACCCTGGTCCCAGAAAAATATATTACCTTTCCATCCAAAAGGTCTTGTAAGTCTTTTTTCTCGCTGTTAAAGTGCTTTTGGAAAAATCCATTTGGCTTTAAAACTATAAGCTTGTGTATATGAAACGAGTCAACACCCTAAAACAAACCAAACACAAGACTTTTAGCATGTAGAAATTATTAATTAATTATCATTTCAAAATATTTGACAAACCATGATTAATGATATCTGGTAAATATTGACGATGAAATGGCAGATGATGCGCTGAAACTGATTTCGACAGAAAAGATTCACCATATGTATTCCAGGATAAATCGAAAGTGAACGGTTTAAGGAAAAGACTGCAGTATGTTTAACTGCACTATCGCGGATGAATCGCAACAACAATTGTTATTGTTTGTAAAATTGAAAATATAAAACGTTCATTACTTCTAAATACTTCTTAACATTTCTTCTGAAAGCCACAAAAACTTCATAACGAGCGGCATTGCATCCGACTACGAGCAAAGATATTGATCCATCACGAAATGTCTTGACTCCCTCAAAAACAGCGCACAAATATATAGGAGTAATTGGATGTCCAGTTCGGCTCAGCTCTTTATGGACACTCCTGACATTCTTTTGAGTAACCTTTTCCAGTTGTGAAGAAGAATTGGCGAAGACTGGCTGCTAATTACTCTTGTATGAACATGCCAAGATGACTAGCTTCCAACAGTTTGCTAGGCTAGGCCCTTTTATCATTAAGTGGTTCAGAGTTTTTAGCTAGAGATCTTCTAAGCCAAAAAATGAAAGATCAAAAATATTGGTTGGTCGAAGGAAAATGAAAAAAGCCGGACCTCTATATCCTAATGGCTTGCAACCAAACTCGCATAAATAAGTCAGACATTTCTCACTCGGACATTCATATGAGTCGGATTTCATACGTTAGATAGCTTCCAGTGGTACATACAAGGAAACTGGCTTTCGTAAAGTCGAAAGAGATCCGTCTGAAGCAAGTTTGACTTTACTACGATTGGCAATTTGTTATCAAACCTTGGGCATACTATATCTATACTTCTTGCCATGTCGTTGTTTGAATCAGATTGAGTGTGAAAACTTCAGATAGGGTTTACCACAAAATGTATCCTCCAATGAACTCATTTTCCTTCCACTCAATGTTTGATTAGCATGTGCACAGGCTACATTGGAGTCGTTTCTAGTTAAATGACGTCATTTGAAAAAATCTATAAAGACCGAATTTTGGTGGCTTCACCTGCATCTGACGGTAACATTGCGCACTGAGAACTTGATGACCGACGAATGATGTAATTTCAATTTGTTGTCGTTTTTTTCGTATTCAGTGATTCAGTGGCGAAAAAGCGCACAGCAAATAAAGAGAGCTCTAAACAACAATAATTGGTTCTGTCGATTTCCTTAAAAAGTCTCAATTTCACATTTCTTCTCGATACGAAAAAGTGGGATGGTCTTATAAAAGCTATGTATGGTTACGAGGCAACACCATATGCTCAAGTTATGTACTTATCATTGTCAACAAAAGAAACAACATCTTTAGCTATCTAATAACAGACCACCAGACTAGCAAACGAAGTGCCGAAAAGCAAAAGCCGTTGTCCAAGCAACGACATTGACAATGTGAAAAAGGATCAAATTGAAACGAAAAGACTGTTTTATTAAAAAGATATATGGGCACAGGCAGGTGCTCGTAGAATTTTAAATAAGAATGAGATCTCAGATTTCCTTCTCTCAGACCCTACCAAATTTAGAAGAGTTCTAACAGTCATGCATGAGACAATCACCTTTTAACTGACGAGTACAGCATCGTTGTGATTGAGTGATAAATGTTAAATGGGCGCTTGATTTTGTTAAACAGAAGTTTGGAAAAACATGTCTTTGCACAACGTAGAGGGTGTTATATTTCAATTGATAGCAAGGGCTGAACATGTATTCTGCCTCTAAATAAAATAAGTACAATTTACGACAACTAAAAGCTAAATAATTTTAATTGTAGCTATTAACAACTTTTAGCATTTAGGTGTGGATCATGTCTATGAGACAATTGATGTTCTCTCTTTCTGCCTAGATGTGGGAGAAAACTTTAAGTCGCAGGTCTGTTAGACAGTCAGTTGTGTCTACAGGGGAAAGCAAGACAGGTCAAAAACACCAAAAATCAATTGCTTGACTTTAGGTGATATTGCTTGATTACGTCACATATCGCAAGACATATATAGCAATTAAACTCTTGGAAAAGAAATCTCTCTCTGTAAGCTGCAAAGATTTGTTCGTGATTTTACTAAGAAGAGCTACAATGAAAAAATGACTAAAAAGACAAAACAAATAAATATTTACACAAAAAGAACTTATATTAGCGTCAATACCTTGAGTTTTAGAAAAACAGATTTGATCTGCTGCCATTTTGAGGTTCTTCTATCAACAATAACTGTGAGATAATCGATCTCCCATAAAGATCTACAATATAATAGATCAAAAATAATAAAAGAGGACAATAAAACAAAGAAATGAAGAGCTAGCTGTGATTTGAAGGGACCTGTGATTTGACCTGCTGCTTTCGAGCTGTAGGCCAATAATCTTGATAATGTTTGTTGAAAGTATTTCTCTGAAAGGAACAGCAAAATGGAACACTTCTGATATTCCAAATCACACATCAAACAAAACTGACTTTAGGGTCATTCCATATGAAATCATTATCAGTGATAAAACTTCCTGTTCTCAGATATCAATGGACCTTGATGGATCAGAAAAGGTCAATGCAAATAGAAAATTCTGAGAATTATATTGAAAATTCAAATTCCATTTCAGAACTATGAGCATTAGAAATTTTTGGGACACACCCCTTTAAGCAACACCCAAAACAACGAAATTGCTGATAACTTCTGCCCCCCCCCCCCCCCCCCCTCCCCTCCCAAAACAAAAATCTGAAAGGATATTTGCTTTTGCAACACATAAAGCAATACAGTTTCTAAAAGTAGATGGTCCTAATGGAAAACTCACTTTGCAATGCCACAAAGATATTCAATGAGTTTCAGGAAATCTTTGCTATCAACTGAGGTACAGTCAATGCCAACATCATAGAATATTAACAATGGATACCCATCCCTGTCTAAGCCACCTACAAAGACAAACAGAAACGAAGATTTTGAGACAAAATGCATAAAATGTCCACATAAACAATTTTAATCTGAGTGTATAACATTTTATTGAAAGCAAGTATATTTTAGGGATTGGTGTGGGTTTGCTGAAAACATAAAACTATTCAAAAAATTTGAACAAAAGTTTTCAATTGTATTGTCTCCTTTGGCTCAAATAATGTTCAAAAGAAGAAACTAGTCTACAAAGAAGTTCTCCCTTATATTTTCAAATTAATAAAAACTCCTTCTTCCATTTTTTCTTTGTTTTCAGTAATTATGCCACAAATTGTTTAGAAGCCCTGAATGTAAAGCAATGATTCAAACTTTGAGGGTTGGCAACACCCCATCCCCCATTTTGACATTGACTTGTAAAATTAACCTCAAAATAAGATATTTTGTGCAAATGAAATAACTTAAAATATACTCCTTGCCCCACTTTGGCAGATTTCGCTCTCAAGTAAAATGTTATATGTCAGATACATTGCTAGGGAAGGATTCAGTGAGAGCATGGGGCTGTGACCCAGCCCCCCCCCCAAACAAATTTCCTTTTGTAAACTCTGCTACTGTTGAGTAAAAAAAAGAATTTTGTAGTTAGTAGAAGCAAAATGATGCAAACAATTTACTTTATTTACAACCTTATCTTCTTTATTATAACGTTAAAAACTGAATTTTAAAAATGGGTGTTTTTATTTTCAAGTACCCTTGAAAGTGTGGCACTATAATCCAATCCTTATCTAACACCCTCCCTGTACTTTGCATCCTACCAAACCAATAATTCTGAATGAAAAAAGCGCAAACAAACATTACAAAAGGATATGAATCATCAATATTTAATCAATAAAGAAGATTCCTCACCAGTGATCGCTGCAAATTTCTTTTGGAGCAGATAAGCAATATCAAGGATTTCCACACTTCCTTCCATGCCTCATTGTCTTATCAAACCAATTTTTACATGTCTTTGCAAGAACATTTAACATGCATGCTGCAATTCAAAGCTAACTTTTAACAGGTGCTTCAATTCAAACACTCACTAGAATCCCTCATATTCTTCTATCCCTCCTACAGAAAGTAAACATAATATCTAAATATTTGTATCCTATTGTACAATAGTTCTGAAATACTGAGTTACCTCAAAATTTGCCCATATTCAGTAAACAGGCCACAAAATGATAGAACTCATCTTTGAATTACAATTAAGGGACAATATTGTCCCTATTTAGGCATAATTTGGCTTTCCTGTGGTATGGTTAAACTGCAACTTATAGCACTAAATGAAGCCCTAGATATGGAGGCAAAATAATATTTAAAAAGATGTAAACCACTCAAGTTCTTTTGGAAATTAGGTAAATTTGGATTTTATGGTTTTAAAATATGGAAATTTAATGGCACAAATATTATTAGGAAATCTGCTTTATGTTTTTAAGAAAGAAATGAAATCTGAAAGATGCACAAAATAAAAAAAGGCATGTGAGCAGAAAAAGAACAACTTGAAAATTATGAAAAGTTTTTAGCTTCGCATCGACTATTTTTTTTTATTTGCAGTATTTAGTTTTTAAACATTTTAAAATGACTAGTGCTGGCATAGGGGATAAAAAATTCGACTTGCTCTAGAAAAATTCGATTAACAGTTTCAAATTACACTGTTAATCGATAACCAGACAAAAACATTAGAAAAGTGCCTTAGATGTTTTATGGGCTTGAAATGCGTCAACTCCAGTCACCTTCGCCTTGAGCGATAGCAAGTGGTTGTTTTGTCATTGTTTGTTTAACAGGGATTTGTCTGACAAGCGCACTGGATACAACCTAGCCGAATATTGAACAGTTTAAAAAAAATTATTGATTCTACGTTTGCTTTCGCATCTATACAATGGTAAAAATATCAGAAAAGATTTATACTTAAGCTTGTTGACATTTTCGAGTTTACTTGGGGCTCCATTACACCACGCCACGTCTAAATAGCCTTTAGCTTGTCATAAAATGACCGTTTACATGTAACTGTACTTTGTACAAATCCCAACAAAATTCGTAAAAATCTCCCAATTCAAGATTTACTATTCTCTATTGTTTAATGTCTTGTTTTCACTTTAACAAAGAAAATCAGACACTGTAAATCACCTACGAAGCCACTTGAATGTTCGCGTTGATGATTAAACGGCCTAAGGGATTATGCAGCATAAGAGCTGACAAAAACACACTGTTGTGGCCGCAGAAAAAAAATATACATTTACTTGCCAATATTGAAAAGAAATTAGTACTCACGTGGCTACGCAAATATATCTCGAGCTCTT
Organism: Rhopilema esculentum; assembly: GCF_057945365.1. Taxonomy (NCBI): domain Eukaryota; kingdom Metazoa; phylum Cnidaria; class Scyphozoa; order Rhizostomeae; family Rhizostomatidae; genus Rhopilema; species Rhopilema esculentum. The sequence continues at coordinate 511,673 of NW_028300848.1, forward strand.
CGCGGTTGCATTCCCACTTTATCTTTGTTTCTCAAACTGATTTATTTACTTCTTGCTCTCCAAAGACTTCCGTCTCGCGAATCTACCGAAAAAACGCGCCTCCGCAGAATAGAAACCTGGTTCCTGTTGTGCCTCCAGTCCAGATCCAGGCGGATCACAAACAAGTTTAAGTGAAGAAGTAAAAAAATTCTATCATTAACAAAAATCAATAGCAAGTCACTTTTAAAAATACTTTTGGCCTATTCTAAGCTTTATTCCTCGGAATGAGGGTTTTCAACAAAACTGAACTAAAATCTATCCATTTGCTAGAGATAAGGCAGTTTGTTTTTAAGGTATTTCAGAACAAGAGATCTTGTTCGGCATGCAATGTACCACAGAACTGGACACAGGATCAACAACTTACAACAAGATAATAGCTCAGGTACTATAAAAGATGGAAGAAATTTGCGCGAGAACAAATTTATGTATTGGGAAAATTCACGATGTGTGCAACGAAACGTTATTAAGAACAAAAGATCTGTTTTTTTTAAACAGCGTCTGGCTTCTTTTTGGTTAGACTTATATTTTCTAAACAAGTCTTGCTTATGGTCAAGCAATCTTAATCATTTCGGTTCGTCTATTTTGATATCAATAAAGCAAATCATAAAACGAGGAGCATAAAAAAGAAATTAATCGATGGTTTTTAATATTTTATTCAAAATAGTAACTTTAAAAGACTAGCTTACACCAGATCATAATTTTAGCTTACAAAAAATGCAGATACACGAACAAACTACGAATTTTAAAACAACGACTTGCTTAACCTTACGCAATCCAAATTAACTAGATGCTTGGTTTGAGGATTAACTGATCGATATATCAAACTGCCCGATAATCTTACTTTAGATTTGTTTGTCTCAGCTAGCAGCCAAAGGTATTTATCGCAAGTAACTGTAAGTAGATTACTGCCTGACAAAAACATTAAATGGGATAATCTTAGGCAAAACGTTTTTTGATGGACTTCAGCTTGAGGTCAATCGTTTGCTCCTAGTAAAAATGTTGTTGAAATATAGAAACACTAAGGAGTCTTGAGAGGAAATTGCCCCCTCGACCGTTCCTAGCCACGTCATTGTTTCTTCTCTAGTTCAAGGCTCTTTTGGGTGAGGCAGGTTGAGGACGTTGCATTGTTTTACCATCAGTCATATAACGACTCGATAAAAAACAAAAGGCTTAACAGGAATCTCCAATTTCGATGTGGTTACGTATAATACCTGTATGGGGTGCGAAACCTTAATGAACAATAGGGCTCACGCATTTATGGAAATAATTGATTGGGAAGCGTTCATTCAATCCAATATGCCATTTGAATAATACAACCTGTAAGCTACTGACGGTTAAACCTTCTTGACATTTCATTACTCTGGGCGGTAATAATTAGGTCAGCGCAAACAATGGAAACCGCTTTGTCATTGTGTCACAATATCAAGGTTGAGACCCGTGAACAGGGCATCAGACGCAAAAATTGGGGGGGGGGGGGCTTTGTCATTGTGTCACAATAACAAGGTTGATACGCGTGAACAGGGCATCAGACGCAAAAAATTGGGGGGGGGGCATTCGGAGGCCCTACTCGAAATTACTATTATACTGTTAATCCCTTACGAATTGATTGTTTAGTTCATCAGCTCTTTTCTTTAGTTTGTCAATCCAGAGTTTGCAAATCCAGTCTCTTGACGAAGGTTAATGTCGTGTGAGAATCGGTTTGACTGTCATTTTGTTTTATAGTTAATTACAAAACCAACTACGAGCAACTTACTTACAAAATGGCAATTTTATGTGCTGGAAACGCATTAGATACACAAAACTGCATTCTGACTAGAAATCTTGATTTGCTCAGTATAATGCTGTAACAATTGATAAGGATGCCGCTATCTTACAAGATTTTCAACTTGCATGTTCCCGCACGTTACTGCCTTTATTGTTTACAAAGTTTAACGTAAAGCAAAATTATCGATGACGTAACGCATTATTCAGTGTATACTTTCAAAATAAAAACACCGCTCCGACTAGTAGATGCTACGCTCAAACGGCGCTTACTTCCCATATTAACAAACCAGTCTTACGAGAACGATAGGTGTTCTTGCTGCTACTTGCTGCTGCTAGTTCATTTGTCCAACCGTTACTAGCAAATTTTTGTATTTACCATAAAGTGTATACCGCTCTAGCCAATATATGGGGCTTTTTTCGATTTTTTGTCTTCAAATGCAACATCGCCACGTCCCTCCTTCTTCGCTCTCTTAATTGGTTCTTCGGAAACTTCTGATTCAGAAGGAGAGCTCGGCGAATAACCTCGCTTTACGCCTGTTGGAGAGTACTGCGGGGACATCGGCGAGTACTGCGGTGACGTTATGCTGTACTGTGGTGCCGCTGGGCTGTAGTCGGGCATTGTCGGGCTGTATTTTGGTGTTGAAGGGCTGTAGTCTGGGGCAGCTGGACTGTACTTTGGAGAAGAAGGTGAGTACTGAGGAGAGGTTGGGGTATACTTTGGAGAGGTAGGAGAATACTTTGGAGAGCTGGGAGAATAGACTGGAGATGATGGAGAATATCTTGGAGAGTCTGGGGAATAGGTTGGTGACGTTGGAGAATATGATGGGGATGTTGGGGAATAGGCAGGTGAAGTGGGGGAATATTTTGGTGAAGCAGGGGAATAGGATGGTGAAGATGGACTGTATGTTGGAGAAGAAGGGCTGTACTTTGGAGACGAAGGGGAGTAGTGAGGAGAAGCAGGGGAGTAGTTTGGTGATGTGGGGGAGTACTTTGGGGAAGTGGGGGAGTACTTCGGTGAAGTTGGGCTGTAAGATGGAGAGGTTGGAGAGTAAGATGGGGATTGGGGAGAGTAAGAAGGAGAAGATGGCGAGTAGGATGGAGAGGTAGGAGAGTAAGAAGGAGATGTTGGGGAATATGATGGAGACGTTGGACTATAGCTTGGAGACGTTGGAGAGTATTTTGGAGAACTTGGTGAAGCATAACCTGGTGATGAATAAGACGGAGATGTTGGGCTGTAAGATGGTGAAGTTGGAGAATACGATGGGCTTGTTGGAGAGTAGCTTGGAGATGTGGGAGAGTAGGAAGGTGATGTCGGGCTGTAAGAAGGAGAGGTTGGACTATAAGACGGAGAAGTTGGAGAATACGATGGGCTTGTTGGAGAATAGGAAGGAGATGTTGGACTGTAGGATGGTGAAGTAGGACTGTACGAAGGTGAGGTCGGAGAATATGATGGAGAAGTTGGAGAGTAGCTTGGGCTAGTTGGCGAGTAACCTGGAGAGGTTGGGGAATACCCAGGTGATGTTGGAGAGTAGGACGGACTGGCAGGCGACATTGGTGAAGTTGGCTGGAAAGCAGGACTTGCTGGGCTGTAACTTGGACTCATTGCACGTTTAGACTGTATTGGTATGTAAGGTGAAGCATCAGGAGAGCCTGGGGACATGGGCTGTGGACTCCAAGCAGGGCTGAAGCCGCTGGCTGGACTGAACGCTGCATCTGACTGAGCTGAGGGCGAAAAGCTTGGTGCCCCAGGTGTCATACCACTCCCTAATCCTGGGCTCCATGCTTCTCCATAGGATGGGGTTGACCCTTGATTCCATGGGGTCAATTGTGGTGACATCATGTTTGTTGGAGAGGCCACATTTCCAAAGAACATTCCTGTTACTGAAAAAATAAGATATATCCATAAACAATATACATTTTAAAACTTTGGTTACAGATTTCTATAAAGGGAAACAGTTTATAATATTAATAATAATAAATAATTTGTTTAAAGATGGCGTACTAAATGAACGTCTAATAGCTATAAAGAAGCTAATTAAGGCCAACTAAGTTCTCAGCTCTCCTCTTAGCTCTCCTCTCCTTTAGTTCTCAGCTCTCCTTGCTACAGAATAGACATTCCTGTTAATCCTTGATATCACATTTGTATTATAGTTCATAAAACAGGTTTATCAACTATGAACATTAGAGCTTAGCAATGTGCGATCATTCTATTAAACTTTTAATCCTTTTTTAGCCCAAGGAATTAAGGAAAAATAAATAGAATTCCATAACATATCTTCGTCGCTGTTTCTTTCATTATGTAATACTTGTCCCTAATAAAAAACCGATAAGAAGTACATCTTACAATGGAACATCGGAAACTATTAGACAGCATCTTTATAAACGATGAAAGCAAGTTTCTTCTTGGGGATTGGGGCTTCCTAGGCTAGGCTTTAAGTACAAGACACCTTAAAAAAAGCTTTATAACCCATCTTTAATAATCTAAAATGCTCATACCTGTTCCAGCCATCATCATTCCTTCCATGTTTAGCGGTACCTCCATCCCTTCTTTGCATTTTGCAGCATCCAAAATCAGCTTAAAACTCCCGGTCCCAATCGGGGGCAATTGTCCAAGTATGATGTTTTCACTGACACCTTTCAATGGATCCATCTCTGCAAGTATAGCTGCCTCAACCAAAATGTCGACCTAAGGAAAATTAATAATATACCCCCTATTCAAAATATTACATGAACAATAATCAACACACAGAGATATTAATCAAAGCCTGCTTCTTTTACACTCCTGCAGTGAAACATTCATCAAGTATAGAACTAGAGGTATAGCTCCTTGTCGTACGGTGTTTCTAGGTCACCCACAAAATGCTAAAACTGTTACAAAGAAATATCTGAAAAAACTATTTTCACATTGTTTGAAAGTGCAGAGTACTAGGGGTTGTCTGTTAAAGAAGCTTCACTGTCATTTGAAGACTAGATTCTGGGGGCAACAGGGTTTTCTAATACCCCTGTCTGCAACAAACAAAATTGCTCATGGGTCCTAAAGATGTTAAAGAGGTAAATACTGATATCAGAAATCTGATAGATATTTTAAAACGGCACAAACAAATTAAAGCGAGTAGCCAGCAAGTAATGTAGATTTAAGCTGAAACTCACCGTCTCCTCGAAGGAGCACCTCATAAGTGCACCGACCTCTTGTCGGTTGATACCATGACGTGTGATGGCCATGAGATGTCCCTTTGATGTCATAATATCACAGAGCAAGGCAAGATGACGATAGTTGACGTATGAACCATCGAATGAGATGACGTGATTCATTTCCTTTTCAACTGATTTTCGTACAGCCTCGACACCCAAAACCTAAACAGGTATAATAGCAGAAAGAGTTGTACAAAGGCTTTGAATTATTTCAACTGACTACGTATAGGAAAGTAGTTATATAGTAGGATGATAATGTACCGTTGCCACTACAGTCAGATGTAGTGTTATTAGCAAGATTGCTAGATAGCTGGGGTTAAATAGATGCTTTTCCCTGGATAACCTCGACTTTCAACTGCGTTTTCAAAATCCAATGCAGTTTGTTTTACTTATTCAGTTTCTTCTCTCCATAATGAACAACTTTTAGCTTGATTGAGATATCTAGCAAAATTGAAATATCTTAATTTCTGCTGTAAGAAATTAATAGCTAGTTACTTACCGCAAAAATTTCACATATATCATTGGACGTTGTTCTGACTGGATCAACATCTCTCTGGCTAAGGACCTGTTTTAAAAACGAAATTAAATAATATAATCAAGACAAATTTTTACAAACAAAAATATAATGAATACAAAAATAAACAAACAAAAACAAAAAAGGCAATATAATCTCAAAGAATTTTCTAATCTATGACATTGTTTTTGACATGAAATCTGACCCAATGTTGGTTGCTAAGATTTTAATGCTAGGTTTCGAGGCTTAGCAGATTTTCTAGGGAGGCTTGCAAAGCTTATTCTGGGTCTCAGGTTGCTAGCGCTAGAGTGAGCCTTGATGATAAAACGAACAAAAACAAAAATATATAAAAAGTGTTGAAGTAATCGATGGCAAATCAAGACAAGAACCTTCATGAGGCCGTTTCCATCGGTTTCTAGAATCCATTCTTGGAGAGCTTTGAATTCGCCTTCTTCGTTAATGATGATTCTTTTCTTGCTATCTTGCTGTGGCAAATGCATGTACACCTTTGCAATGGAGTCAATGCCCTGCAAAGTCATGTCTGTCAACATGTTGGCTTCAATGCAGCGGAGAAATACGTCATCGTCCATCTTGTCAACCGGCTCCTCTTCCTTTCAAAGAGAAATAACAGATAAAATGTAGAACAGGGTTGAAAACGTAGTTGCAAGTGTCTTTATAGATGTGTGCATTATATGTTTATGCATAAATCCAAGATGAAATAGAAGAAGCATTGCCTTCGTTATGATGAAATCTCCAGGTTTGTTTCGAAAATCCTTCGCTCTATTTATTGGAACGTGAGGCTCAGTAACGTGAGGTCATTGCTTACGAAGCAATAAAATGACGTCAGATTCCGATTGCCCTTATGAACTAACGTAACAAAAATAGAAATAACAAACTCGGGGGCAGGTGGCGAGGACAGGTGGGGATGGCAGAGGGAGGGACAGGGGCAGATGAAGGGGGTTTATATGTTTGAAAAAAGCAACCTTTTAAAAAATATCTCAACCTTTTTTGTCCGGGAATCTTTTCTTGAATGCCTCTATCTTATTAAGCAAAATCAGGCTCGAGTTTCTTAAAACACTGCATCTCAAAAGCTTTACTGTTCTCATGAATCAAGATGTCCTATCAAGAGACCTGACAATCCTCAATAACAAAGCACAATTAATTCGTGATATAATGGAAAAAACACAGCGCTTCATTCATACCTCGGCCATTTTGTTGTCACTGTTCATTATCCTGATTCGCAATATGAGTTTCTCAGCATTGTCATCATTGAAAATGCAGTTGAGATCATCACCAAAGCCTTGGTTGATCTTGTCCGCAATCTGTTCCATGGTCAATTTCTTATCCGTCATACGCTTACGATCCAATTCTATACGCAACAACCACGGAGAAATTCGAGACGGGTCGAAATCCGGCATTTCATAATAAACATTGACGAATTCTTGGTCCTCTCGTATCACTGTGTTTTGAGGATCGGGGTCGTAGTATATAGCTGTATTGGCAGTTACTTTGCGAAGTGTGGTATGTTCCAGCCGGCATAAAACATCCTGTGAACAGAACAAAATTGAATGCTTCATATTACGCACTATTCATTGTTTGATTACATTAATTTGCCCGCAATTACACACGTTTGGATGACACATTTTTCGTTAATATTTCCTAACAAGTTTTCTTTGCATTCACACTACTACTAAATTACTACTTCCTAGAGAAAACAGGATTCAATGACAAGCAAAACCTCTAGTTCTCATTACTAATCTGTGAATTTCACCTAGTCCTCGAAATTATTTCTGGATGCCGATTATTTACAAATTATCCACTTCTTTAGATTCAATAACCGACACTTACCCGTGTAACTTTGAATTTCACTTTGTCGTTCTTATGATATCTTCAATTGGCCTATGCATATACTCATATTAGAACAACTGGCGCGTCTTTAACTTTAGGCCCGTAATATTCACAACAACAACAGTAGGATTCTCTGCTTCTTTCTCAGTCACCCCGCTTCTACAACCTCGATTATTACGGTTACAAAACCACAATTCGACTTTATCTAACAAAGGAAATATCAAACACTGTTATAAAAATTAATGATGGGCATGTACCTTGCACTTTTCGGCATCTCTGGCAGCTTGTCCCGTCAAGAAAACGGTGAGTGATGGAGTCTTTGGTTTCTTCGATACATTGATGATCTCCTTCAGTCGAGGTACACCAAGTGTTACATTCTTTGCGGAGACACCGGCGTAATGGAACGTGTTCAGTGTCATCTGTGTGGCGGGTTCACCAAGTGACTGGGCTGCTAGGGCACCGCACATCTCTCCAGGTTGGACCTAGGATAATTAACCACTAGTTTCGTTAGTCTCGCTATTCTATGTTTGATGCTTAGAACGGTGTAACAAGAGTCCGGGAGAAAATATTTGGGGAATATGTATGTTACCTCAAACAGAAAATCTTGTTTAAGACAACTCGCTTGAGCCAAAAAACCACTTCGGGAACCTGCTATTTCTTGACTTATATTAAACTTGATGTCGCCTTAGTCGAATGCCACCCAAGTCGAACGCATAGCTGGTCCTAATCAACTCATCTTGTGCAAAGTTCTCTTTATGTTAACAAAATAGGCAAATATATTGCTGACTACAGTAACCATTGCAAAAACTAATACAATCATATAACGACTTTGTGCATTTGAAAGAAACATAATTTCGACGTTTCGAGAATAACACACAGATACCCACCTGAGACACATTGAATCTTGCTTCAATTTCACCAAGAAGCCAATCAAATGCTTCACTCGACAGCCTGAATTCTTCAATAACTCTCTTTGCACACAAAGTAGACCTCAGTAAACAATTAAACAATAAAGTGGCGTTGTACTGAGCAACTTTGCTGATTGCGTCTTCTCCCTTGATTACAAGTAATTTCTTTTCCAATTCCTTCACACCTGAGTAAAGAACATTTTATGTCAATAAATTTTCAGTTAAAGAGTAAGGATAATAACAAACGAGTTGGTAAGACTACAATGAATTAGTTCTAGCTGGACAGGACTGTTTCACTCATACAAGTGCATACAAAATTGCCTATGAGACCGATCTATAGATTCAACAAGAGCTTTGAGTTAACCGACAATGTTTTTACAAGACAGATTTTGCACCAATAAACATACTACTATTGGCTATTACAAAGCGTCCAAATCAACAATCGGTAATAACTAAAAACCTTGTATATAAAACCTACTTTTTCTTAGAATTTCAAACTTATCTCTTTAAATTGGAAGTTCATAAACATTTGCAATTCGTTTTGTTGCTTATTCTGGCAATATTCAAACTTCCAAGCAGAACAATTGAACTTACGAATAATTTTATTATCTTTTGAATTCATTTTTTAGGGTCTATATAAACATGTACCTTCAAAAACTCTGGATGGATGAAGATCTGTTGGCAGCCTCGTGTTGACTTTGAAAGTCTTCTGTGCATTCCAAATCAACCTGTTCAAATTCACTGGCAATGCAACCTACACAAACAGACGGGCTTCAATAATATATTTCTTGTACTTGGCTAAATTTCGGATTGAATTATAACAAAGTTTAATTATGTCGTTAATATCGTGAATGGAATTCCTTAACATGTTTGCACCAATCAAGACGATAACTAAATGTACCATTTATTAAACAACCCCAACTCCCCCCCCCCCTTAATATAAATGTTCTCTTGACACTTAGGTGTAGATCAGTCATAAACCCCTTTATCTGCAACTGACATCACTGGTCCAGTAAGATTCTTTGCTGCTCAAAATCCTACCCCGTCCCTGGTTTCCCTTTTTACCCACAAATAGTCGATATAAGACATGAGCACATGCTGTCATGTTTTTCTTTTTCTATTAGCAGCACCTCAACCATCAAACAAACCTATACTTCCTTTAACAGAGCCTTCTTCTAGACACTGATATGCACATACCAGCCTTTTAAATTCTTAAATTTTGTAAAAGAAAAGACAATGTGAGAAGTAAATACACGATCGCTGTTCGACGTAAAACATACCCTGGTTTCACCACTAGGGAAGATCTGTCGCAAGACCTCTCTATCCTTTCTCATCTGATCAAATTCATCCTCGCATTCGTTCAGCGTAGCCGCGTTTTCACCAACAGTTTTGACAATGTCTTCTTGAAGAAAATTCTTCAAACGTCTGAAAAGAATTTTAGATTAATGATAAGTATTCTTATTCTTGTTCAGAGTTATGCGGTACTAGAATCATATAGATATATATTTTGAAAACCGAGTAGACAAAAACCGAAACAACATTAGAAGTTGGGTAAACAAGAAAAAAGTAAGGGGTGTAGTTATAGCTATTAAAGTCAGATAGACATTGAACTTTTGTGTTGAGTGGAACTATATCGCAAAATAAACGGCTGTAACAGAGTCCCTACCGTTCGTTGCTGACATCAAAATAGAACTTTCGCTTGAATGTCGTGTCATTTGGTTTGAGAGTACCAAGATTTTGGAACTCTATAAATTCAGCAGCCATACCATCCTCACCATAACACAACTGTACAACATACTGGTTAGAGTTTCTCACAGTGCCATCATAGGCAACCATAACACTTTCCATGGCCTTGATCAATCGACGCTGAATGTAACCAGTTTCACTTGTTTTGACAGCAGTATCGATCAGTCCTTCACGTCCTCCCATAGCATGAAAGAAGAATTCAGAGGGAGTCAAACCGGCAAGGTATGAATTCTCAACGAAGCCACGACTTTCGGGTCCATAATCGTCCTTGATAAAATGAGGCAAGGTTCGATGGCGGAAGCCGAAGGGTATACGTTTACCTTCAACGTTCTGCTGGCCTACAACTGCAATAACCTACAGAATAAAGGAGACAGAGGTTCAGCATACAATACAGCATAGGCCCCTTTATGAAGAAACAAACATGTCCATGAATAAGGGGATATGAAAAGGGGAAAGAAGCCATAACAAGATAACGATAAAAATTTAACATTGCTAAAAAATTGAAGAAATGACACAGATAAAATGATTATTGATAATTTCAGTTTATGATAGCTTATGATTCATGACTATGATTGATAAATGAAGAAGAAGGTTATAATTGATGACGATATGATCAGTGGAGATAATTACTTGTGAAATGTTGATTTTCGATCCTTTTGAGCCTGCTACCACCATGGACTTGAAGTTATTAAACTCTGACAAACTCTTCTGTGCACTTCCACCAGTTTTGTCACGACAGTCGTTCAAGATACGGTTGACCTGCAAACAAATCGCTATTACATTGCTATCAATCAGTAAAAAATCCTATTTTGTGAAATTAAACCATGAAATAGACGATAAATAACAATCATCAAAAATGGGACGAACTGAAAAAGGGCAATAAAAAATCTGATATGGCAGTGGAATAGAATGATGAAATAAAAAGCTTTTCTGTCTCTGTAGAATCAAGCAATTCTTGTGAAGAATCAAGCGATCGAATCACTAAATTTTGTAAAGAATCAAGCAATCAAAGCACTCGATCTTCTAAAGAATCAAGCATTGAATCTTTGAGACCAATAGATTATTGCAAATCGCTATCAAGCGAAAAGAATCACAGGATAGATTCAAAGTGAGCACTCACCTTATTTTCGAATGTCTGTCTCAGTGTGTTACCAGGCGTTGGCTCCAGTTGGTTATTGTGAGCTTGCTCGATAACTTCAATGACCTCTTGCTATTGAATGAAAAATCAAAGCACGTATTAAAGAAAAATTTATGAAAAGGAAGGCCACAGAACTACTTCACAATATACATATTTTAGTTGACAAATAGCCGCATAAACATGCATTTAAGTATAAATTTCCCAGGTCCCTGAGAAACAATATATGGAAGCGCATGTTGTCAAATTAAAAGCTTGTGCTGTTAACAACGCGTTAGTTGACCAAGACGACTTGAAACAAAAACGTTTATATCAGCGTTATTTCTGTCAACGATTCGCTATTTCGTTGTTGGAATAAATTATAAGGGAACGTTTTCCATCGTTACTTCTGAATTCAGTATTGGTCTGTTTTGTTCTACATGAGGCGTGCAAAGGAATGGTGTTGATGTAGTCTCTATAATTCCATCAACAAAAACGAATGTTCCTCACCTTTGATTTCTTTATCGTGTCTTGAATTTCTTTATACGTCTCTGAGTCGGCGATACAATCACCAATGCCAATACTGTGTCCCTCCACCAGCAGCCAGTTATTAACGAGCTTCTGAATGTCACCGTAAAATTCTTTAGCAGTCTCTGGGCCTTGCTCTAAATAAACAACATGAACCAGAGATCCAGCTGAAGTTCCTAGTGATTTCTTGCAAAGAATTCCAGCAACATGCTCTCCGTCTTCAATCAAGACCTGAAATTGAGAAATCACAATTGTTCATAGCAAAAAATTATTAACGCATCAATTCTACCAGCTAATATCGTCCGCTGGCAATTCAAATATCCGTGTCATTGCCTTTGAGGAGAGACAGCCTAGCGAAAGTAAACACATAATTACATCTGCAAGCTTAGGGAATATATAATCCTTCTCTTCTTTCTAAGTTTGTCGCCTTCTGAGGCACTTCTTTGCTGCAGTTATTTCTTTTTAAACTTCAGATAAGAAAATGCAAAGAAAGTTCGATGCATCTTTTATTCAATCACAAAATTTGTTGGCTCAAATAAGTCTCAACTAAGCCATAGGTTAATTGTCATCTTAGTATTTTATATAAAGTATGCCAGCAATTTCGTCTTGTTCTAGAAACTAGAGGCATTACGATCTATGTTAGGACGTTTTATACTCTGAAGAGTGTCAGACGAAAAGCTTTAGTATGTTTCCAAATGTTTGCTTTTTCAAAGCCATTTATTAAATTCTGTCCCACCAAAAGATTGTTTGCAAGTATCAGAGCATTATTTTTAAACAAAAATTGAAGTAACAATTGTCGCTTTACCTGCCAAGCTTTAAAAAAACAACACGTGAGAAGCAAAACTATGAAAGAGAACTTACCTTGGTGTCTCCTGGAGAGATATGGCGATAAGGCCCATTATCCTCGTCATCAGGATGTGTGCTGTGAGTTCTGATGCAGTTCACTCGACCAGGTATAATAAGCGAAAATATCTGTTTCCCTGTCCACAAAGGCTTTGGCTTCAAAATGGCTGGAACAGGAACCTTCCCATTCCAGTTCCTCATCCACATCAACAGGTTCATTACCAAATCCTATAAAAAACAGCCCTTCACACTTCTAGCAAACTTAAAACATTGTTCTATCAAATCTAAAATCATTTATATAAATTAATAATATCAGATTTTAAAAAAAGATTGATACACAAAAATAGTATTAAATGTTCAACAGTTTTGAGTGCGTTACTCTGTGACCCGAATTTCTCCGCAATTTCTCTCAAGTTCCCTGAGTCACCCTCTTTCAATTTACAATTCTAGAGAGTCATGAAGACCGTCATAAAAAAAATAAAATGCGAACCTTTTCCATGAAAGCATCTCTTTTCGTGAACTTTCTTATGGCACAAAGTGAATCCTGCACAATTCCCATAACAGGTCTATTTGACTGCGGCGTGACGATCATGCGTGGCACCATCATCAATTCTGATACCTCTGCGCGCGTTTCCATCGACTGCGGCACGTGCATGTTCATTTCGTCTCCATCGAAGTCGGCATTATACGGCGTTGTCACACTGGCAAAAAAATATTGTGATTCAAATTCATTTTGCTGAACCTACTAAAAATACATCATTATAATTACATTATGAATATATTATCTTTTCGTTTTTTAATCCTGACTAACCCTACAGATTTGAATTGCAATCATCGACGGATTTAACTGTTAGATACAACGAAAAATTAATAGAAGACAAGGTGCCTGGTAGTGTTAGAAAATCCAATCATCTTGGGTAAAAATATCAACATATCAAACTAACAGTTGTTGAGGGTCTGTGAATCATAAAAGAATCTGACACTTTTAAGGAACGTTCCAGCCCATCTTTTAAACTTAAACCAAGCGAAACATAGTTTAGTTCCGGTACATACCTTAAGTTCAGTCTAAACGTAGACCAGGGTAAGACCTTTACCCTATGTCCCATCATGGACATTTTGTGAAGTGTTGGCTGCCTGTTAAACACAACAACATCGTTGTCTATGATGTGTCTCTCCACTTTGTAGCCATACTGCAGATGAAGATCACTTCGCTTAGGATGAAATCTCAAATCGATCCTCTCGCCATTATCCCGAATAATGTATTTCGCACCAGGGTACTGCGTTGGGCCTCGGGCGACCAGCTCTTGGAGCCTAGCAAAGATAAAGGAGATGGCTTTACCTATAGAAAAGAGCGTACAACACACAATTTTATGAAGCTTTCTTTTACGTCCCTGCCTAATTAAAAAGGTACTAGCTTGATACTTTGAGAACAAGCAGTATAATAATGGTTTCGAAAAAAACAAACATTATATAATTTATCAAAGCTCTTCGTCTGACATTATTCACAGTATAAAACATTAGAATATAGGTCCAAAACTCTTAGCTAGGAAGTAACATAGCCAAATGTGGATCGAAGAATGGGTATATATATTTTCGATAAAAATTGAAACTGACTGATAATTTATTGTGCAGTAGTTACCTGTCAATATTGAACGCCGTTACAATCTCCGGGTATGTGAGATTCATGGCGATGGTCCTAGGAGTGCCAACTTGATCGATATCCAAATTTGGATCGGGCGTGATTACAGCCCTAGCACTGAAGTCGACACGTTTTCCCATGAGGTTGCCACGAATTCGGCCTTCCTTACTTTTCAATCGCATTTTTATTGACTTCAATGGCCTGCCTGACTTTTGCACTGCCTGTAAATCAAGCAAATCAAGAGATTTAAATTGGTTATCTTGCAAGAATTTCCAAGAGAAACAAAATGTTGAACAGTATCCATACATAATATTACAGTGTTGGGTACTCTGATGGTTTGTCAGTGTTGACTCTTGTTTACAGCAGCATTAATTTAACACCGGTTCTAATTTGTCATTAGTACTATATAAAAAATACCATATTTGGCCTAGAACAATTCGCCTGTCTCAATGAATTGTAGCTTAACATAACACTGAACATGCTATATGCAACTAAATTCCCGCCATTCGTTTTAGTTCCAGAAGGTCCAGAATCCATCCCTTTATCCCTTCCATTTTCTCTGACAAAAAGCGCGTTTCGCACAATATGCACGTAAACAGTTCCAAGAATGGGAAACCAAGATTATCAAAAAACAGCTTATCCATATTTCCTTAATTGTTTCAATGTAATCTCTAAAGGTACCTTGAACTTGGCGAATAGGACTTGAAAAATTACTTTTTTAACGCTTTCATGCCAAATGCCGACGTTTACACGAAAAAAACCAAAAGCGTCGATAGAAGACACAACAAATATAATTAAACACTGAACACGATTGTTTAAAATCAAAAAATTTCTTAAACATCATTTTTCCAATTTAATAACTTATAATCTGACTTTCAAACTATTGATTCAGGAGGAGCGAGTTCGTTTTTCGAGTTCGTTAGAGAGAAAATTTTCGTGTTAGACAAACTTTCTGGCAACAGCTATTCTCGACATCTACCGCTTTTTTCAAAAGAAAATTCAAAGTTTTAAACTGCCAACGTCTCCTTAATCGACATTTCATGTTGCACACAAATATTTATAAATGTTAAGGAAAAATTAAGTATAAACGGGAATGGTGTTAGTTGAAGGTCCAAGATTTTGTGATATCAACAACAAACTGTAGCCGAATGACAAATGCCCCTGGAATAACATTCTTTAAGAAAAACAACATCTTCATATTTGAACCTTTTCATGCATAAATCATTACACTAACAAGCAATGGAATTGAAAAAAGTGACTATTAAACTAATGAAAGATGACCACTTTCATATATTTCTTTATTATAAAAAGGGACCACATATTGCAGACTACAGATTTTCTTTAACTTAATTTGAAGGCCATAAAAGTTTACAATGAGCAAACATTGACAATGGAATCAAAATCTTAACAGAATAATGACATGGTTTATGGGAAAAGCCTTTATATTTTCAACTTTGTTCTGAACGCTTCCTGATTCAAGTACGAGCAGAAGTTGCTCTAATTTTCTAATCAGAAATTTGTTCAGCGTAACTGCTTAGTGAAATAAATCAAGAGTAGGGGATTTTACAGGTCTGATTCATTGTTGGTGCGTAAACAAACTGCTGAGAGCTAAGGATTTGCGGCATCGACGGGCAAAGGCATTTGAAATCGAATCATGCATGTTAGGCTTTGCAGACGGATAACAGTGATTATCGATTTCCAAACAATAGGGGACATCTGTTTATATTTAAAGGTTTACTCTTTGATATTGGCTGCAGCTGATCAGCTTCGTAGAATAAACAATCAGAACCCACTCACCCTGCATCTACTGCTTCAAGAAAACGTTTTTAAATGTCAAGCCCCATCTCAATTCTCTAAGAAGACCCTCTCTGCTAATACGAAACCATTCGCATTGAAAACTTGAAAAATGAGTATCTACAATCCCGGACAAAATTGTTGAGACAAATACAAGTTTGCAATTTCTACTTCAATTTGCCCCCGTATATAGAAATTCACCCTTTCCCCTCGACTCTATGTTGGATTAGGATTTCTATTATTTATGCTTCTAAAAATCGATTCAGCATCGAATCGGGTGAAGGGAACAGTTATTTCTCAAAGGGAAAAGCCTTTTCTGTGGAAGTCTCGACTATTTTTGTTGGGGATTGTAGTTAATTTTCCATATTCGTTTATGTTAATGATTGGCTATCATTAGCTTTGCAGCTTTCATCACGCCAACCCTTTTTAAATTTATCATAATGTAATATAAATTATGCCTACAAGCGCATTTTGATTAAGCTATGGTCAAGTAGACTCTTTTTTATAAGAACAATTTTAATAAGAACACCAGCCTCAAAATTGGTTGAAAGTTAAGAACAAATTAAGAACAAGCTGAGACTGCGGTACTGTAAGCTGAAATTTTAAGCAACGTTTTATCTAAAAAAGGAGGATTATTAGCCTTGTTTGGGTGCTTTTTTGGTGAATTTTCAAACTTGTCGTAAAATGAAGGTTGTCTCACTAACTGAGCTCCTCCCTAGAGCCAAAAACCTAGCAACTGCACTGCTTACACCCTATCAATTTAAGAACAAATTAAGAACAATCCAGCCTCAAATTTTCGAAAGAATTAAGAACAGTCAGCGTCAATTTAAATTTACGGATTCTTATAAAAAGAGTTTATTGGAAAAGCCAAAAAATGTTCATAAATGTTCGGGTATTAAAACGCTATTAGATGAAGGGTCGATATGAAGACAGCGAGTGTGAAAACAATAATTTACGTGAATTTTCTAGACAGCCAATGCAATACCTGTTTTCAAAAGGGTGTAGTATATCGTAGGTGAAATGATGCAAAAACCAAACTGCTGGCGTATGAGATATTTTCACATTTACGAAAGTGTATGCAGGCATTGTTTTACAAGAGACCGAACCCTAAGATGATATAAAAAAAAGCGAAGTCAAAGTACTGTTCATCCTCTGAAACTTAACAAAGTGCTTGGGTTTGATACTACTCTCCTTGTGACTGACAAGACGTTCTGTCTTATGCTCTGTACCACTTGTATCTGCAATCTATCTATCTGCAAAGAACTGAAGTTTCTAAACTTATTTTACCGCTAGTACTATCGTTGGTAGACGCATCTTCCTGAAAAACTTACATATTTGACTTCAATCTCATGTATGAATAAATGAAGAAAAATTTTCGGCTATGTATGATGCCATATCATGGTAAAAACAAGAGCTAATCTTTATGCAACTGCTCAAAGGCTCGGATTGCACGCAGCCTAAACCGTTTGTGACTAAGCAAATAGATCAACGGGTTGAGAACGACTTTAAGGTCCACCAAGCAAACAATTAGCAGCAAAAAATCAGCTGGGAATTGAACAACTTTTGACAAATTCAAAATATTGGTCACTAAAGCTGGAGTCCAGCACACAACGTAAACGACAACAATTATGAACATCACTTTGGTGACGGCTACCTCGAAGTCGCTACGGCCTCGTGTTAGCTTATCACTTCTAGATGAATTCAAACGCTCGCGTAGGCCTGGTGAATGTCTCGTTTGGATGGGACTGTATTTTGTAGCATCGGTTCTCAATAGCTCACGTCCTGCAGGAATTTGAAGGTCACCCACCGATGGTCTTGACAAATCGAGAATATGATCACGAGCAACAATGGATTTATCCTGTATCTCCGTCGCCCTAGATCTATGCGACCGCAAGAGCCTGTATATTCTGTAGTAACAATAAACCAATATAGGAAGGGTTATGCCCACATTGATTGAATAATAGATACTTCTGAAGACTATGTTCTTCGATGACCAGTTTACAAAGCAGGCGCCGTGTGACGAGCTATATGCATATTCGCCAATACCAAAAACTGGCAAAAGAGACAATAGCATTGTGCCAGTTGCTAGTGAAAGGCTATAAACAATAGTTCTTTTTCTCGAAAATACGATGTGGAATCTATGAGGATGCACTACTTTCCAAAAGCGAACGCTTGCAATGGCGGCCAGAAGCAGGACCGACTGGCAAGAGCAAATAACTCGCAGCATGCCCACGATGGGACATACCGTGGGATCCATAAACGACTTCTTTCTGGCATGATTTGCCACTTTTATTGGTATTACTACAGATGATTTCAGTAAATCTATCGCCGCAAGCTGCATGACAAATATGTTATTAACTGTGCGAAGAGAAGGGATCTTTATGAAGACATACATGACACTAGCATTACCAAAGGTTCCCAATATAGAAATTATGCCAGAGACAATGACGTTGAACAGGAGACCTTCCTCCGACATTTCTGCTACTTTGCCAGTCTATAATGAACATTCCGCGAATAATATGGCATTTTAGAAGAACAAAAACAAGATGAAAGGAGAATCCAACGTTGTTGATACGCTTGAAAACGTCTTGCTAGCTTCTAATGATTCAACGGCGGCTCAAGAACAACTGCATATAGACATTAATCCTACTTGGTTCGTTGAATCAACTTAACCAAAATCAGTTCAAATGCAGGCAGATTTCGCTATACACAAAAACAGTAACGATCTTGATCAACTCTTCGTTTGAAATAAAAGAACCAACGTTCATTAGCCGAAAATTCACTGTTATGTCTTTTATCGATGATTACATAACAGTTAGCCTAAAGGCATCAAATCAGATAAATATAATGCATGTTAAGCAGCGAATCATTGCCAAGAACTCACAGATTCTAGCTCTGGATCGATTTAAAAATTCATGACCAAATCATTGTCATTTTGAATAATCTTATGACTAATTTGCGAATTACAAAGATGCTTCTCAGTAGTTTCAATTTGGTTGTACAAGGCCAATTTCAATCAACTCGCTGTGAAGAGAAATCTTGCCTCTTTTGAAGCGAGCAACTTTTCTTTGTAAGTTATTCTCCACAGCTATTTCATCTTATCCACAACACGCTGATCAAGCTACACAAGATCCCGGCACAGGCTTTCTCGACCTTTCCTGTGTTCAAACAAACAGCTTTCATCGATAACCAGTAAACGTTTACCCGAATGCATCAAAACCCGCCAACGTTATAAACTTCGCAAAACCATGGCATAACCAGATCAAATAAACAATAAATGCAAAATTTGACGATACCAGTGTCAACCCATGCAAGTAAACTTCGTTGTTTACTTTTGCTTGCGAAAACTTGTGATTGCAAAAGCTAAATAAATCCTTTTGCTCGCAATTTGAAATACCTGACGTAGGTTCTGATAACTGAACAACAGGACGTCAACAGCAAACTGTTACTGACCACTTCCCCGATGCTCTAGCGTCCGAGCCTCGTATGAAGATACTAAAAAAACAGTTCAAGCAGCGAACGTTCTACGAAGCTAACATCAACTAGACACTGGTAATTGATGTTGGAACACCATCTGTTTCTGCACTTTCACAGTGCTGTATAACAATACGGTGCATGCACCTTGAGCTTTCACGCAATATAATTATTTGTGAAATCTGCACAAGAAAGTTATGTATAGTGACGTAGAACGTCTGGTCGGAGCAACACAGCGAATCTAGACGACCACTTCAGTTTCCTGTAAACGATGCTACTCTATAAGATTTTTGACAAATGAGAAGCAGTTCTTCAAAAGGCATACAAGCGTGTCTTAAGAACTATTGTCAAGTCTTGAAGAGCTGGCTAAATGATATAGATCTACAATCCTTTGTTCATAATGCCAATCACATCTTGTGAATAAACTGCAAGGATTCACAAACAGCTTTACTGCACCTATTAATTAGAAACTGTGATGAAGCACCATTTCTCCGCATTAAGAACCTGCCGTTTGATACCTGGAGCAATTAAACTCATACACAAGAGATTGACAAAACCGTCTGCATTCATTTACATTGAAGACTCGCCATCAAGGAATACT
Source organism: Rhopilema esculentum (assembly GCF_057945365.1). NCBI lineage: Eukaryota > Metazoa > Cnidaria > Scyphozoa > Rhizostomeae > Rhizostomatidae > Rhopilema > Rhopilema esculentum. The sequence goes on from NW_028300848.1 coordinate 531,677, forward strand.
TCCGATGCTTTATTGAAAGCAATAGTAGGAATTAAAGCTGGACACCACGCTAATTCAATTTAAAGGTAAACGAGCTGGAATATATTTAAACAGGACACCTGTCAAATCTTTTTTCTTCGACTTTTAATCATCCGGCAGATGTTTATTAAGCTAAGATGTATTCTATGGCTGCTTTGAAATGCATAAAATTCAAAGCATCCCTGTCTTACAAATGCTTCAAAGTGGTAATCATGTTCTCAAATAGCTTTCTTCTCCAATACAACTCCCTAATACATCTACAATCTCTACAAGTAAACTTCCTCCTTAAAGTACCCTTGATACCTCTCTGCTTTTTAACTTTCAAAAATCTCCATGAAACCACAATTGTCGAACATCTGGGTGTCACCTCGATTATGGGTAAGGGCAGAGCTGGTTTAAAGAGAGCTGTAATAGACAGCTCTGTTCTTTGGATTAATATCTTTTTAAAAACATTCTCTTTTACTGTTCTTGATATTTCGAAATCGTCCTTACATACCGTAGAAAAATTTTACAGCAAAAGAACGGGGCACAGTAAACCATAAAAATGGGTAGCATGCAAATAGAGTGCTTTATCTATTTCCCTCAATCATCTCCATTCAACTAAATATATCAACTATAAGCAAGAGTGCAAGCAAGCAAGGTATTTGAATAACAGTAAACATCATTGAACATCTATATTATCAATATCAACTATAAGCAAAGGTGCAAGCAGACAAGATTTCACAGGTCAGGGTTCTGGTAGCTATACCTGATGTGAACCTGCGTCTTATCAAAGCAAAAACTCTCAATACTACCTTCAGTAATTGCAGCTGCTTGGCTTCCAGGCAGTACAGAGTACATTATGGCAGGCAATCTTATTTAAAAAGGAGATGATTGTCTTATTAAAGGGGAGGATTATAGCAAGAAGATACTTTATCTGCATACACGACTCAACACCAACACAAAAAGAAGGGCATTGTACAAAGTTCCTGCGGATGGGTGACAAAACAACCCCAACTTTCAAGTGTTTTGTGCTGATGCTTCAGGAAGTTAAAATATCCTTTAAAGAATTTGAATGTCTTTAATTGGCAAAATGCACTTGGCCAGTATTCTACTTGAAAAGCCCCACAAATGACAGCTACATTGCTTAACAGCCTTTTTGGTTGTCAAAATAGGAATTCTCAACCACTGTATTTAATAAGATATTGAAAGCTCATACCCTTGGTAAGCCAGGCAGCTCATTGTCTGTCAATGTTGCAACATGAAATTGTAACATTCTTAGATCCTCCGCAACAATATGGGCTGGAGCACCATTCATTTCATTCTTCTTTAAGTGGTTGTTGGCTTTAACAATATCTGCTAGTTTGTGGGTAAGATCATCCTTGGAAGAAATTTGATAAAAAGGTTGTTGATAGATGTGGCAAGACATGAAAAAACATGACATACTGATTAAAACCAAATTAATGAAGCAAAAATTACTGAATACTAGAATTCTTTCCATAAAACATTGATCTGAAGACAAATGCAAATTCATTGCATTAATCTACAACTAACTTAGTCACAACTAAAATCAGATTTTAATACTGAAGAAGAAATTTTATTTTTCATAAATAAATACAGAAGCTGACTGGAAATTCTATCAATTTTTTTCTAGAAGGACAAAGAACCTCCAGCTAGTATGACTAAACTATAGAAGCTGTAAAGGTAGGAAGTCAGGTTTTATTGAAAAGCTTTGCATTGACACATAGATAAATACCACATAATTACCCCCTGAAAATGGCTACTAGTTCCTTATTTTGGATAGATATATAAAATACAGAAAACTAAATGATACCTGGTTTCGCGCTGTCCCATTCATCACAACAGCTGGTCTTACAGGCAAAGGAGGAACTGGCAGAACAGTAACAATCATCCAATCTGGTCTAGCAAACTTTGGATTCATTCCAAGAAGCTCACATTCCTCATCAGAAATTCTTTTGAAAATCTCATACACTCTATCGGCGGTTAATGCCAGCATTTTCTCTTGTGAATCTTCATTAATGTACTTCCATTCAGCTGATAAATCAAGTCCTTGCCTTCTAATTTTGGGCTGGTATCTTCCACATCCACCATGATTCTAAAAACAGACAATCTTATCTATTCTGCATTTCAAACCCGCAAATACAGATGTTAAACTTCTTTGCTACATTATTTAACATCAAATATTTCTCAAAAAAGCTGAGATGAATGAGGCCAACAACAAGTGCAGCTGAGTTATAATATGAATAGCATATAAATGATCTGCTGAATGAGCATCACAAACAGCAATTTACTTTTTAAGTTTATCTTATGTGGTCAAAAAGAAATTTCCCTAACTACACATTGTTGTCAGTGCAAGAAAAGCAGGCATCAGCTTTTTTGCCTCTTAACATGAAGAGGGCAGTCTGTAGAATAACCAAACTGTTTTTTATTATTGTAATGCATTATATCTGCAAGGGTTAACTTGAACACAAAATATCAAATGCTCATTAATATTTATTGATGTCTTATGCAATAATCAACCTAACTGAAGTTAAAGACACAATCATATTTCACCTTCTTTGTATCCCTCTGTTCATCCTGGCCAGCCAAATTTGCATCAAATTGCTGGTCCATGATATCACCACCTTCACAAACACTTTTTGTTTTGCACAAATCATACACATGCTGCATTCTCTTTCTTGGGTTCAATTTTGTTTTTGAAATTATTTCTTGAAGCTTTGGATTGCTCTGAAAAATTAATATGAAAATTTTGTTTATAAAAATTTTGATAATAAAAATTACATTTAATCAAATATTAATCCTATGACTGAATGAAATGAATATACAAAATATTTAACAGATTACTTCTAGCTTAAAAGAATCTTAAAAGATATATGTTACTTCATGCATATCACTAAGCATAACGAGAATGCTTCCTATAATGATGGAAAAAGACAAAAATATTCTTTATAACCACAATACGTAAAATAAATGCATGACAGTAAGAAGAACAAAGAATCTGAAAGGACAGTAATAGAATAGAATTCTTTCATAAACTGCTGGCACTAAAAGGGTGTCAGACAATGAATCCTTTGTCATCGATACAGTCCTGGTAATATGAAAATTGTCGGCGTGCTGGTAATCGCACGCCTGGAAAAGTTTAGGCATGCAATGATGTGCGATCCATAAAATGGAGACCTGATGTCATCTTTGTATTAGAAGGTGTGTATCATTGTTTGAAAAAGAGTATGAGGTTTGAGAAGAAGTTTCTTGAGAACAAAATAATTTAACTGAAAGGATACAAGTTTTTAAGGCCCTGTTGCCATTATTCTGTTTTCGAATGACAACAGATTCCAATGAATATGTTTTAAATTTTGAGTTCCATTAATATACTCAAAAACAGAGTCATTTGATAACAAACCAAAGTTATTCAAAGTTCATTTAATCTCAGTTTCAAAAAGAGCTGAAGCAAAGGATATTAAAACAGATAAATATGGAGCAATGGAAACGCCCTTGTTATCACTTTGACCAAAACAGAGTGGCCTAGGGTAATGTGTTCAAGAAAATACAAAAAGAATGGAGCAAGAGAACAAATTCATACAAAAAGGAAGAAATGGAAACCAGGCTGAAGAGTTCAATGCCTTCAGAAATACCATCAATACAACCCACACAAAAGAAATTAAAAATTATTTTTGAGAAAATAAAAAAAAAATTAAAAGAAACTAAAGAGAAAAAAGAAAGGTAATTCAAAACGTGGAACTGCATGTGTGATAAAAAGCACGCCTCAGGAATTTTAGGCATGTGTGGAGGGGTGTGCGTGTGATCACATGCCTAATATTACTAGGACTGTAGATATAAATGTCAAGTAGGAAAATTGACATATTTCAAGATTCAAAGGCTTTGTAGCTCACCTGCTTCTACCATACTTTCCCCCTTGAAATTTTGCTTTAGTCCAATGCATGTTCATTTTACAACTGAAGGAGTCTGATTCAAAAATAAATGGGTCATAGAAAGATTGGTTAGAAATTAATGTTGTTATATTGCAAGTGGTTATGCATCAACCAAAGCTTTCTTATTTTGCTTACCATATCTACCAGCATTTTTGAACAGTAGAAGCAAAAACATCTTAGCAACTTGACAATATGCGACAGGAACCCAACATGAAAAACTGGCTTGGCAAGCTCAATATGACCAAAATGACCTGGACATTCTGTCATATTCCCTGCACAAGTGTGACAACGGACCATTCTATCAATAACGCCCTGTCTTGGATCCATAAGGCCACCAAGCTTTGCTTTTCCTGCCTCCATAGTTTCTGGATAGCGGATCAGTGCAGCTGACATACGTTTCTAGGGAATAATTGTAAATAGAATGAACTTCTTCAAGTTGCATTAACTTTTATACTTATACATGTGAATATTGAGCTTGTGGTGTAGCCAGTAATAGACACTTGCCAACAATGGACAGTAAAACACCAGGTTTGAAAGTAAATCTGGTCTATTGGACACTTGTCATGTAGAGGCATTCAGGGGCGGTTCCAGAGTAGACTTGAAGGAGAGGCAGTTGGTGGTGGGAGCATTGAAAAATTTCCAAAAATATATGATGAGAGTACACTGTATACAATATTTTAAATCCATTTTTGGAATAAACAACATAACTTTGAGGTAATCCTTGAAGCAAATTAACCTATCGGTCTCAGAAACATTTTTACCCGATTCTCATTCTTCAAAAGGGGCACACAATCAGGGGGGATTTAAGCAACAATGATTGGGGGTGTTAGACATTAATTTTGGTGCCACACCCTTCAGGTCACTGGTAAATGATGGGAATGCCCATTTATAAAATTTGGTTTTTAACTTGAAGGTAAAGATGATAAGAAGCATTGGAGTAGCCAGGGTTGGAAGATTGGTAGGCCAAAGAGTAAAATATTTTTGCTGATGAAAACCCTAGGAGTTTGGGAAAACACCCATTTTGTAAGTGTGTTTGAAAAAGCCAGGGCAATTATATGTGGCAATTTCCCTTTATTCAATGTCATAGGTGGCTGACCATATTCTACAACTACCTATTTCCTTCACAATTCCATTAATGTTTATATCCTGAATTGTGTAAGGCGAGGAATCTCTACATGTAAAAAGTGATTTAAAATTTTAAAAGTTTTAAACCAAGTCCGTTTTCCTTGGAACAAAATTGCATTTCAGAATCCAGTTTCTTTAAAGGATTGGACTGCTTTACCATTTCAGTTTCTATTTTATTAGGAATGTCTCAAGAACGTAATGCATTTCTATACAAACCCCAAAATGAGGGGAATTACTGAACAACGAGGCTTTCCTGCGAGTGAAGCGAACAAAAAGTTTTTGCGTTGATGCCCTTGAGATTAGCTCAAAATACACTTATGTAAAAAAAGTATTGGGACAAACTTCAAAATTTCGAAGACATTTTATGCAACAAATTTGAATAGACTTTGTTAAAATCTTTGCCATTAAAAAAGTAAAGTCGAACTTGGCCCAATACTTTTGGAACGTAAGTTTACATTTGAGAATACCCCCCTCCCCCCGCTACGCTACTGATAAGAAGATAAATACTGATAAAAAATAAATAATGTAAAATCTTGGAGTTTCTTTTTTGTTACTGACTACCAACAAATGATTTTTACCGAATGAAACAAAATTGACTGAAGGACACAGAACTATTGGGAGGGTGTTGCACCCCCTATACCCCCTATTAAATTCGTCCATGCACACAAAAACCATAAAAAGGGTGCCAGACCTGCTGCAACACGTCAAGGAAGGGTCAACTGCCCCCAGTTGCCCCCCCCTTAAATCCGCCACTGGAGGTATTAATTTTAATAAATTTATATTGACAAATTCGAGTGAAATAATCACTTTGCTAACATAAAACAAAACTGTATAATCATACTCTTAACAATTACTTTTTTGCTACAATTAAACAATTTGCAATTTAGAAAGTAAATTAAACAATTTCTTTCTGGTAAACAACATTAAAAGATAAAACAAAATAACTGTGTACTTTAGAAAACCCATCAGCGATATTTACGTAATTTGTAATCATAAACAAAAAAGTTCCAATTCGATGTCATCATTTTGGAGCATTGGCGATACATAAATGGTCAATTAAGTGCATACTTCTTAGCATATTATTGAACTACAAACCAAGCAACCTAGTGAGGTGGATGACAATTTAGCTAATAAAAAAATTATACCTAAAACAAAATCAAAACATTTTGGCTTGGCGGCTGATATTTCAGTCAATACATTTACATTTTTGTGTATCTCTTCGTGCTAGATTACGCGCACTTCAAGAGAAATAATATTTGTGCAAATTTCTTTATATTTCGGTTGTTGAAATGTTTTTTATTTTCTTCAGATTCTGAAAGCTAGTTTTATTGTCGTTTGACGACAGCACTGTCCCCTATTTTCCTAGCAGGAACATGTTGCAAGATTTCTAGTAGGGCAAACAAATTGAAACTCACAATTTCATCTGGAGAAAGAATTCCAAACTGCATCCAGCTCACTGACCGGAGAGGAGCGGACGAATGCTCTTGTTGAGCGGGTCCCGGCATGTTTGTAGGACAGCCAGCAGGTCCAAGAGACCTGGCCTAGGCAAACCAAATTGTCAAGCTTCTTTCTAGATTTATACCTTCTTTCTCAGCATATTTTCTTCAAATAAAAGAGCAACACATACTAAATGATTGACTGTATATTGAATCCTTATTGTTTCACAGCATTTGTGATAGTTTAGGTAATCTAAAGGACGACTTTGCCTTCCTTTAACTGTACTTCTAAGCTCGCAACCGCTCTTGCGAGCAATTCTACGTCTCCACGTTTTATATTTATACTTTTGGCAAGATCTTCAGGGATGACCAAAAGAATATTGTGGGCACGTTATGTAACCTCGACCCAGACCTCTTACCAGAAATTATGCAAAAGTGTGACGTCTTGGAAATTTATATATTTCTTTTAATCTGAAAGAACTACAAAAAACAATCAGTTTAATATACTCTAGATTTTCTTTGACATGGCCAATGAAAAAAAATTAGTTTTGCATAAGGCAAGCTTGCTAACGGACTGCTAATATTTTGAGTACATAAAGAAATGAACCAAAAACAGATTAAAGTGATTTGATGGGGACAAAACTTTGTGCTAATGTGGCCATCTACAAGACAATGCCACAGGAAGCATGAAAATACAAAGCAGCCCTGTGACCATTGTATTAAACATATTTAATTTGAATTGGAACTACATTAAATGCTTCAAATTACATGTTACATGTTACTCATAACTAATAACACTTATAATGATAAAGTTACAAAAAAAATACATTGACGAAACAAAACAAAAACAATGAAAGACAAACTACGTATGAGACAAGATTTCTAAAACTACTTATCGGAACCTTTCTAAGGTCTGAATATATTTAAATGTTGTCTCCAGGGGAGTCGTGAGGGGGGGTGCAGGGGTGCGGTACCCCCCCCCCCCCTCCATCAATTTGTCTGTCGGCAAATTAAGGACCTTTGCCGGGCAAAAGAAGCTATTTTTGTACTCACCCTGAACTTCGGAAATATTGGAACTGCATTTTCATTTTGACATAAGCAACTTTTGATATATCTGTTCCTGAGGCTTTTTTAGCTTTAAGATGTGCACGGTAATATAATGATGCTTCTCAAAAAATATTGTTTCCAAGAAAAGAGAACGTTTTTCATACGATATGCTTACTAGCATGATCTGCAGTAAATTTCTTAAAGAGATGAAACTGGAAACAAAACTTTTATACGCTTAGGTGTCACCTATTTAAAATACGATTCAGTTTTCCATAAATGAACAAAAATAGCACGTGTGACTGTAAAAATAGCAGCTTTAATATTGTTTGACATCATAATGACGTCGCAAAACGCATACAAATTCATTTTTTCTGCTACTTTCAAGTTCCTAATTGTAGGGGGGTCTAATAAGGAAGAGAGGGGTTGACATTTTTTTTAAAAACCCCAAAATGGGGGTCATAGTAGATTGAAATGCTTAAATTTTCCAAAATTATATTTAAATTGGGGGTGTTTAAATAGCAATTTTACATGAAAAGCATAATTAGGGGGGTGTTAATAAATGGAAATGGATATGCAAAATTTCTGAAAAATGGAGTTTACCCCCCCCCCCCTACAATTAGGAACTTGAGAGTACAGAAAAATAGTATGTACATTAACCCCTAATATCAGAGAATTGTGAATTTAGCAAAAAAGGTAAGAATCTTCAATCTTTTCCCTTATTCGAATCATTTCAAAATCCGCGGGTGATATTCCCCCATCGGTTTTTTAAATTTTATTGATTTCTTATCAGCCAATTTGTGTCAATATGTAAGAAGCTGAAAATAAGATACATACATACATAGCTGTCAGTCAATGTTGCCAGGTGCGTGAAACCTATTGCTCTTCGTGATAAGTTCTATCGTTTCAATTGTACTTTCCGCTGTTTCTCGTTTTTCAAATGCATGAGACTTACAATTGACACCCTCTAAATCTGTTTATATAGAAAATTCATTTGCTATCTCAACTGCCCATTTTCAGATTTTGCTATTTTTAACAAATTTCAGCCTCCGTTCAGAACTGGAGATAGCGAATGTCAACTGTATGTTGAAGTTATTTAAGTTCTTTAAGAAATGCATTTATAAAGGAAACATAGCGACAGATACATAACATGCAAGAATGGGTACAAATAGACATTTTTGAGATTCAACTTCTATTTAGTGAGTCAACGTTATTTCCATTTCAACATTATTTCACTTCGGTCCTTATTACCCTGTAAACAGCATTCCTTGACATGTGACCATATAACGTCGACCCTAAAAGGTCCTTAAGGATCATTTTGTCAAATCATATATTATTGGGTATTTATCTTCACTTTCCAATAAAAGAGCTCTGCTCTTCTATTATTATATCATAGCGATATATTTTGGAGCACAAAATCATTTCTTCTCCTCTCAAACGGTCAAGAAAATAATTTAATCTCTTCTTTGCTTTCATTCATGGAGAGAAAGGACAGAGCATGAGGGAAACCTCCTATTGTTTAGCTGACTATTCTTGCATGTTCTCCCAAAAAAATGCTTCAAAACGGAAACAAGATAAAGCATGTACATATGGCGAAAAAGTTATTGTTGTCGGTGGCAGCTAAAGTATTTTTCCAAAGCAGCGCTGGTTGGGACCGGACTGGACCGATTCTGTCCCCTGTCATTTTTCGGTGATTAGCCCTTCCTAGAAAATGCGCCCACTATATGCCTTACTTTACTGCAATACAGCATGGTACCAGCAGAATTGGGACCAGCTTTGGGTGTGATAGACAGAAATACTAAGCAGATGGCTAGATCGGGACCGACTTTATTGCTATCAACTTTCAACTGGGACCGGATGGGGAAATTATTGGGGGGGGGGTGACACCCCCACACCCCCTCATTTGCGCCCCTGATTCTGTGTATTATTTTGAGAAAATTTGCGTCCGGCAAGTGTGTAGAATTCCCTCGTTCCGTTGAGAAATTGCCAGATTTCCGCAATCTACGACAAATTTCCCTAAAATTCTTTTCTTCCGCAAACACTGATGAAATCTTCATTTGGAGAAAAAAGGCAAGGGTCAACCCGTGCCTTGCAGACAAATATTCTTGCTGGTAATAACTGCGGGTATGAATGCAGAACACGGGAAAAGGTGAACCACGTTGAAGTATATATATTTGTCTCAGGATTTTCCAATTTCCAAGTCCGGGTTTTCCGTTTTTCATAACTATTTTCCGGGTTTTGGGTCCTAGGTACTCTCAAAACACCCTCTTTTTCATGTGCGCACTTCTCAAATCAAAAATTTGCAATTTTTGGGATTATACGTTATCTCTTTATCTGGTAAAGAAGGGCATAAAGGGAATATTACAGCCCCAGCATCAAGCTGTAGTTTTGTGCAGCCACTTTGAATTTGCACTGAATATGGCAGTGTTTTTTGACACTTAGTAACAAAAATTACTAAGATGGAGGGTGTCAATGAAAAAAGTTGAAAAACTGTCAGAATTGAAATCTTCATCTTTAAATTAGTTTATAATGGAAAAATCATGTTGTTTGGACCGTTCGGTCGCAAGTTACTTTGTTTTGAATATTTAGATATTTCTTTGGATTTGACTGGAATTTGCTGCTGCAGTGAAAAAATTTCACTAGAGTCAGCCCGGGCTGAGTGGGCCCGAGTTAAGTCAGCCCGGGCTAAGTGGGCCCCGGTTGAGTCAGCCCAGGCTGAGTGGGCCCGGGTTGAGTCAGCACGGGCTGAGTGGGCCCGGGTTGAGTCAGCACGGGCTGAGTGGGCCCGGGTTGAGTCAGCCCGGGCTGAGTGGGCCCGGGTTGAGTCAGCTCGGGCTGAGTAGGCCCAGGTTGAGTCAGCCCGGGCTGAGTGGGTGCGGGTTGAGTCAGCCCGGGCTGAGCGTGCTCGAGTTAAGTCAGCCGGGGGGTGAGTGGGCCCGGTTTAAGTCAGCCCAGGCTGAATGGGTATTATCATACTTTATCTTATTCACACACTTAATGATTTTGCATCGATAGAATTTGCGATATAAGATGAATATATTCAGCACAATGCTAGAAATATGACATTCCCGTGCAAAGTTCATTTTCAGTCAATTTTAGAAGAACAGGGTAGGCCTTGTGTTGATAAAATTGAAGAAGAAAGTTACTCCCCCACCCCTGTAGCTTTCCTTAGTATCACACCCGTTTACAATCACGTTTCAGTTAAAAGGTATCCTTAGGGCTTTTCAAATTGAAAGTGAATTCGTGACATAGAAAATCAAATGATTCAGAAGGAAGGCTCGATTTATTTTACTTGACATTACTCGTGCAGGTAAGAGGCAAGAGAGCGTGCAAATTCTTGCAATCATTTGATAATCTAAACTTCAATTTCTGAAATAAATAAATCATGAACTCTGTGCATGTAATTTGCTACTTTGCTTAAGATGCTAATTTGAACCAAATATTGTCCCCTTTTGCAATATCTTTTCTAAGGAAGCTCTGTTTATAATAAACGAAGTCTACTCTTCACATTGCTTTCATCTAACCTAGAAGAGAGAATTCGTAGCAATTTTAATTAATGCTCTATCTATTTGGCAGTGAGATTTACCGGGTCCGCAATAATGGGTCCGTTATGGCAGTGAGATTTACATGATATGTATAAAAAACGCAAAGCAAAAGAGTATAAATAGACCTTATTTAGAAATAGTGACAATCTCTCTAGTTAGCTTTGTTAAAAGAAAATAACTTTTCATAGACTAATTGACTAAAAAATGTTACAATAACTAGATTTTAAAGCGAGCTGACCTTTGGTGAAAATGCACTCTAGTATTTGTGAACCATTAGGCTGGGAGAACAAACTTTTCACGTTTGACGGGGTTTGACCACGGTTTTGCTGTGCTAGGTTCTGCATATAAGAAAGAATCAGTATTGATAAAATTCACAGCGATTCGTGCAAAAATACATGTAATAACAGTAAAAGCAAGAAAATAGAAAGACACAAAGGATACTGCTGTTTTTTGCTCTTGGCCCCATTCAGTCTACATACATAGCATTTTCTTCCCAACATACTCTCGTCTCCTTTTTTAACATTGTTTGCGTTTCGTTCTTTCCTTTTTGATCCACTCCACTCTGCTTCTTGCTACATTAGAAGGTTTCCTACGAAGCTTTTCCTGGGTTTCACCTTATAACTGATCCAGCTTTCAATCTGGCAATCCACAAGGCAAGTATTTTGTCAGAAGTCAACAATTTCATTTATGAACAATTTCATTTCATTTACCCAAGAAATCGAGCATGCAAAGATTTCTATCATTGAGACAAAACGATCAAAATACAAAACCCTGTCTAGATGAGAAGCTCTGTACAAGTCTCTTGGTTCAGAAACCATGGATATTTTCAAGACCATTATTCATGCTTTTTCGGGAGATAAATCATCCAGACCATGCACTAGCCCCCGTTTCGGGGTCATGGCACGCCCGTATTATCGCCTGAAACCCTGGGCGGGAAGTTCAAGAGTCGTGTAGTCACCACTGATCTCAAAAAAGACTGGATCGAGCTACTCAAGCCCAGCGTTGATTCCACATTGCAGAGTCCATGTTAGGACCTTGCTGTATTGCTTGGGATTAAAAAGAATGCATGTTGGTTTTAGTTCAATTTGCTTTTTCATTACAAAATCCAAAATTAGCATTGAAACAAAATTTTGTGATTTTCGAATTGCTTCCCGTGGTAATTAGTTTATGTAAGAGGGAATCCACTGTTCACTAACACTAATTTTCCTAGGTCTGTTCCTAGATTATTTAAGAATTCGATGATTCATGCACAGTCAAAAGCGCAGCACTGTGTGCGCACCGTTTTTACCAACTGCAGCCCTAAGCTTTGTGCGCTAGAAGTCCCAACATGAAGAGATTCGAACAATTCCTCGTGCCGATGTAGGAGAACAATAGGCAATGATATAGGTTGTTCGATCCAGTCTTTCTTTGAGATCAAACAACTGTGCGATTACTGTTACTAATGCGCATGTGTCATGACCCTGCGAAATTAAGACGGTACTGTTTCGAAATAAAATACTGAAGGTTTCGTCCCCCGAATAAATGTTGCATGTGAGAATGGGGGCATTTTGATGGCATCTATTTTTCTTGAGCCTTACCAGTTGTTAACGTGTAAACGCTATTTGCATGGTCCATTCCAACGCAATCGTACGAATTGTAAGGACATTTGAAGAAATCTTTTGCAAGGCATCTTTCCGAATTTCCGTCTTTAGCGTAATTTATGCTAGATTCATCTCCAGTCCAGCATTCACCTTAAAGAAATTGTTTGAATAGGAAGATTACATTCAAGAATAAAGGAATTCAAAACAATTTGGGCATCACATAGGGTGACCATTTTGGCACACGTTTGTCACTGTAGTGAGAAGATCAAATGCATGGTGATTTTGTACAGCCTACTTTATTAACGTTGAACAAAAAGCAGAAAATTTACTCGAAAAAGCAATTTAAGAGCACGATGAAACTGGACGACTGGCTATTTTCTACTGTATTGTCGTATGCACTTGTAGGGAGGGGCCTTAAAATCAGCATGCATTTTCATTAGATGTTATTTAAAGGACAGTGCCATTCCTATCATACGCTTGTTTGACTATCTGTAAGATTAAGAAAGTTTTATTCACAAGTTTCATACGACTGAAGAAGAATAAAGCCAAAAACGAATATCTAGCCCATTCCTCAACGTTATAAAGAATTGATGAAAGAAAACCAGGGGCTGCATTCACATAAACAAGGGGTTTTATTTACATTCCCAATGACGCTTGAGCTTACTACGTTACGTCAAGGAATGCAAAAGAATAGAATAGTATTATTTTGTGCCTGTCCAAATAAATGGCAAAACACACCGTAAAATTGCAGTGAAAATGTTTTGCGTCCAAGCTCTTTGGCCTTCTTGGCACATCGGCAAATCATCTGGGGTGAGTAGGTGTTCCAGTTTTTCCAATCAATCAAATGCTTGTTCCAGTTTGAGATAGTGTAGTCACGTTCGTTCATGACGTAGTCTGGAAGTGGTCTTGGCACAGCTTGCTTGTCTTTAAAACACCCAACAGGTTCGTAGTAAGTGTCGCAGCCTGAGCGAAATTAAGATTTTTTTATCTCAAGGTAATGGCAGCAAAAAAATATCCATACAAGTATGAATTAGTTGTACGGGCTAGAATTCCTTACACATCTTGAATCAGAGAATACTTTTTATAACAACACATCTTTTAAGTTCACCAAGGTTGGATTCGCCAATAATTATAACAATGTAAGGGCATGACTAGCCTCTGATGAAAAATTAGAAGAAATAAAGCGATGTTCTTTTACAAATTTTTCTAACGTTAACAAAACAGAGCAGAATCTATCAGCTAATGAAAAATTCCGCGAAATATATCATGCAAAACTGTTATTTTTGTTTTGAAAAAACATTATAATGTATAGTTGAAGAAAAATAATTTGTGAAACAAGAACAACATGAAGAGAACTCAAAAAAATAAGAACATTGAGCCTTTGGAGAAATCATCTAGTTTAAAAGATGAAAGTGTACATCTTTCTCCAATCCCAAAAACTTTTCGATTTAGAATCCTAGCAGGTTATGGAGGCCAGTTAGTAGCGTTGATAATTGGCTTTTCATTTAAGAGATAGCGTGAGAATAACAAACGTTAAGAAAATATTACTAGGTAACATGGTAATGTTTACTAGTAAAGTCAGCAAGTCTTGGAACTTCAATAGTATTTTGTCATTCGCATAAGCTGTTTCACACTCCCCTTGAAACAATGTTAGCTTATTCTCTACAGAAATAAAATATTCAAACGCAACCTGCAATTTTGAAAAAATTGATAAGCTTGAAAATGGATGCATTTCTAATATTGTTTGGGGGAAGGGGGCAACTCAGCTATTTCTATAGTCGTGAAATGAAATATCTCGAGAATTGACTGAAACTGCTCAGGTGTTCAAAGTACGTTTTGCAAGCAGTGTAGCTGACACAAGGAACATTTTGCAAGCAGTGTAGCTGACACAAGGGACACGATATCCCTTTTTTGAACAAAGTTTTGGTCATAAATTATCCCTCGTTCAAATTTTTTGATTATTTTAGATTTTAAACAATAGTTGCAACAAATAAACTGATGCACTAAATTCCCTTAAAAGACTAAATTATTTATCATTGAGACGGTAGATAAAAATTTCCTAAGTTGTATCAAGGCTCACGAACTCAATCAAACAGAAAATAAAATTCAATGCGCCCGTACCTGTAGGTGCCACTTTATATACGAAGTTTGTTAGTGTTTCACCCGAACAAGCAATGTCTGTTTCATTTGCACATTTACCCCATCTCTCGCGAATTCCATCATGAACGCAGTTTTTGGACTTTCCATGCTTAGCATAATCCAAGTGACCTCTCATGCTGCCCCAGCATTCCCCTGGAGAAAACATAAAATTGACCCGTAAAAAAGCATTAATTCATTTATTTGCTAGTTTATAGCCAATATGTTTTAAAATGTTTGCTTTTTCAAAGCCATTTTCAAGTTTTGTACCAACAAAGAACTGTTCACATCAATTTATTATCAAACTGAAAAAAATTAGCTGATTTGAATTGAAAAAAGTTGCACCTTTAGGCAAAACTAAGGATTCCAGTATCAAAGAGTTTGAAACAAATAGGCAGATAGTGACGCAAATGCCATTTATCTTCAAAATCATCCGAGAAGTGCACTTATGGAAGCTTCTTTTTAAATCATTACACAACAATCCCAATTAAATTTTCCTTTACATCATTAGGGTCTTAAACTGTCCTGTCAATAATCTTTGCAATGCAAAGCATTTAGGATTAAAGCAAAATAAGTTAAAACCAGTACTGTTTCTATTCGACCTGTTCGAAAGACGAGGCTTTATCTAACTGGTACGCTCGCTATTTACCATAAAACTGAATTCCCATGACTCTAAATCCTTTCTTAAATGCAACTTTAGCACAGCTAAAAAGGAAGTATGAGGTAATTTATAGTTCATAAAGCAAACTGTATTAAAAAGATATAATTTTAACGGCTATACTGATAATGGTGATAATAGCGATTAGCATGAATATAATGTTGTGGTGTTAACAAAAATTTCAAAATACTCTGGGTATTTAAAAGCCAATACCTTTTATATAGCAGAAACAGCCCCCTTTTGTTATCTTTAAGTACATCTTCAAACTTTCTGCAATTTTCCTTTCATAAAAAATTACAAAATACCTATCAATTTCTATTCATTTTTTATAGCGATTGCTTTGCGGAACAGATTTCAATGAAAGTAAAATACTCCCTCATATCCGATTGGCCCGTCATTGGAAGTAGATATTCACTGAAATATTTGAACAACTTGAAGAAGTTATGAGAAAAAACTTACTCGCAGATAAATTTTGGTAGGTAGTCTTTCCAATTTCCCCAAGAAATCGAGTATCCCGCATAAATGTCACGAGAGCTGTCTCTGGCATTCAAGATCTAGAACATTTTCAAGACATTTCAAAATCCAGACTAAAATATCTTGAAGAATAAGAAATGTAAGAGAGAAAAAAGTAAAAGAAACAGAAAATTACTCTGTTTGCGAGCATGCACTGCTTTATCGCTACCCGTGTTCGCTTATTGATGTTCCTCAAAGGGGGTAAGTAATACCCAGCTCCCCCTCAGGAATCATAAACTGGCTTTTCACTGGACAGATATCGCATTATTTACTGCTAACTCAGCAAAAATGATGGTCTGCACAGATTGAATTGCAATGAGTGTGGGTGAAATATTTGACAATTTTATCCAATTAAAAAACCCCCAAAGTCTCAAATCTCTCTAACAAACAGGTCTTCCTCTCGTTTTCCATATTTAATTTCTGTTCACTACAACTTTCACAATCACCTCTTTCCCAAGCGTTCGTTTTGTTACCCTCCGTACCAGAGCCACATCAATTCGAGCGCAGGAAATAGAGGATATGAGTGGACGCTCCTCCTCTTCTCAGCTAGACGCTCCTCCGCTTCTCAACTTGGTTCCCTATCTAAGCATTTGAACTTCTGTGGCTCTGGTAACCAGACTATCATTGTGCATACATCGCAGTGTTCATGTGCGCAACAAGTATCATCATGCAAAAACGAGCTTTGCGGTTCGCAAGTACCTTCTAAAACGACTCGGTGGCCCTGGGTATATGACGGCTAATAATGTCTTTAAATGTCTTTAAATGTCAAATGTCTTTAAAGATAAAGGACCTATTTCATGGTTTCCCTTGAAAAAGGCGTCTGGATAGTGAATACCTCGGTTGTTAAAGCTCTGTCGTGATAAAGGTCCTCGTAACATCCAACTGGCTCCATCTTGATTGGGCAGGAATCAACTGAAGGAGAGAAAAATGTAACTTCTTTTGGACGATGAAACGAATCCAAGCAAATCCAGGATTAATTTATAGCAATCTAATCCCACTAATGGCAAACAAAAACACAGAAAAAATTGTTTCTTTAAAAATCTTGGAATCTATTTTATACATTATTATGTGTGCTCGCAATAACGCACAAATAGCATAAGAAAGGCTACAAAATACTGTCATTTGATCGATACAATACAAATTTCAACCTAACTAAAACAAAACTTACGTGGGTGTGAACATTCTCCGATGTACACTTTGAGCAAAAGCAAGAGAAAGAGAACCAATGCCCTGGAAGGAATTCAAACTTATAAAGTTTGATATGATATTTCATATTGATATTTTGTAATGCAATACAGTGGAATCCCGATATAATGAACCCCGGAAATAACGAACTTCCTGGTATAACGAACTATATGTCTGGTCCATTGGATTTGGCCTAACAAAATCCTTATAAATTCTCTTGGTATAACGAACCCCGGAAATAGCGAACTCTCGTTATTACGAACCAATCTTTAGGTCCCTTCATCATAGTTACTCTCGATATAACAAATTTTTCATAAATGTTTCATCTGCTTTTTTTATTCATTTTTGTTGTTCATTTATCACTTCCTCTTGGGGGAAAATCATTTTTGTAATCAACAAAACATGCCGATGATATATTTTGAGCAATGGCTGATAGACTCAGTGCACGAGATGAAAGTTTGATTGCGTCAGAAAATACAGCAAATGAGTACCTTGACACTAACGAATACCTTCTTACATATGTGACATTGGCAATGAGCGACGACAAAAACTTATTGAGAGACCCAGATTGAGAAACAGAAAGAAAAGAATGTGAAGCAATCGAAGACATCATTCAGGCACCAACTAAAAGTGAAGTGATATCAGCTTTGCCAATCTTATGGTCCCAAATTATAAAAGGAAAATTAAGATTTTCATTTTCAATGACCAGCCAGTTGTATTATTTGAATTCAGATTGGTTTTTTTGGAGTTCAAATGTGCACAGATGTTGTAGATAGCCTAAACAAGCCTACAGCAGATTTTTTTGCCGTGAACTGCGAAAGGACCCAACAAAAAATTTATCTCTCGGCAGGCTGCGTTTACACGGGGCCGGCCGAATATTTGGTCGGTCAAATATTTGGTCACATAGGCCTTGCGTTTACACGGGGCCGGCTAAACGACCTCAAATTAGGTCACTTAGACGTGCAAATATTCGGCCACCTAGGAAAGCGTCCTTCTTGAAACTTGGCCGGCCGAATTCGCGAGCGGCCTCGTGTAAACGGTTATGGCCGGCCAAATATTTGCACGGTACCAAAAGGAGGGTGTCGATGCGTGTTACGGAGGCAAACACAAAATGGGAAATTGAAAATTTGGGGCTGAAATTAATGTATTGTTTTTGGTTAGAGTCACTGGTTAGATTTTGCGTTTGTAGCTTGTGCTTTTCTGAAAATATGAACGACTTTCGTCGAAAGACTCATTTTGAAATTAAAAAATAAAAAGCATAGCAAACATCGCAAATTTCCAATCATTGATAGCAGTTATGTCAGCCATCCTCTTTAAACAGAATTTTGTGAAGAGAGCACACGAGAACAGAGAATGAGAGAAGTTGTTTTGTTAGTTCTTTGTTCACAATGATTTTTGGATTCAAGTTTTTGACACATTGCTCAAGTCATAAGAATTAGGTCATTTGAGCGGCCCCGTGTAAACGCAACGCCTAAGTGACCTCATTTGTGGCCGGCTTCAAAAGCAGGCCAAATTTTTGGCAGACCAAATATTCGGCCGGCCCCGTGTAAACGCAGCCTTAAAGAACTCCCGATATAAGGAACTATTTTCTGGTTCCCTTCAGAGTTCGCTATATCGGGATTCCACAGTATGTTATATAGATTAATACCCGGCAGCAGACACATTCAATTTGTCCAAAAAATAAGAACAACATAAGAAACAAAGCAAGCTGAAATTTAACTAAACTCTAGAAAAAACCAGAAAAAAATCAAAAATGAAAGAAAAGCAACAGAAAGAAAGAAAGCGATAAGCAAAGTAGCATCTATTACTTTATCAAGAACATGTTATGTTCCGACACTAATAAGCACAGGAAAGTTCCTTTGTAAAATAAGAAATAAAATAAGAAACAGGCTTAGTCTATGCGAAAGAATTAGAAGCACAAGGCTAAAACTGGAGCCAAGTGTTCTGATAAAAAGCGTGTACCTGAATTGAACAACAAAGTCTTTATACAAATGTCTTAAAATGTACTTACATGTTGCTGAAAATCTTTTCTTAAGCACCAGCAGAACTTGAAGGTCCTTCCCAATGTGTATCATTAGCAATGATTGTCTCTCTTTTATACATCTCGGCTGACAATTGACAGCTCTATATTGATTGAACTGCCATCCGGTAGGGACTTCCCTCTACAGCAGCTGCTTTAGCAAGTTCGGCATAACGGTATGAATAGCCGATCGCAAGCAATGAACGCATGCAGACAATGCAATAGAAATAAAAAACAAATACTTCTTGATTCATCACAGTAAAATCAACGACAACTTTCATGATTCGAAACCTAAAAAGATAACTTTAACAGTTTTTTTCAAATGTGGCTCAAAGAATTGTCTTTTTTCTGAGGTTGTTGATAAGGAAATGTCTCGGTTTGCTCAGAGGAGCTATCTATACAGTCAGATGTCTAGGATAAAGCATGCAAATGTTATAAATAGGTTTATCCCTTTTCATGTCAAACAGATACCCTTAAACCTTGAAAACAACTGATTCACCTGCTTTGCATAAATATTATCGTAAAATTTCGCCGAAGATGGCATCCCGATTGCACATTTTAACCTCCTTATTTCCTAATTTTCTGCTATGTTGAAATGGATTTTGCGCTGGGCATTGAATCTCTAACATTATTAATAAATTGATTATAGAACTGTTAAACTCCATTTAACAGAAATGTTTTGATCTTTTGCATGCATAGAGAAGGCGAAGGTAGTATCGCATAAATATAAGAGCTTTGAATGTTCTTGGTGTTAATAGGAAGCTTTGCAGAGTCTGCTCATTACAGAAATTAATATTTAAATAATTGCACGGGCGAAACATTGAAAACCCCTAAGAAAAATGCAAAACGGTTCGATTCAATCTGATTAGTAAATCAAGCAAGATTATATAGGTGTGTTCTATCTTTGACTCTTCAACTACAATCCCGGACAACAAGAGTTGAGACTTATCACGGAAAGCTGACTTTTTTCCTCTTTACTTAGAAAGTAACACCCCCTCCCCCGATTAAATATTGATTGAATAATTTTAAAGGAGAAAGATAATAGAACTACAAGTCCAACATTGATTTTGGGGGAAAGCTGGGGACTCGAATCTACAGGGGCAACATAAGTAGAAAATTGCAAAAAATTGCGTCTCAACAATTTGGTTAAAGCCCCAGAGGGGTAATTCCGTTAGGGCCTGACAGGGAGGTCAAGTCGACTTGAAGGTCTTATCAAATGGCTACCAAATGGCCCAGTTTTGATGATAACATTACCATTTGGTGGCGGGGGGGGATTTAAAGTATTTGCTATAGTGTAGGGGGAGCTTTTAATCAGCAGCTTTGTTTAGTTTGCGATTTAATATATAAAATTAACAAGATCGTATCTTTCCTGATTTAACAACAGTCAATGGCGAAGAAACTTTTTAAAGGAGGACCAGGCGAGCACAAAGAAATGATTGCTACCAAGGGCATAATTCCGGTTCATCTCCTGCCATTTGAGGGTTATTGTTAAAAAAGACTACCATTTAGGGGTAATTTTTAGCACTTTTGCTTTGGCCCTCTTTGACCCTGACCGGACTCCCCTGTTGGGAGTGCCCCCTCCGGTTTTCTTGTCATCTCATCTTTGCAAACGTCCTAAAGGGGGTCGATTTGTAAGTTTTTAAAAGCGAGAGGTTGTCATATGTCATTCACAGAATACCAGTCTTTAAACAAGGAAAACACTGGTTAAACGACTTTTGAGAAAAGTTTCTTAGTACATGAGTTGTGACACTTTTTCCTTTTTGACCTCCAACCACAACATGCAACAATTTTTATAATGCACTTTATACTCATTCATTGCATTCAGTAGGAGTAGGGCTTCTTCGATATTCTACAACGGAATATATGAAACTTAAATATTTGACTCTTTCGCATGCATGCACACTAATGAATGAGGGTAAGGCGCATCATGCTACTGAGATAGCTTTTCTGGGGCCTGGAGCAAAAAGAGAGATGCGACTCGTGGTTACGTCACCAAAACTGTGATTTTTATTCTTGTTGTATTGTTGGGAGCTTTGTTAAAACTATCTCGGTTCTTTTTAAACTAGGGGAATCTGTTTTTCCTTGCCACTTTTTACTACAGGCTTGATCCTCAGATCGAATAAGTATGATTTGGGTTTCTGGCAGATCTGCACAATTTAAAGGCATATTGCCATATCTTGAAGAGCACATTTCATAGGCAGAAACATTCTAAATTGCCTAATTATTCCTGGTATCTTAGCTGGCAAACCCCTTGCAGACTCGAAATATTAACGAGGCCCTGACTAATGAACTATTTTGCTTATTCCAGATTATGCTTTCCATACAGCATCCCTCATTGGATAAATTCTATATAACTTCATTCATTGGCAAAATTCATGAAATTTGCTTTTTCTTGAAATTTGCTTCCCATGATATTTGCTTTTTCTTGAAAGAGCTCTACTGATAAAAGATTCAACATTTTCTCATCATTAAATATTCAAAACTAATGAAATGGTTTCGGTGATCAAATATTTTTGAAAGTCTAAATAAACAAATCGCTGTCAGATTCACAATCTCGCGCAATAACAAAAAAATTTCATTTATCACGTGAGGTTTCGTTCAACTCTCGCGCATCTTGTTGACCTATTGATTTTGTTTACTTTTAAGCTGAAAGGGTTTTACTGGAAATATTGTTAATATGCCTTATAGATCTGTAGTTATGTTTTCTTAGCGCCAAACAACGACATACCTCAAGTCAAAATGTGAATACTGACAGCTGATGTTTGTCTAAAAGAAATCGCTTAATTGAAATTTGAAAAACCTCGTGTTTAGTAAAGGGAATTAGGAGTTAAATTCCAATTGGTTAGACTATACAAAAGACCTATTATTACGGAGCCAAACTGCCCCTCGATATTTTTGTAAAAATGGTTTGGATTTGTTTTTATCTTTCAAGCCAGTTAAAATATATCATACCAGCATAAACTCTTGGTATTTCAATCTAACCAAGAACATTAGCTCTAACACTTTCAAACTAGGTGTAAGACATCATAATGACTGATGCAAGGAACCCGATTTACAAACATGATCAGGCAATTGGCATCAGGAGTTTGGGGAGGGGGTGTATTTTGCCAAGTAAACTCTTTCATAAGGAAAGATTTTTTAAATAATATCTAGACTTTTATAAGAAATTGATCTAACTGAAACTGACCCCCTTGAAAAACTAGCTTTTGCTGAAATAACAAATTTCATTAATGGATATACACGTTAGTAATTTTTAACATCAAGCCTCGGGAAGTGTGGAACGTTTTGCCCCCTTTAAAAATTACGGGAAATATCTTTTAAACTGATGAAAATAATTTACATGTAGAAATACAAGCACTGTTTAATTGAAGAAACTATTCTTCAATCTTTACAAAATTCAAACCTATTTAAATCGTTACTTTTAATAAAATATTGATTTAAGGACTTTAGTTTCATATAAAATTTGATAAAGGCCCGAAACAACAAAAACACTCAGTCGAGAGTGTTCTGTTATATACCTGGGAAATTGTTTGTATACCCGAACATTGTATAAATATCGACTTTAGTGGCAATTTTGAATGAGTTTTTACGATAATTTGGGCCTACGTTTTAATAGATAAGATTGAGAACAAGGGTGGAGAACAGGAGATCGGAGAACGGGTTTCTTTTCTGTTGTAATCGAGCAAGAATAATGTCAGCCTAAGTATGGGTTTATTTAGCAATTACACTTTGTTTTGTTAACATAGCTATTTCGACTATTAGACCCTGGCAAAACGACTAAACTTTTCACTGAACATTTGGCTAAACAAAAATTGAGTGAAATGTTTAGTGAAATATTTAGTCGTTTTGCCAGGGCTTTAGTAATATTTTGCGCTTAACAAAGCTTTTCTGGTAATCTCCTTGTACGTATAAATAAATATACGTAGTAAGTTAGATTCGAGAGATTCGGAGAGAGATTCAGAGGGTACAGACATGAAAGGCTAAACGGTCGAAGGTTGCTAACCGTATCGCCAAAAAGGCTTGCGAAAGCTCTTGCGGCCCAGTTTCTATTCAGGACAGGCAGTGCTTGAGAAAGACTGCGCTGTACCTTGTTATATATCTTGGGATATTGTAATAAGTATTAGAGTTCGCGGAGAACCGTCGTTGTTTATGTTAGCTGTTTAGATTGGAGCTTGGTGTCGTTTTGAATTAGGTTAACATCTAAGCATCACAATAAACTTAATGAAGAAATAGAAAAAGAGTAACATTCGAGTAGGGAATAGATAAGGCGTCAAAAAACGTCAATGCCGCATGCTGGAAATTAATTTTTTGTTTCATTTCGGATATTCATGTAAAGACGATTGTTTTTAAACTGTTGCATTGAAAAGGCCTAATAAAGAAAAAGTCGTCAAATTATCAGGTTGCTTGATATTTTTAAGGGTGTTTAATATTTATTAGCAAAAACGAAAGTCTTCTCTACACTAGAAAAACAGAATCAAGTACTTTAGTTATGATATGGTAGAAACCTTCTACTGACTTCTCATTAACAATTTGACTGTTTTCGTTCAACAGAAACACTAAAGCTCTATTCTCAGAAAAATAGTCGACAATGATAAGAAACATGATTATTCAATTATCAGTAACATTAATCAGTATAAAAAAGGAGCGTCTTTAAAATTGCATGGTGCTAACTGAAGTTCCTTTATTTTCATTTCAATAAATGTCATTCCGTCCAACAGAATTCACAGGGATTGCCCCATTGGCCAAAAGCGGTTTCATGAACAATGTTTCTTTCTTTAGAACTGTTAGTCGAGTTATGGTCTACTTATGAAGAAGTAAACAATTTTCTACCTTGTTTAGATACAAAATGTGGCACTGGAACTTGGAATTTCTGTTGGACGGAATTCTTATGTTAAACTAGAATCCCCATTAAATCTTACTTTGCTGGTTTGCTACTTAGTCTTTCTGAAAAACTAATGTAAGTCACTCGCTAGCATCACAGTTAAGGACTTATATTACTGTTTGAAGAGCTTTGCTTTAATCGTTGCATTTACTCCATCCAGCAGTTCTGTCCAACAGATTAATCATATAAACTATTAAATTTTAACATGAACCATTTTTTGGTTTGGGCTATTGTTAATTATGTTGCATGTACCCTTTTATTCGATATTTTTATGAGTTCGATTTTTGAAGTCGATTTATTTGAATAGGATTTTCGTTAACGTAGTTTTTGCCAAAATTTATAATTTTATCCATTCCATCCAACAAATCATTATTTTTATAGTTATTTCGCAAAGCTTCGGTTGTATCAGAAACTTTCTTCGCTTACATTTTACTCTATAAGACTGGGTTTAAAAAAACCCTATTAAAAGAACAAAGCTGGTTTTGTAAATATTTTTTAAGCAGAAATTGTATCGAATTCCATCTGACAGAAAAATGCTAATTCAAAACAACGCCGTTTAGCCTTGGGATGTTACAAGAGGGACATAAAAATGAAAAGCATAGCAGCTCGCAAAAAATCGACATTCTCTCTAAAGTTTCAGCCTTCGGAGCATCTCCACAATTTTAGACGTCAATTTCACACTGTTTCTCGTTCATCCAGGAGTTTGTCCGATTCATAAAGTAAATTTGGGCAATTTCGCCTGAGTAAACATTTCCCTTAAAAACAAAACTTTATCAGTGAAATCCAAATAGAATCCACCTTTTTCGTTTCCGAAAGAACCTTGTTTTAAAGACAAAAACCTATCAGTCGTATTGTTTAAGATATCAATTATCTGACTTGGCAAGCAAGCAATTATCTGATTAATAAATTTCGCCTCACATCATCTTGTCATTCTAAATTGGCTTTCACAAAGTCTTTTTTACAAAGTATTCACAAAGGAATATAAGGGAATTACGTGTCGCTGTTGTTTCGGGCAATTCGTCGATATCAAAGTACCACAATACGAAAAGACTATTTCTGTTAAACTCTATGCAGTATTTTATGTGATAAGTACACTTTCGTTCAAAACACAGACATACGTCAGTCTCTTATCCTAACAGAATATGAATGCATATATATCTTTGGAGTTATATAAGTATACAACATAAAAGCTACTTCAACTCTTTAATAAGGTTTTTCGATGCTTGATTAAATTCTCTCTACGTACTGATTGGGCTGAACCATGAGACTAAACTACCCCCCACCTCTCCGGAAGAAAGCAATGTACCCCTGCTTAAAAGACTTATTACGCACCGGCAACCTTAACATTACTCTTCTCTCATCTCTGAAATTTGCATATTCGCAGCATCTAGATTATTAGATAAAACAATAATGAATACAGGTGATATTTTCTATCTTGACGAATGAGTAGTTTGTGTCATATGTGTATTCTGTCCGAGTTTATAACAATATCAGGAAAATATATGGAATCTACTGAAACCATCAAGCGATAGAGCCAATTAATTCGATTAACAGCATAACTAGATCTTACTCGCTAGTAGGGGTGCAGAGAAGCCAGGGGAAGTTATCCTTTTAACAAGAGATATTCGAGAAGTTGGAGGTGGAAGAAGTAGGCCTATATGAAAATAAGGTCCGTGTTTTACTTTCGAACGGACTATAGAACCTATTCAAATACCTTCCCTAGTCCTGATGTTCTTAAATAAACAACCGAGAATCCATCGCTTTTTAATAAAAACCAAAATATCCAATACACCTTCAAACTGAGAGCTGGTAAACCTTGAGCTTTCTCTTTTATGCATTGGAATCTGTGACATTTCTATGCTTCCTTCTGGCTGCTACGGACAAATAAAAACCTTCAATGGATTTAATTTTTCAACTTTATTGTAAACCTGAGCACATCTATCTAAAATGAACCAGGGTAAAGCACAAAAAAGTCACTTGAATTCAAACCATACAAGAAAGGGGACCTTGCAATTTTCATGCAGTAAGATCAGTTACTTTTCGCACCATCGTGATGCTTTCAGTATTTTTATATGATTGTGAATTCGGTGGAAAATTAGCTGTTTAATAAAAGGTTTGATTTAATGGTGTTAAAATCAGAATCGAGCAAAAGGACACCAAGGACAGGATTGACCATCATGCTGATCCTCAAGTTAAGTTACGGCCTCGTTCTGTGAATCATAAGAATAATCTTCCCACCTTTTCCCATCAGATGTAAAAACAGACTCGCGATGAGAAAAAATGCAGCAGAGAGAGATTTCAAGCTCTCTTATGTAAGAAACAATTAAAAACATTAGTATCTTCCATTTCATGCAAAAAAGGAAAAAAGTAAAAAGAGAGAAAATCAAAAACATACTTTTATTGTACGCGTTCCATATACGAACAGTCTTGTCCCAAGAAGCCGAAACATACTGTAAAACAGAAAAGCTGGATATTGAAAAGAGAGGGAAGAAACTAGAATTTGAAAAAAAAACACTTTTCCTCAGGACTAACAGCCCATGGTATTTATGTTTAGCTTTTTATTGTAACTTAGCAATTTGACGCTTACCTGCTGCCTTTCAGGGATATGTATAATGCTTCTTACTGAATCTGTATGGCCTAAGTTTGTCTGAACGATTTTGCGGTACTCTATGTCATAAACCCTAAATGAAAAAAGAACATTAATTAGGCAGCATCAAATTTGTCATTTCAAAAGATAGCCAACCCCCAACTGTCAATGCAACAAAGTTGTTAGTTGAGATTGACGATAGAATGTGGGAGGGGGGCTTAAGCAAACTGAAATACCTGACAACGCCAAGGTAAGACATCACAAAGTGAAAACGTTATGTACAGTTCGTCATTGTCACAATTCAAACTCAGATCAGAAACAAAGGAAGATTTGTATACTTCAATAATTTTCATGCTTGTTGGATGTTGTTTTGCGATGTCGCCATGAAAAACAGCAATTTATTTCTTAAAACGTATGTTTGATGTACTCTACCAAATACTTTAATGCATTGTCTTTTCAAACAAAGGAATAAAACTATGGTTATCTAGTGACTTAGTTAACGTGGAGTTAAAAAACGACAATACATGCTGTTTCACCCTTGAAACCAATCACCAATAAAAATTAACATGTTAAAAAAATGTGCCTTCTCCTCTAAAATACTTATTTTTGATTTGCCAAAGATAAAAGATATTTCAGATATTGGAGAGTTTGTATACAATCTAATTTCTATTTACAAATGATTTGCACATAATTGCTTCGAATAAAATAATCTTTTGAAGTATCAAGGTTTGGTTCAAACCTAAATCCTGATTCAAAAGATGCAAAGGATTCTAGCATTTTTCCATTGATCTCATGCTGAATTGAACTGTTTTGGATTTTCGATTGGCAATGCCGAGTAATCTTAGTTTTAACTAGATCATTATCGTCTGCAACATCTATGCTATTTAAAGTAGAAAGTTTTGTAAACTGTTATACTCCAATTAGAATAGTCCTCATCAGTATCGACCATAAGCAATCTGGACCCTACTAGCATATCTTCGATAACTCAAATTACGTAAACGTGTAGAATAATTCAAAATAATAATATTCCTTAAACATGCTACAGAATAAAGACCTATTTCCGCATAGACTGCGTCATTATTTCTGGATAAATTGACGCCCAGTAATGTTTATAAGCAGCAAGATGTAATTTTTCAGTCTCGGGTCTAAATAACCACGTAAATAACTAAGGATTGACATTAAATAGGAAGAGAAATAGATATAGAATTATACTGTATGATTAAATGATAAAAAAAGAGTGTAAGCTGGCGCCCATTGCCAATCTCTGCTTTTTGCGAAGAGAGAGAAACAACTTTTTTGTGAGTAATACTTTATCAAAGTCAATATGTTCAGAAAATTAAACTAAATGTTTACACCCATATATCAATAAATTTCCTATTACACCCATTTACATAGCCTTGTACTTCCTTATACCATTTCAAATTGATTTTGCATTTAGATTATCCACATGGCTTGTGTTTGCATTTCCTAATTACTATAATTTTTAGTTGACAAGGATTTACTTTCCTTTTAACAGGTTTACCAAACTCATCAGGCACATTAAGTTGCAACTGCACATCTTTACAGAAAAATTGTTTTCAAAGCAATCGGTTTTCGCGAAAAGTAAAGAATGATAAAGAAGCATTTAGACATTAACTTCTGATGATTAGAAACTTAGATTTTTAGAATCTTTAAATAAAAATGGCAAACAAAACAACATTTTTGCACCTGCACAGGATACAAAGAAAAAAGTTTTCTGCAACAACCATTGTCTAATAAAACAATCGACCATTTTATCCCATTAATCTCACCTCGGCCCTTTCGGTCTAAACTGTGCTTAAATAACAAGGGACTTTTAGCTTATATGAAAGCGGACCGAAGTGAAAACGGGGTAGAATGAATCTGGAGCAGCGTGAACGCAGAACTTACCTGATTGTGTCTTGCACACCAGCAACAACGCATCCGTTAGAATGATCGACACATAATGCTGATACGTTGCCATGGGCACTAAGGACTAAGTCACAATTCATACCATTTGCGCTCTGAAAACAGAAGAAAAACTTTTGTAAGCTTTCGAAATTTTACAAATGCTGCCTAAGTGACAATTGCATAGCGTATCATAAAATGTAAGGGATAAACATAAACCAGACAGAATGAAACATGAAACAGATTAACTTAATAGATGAGCTGGAACTTTGAAAGAAGGCCATTAAGGAGGTAAAAATTCACTTTTAACAATCTGAAGTTGCTCCGATTACTTTTAACAAATTTTTTCATAAAATTTTTACCCAAATTCTGATCGTTCCGTCTTCAGAGCCTGTAACCCATTTTTCGTGAAATTGATTCCATAAAACCTAATAAAAATGTCAATAAAAGTACTTTCAATTGTAAGCAACGGTAAAACAATGTGCAGAAAAGTAATCAAAAGAGGCTGTTTGAATAAATAGATAATCAGAAGAGAAAAAAAAATATAGGGTAATGTAAAAATTAATGGATGATAACAGGGCATCCTCTTTTGCTGTAATTTTCAAATTTCAAATTTCAAGTTTCAGAAAATACAGAAATTAGCAAATGATAAAATTAAGGAACACAGAGAACCAATATGGATCAAAATAAATGAAAATCTAGCATAAATGAAAAATATTTATTACGTCAAAGCAGTTTGGGCGACTCAAGGGATTTTATTTAAAATTATCCAAGTGTAACTAACTAACTATTACATAAAAGATTCTAAAACAATGAACTGATAAAACATCTTTCCACACATTCGTACGATATTCACGTAAATCTTAGAAACCACTAAGAATACCCAATACCCATCAACTGCAAAGAGGATAATTTAAAACAACACATAATTATTCAAAAAATAGCCTAACCATTTTAAGTTGCATGCCACGAAAACAGAGGGAAAGTCGAAGAGGAACAAATGAAAAAGGCAGAGAATTCAATGAAGAAGACGAGACTGGTTTGAAAACCTGCTATTACCACAATTTAAAACTCGGTCAGTTGTAGCTTGAGATAGTTATGCAAATCTAGTTTTTACCTGGGTAACTTCAGCCTCGTGACCTTGTAATACCGCACTTAACGTCATATCTAATCCTGATGTTGCGAATTTTCTAATGTAAACCAGTTTATCTGAAGCTGCATAAGCAAACTCTTTTCTAGAAAAAAATAATATTCATCTTAGCTATTACATAAAATTCGAAGACATTATGGAATACGACTTCAGATTTGACCAATTAGGAAGAAAATTATTTTTGATAAAATTAGTTCCGGCTCTAAAGTTCAGGAAATCCGGTTCTAAAGCAAATACCTTTTCTCATTCGTTTTTTCAAATCTAGATTCAAAGGATTTCCTGGATAAAAACCAATCAACCTGGATTTCCTGGAAGCTTTTTTTGCTTTTTGCTAACACCCAAATAGACATCTTGATTCATTTTCAGCTTGTTCAATTCTTATGCAAGCTAAAAACTTCCAAATTTATCAGATCCCATACCAGAGAGATCATTTTAATAAGCTCCAGTAAGGCAAAAAGCCCAAATATCCTCAAAGTTACTACTTCTGCAAATAAACTGTTAATATCTCGTCGACGTTTTTATTGTCGTGTATATGCGGAAAAAGATGAAATGGGCGGAGTTGATAGGAAGTGGGAGGGGGCGTTAGTGGTGCGTCAATTATTCGAATTAATGAACAAATGACACATTATAAAAACGTCTGATTCACGAATAAAAACGGCTGCTATAAACAAATGGAACTTACTATGAACCCTCTTGATACAGTACCTAAGATTAATAACTGCTTTGATAGATTCAAAATTACCTGCTATCACTGTAGGCCAAGTCAAGAATGATACCATCAGCAGCCAGCTCTTCGCTTTCAAAAGCGCCTTTAGCGCGGTTGCGAAAGACATCTTGTAGGCTGCGCAGAAATTAATACAGCGCTTAATGGAAACTTAAAAAGAAACTGTAGGAACTTCCGACTCTGTTTAAGGTTTGAAATAATTTCTAAAATCTTTCAGAGGTTTCGTTTTGTGCTAGCGTAAACCAAAACAAAATACAATAATTTCTGGTTGGTTAGACAAGGAAACATTAAGAAACATTGGAAGATACGGTTATAAGTGACTTATATCTATTTGCAGACATATTTAAGTTCCGGGAAACTGGAAGACATATTTTGCTAAATATAATAATTAGGTAAAAAACACTTATGAAAATTCTCCAGTTAAGTTTACGATTATGTTCTTCGCCTACGGTTTTCTGATAATGGTTATGGTTTATGGTTAAAGAAATACTGTTTTTCATAAAATCCTGGGAATGTTCTAAATAATCGATTTCACAATAAATGCAGCTAAAATTCAAAACGCCTGTCAACTGAAAAACATTTAAATTTGCAACTTGAAACTGAATTTTACAGGAACCTTCATAAGAAAAAAAATTGGTTTTCTTGCAAAGTACATGAATAGGGAGATTAAAATGGATGATATTACATACCTCAGTGTTTCTAAATTCCAAAGCAAGATTCTTCGATCCCATCCAGTGCTTAACTTAAAAAGGAAAAAAATAAAAAGAGAGATATTTCAAAGGGAACAGGAAAGATTCACTTTCGTAAATTTCAGCAAGCTGAAAATAATCGATAGTTCGGACTTCGAAAATTGAACAGTGGCGGCATCAGAGCAGGGTAAGTTCCTGGTGTTGAAAGGTGTCCGTTGGCTTGAGGCTACTTCTACAAGCTTTTTAGCAGATGGTTTTTCTGGCAGGATTACTTGTCTATTTTGTGACTAGAAAACCATCGTTTTATTACTTTGATTGGGAGGGGTTTTCTGCTAGAATTTCGACAGGGAGGGACCACTTTATAGTAGACTCCTTCCAGTATGTCTACTGTCTACCATCTAAAGATAAATTTCTGTGATAAATACAGTCTCCTACCATAACTTACACAGAGAAACTTAACATACCAAGAACGTTCCACCAAAACCAGCCTCTCTTCCGATTACCGCCATCGCACTCACAACTTGTTTGTGCTCGGTGAAAACGTGCTTACAGATGAAACCAGCCACACGATTCGTAACAGAGTCGTGTTGATTAGTCATTTCTATTTCCTGAAACATGAAATCAAAATTGAGAATCTCAAAGTTATAAGAATCAAATGCAGTGCAGAGTGTCAACATATTTTATCCGTGATGAAATTACTCTGAAACGATGAAAATAAAGTGGCCTATCCATTCGGCATACCTCGTTGTTGTCCTCCAATTCTGCCTTTTCTTTCAGCAAGATTTCAAACATTCTGCTAAAACGATCATCAGCAGGCTTCATTTTCTCCAAAACCTCAACTGCCTTCTCGTCAAAGCCCCATACGTCTGAAAAGTTTATGTTTGTTTACTACAAGCCTCCAAAAGTTGAAAAACTTTTACATAGTTTAAAGCTTGTATTTAAATTGTAAACTTTATCTTAAGAAGGAAACTTCTTAGACAGAACTTATCAAACTGCACCCTGTTCTTTCAAAAGTATCCTGTCTACAGGGTTTGCTATCATACCCAACAAATTTTCTTCGATTTGAAGCTCTAAAAATTCGTTTAAACGGAAAAACGGAAATGTTTGACGCAGGAAGCGATGATTTCTGGCAGATTTTATGTCGCTCCCGAGAAACCTATTTACAATCCTTGGTAGTTTATATCAAGATTTAGCACTCTCTCTTCACAGTTCAAGGTTTTAACGTTTGTCCCAACATCTAAGGCCAAGATAAATACTGATAGCAGGCATTGATACTGGAAGTATGAAAAGAAGTCGAATGCATGACATACAAATGTTGCCATCTTCAGAGGACACTACGAGCAGATCCAGATCCTCAACAAATATGGCTTTGAGAAGAGCGATATTTGCAGGGGTTGGTGGCGTCTTCATCTAAAACAACAAGAAAGGACATTCTCAAAATTGTAGTATTAAAATATAAACAGAGACAAAGCACAAAGTCTTTAAACATATCTTATATAGGTTATGATTCACTTTTTGTGATAAACATCATCTTTTAAAGAATAGTTTTCATCACTATTGATTTTAATCACAATTATTGAGTCGTTTTTTGGAATGCTGTTAGAGAGAGAGAGACATAACATCAAACTTGTAGAAATACTGATCAAAATGTTCTTAAAATTATCTAATTTCAAGCCTTGGGTTTAACATGTTGATATATAAGATCAAGTAATAATATCGAAAGAACTTCGCTGTCATAATATCATTAACTCTCACGTTGCTACTTCAGTTTGCTGACTTGCTATAGAATCTAACACGCTTTGCTGTAAAGATTCTTGTGATTTTCAAATAACGTAAAAACCTCTATTCTTTAAGGGCCAATTCACATTCAGCCTTGAAGTGGCAAAACTTACCTTCCCGTGTCTTCCAGCAAAGGATGGTGGCTGTTTATGCAGCAGCTGATCCCTTATCTGTCCTTTGTCCATTGCTGCCCAATCATATCTGTCAGAGATTTGACTTGCAAGTCTCCCGATGGCTTCTGACCGCAACAAGATTTCTTTGCTACGACCATCAGACACTAACGTTAAATTTATATAAAAGCAAGGCCACGGTAGCAGCTGCTCGACGGACTCCATGGAATGCTTGCGGCGAAAAGTCGATGGAAACGTAGAAAATAAGGAACACCGCAACGCGCCAAGAACAAGCAACAACGAACACAAGTAAATTATAGTTAACTAATCGGACCTTCATCAGCGCCTATTCAACAAAAGAAGGCAGGCACATTGTCTCATTCTACACACCCGTAAGCAAAAATATGCCAAGTTGATTGAAACTACCACCCCATCAAATGACTCCATCCTCCGGATGACTTCACACCTCTTAGTAACCTTACCTTTAGCAGAAAATCCGAGTTGGCAAGATACAGGCTGGATCACGCATTTCGTTAAAACAACATTGTTTCCCCTTCAAAGAAGCCTTGCGGTTCGCAAAAAGCTGATTTTCACACAATGCATACCTTGGTGTACTTAACAGTGTGAAAATGGCTATAGAGAATTCAAACAAATGGAAAGTGAACATTTTGAAAGTGAAAGTCTTTCATAAGTAAAGGCATCAAATTTAATTCATAAATACCTATACATAAATGTGTTTGACTGAAGCCGTTCCCACTTGATAATCTGCCCCTCAGCATCACCATTGAAAACCAAAATTGGAACCTTTTTAGCTGTAAGGGAAACGTTTTCTGATATTAATTTATTTTGTCCTATTCATCCAGAATTCTGGTAATCACTCATTGCCGATCAGGAATACTAACCATACCAAGGGTTTTTCTAAAGCTGCATCAGTTATTGCTAAGATAGAACAAGCTGTTCAGCTGATGCTCCTAGAATCTGGACTAGACATAAAGCTTGAAAACAAAATGTATGCTTAAAGTTATATTATTAATGAATGCATTCTTTGAGGCACCGTGCCACTTCTATATCGTTCGAAAGTTCTTCCGACTGTTAAAAGATTAAGCCTTCTAGAGATTGTCCTGAATGCTGAATGCTATTATCTTTAAAAAATATATATATTATATATAAAAAATTTTTATAAACTTGAGTTTTGTCAAAAAAGGAGCAATCAATGCGATAGAGATTGTCGGAGTTTACCAACTTCTGAGTCCAGAACGCCATGACAACATTCCAAAAAACGAATTTTATTTCTTGGGGAGCCGAACAAGAGAAAGTTTTAAATGGGAGAGGCGACCCTCCGTCCAGGAGTAAAAGAGCATGCGCATTGAACGAAATCATTAATACGCAAAGTCTTCGACTCCAGGACGGAGGGTTGCTTCACACATTTGAAGATTTTCGCTCATTTGTCTCCTCAACTAGCATAGCAGTACTTGAAGGCATGCCACTGCTCCTACTTTTCACTAAATTCTTCTATGAAAGATTAAGTCAACTTCATGTCAAGACACCCATGGCTACCTGAATCAGGACATCCGAGTGTTCCATATGATACCTCAAGCCATACTTACTGTATGTCAAGCATTCGGCAGCATTTCTGTTTCTTAAAGCTGTGATACAACCACTGGCATTGTATTTCCAGCACATGATATGTCGTCTTGAGTTTGTACCTTGACGAAAAGAATTTATGGCAAAAGGTTACATTTTCTTGGCACAAATCTTTAAACCATATCTAAAAAGGTTGGTTTTCTATTGGAATCTTGATTAAACATATAAACTGGGAGCTAATGCTACAAACTTACATCTGTATGGTAGCATGGCAGAGCTTCTTAGCAAAAAATTCAAGCTATGAAAATATTTGCAAATTTTTTTAAAATTTTTACCTTTGAATGTTACCTTAAAACTTCATATAAGGTGAAAAAAGTCTCAGAAAATTTTCTTTGAAATATGAGCATTCATAGCGTAAGAAATAAAAATAGGCTCCTAAAATATACTGCGAAGATAACATTCCACAGTAATACAAAGGGTGGCTAGGCCATGCTATTGGCATTATTAAGCGATGCGTCATAAAAAATCCACTTTAGAATTTTCGAATTTTGACCATATAAGATGAAAGAACAGTTCATGACGTCATCACTTAAGAACCACTACATCAACTCTCAGATTGGGAACAGGAAGAAAAAACCTAAAAAACCAGTTCTTTTTACATACATTTGAATTGAAGATGGCTCCAGCATCGTGAAATAAAAGAACTTTGAGAGAACTTGATTAGAGCTTTGGAAGATTCGAAATACGAGATGAAAAATACAAGCGCTGAAATCCAAACCTTGATTCTAGAGTACTCAGTGGATTAGAATAAATAGAATGGTAGGCGTTGAGTTCATTTACGGTTAACTTTGAAAATTTACTACAGCTTACCAAAAACCTGGCCGAGGTCTGGTATATATTGAAGCAAACATAACTCATGCCTGGAAAGGTAAAAGAAATAATTAATAGAATGAATTAAAATGAGAGAAGCTAGTAATGGAATATGGTTTTATAAGAGCAAAAAGAGGACAAAAGGAGAAGACAGGAGAACAAATGAGAACAAAAGGAGAACAAAAAAAGAAGACTGAACATTTTCAATTACATTGTTCACTTAAAAGAGCATCTTTCAAAAGTTTTTGGTTTTTGTTTGGAACTTAAGTAAAAGTAAAAATCTAATTCATTCTATTAATTCCCTAGCATACCAACTGAAAAAAATTCCATTGCTGTTTACTCCTAATACTCATTAAGGTGTCCTAGAAAATCAGAAAAAATAATTCCTGTATGCTTAAAAGCTGTTATTGGTTAACACTCGTTAGAAACGTCACGCAACAAGCGAGTTATACAAGGTTTTTGTTTGGAAGTGGCGTCTCGTTGGGATTCTTCAAGTTTAGAAAATGACAGATCAATCTGTCAAGCACCACTTTATTGCTATTTGTGCACTAGATCGAAGTCTGGGTAAAAGCCTTGGCTTACCTACGGTCGTCTTTCAGCATTTCATTATTTCATTAATGTTTGCCAAAAATAACTTCTAATGTAAACATTAATGTAAGCTGCAAAGAATAGTATCAACTTCTGCATCCTGTCATTGAAATGATCATTACCTGACCTGGGGTTTCCAAGAATCAAGATAAAACACAAGACGAAAGATCGTTTTAGTACATCATTGCCAGGTCAAGATTGTCAAAAAATGTTGTTTCACCTCTCAGGGTCGTCATCCAAATTTTGGAAAGTTCCAATGAATTCAGAAACCTACATTTAAAAAAGTAATGAAAATAATGTTAAGACTAATAAAGCAATGTTATTATTTAATGTGATTTTAACACCCACAAAATATGCATTTGGCATTGATGAATACATTAAAATAAAATTGACCAATTATCATAAAGTGTAGCTCACAAACAAAGAGATATTTTATATTATATATAACAGATTTATCAAGATATTATATCAAAGCTTGAATTATTGTACAAACTGGGTGGCTTAAAGAGGGTCGACTTTTCAATACTAAATTTAAGGTTGTTGGCAGAATTGACAAGCACATCTATATTGATGACCAACTTACATTGTCTCCGGATTTTGGGTCGTACATTGGAGATTCCTCGGTACCTGCAGAGACCCATATTGTCTTTGTCTGCCTCACGTAACAAAGCCCAGTGATTGTTGCACTGTAGAAATATGAAAAAAAAATAATTATTTGGAACACAACTTATAAATGGCAGACGAAACGTTGTCAGTGATAGGCTTCACATTGTTGAAGTTGAGCTAGACAAACCTCCATGTCCATCCAATTCTTATTTACAACGACAGAAAAAATTTAAAATTGCCAATGCAAAGTTAATTAAAAGAAATATCTTGCAGAAGAAATTCGTTTAAAAGGTAGCAAGTACTGCAGGCTATTTTCCTACTAAAGTATATATTTTTTCTAGAGTTGCTAAATTACTAAAAAAGGCTACAGTATTGAGTGTTTGAGTTCTTTCTGAAACTTTAACTACAAAAAGTTTGCTTCGATTCTGATGAAAATGTGTGTGCTGTATGAAACAGTTATTTAAGATCTAAACTGCCATTTCAAAATAGAACTTTTCGAAGAAGACAAAATTTTTATATGCTAATTGGCAATCAGTTGCTCATGAAAATAGCAAATTTGTGTCAAGCTTATCATTTACCAGGTAAAATTTGCAAACTTAGGAGACAGTTCATTCTTCACGGAAATGGAAAAATTACTCTGGTTGATCAACATACCTGAATGAATCAAACTTGTGCATTATCTGCCCATCCTGTGACCAGACCTTGACAGTCTTATCAAATCCACCAGAAAGAAGCCTTAAACACAGACAAGGAATAGCAGTAAGTACAGACATTACGTTAAGGAGAATATATTCACCAAAGAAAAAAAAAGCAAGTGTAGCTGCTATATTCTGTCGAAAATACAACGGGGATGTCTTTGGTATTACTCAAATCACTAATATGTTTTACGTTCTCTTAATAGAAACAATCAGTGTCAAAAAAGAAAGATATTGATATACTTTTAACACACTGCAGGCGAAACAGCTACCAAGCACCGAATATTTGAATTACTGGCCTATTTCCTTGCTATAGTTAAAACTCGTAGAAAGGGCCCGTACAAAGAAAGAATGGTCCCATGATTTGATTGCGTCCCAGAATCATTTGCCAGTCGGCCACAATTTCAAGAACGTATGTATACTAAATGCGACAACTGAAGCTTCAGAATGGTAATGCAGCAATACTCACCAAGTATTGTTTTCGTTGTCCCTAGCCAGAGAAAGACAGTTTATGCCAGCATCATGAGCAGGAAACAGTCTGTAAGTTTTGAAAAACTTTTAAAACCATTTCATAATTATCAAAATCAACTGAATGGGATAATCATCTAGGAAATAAAACCAATCCATGACTTGAACAGACAGAAAATCTTCAACTAAAAGCTCCAGGCAGTTTGAATTCTATGGCTGATGTAAAGAATGGCCTAGATTTCTTGCAACCATTAATGTCAAATAGCCATTGAATGTAAAAAATACCATAAAAATTTCCTTTTAACAGTATGTTCAATGGAAAATATGGATCATTTTATGTACATTGCGTAGCAGAGCATTACAAATTTCAGCGCAGGGGAGCCTGTTGTTATAATCCTAGGGTGGCTGCTAGCAAACCAAAGAAATCGGTTTAGGTTGCAGCAGAAAACTGTTTCTACATCCTCTTGGCCAATTGACATCAAATTGATATAGGCAATTTAGGTCGGGACAAGGTTGTAATGTATTTCATTAAAATCATTGGTCGTGGCTGTACTTCAATTGACTAAAAAATTGTTTACTTTTACAGAAAGGACCAACAATTTCTTGTTTCTGAGTAAATCAGATTGAACCTGATTATACGTATACACGTAATTGTAAAATCAAGGCGGATTAGCAAGAGGTACTGAAGTGTAATCATATCCTGGGCCTATCCTTCCTTCCGATTTTACGGGCTCCTTGACAAATCCCTTTAGTCATACACTACAAGCCCCCTCCCCTATCTAAGCACCAACTTCCCGGAGAAAGCAACGGCTATCTGCCCCTGTTGTGAAATAATGCCTAAATTTAACCAAGAATGTTATGTTTCCGCTATTTCGTGCAATCTACAAATTTCTTTGAGTAGATGTAAATAATGCTTGAATGTTTCAAAACAATTATTACAAATGACAGCAATAGTAACAATTCAACCTTCTAGGTGAAATGCCTTCTAAATAATCATGACTGAGTTTTTTATCTAGTTTCAGTAAAACTGTGAAGGAAAAGAGCTTATTTACAAAGATTGAAGGCTTTGTAGAAATAGTAACGTTAGCTGATTTGAGAATACACATTGAGAAAAAACTCACATTGTGACAGGCTTGAGACCTTTTTTATCAGGGTAAGAGTATGAGTCATAAATCACAATTCTCTTGTCAAACCTGCAAAAGATGAGGATTGGCTTCAAATTTTGCTTTCTACAGGGACATGGTCAGTTTTGATGGCGATCTTGTTCATACGTGGGCAAACATACATTTCTCTAAAAGTAGGATAACTTCTGGAAAAAATTGTCAGCTTCACCCTTGTAAAAACGGAAAAATTAACGGTCATATTTTCAAGAGTATATACTGGAACGTAATCGACTGCACTGCCAGCTGACCTAAGGGGCGTTATCATATTCTACAGTGTTGAGACATATGAAGAGTGAAGAAACGTTTTTATCCGGTGGAATCTTTCTCAAGGTTAACTTCTATGCATCTATTTATTACCACCTCCGTTTCTGACAAATTAAAAAATCGCGAGCTCAGTTTATAAGCCACAGAAGTCTACGCATACAGAGTATTAGTTATCAAGTCAGCATTGAAGAAGGTAAAAAAAAGTTTAATTAATACTCAAGAACATACCCGGCAGAGTAGACTCTTGTTTCATGACAAGTAACATTTCTCACTATATCTGTGTGCTCTCTTGACGTAAACCCTGAAAAAGAGTCTTAAATTTCATTTCAGCATGTTTCCTTCTTAAATGTAACATAGCAACAACACTCGGAGTTTTGGAGCTTTCTTCTAATACTCTGCAACAGGACGATACTTAGAAGATAGCAGTGTTAGTGAGTTTCTCACTTTACAGGAAAAAGTATATTGGAATTTCCTTATAAAGGTTAAGCTAACAACAAGTTGGTGAATTAGCCCCGAGTTTGCAGCAGAGTATGTAATC
The DNA here is from genome assembly GCF_057945365.1 of Rhopilema esculentum. NCBI lineage: Eukaryota > Metazoa > Cnidaria > Scyphozoa > Rhizostomeae > Rhizostomatidae > Rhopilema > Rhopilema esculentum. The sequence goes on from NW_028300848.1 coordinate 571,468, forward strand.
ACAAACAATTTAGATATCAGTTCATTTGGTAGTAAATCTGTGCATCGGCCAAAATGTAAAGATTCGATATGATTTTTATGCTTACCAGAAGTTGAAATTGCAAAACTCCCTAAAGCTGAGCGGTAAGATCGATAAAATAGATGACAACTAGATCTTCAAATATATTTAAAAACGGCACAGGAGTTATCTGTTTTGCCTTGCTTAAAAAGTCCCTTGGCAGAGTATTCTACTAAATTGGCACAGTTTCTTCGAAGCCAATTTGCAGTTACTTGTGCGAGGATCCTTCAGTCGTTAGTGTCACAGACTACAGATTCAAATGTCTGGTATTCGAGCCACTGACATGACTAAACTTTCACTTAGAGTGAGGAGAGTTGCCAGATCTCTGTAATTCCAGGCGTAGGAATGGTGTGATCATATTCAGAGGAAGCAACATGGTGTAGGAATGGTGTGGTCACATCAAGAGGAAGTACTATAAAAGGTCTTGACAAGCAGAGTTTCTCGGTGTCCTAAAACTACTTTCGGAAGCTAGATAGTAGCAAATGAACACGTTATACCAGACAGTAATATATAGAAACAACTAGGACAGTAAGATAGTCAAGCTTCAGCATAGAGTTTTGATCTTACATAATTAGAGTTTTCTTAAGAAAGGAAACTAGAAAATACTTGAGAGTTCACTCAACATAGCACAAAGAATATTTCAAACGTATCTCACCTTTGTCATTAATGAAACTCCCTTGGTCCTTAGCTATATAAAATATGAAGATATTATGTAATCATACGCAGGAGTTAGGGAACTTAGGGGTAAAAAATTTCATAGATATTTAGCCAAAGAGTATCAAAATACGACTTCAATCAAAAGTTACTGACAGGATATCATATACCAATTGATAAAGTATTAGCGTAGCAAGAAATTTTGTGCAAAATAAGGAAACAGAGCTTCGCTACTGCATTCAAATTTTCTAGAGCTTGAGCATTACAATCTTGTCCCACCACCAGTTTACAACATTTTAACACACACAACAGTAACAATCTTAAAGTACCCAAGGTACTAAAGAGAATGGATACAGGGAAAATTACTGCATGAACATACATAAATCTTTGAATCTATAGACTTTAACAGCAGAATTTAACCCCAGAATCAGCTGTTCTCTTCTCACATTCCATGCCATTGAATAAATGGGAGATCCAATCTATGATTAAAAGTGAACACTAGTTTAGATACATAACAATAATAAGAATATGATATAATATGATTCATTTATTTACAGTAAGCATTCTTTACAATAGCTAGAAGATACGCAAATTAAAGCCTACTATTTATAGAAATAAAAATGATAATATTATAAAGTGAGATAAAAGCTATTTAAAGAAATAAATTATAATACCTAAGATTTAATAAGATAAATAGTTGAAAATAATAATGTTAGATATATCATGTCAAGAACCCAACCTGTGCTACAAAGGTTTAACACAGCCTGCAGTTGCAATTATCCTTCCGTTGTTTGATTTTTACTTAAAGATATTAAGAGTATTTAGGTTTTTCAAGTTCTCTGGTAGATTGTTCCGATGCTTACATCCTAAATAGGATAGGCTTTTGATTCCACGAATGATGGTTCGAGTTTTGGGGATTTTTATCAATTTGCTGTTTCTGATGTGGTAGTGGCTACGCTTTTGTATGAATATTTTATTCATAAAGCTTGGATTGAGTATATGTACTGCTTTGTAGATCTCAATCATTAGTAGCTGCAATTTTTTTTATTTGTGTATGGACACACAGTTGTTTTCAATCAGGAGACTATCAAAATCTGACACCCTGTTTTGCATGCGATACCCAATGCCTTTTTATGTAAATGGTTTATCTTTAGTATTTAGGGTTTTTTCACAGAACATCCATACAAGTGGGAAATAGCTAAATTGGGATAGAATAAATGCCCTCACTGTTTGTTTGAGTTGTTCTGTGCTTAAGTAGCATGAAATGCGGGAGAGGGCGTGCAATTTTTGACTAGCCTTTTTACACAGTGTTATTATGTGTGGCTTAAATGAGAGATTTTTGTCTATAGTTACACCAAGTAGTTTTTCCTTGCTGCTGTTGTTGATTGGGTTGTTGTCTTCTTTTATGGTTAAGTCATTATTTTGATCACCAAAGGTCATTAAGTGGCATTTGTCCCCATTTAACTCCATACAGTTGTCTTTAAACTATTCTGCAACTGTTGAGCAATTTTTCTCTAATTTTTCAATTACATGCGAGGGGTTAATGTCACTTGTATAGAGAGTTCTGTCATCTGCATAGTTGCATATCTTTATGTCTGGTACAAACACAAGCAGATTGTTATAAGAGGGGCTCTAGAACTGACCCTTGTGGAACACACTTGTCTTTTTTTTCCTCTCACTGAAGGATTCATTTACTTTCACTCTTTGTTTCTACCTGTTTAGATAGCTATGAGTGAACAATAAGGCTTTTCTGCTGAATCCATATGCATTAAGCTTTGCTATCAGAAGTTTGTGGTTTAAGCAATCAAAGGCCTTTGATAGGTCCATAAAGACAGCTCCAACACACTTTCTGGCCCCCAGGCTAATCTTGCATTTTTCAGTGAAGTGCAGTAAGGCATGTTGTGCACTATAGTTTTCTCGAAATTCACAAAGCAAAGGGTAAGGAAGCCTGGTGAAAACGGTTTCATCTGAGATTCCAGAAGTCCTTTGTATACTTGAATTTAATCGGGAAACCGGCGCAATGTGGAGATTACCTACCACATCTGAGGGGGCTTTTAACAGCTTAACAAAAATACTGTGTTTAGGGGCATTAGCAATACCCTGTTCTCAACTTGGGACTAGCTGGGGGTGATGATTAAGAAAAGAGACTTTGAGAAAAGAGACTGAAATAAATAGTCTTGATATTCTGAAACAAATTTTAACATTGATCCTTCAACATTTCCTTGCCAGCATTAGTCATGGTGTTTATTTAAAAGCAAAATGTGGTAGAATTAACATTTTCTGGAAAACCATTCAATCAATAAAACATTATAGCAAAACAAAAAAATTAGTTTGATTGAGCATGCGACCCTATGGCTTCAACAACTCCCCTTTTAGTAGGTAAGGAAATCTTCTATGAAAATATTCTATCTACTATTTTCTTATACAATATTTATAAAATTTTCAAAATTGAAATTATTTAGCTACAACTTAAATTTAGCTATGTATTATATTGTTTTAATTAAGCTATAAATAAATTTATAATGATTATAATGAAAATAAGGGAAAATTAGTACCTTGACTCTGTCATGTGGCTGGACCCCAGATCCCCAAGCCAAAATGTATCCATCGTTAGAGGCTGATAGCATGAGTTTTGCATCACTCCTAAAAAAGTAAGAATTCTGGTTTATAGTGATGGATAAAAAAGTATTGCCATTTTGATTCATCTAACAGCAAAGGATGATTCTATGATTGAGGGAAAGTCCTGGTTAGGATTTACATGTGTGTTACATAACCTGAGAGAAGTTCCCATAGCCCCTACTAGTGCCATGACACCACTACAAAATTACAGAGCAATAACTTTAAATGTCTGGATAGGAATCAATTGCTATGCCTTGGGCTGTAAAATATTGATCATGCTGAAAATATTTCCAATAAAATGAAAAATATACTGTTTACTTGTCTGTTATATAGTATGTTGCTAAACTTTCCAAAATACCTATACATTTGCCATTTTCATTTTTGGACTTTCCAACTAATGCTAGTTTTGTGTAGGCTATAAATTTTTGTATTGGTTTAATCATACCAGAATAAGAAAGATGTTATCCATCCAACATGTTCATGTGAGGTTCTGACAAGTTTCCCTGGTTCTCCAGTGGAGTAATCCCAAGCCTTGATGACACCATCTAGATCAAAATATCAACTAACATTAAAACTAGGAAAAATTCACACGAGGCTGGAATGTAGATGTATAATATTTTTCTAATGTTTAACTAAGTCAGTCAAAGAGACAAGACTATCACTTGCTGACAGGTGCTCTATCAAAATCAAGTGTAGAACTATAGACTGGCAATTAAGTGCACAATTTAAAAGCACCAATTTGTCATACATTTTAGAAACCTTACAATTGGTCCCTATTGATTTTTATCTAAAGTTACAGACTAAGGACACTGTAACAATATATAATGCATCTTTTATCAATTTTCTATAGCACTCATTTCAGAGGATTTAAACAAAAAATCTTTGCACAAAGCAAATTCTATTTTTTAAGCCAATTCTGTTTCTAATGTTTCATGTTGTTGTATACATTCTACCAAACAAAAAATTGATACTGTTTAATCAATTATACTTGTGCTAAAAACCACTTTCTTACCCTCACAGCCAACAAGCAATTCATGCTTTGCAGGATTGTAGCCCAGTGCTGTTATGTTTTTCGAGTGGGTGTCTTTAATGATTGGCAATCTTTCCATAGCCATATTTGGATTGGCTCAGATATAGCAGGTGTCATACTATTAATGAGTAGAAAATCCTGCAACTAAAACACAATATAAACAAACCTAGCATTCAGTTATCACTTATGAGAAGTTAAAATATTTTGAGCAGCATAAAACCCTTGAGGCACCTCTGCAGAGTGTAAAAATTATTTCAGACATGTAAATTCCCTGGCAAGAGTGACTTCTCCCTAAAGTAACAGTTTGGGCCGAGAAGGATTCTGTGTATGAGTCTGGGCATGCATTCTGAGGTTTACACTGGGTCTTTCTGATAATATTATCAGTAGTCGACTAGATAAATTAAAAACATAAAAACACTGATTAGAAAAAGAAACCTAATAAGCTTTGCATTTTTGTCTAATCTAGAGACGATATCCTTATTCAGTGTATGTTTCGTCTGAGATCGCCGGTGCAGCATTGTCTTACAGGCCAGCATACTGACATGAAAATAAAACACTTCCTTCCATTCAAAATGCTGTATCACTGTCAAAGCGACGTTTAGTTTGTTCAGTCAATACCACAAATTAATGCTATTAAAGTTGTATCAGAATTTTAATCATCCTAGAATTTATTTCCATCCCTTAATGATATCCAATTAATCTCTTCTGAATATAAATATATTTAGGTACCTTCAATGACACAGCTGCTCATTTGCCGCCAATGGCGATGACCGTTACCAAGGTCACCAGAATTTTTCACAGAACCTCACTTGAGGAAACAAAGGTGTCTCGAAACGAGAACAGGTTTCATTCACATTCATACATAAGATGCTATTGTTTGTTTTTTAATTTACTTACTCGGGAATGAAATACAAATGCAACATAAAAGGCCTAAAGCTCCCTCAGAAAAACTGCCATAGACATCAGAAAGGTCAGTCATGAGGCTACGTTCCCACATCATAGAGAGCGAGTTGGGCCGTTGGTGCATCGGCGCCAATCGCTCAACCTACCATATAGGGGTTACTAAGGGAAGTTACACAATAACCCCCAAACATGATTGATAATTGGGAGGGAATGGACAGGAAAAGTCTCTTTTCCCCACTAATAGCCGATGCACCAGTCCTACCTAATAGCATCAGAAAACTCTAAGACCCCGTTTACACTGTCCCGGGACAATTTTGTACCGTTACGGTTCGCAAGTGTTTACACTGTCGCGGTTCCAAATTGTTCCGTTTAGCCGTTACGTTTACAATTTTTATTAAGAGATAAAATGGAGAAGAAGGCCGATAAAAACTTCCCTTGGACGAACGAAAAGGTGGCTTTAATTTTCAGTGTTATTTTAGACTACAAAACTGATAAGTCCAATCAAGGCTTGAACTGGGAAACAATACAAGCCTTTTCTGTGGTCGTCTTTTCTTCAGAATTTGACAACGTAGTTACGCCACAATCAAAGCCTCGATTACCTGAAACAGCCATACAAAAGACCTCTTTGTGAATCCGTGACAAAATCGTCTCGGATAGGTGTTTACACTGTCGCGTTCAAAAACGGAACCGTGACGGTACAAAATTCGTTCGCTTTCAAAGCAGGGTCAAAACTGGTCCGGATAGCAGAGCAAAATCGTCACGGTTCCACAGTGCTAGTGTAAACGGAAGGGCGAACCGCGACAGTTTTGTCACGGTTCCAAACTTGCACGGGACAGTGTAAACGGGGTCTAAGAAGCATAAAAGTGTCTAAAGGTATGAGAGGTTTCCACGATGCCATAAAGAAACTCAACACGCAAAGTTATACTGAAAAGGCATTTAGCATAAAGAAACAAATTGAGGAAGGGAGGGCTGGGAAAATACAATAAAACAGCCTAGTTGTATTGTGGCTTCACCAAGCAAGATGAGACCCACGCTATGTCAAAACCTTAAATACCCCTAGATTAACCAAGGGAATGAAAACGCCACGAAACACACATCTACCCTATTTATACAAATCAAATTCACAGGAGGCCGAAAGACCATAAACATTGCCCATAAACTAGTAGAGCAGATACAAGAAAAACGCGAGAAAGCGTGGCACAAGAAAACATAACGAAATAGTTTTAACAACAACTCATGCGATTTAGTTAACGCTCAAAAGCCCCTCGTGAAATTAACTCTGATTAAATTTCATTTAATCATCATTTTATCTAATAAGAATGAACTTGTTGACGGCCAAAAACAGGTCAGGGCTGCTCGAAATATGACAGGGCAAAGAAAGAGGGGGTGGGGGCCTTTGACCGAAAGCATGCCGATTATACGCAGGTGAGGGAAGCGAGCCGAGAAAAACAGGGTTTGGGACCCAAGAATTGTTTGTTACCACACCCTAGGGGCGGATCAAGAGCAAATTTGAAGGGAGGCGGGGGGAGTTGAAACTGTGCTATGAAATTTTCAGAAATTGTTAACGTGAGTCCATAGTATAAAACAGTTTCCGATCCTGACAGATAGATCTCTATTAACTTTTAACAAAATTTTCGCCACAATTGTGTCAAAGCAATTATATATAATCTGAGCATGACTAAAAGTCTGAGCATCTCCTTAATGTTTTAGCTCGACTCCTTAAAGATAAATTTTCCGGCTGAACATCTGCTTCTCCGCCATAGTGGCTCAAACTGCTGTTACTCTGCAACAGGAGTGGTCTGGAATGCTCTTTCTCTACCAGAAAATCGAACTTTTGGGGGCCCAGAATATTTGCACTTTTGGTTTGATTTTCAATTAGTGTATGGCTTTATAGCTTACATTACATTACCAGGCACAGCGCGACCATTGGGCTAGCTGGGGCTATAGCCCACCCACTTTTTTGCAATAATAGGCTAGAAAATTTTTTGAAGGTTTACTCTAACGCAACTTTGGATAGTTTACTTCGTTGTAGTAGCAGTTCTCATTGACTGGGAACCATTTTTTGTTCTTTTTCTAGGTGTTTCATCTTGTACATTGATATGATGCATTTTCTAACTTGGTTAGCTTGGTTCTTTATTACCCTTGAGCTAATTCTATCTATTTTAAAGTTATTGACATCTTCTCTGAACCAGACTGTTTATAAAAGTTCAATAGAAATAAGCAAGTATTTTCTAAAAGAGGCGATTTCCAGCGTTCAAGAGGGCGTGGCCTCAAAAATTTTTCCGATCACACCCATTTCAGCCACTCCACTTTTAGAGCGGTGTGCGGTCCCTGTTATGTACTTAAAATTCATAAAGTCTTTAGGGTTCGTGCACACAATATTGCGAAAAACAATAGCAAAAGTAGAAACTTGCCAATTTTCGGCATCAATAAGGGGGGCTCAACCCCCGGAGCATAACACCCCAGGTCTGGGTTATTTACGACATTAATTGAGAATCCTAGGCCTAACAGACAAACATTCAATCATAATTATGCTCCATAGTTCTATTTGGTTTGATAATGACACGATAATAGGAAAAAAGTTTTGTCCGGCAAAAAATCATCCTTGTTTGGAATAAACAAGTTAACTCTGAGGTAATCCTTGATGTAAATTAACCTACAAGATCCGGAAACTTTTTCTCTTTATTCTCATCCTTCAAAAAGGGGGCCCTAGTATCAAAAAGAGGCAACAGATTTGTTTCAACTCGGTGAAGAGGGGGCCTTAAATCCGCCACTGCCAGCCACACCCTACAGTTTCGCTTAAAACAACATCAAATTATATTTTGTTGCATTTAACCTTGAAAATTATCGAAAGTTTTACAGCATTTTTTTCTCTGCTTCAAGTATTTCTTGTTTAAAAGTACTTTAAACGTAGAACGTCGATTCGTAGATGAATCTTCAAAGAGACACAAACGAAGGAAAAAGAATATCGTTGATCTTCTAGACTTCCTAGGTTCACTTTTGTTACGCACACATCTTGTTTTATGCGCCAAGGGTGAAGTTTTGTTTCTCTCATTAAAATTTGGACCTTGAATGTTGCCATCTTAACCCAGGCCCAGTTCCAGTAGAAATTTGAGCCGAGCTGCGAAAGATTTTTCGTCAAGTATTAATGCCATGATATCATGGTCAAAGGGCAACTGCCCTCTCTGCTCCCATGTTCCAGCATCGCAGAAACAAATATCAATTTATTTAACAATGTAGTTTCTTTTAAAGTAGCTATTGGCTTCTGAATAAGTTGAGAAAGTTAGGTACTGGATTTTCAAACCAAGGAAAGTCAACTTAGCCAAATTAGAAAATACAACCCATGCAAAAAATAGTTTGTTCTGTCGAATGTAAGAAAGCTCCCTTTCCCAGTTAAAAATAGAAAGTTTAATCGTACTGTGCTAAGGGAGTGCTCATTAAGCATGTACTTAACTGAGGCGGAGGGTATTTACTTTATCTTTAAAAGAAACTTGAAAGCCCTCCCAACAGTTTACTAAAATGTTTGATACTCCTACAAATTTTTGAAAGTTGTTTCACACCCCGTCTCGGCATTTACTAGCGACATTTGGCCTCACCATCAAAAGGTGGATCCAAGAAAAAAGTCTTGCCAAATACCGTAAATACTCGTTTTAGCCCCCCTCTCAATTAAGCGCCCCCTGTTAGAATTTTTTAAATAACAGGTATTCCAGTCCTGCACAGTGCGCGTATTACTCAATTGCACACATGTAATTTTGCGAAATAATTAAAAAAACCAAGCCAAGAAACCTTTTGATGAACCAAAAGATAAAGACAAAAGAAACGCCATTTTATTGTTTTTAAGTAAGATAAACAGCTTCCTCCTAAACTAAATCTACAACTAGGTAGCGAGTCATTTGTGACTTGTCTTCACCGTGCTGCTATTACCAGATTCGTTGAGATCTATGAAAAAAAGCAATATCATTATCAATTTGATTTGGATTTCATTTAAAGAAAATATACAGTACATTCAAGGCTTAATTACAAGACTTTTCATATTTGAATTTTGGAGTAAATTTCATGATTACCTAATATATCTTAAAACGTACTTGGAACCCTTGTAGCTAGATTGTTGAAGTGTTCTTCCAGAAAACAAACGTTTCCAGCAAAAGTGACAGTCACCAAACCCCTAGCTTTTCAAGGAAATGTCGCTTGTTGCTTTTAGAGGTGATTATCACAAAATATCAAATTGGAGTCAGGAAGACAGTTCGAAAATGATAGAAATGGCACTGCATGGTGAGAAAATAGGTTTTATTGAAATTTTTCAAATATTTTGCAATGTACCAATTACTTTTTGCAGGCGTGGTATTTCAGTCTGTTAAAATTTTTCATTTAAAAGATTTGTCAATTGATAATATCCCAAATTTTTCCCAAAAACGACTATCAAACAAAACTATTAAGCTACAATTTCAAGTCTATTACAAAACGATTGGAAACATGCCAAAAAATCTTTGACAAAAGCTTACTGACTCGATTACCCATAAAGATTAATCTATCTTTTAGATAATCTAAAAGTTGATCTTAGAGGTTCTTTACAGCAGAGACATTTTTTTTCATTAAGAAAATGACAGATTCATGTGAATTTAACGCAAATTTGTTTACCTTTATCTATTCTGAATCTGAGATCCTAAATTTACTCTCCTATCTGTCCCAGATTTAGAAATGTATCTTTCTCAGCAGAAGCCTCTTCAGGCTACTGTTGTTTTACAATCTTTCAAATCATTAGCGTTTTTAAGCAAAGCAAGGCAGGGTCCAGAATTGTGCTCTATATTTTTTTCTTTCCTAGACTTCAATACTTAAGAACATAAACATTGTGGCAAAATACAAAATTTGAACTATATCCTGTCATTTTGAACAAGCAGAGGAAATACATGAAAGAAAACCCACCAATGATTCTATACACACTGTTGGCGTGGTCTTGGCCAATACAATGATAAGAATTGTAACGGCATGGTTTGAAGTCCTTTGCAATGCACCTTGTGCTCTCACCATCTTTAGAGTAGCTGTTTGAATCATCTCCTGACCAGCATTCGCCTGCATCAATGAAGTTAATTAAGTTTAGATCAATTTTAGACATCGCTATTTACAATTGTAAGGAGCTACGTCAGTAAAAAATTTTCGTGAAAGTGATGGTAAAATGCAATGAGGGTAAAAATATGTAGAAGGATTATGTTTACAAGCAAAAAAGATTCACAAACAAAGATCTGAAGATGATTGAAATTACTGCAATTATAAAAAGAAAGAGAAAGAAACAAGAGAAAGGAGTAAAACACGCAAAGAAGAAAACAGATTGATTTGAAAAATTTTCTGGCGGTACAGAACTTTAAAATGGCTTTGAAAAAAGCAAACATTTTACAACATAATGGCTAAAAGCTTTTTCGTCTGACACTACGAAACCGTCAACAATACCAGCCTTGTGCTTGCGTTTTTCTGTTTGGCCTATTTCGATCCACAACTGGGTATATATTTTTCATTATGTTCTTTCAGACCCTTATTTTGACGTTTTATGTTCTGAGGAGTGTCAGAAGAAAAAGCTTTTAGCCAATATGTCACAAAATGTTGGCTTTTTTCAAAGCCATTTACAGATTGATTTCTGTGACAAGCAAAATTAGAAAAGGAATAGAAATTAAAATGAAGGAAAGGAAAAAACGTAAACATACAAAAGCAAGGTCAAAATTATGCTGTAAAATATACTCGCCATAAAACTGGATGCCAAACGTTTTTCGTCCCAGCTCCCTAGCTTTTGTTGCACATCTGCAAATCATTAATGGTGAATAATTGTTCCAGGTTCCCCAATCAATATAGTAACCGTTCCATTTAGGACTGGAGTAACTTCGTTCGGTAATCAACAGCTCCGGTAATGGACGTAACCCGGAAACTTTATCAGCAAAGCATCCAAGAGGCTCATAACGAATGTTGCACTCTGACGTAAGCAAATTTTTGAGATAGTCTGTATCATAGTATATAAACAGGTACAATGTGTTCCTATAACATCTGGGTATACATAGGCAAAGTCTGCCTCACGCAATGCAGGTTCGAGCACATCGATACAATTCCACAACATAACATTTACGACCTGTGCCAACATAACATAACTCGAGAACTAACCAAGTACTATATCAATCTAGCGAATACATATAGAAATTTGATAGCAAGCAATTATAAAGCTTCGACCCTTAGTTGTACTACTGTTCAAATTTATAAATGATTTGTAGCGCTGTGTTGCAGAATTCGTCGTCATTGTTAAAAACTGTTCATGTGACTGTATAATTCAAGTCAGAGTGATGAAACTCATAGTAAGTTACGCCTAGGCCGTAAGTTCTAGAAGAACGAATCCAAAACACATTTACCATCGTTTACCAGGTAAATATGCAAAATCGAAAGTTGTGCATAAACGTTTTAGCTGAGTGAGTCGACAAATAAGCCACTATATTTAATCTTCGTTAACGATATCAAATCAAGACTATTTGAGTTATCTCTTGAAAATGAAAAAAAAATGATTTTTTTCGCTTGCTCTTTGGTCCCCGGGTTTATCAAATTTACGGGAACAGCACAACAAGCACTGAAAGACAACTTGTATACAACCAGTAAAAAGCGCGTTCAATTCCCGGATAGAGGATTTTCTACAGAGCCGCTACTTTGGGTGTGTCATTATTTATTGAGATATTTGCATAATTTTTCTCCAAAATGGAACCTCTAGCAGCCACCACTCTTTGATACCAATATGATAAAATATTTACTGTATTGTGAAAAAACGAGTATGCATAAAGGCTACACTTATGCAGCTGAAGCATGTATAAAGTTTACCTGTTGGCGCTATTCTGTAGACAAAGTTGACCATGGCCTCTCCGGAACAAACATTATCTGTTGTCGAGCAGCTCTTCAGAGACCCATCAATGCACTCCTCAGTTTCCCCATGTTTTTGATAAGTTAAATGGGCTGTAAGGCCACTGAAGCATCGTCCTGCAAAAAAAGCTCGATCAAGCATGGGCTCCGACAAAGGTGAAAAAGTGGGGGGGGGGGCAAGGGAAAATTTAACACCCATAACAAAAGATTTTGAAAAAAAACTCTACTGTTTTGCAAAAAAGTGGGGGGGGGGCCAAGGCCCCCCCGGCCCCCCTTCGTCTGAGGCCCTGTCAAGGGCGTCACCAAAGGGAGGGTACGGGGGACACCGTCGCCACATAAAGGATTTTTGGCGGACAAAAGGAGAAATTTATTTCTCTCGCCCTGTAAGGTTTTTTTCCGAAAACACACAATAAAGATTGTGAGAACAATTTTTTAAAGTTCACAAAAGATGTGTTCACGTTATGGCAATTTCAAGGAACGTCAGTATCCCTGTTTCCTTCAGTGTCCTCGTCATAGCCAGTGGCGGCGCCACGGGGTGAGCTGGGATGGACATATTCACCCCACTTTTTAAGATTGACTTTCTAATTTTCCAAAACTGGATTAAAAACGTAAAGGGGGAGGGAATGTCGGTTTTTTTCTCTGAGATGGACCTTTTTTCATTTTGATGGTCAGTTACGGTTTTTCAGATCTTAGCTGACATAGAGTATGTGTGTTGGATCATCAGTTCCGTAAATATTGAGAAACCAAAGTGAAGATGATCTATAAAACACAGCTTAATCGTGCTAAGCATTTGGTTCTAGAGTATGGTCTTTGCCTTCCTTCTTTGTTAAAGGTTTTTGGCAATAAATAACTTCAAGACTTGTACCCAAACTTTTCAAGCTACAAGAATAGTATTGTTGCAGGCCCACCCGTTACAGCTGCATCACCTTTGAGCCCCAATGTCACTCTAAAATTAGCTTATATTTTTTAGCTTTTATGAGTGCAAACCTGTCCCTATAAAATATAACGTTTTCATGGAGGGTTTCAAAATATTTCAAGCTTAGTTATCAATAACGAGCGTGATTTCTCGTACGGTGTTGCACCGGCTTCTCACCTTTATCAGCTCCACCCCTTCATTGTCCACCCTACTATTTTGGGGCTGGCGCTGCCCCTGGTCATAGCTTTCGAATAGTAAGCGCATAAGCGATTCGTTACTTCTTGTTTGATATGTTTTCTAATGAACGCCGCTTTCCAAGATGAGGCGTTCAACAGAGGGGGGCGTTTTTTTCAAATGGTTGGCTGAAGGTGCGGCGTTCATTAAAGGAAATACGGTACTTCTTGCATAAACGTTACTTGACAGAGATCATGTTTCCCTAAGAGTGCACTTACTTTTCTAAAAGTGGACTTTGAAGCATTAAGTAGACTTATGTTCATCCACTTTATGACAAATTCATGCTGGATAGATGAATAAGATTGGGTGTCAACATTTGAATGGATTTCGTAATCAACATAATCTTCCAGCAAAGTTTCAGTTAGAAAAGCAAGTTGCATAGAGTGATTGAAGCATGATCGCAGCTCCTCGTTAAGTATTTTTACAATTGCTACATATCGAGGTCGAGTAACTTACATACTGATTACCAACTTACATAACTTATTCAAAACGTTTATGAGAGGGGGGCGTTTTTTTCAAATGGTTGGCTGAAGGTGCGGCGTTCATTAGAGGAAATACGGTATGTATAAAGTTGCCTGTTTGTTTCATGTATTCGATAATGGGAAACATATATTTGCAGCTTGGGTTGTTCATAGAGTTACAACGAACCTAAAACGTAGTAACGTAAAGGTACTAACGTAAGGTGCTTTCTTGATTTTTTAGATCAAAATACCAAAACTCTAAGTTTTCATTAAAATGAGATAAAAATAGTTTTATTCCACTCACCAAATGATTGAATGCCAATAACTTTGTAACCTTTTTGGAAAGCCAGTTTTGCACATCTGTTGAAAAAATAGACTGTATTGAACTTTGGACAGTAAAATGTCATCTTAATATCACGAAACAAGATTCTTACAGATTTGAAGTAAAGGATGTAGTTAACAGTTCCATCTACATCTAGCATCTAGCACTTACCGTAAATCCTCGAACTAGCCCCCCTGGGGGTAAGTTTATTTTTGATATTTTTGGATGGGGGTTATTCGAGGGAGGCGTATATAATTAAAGTAGAAACCAAGAGGACCTCTTGTATAACAAAAGACCTCTTATATCATAGTAAGAACTTCCTTATTAACATTTAATTAATCATTACAAAAAGTATGAATTCTTGTGGTAATTCGATGATTCAGGTGGCAACAATCAACAAATCGAAGGCAGCCAATTCGAGGAATAAGGCAACAGTGTGGGTTTATTCGAGGGGGTGGGCTTATTGACAATTGGTAGTTTTAGAGTGCTTAGTCGAGGAAGGCTTTTTCGAGGGGGAGGGGAGGGGCAATTCGAGAATTTACGGGACGTCCCTCGAGTTCTTATTTATCAGAATGTTCAGGTAGAGACACGGTCAAGGATTACATGGTTCATTTGTAGATCGGACACTATATGGTATGGAGGGAAGAAGCTAAAAATTTAACAGATATATATTTCATGATAATTGAAAAAGAGTGCAAGAAAAGCTTGTACAAAACTTGTCAATCAATGGAACCAGTGTGGACACATACCCAGCCTGCTATCTTACCACAGCGCAAATGCATTGTTACAAGGGCTTCTTGAAATGACGTCCAATTTGATGTAAGCAAGAATTAGGTCCAGTTTACTCACAATAAGGGTTAAAATCGCATGATAAAGACTTCATGACTACTTTCAGCTTGGGAAACGACTTAGCTCAGCAATCTGGCAATTCACCTACTCAATTTTACAAGAAATGATCTTCAATTGCTATGTAGATTACAAGGTGAGATTTTCAGTACTTTTACTCATTCAAAAAGAAATTTTTTGCAGATTAAGTAGTTGTTCTTTTAATCATAGGTTGTTGCTAATTGCAGTTTATTGACAATGTCATATCTCCAGTCTCTTTGTTTTTAAAATATTTATTCCCTCTGAGTTGTAGAGGCTAAGATGTAGGCCTATCTATCAAAAGTTCGTGGGATCGAGACTAGCACTAAGCACTTGTGGGGACAGATCTCTGGGGCAAGGTGTTTACACAAATTGTTTCCAGCCTGGAATATAATTAGGTACCCTTTATGGGCTTGGTAAAGAAGCTTTTGGCTTTGACAAACTATAAAGCCAAAATTTTACATCATCTTTTCGACTAAAAGGAAGCTAAAAGCTGTATTCCTTACTCGCAGATAAACGTTGGCAGAAACTTGCTCCATTTATCCCAGCCTTCCTGGCTCTGAGGGTGAAACTCGAGGCTAGACGGTTGCTGGAGCACGATCTATCATGAAAGGGAATGGGAAGGACTCATTACGACTAAACATTGTCAACATAACTGGTTACAAATTATTATTGAAGGTTGCCATTAATAGTAGTGATAATAACTTGTAATTGAAGTTTTACGTACTCTATAACAGAATTTCAATAAATGCTGTGCATGTTTGTAAATTTCAATTACGGCAAGAAATAATTATCCCCAGAAAATGTTCTATTGAATTATCCAACTAATGAAGAAAAAATTTCTTTATTGTAATGATTTCCTATTTTCTATATTTCCAAGAATAGAATTAGTTGCCATCCTAACTCAATAAGTATCAACTGTTAGGAAAATTTTACAGTATAACTGATCTGAACTAAGTTAATAAACAAATTTGGTTTGTGCTCAAAATTCAAAAGATATGATAAAGACATAATAAAGTCATGATGTATAATAAAGACATAATAAAGACATAATAAAGTCATACATTTTAAAACACCTTTTATTTGAATTATAAACTCTGAACTAACATGGTAGAATACTTCTAAACATGCAAAATCAGTTGATTTTGGAAACATTGACTGGCAAGTGAAAGATCTGAAGTTTGTCAATGAATTACTGCTATTTGGGCTTGGTTCACAAAAAACAACGATTTGAAAGTAAAAGGGGCCTGCACTTATTTGGCCATACCTCAGCCAATTAACACATCTAGCTGATTTCACGGCAAAAGAGTTATTTTGTTGTTATGTGGGCAAAATTAAAAAATGCTCAAAATAGAGTTTTGTTACGTAATCGCTTTTGATCTCCAGTAGGAATGTAATTCACAGAGTAATGGTGGAAGAGGTGAGAGGCATTGGGGCTGGGAGGACTGCAGTTTATCGCATTTTAGGCTCCATTTTAGGCCTAAATATGTCATTTGGACAGTTCTATCGCAATGAACCAAAAATATTCGGGCAAACCAGTACTTAGCCCTGCCAAGCATTTAGCCTCCGGTACGCCCCTGCCTGATAGCTACCATGACGATGTAAACCCACCTCTTGTTTTAAAGCCCTGTTTTCAAGCTTCTCCTTGTAGCAGCCAACTGGCTCCAACTTCACTGAACAAAAGTCAACTGAAAAAACAGCAATGTCTAAATAAGTAAGGTTTTTACAAAAAACAGAATTTACCTAGATTAAAATAAAAAATTTATGTATGAAAGCTGTTTCTTCAGAAATTTGAAAGTGAAACTCGGAATTCTCAGATGATTTGCACTAAAAGTTTTCTAAACAATTTTTTCATGGCAGTTGCCTAAAAACTAAAAGTAATAAAAAGTTTGATAGCTAATACGCTTTTTCCTCTTCAAACAATTTAAAACGGTTATTTAAAAACATGCTAATGTGTTTTGTCGGTCATTTTCCAAAATAGTGATTGAAAGATATGTACCCAGTTGTGGATCGAAACAGGCCAATCAAAAATGCGGCCTCTCCTTATCTTTCCTCTTTGCTTTCAGCTGTTTTCATTTGCTGTGTATATCTGTTACGCAGCTCAAAACCCACACAGAAATGAACCGCATCACCAACTGACCCAAGGCCCCAAAAGGAAAATAGACTTTGTTCAGTCACCTTTGGTTAGGGTGGGTAACATCCTAATATTCATCTTACTCTACACAAGTACCAAATAAATTTAAATAGGAAAAATACAGACTGTGAGCAGCAAAGTTGTTTTGGATATCTTTAGGTGGTTGTTTTAAAAGAATATTTTCTTACATTTTGACGAAACCGCTACGCTTGCTATGAATGCAGTCAGGAAGATTCCAAGTGGAAATACCCTTTTCAGCATCCTTTGGGAAGAGAAGAGAACGCTAAGAAGTAAGAAATTGTACATAAATTAGGCCAAATGCGAACCGATTAGCATTCAGATCGAAAAAGGCTCGACAAAGGCTCGATAAAAGTGCTTCAGGGAAATTTGATTGAACTTAAACGTCGCACTTATGCCGCAGTATATCACTCCTGTGTGTTGATCAAAATTAAGTGAATTCAGATGTCTGGATAAAAAATGAAGTGAATTCAGGTATGTGAATCCAAATTGAAGTGAATTCAGATGCGTAATGACGTAAATTTAGATGTATTATTCCATTACAATTTTTCTTTGAGAAGTTAATGGCCTGCCAGTTTTTCAGCAAGTTTATTTGTCAAGTAGAGAACTGTCATTTGCAAAACTTGTCCGTGTAGATGGCTTGACAAGTAAACTTGATAAATTTGACTCAATTCCAGACCCTTTTTTCTCACAATTGCCTGTTCTTGGCCGTGAAAGCCTTCGGAATACGAAGGCAAAAAGTTGTAAAGTTGCAACATCGAGAAGAATGAGTATGCGCAGTATAAGGATGTGTATTGGGTATACAGACGTTAAAGGAAGAAATTCCAGGGACTTCCCATCCACGAATAAAAGTATTTTCTTCGTTAAAGGAGCTATTTTTTGAAAAGAGAATTTGACGTCACAGAAACCGAGGCTAACCCATAAACTCCGCTGGCCAAAACAATTGTCAGAGCAAATAGATATTGTGAACGAGACTTGTTGTCTTTCTACACGAGGAATTAAAAATTATCAAGTAAAAAAATGTCAAACAAAACTTGTTGCTAATTCAGAAGGGCAAGGAAACTTGTCAAGGAAAATTACCAAGAAAAAACTGCACGTGTAGATGCGGCTTAAGTTGCCAAAATAAAGTGATTTAGGATGTGTGAATCCAAAATGGAGTCACTTCTGATGTTTGCATCCAAAACAAAGTGAAGGAAATGAGTTGAAAATACAATGGATCCAAAATGCAAGAATGCCAGATCGCTCGTAATTTTTGGATACTTACACTCTTTTTTTATAAGAACAATTTTATAAGAACACGAGGCTCAAGATAAGTCAAAGGTTAAGAACAAATTAAGAACAAGTTGAGACTGAGCTACTGTAAAATGCAGTTTTGAACAACGTTTTATCTCAAAAACGAGGATTTCTAGCCATGTGTAAGTCCTTTTTGGGTGAATATTCAAACTTGGAGGCAAATGAAGGCTGTCTCGCTCACTTTGAGGCAAATGAGGCCTGAACACCTCTCTAGAGCGAAAAGCTAGCAATCGCACTGCTTACACCTTATTAATTTAAGAACAAATTAAGAACAATCCAGCCTCAGATTTTCGAAAATATTAAAAACAGTCAGCCTGAATTTAAATCTACTGGCTCTTATAAAAGAGCTACATTCTGCTTAAAATAATTGATTATTAAACAAATGCCTAACGCATGAGAATATTTTCATAGATAGTGTAATGAAAAAAATTTCAGATTTGTTACCATAATGAAAAATCAGCATAAAGATTGAGCCACATTGGAGAAAAATATAGATGAAAGCTTAACTGTTTAAACATATCTATTAGCATTGCAAATTCTTATGCAGTCATATTTAGGTCATAAGAAATTAAGAAATTTGTTTAAGTTGTGAAAAAAAAAATTCACATGCTTACATTTTCAGATGTTAATCAGGATGCTTCTTCACTTGGCCTTGCACTGGTGCAGAACCCATACAGTTTTCTCTTTTTATACATAATCAAGTCCACGAAATTCTGAACAGAGCTGTTTTTTCGATCAAAAAATTATCTGTTAAAGTCAAAACATTAACACCAAGCAACGATTTATCGCATTCTACATCATTCAATTGACAATAAAGATTCTGAATAATGTATTATTTGTTTCAATAAAAATACCGTTTAATATTTGAAACTGCTTACAGTCTTTACGTGTGTCAGTCATTATTGAGAGATAATATTTCTTTTTCTGTTCAAAAATGTTAGCAGAGGGCGACTGACCGGACGAAAAGTTTTGAGGAAACCAGTGGCAAGAACATGCACAACGAAATTTCGTCATAATAATCAACTCAGGTTTGACATACTTTGAATAGCTGACAGTGGCCAAGTCTCTTGAACAGTACTGCTGTAGTGGAAACATGAAATATATTGGCTGAAAGTTGCTTAAATGTCACATCGACCTGACATTTAAGCAACTTTTGAGAGCTGAACGCAAATATACTAATCCTGATGAGTTTTGTTTAAGACATCACAAACCAAGACAGAAAGATCAACATTGCTTCTTGAACGTTCGTGTAAAATGCTTCAATACTTTAGATTTGACTTGCCAAAATCCAGCCTGTAACTTTTGGAAAGAGAGATTCATAAAGGTGACGAAACAATTCATTGGTAACCCACCCAGTTCTTGAATAAGATTCCAGGAATAATTAATGAGCTTGTTAAAGAAAAAACAGCGAAAGCAGAGTCAGGTTGCTTAACTTATTGAGAGGTTGCCAGGGTAGGAGAGGAAACTTTTAAACGCTGGTGACGTTCGTCGTTGACACGTTTAACTAGATTATTCGCCGGAGGATCAATCTACAAATGAGAGGGTTTAGAAAGGCACACGAACCTATGAAATCTAAATTAATTTCATGTGCTAAAAGACTGAGACAACATCAGTTAAAGGGTAAAAAACTTCTGAAACAGTGGTCCTTTCCAGTTGGCAATAGTATCTTCTATTCAGTATTCATTCAGACCATGTTTTTGCGCCAATGTTGATCCAAATTTTGTTTCGTTTCTCAGCAATTTTAACAACAGTTCCTAGCAAGTAATGACCAGTACAACAGATAGTATTGCATTTCTCTCGCCACGCATGTTTTTCAATATTTTTTATTATCAATGTTTTTCATAAAAACTATATGCGAAAATGAACTACTGAAAATGAATGAATAGCTTCGTTAATGACACTGATTAAAGATTCATTCAATCCACCAAACAAGAAAGTTTGTGTTGACGACGGCAGTCAGTCTGCCAGCCAAACAAACCTTTTACCAAACGAGAATCAGTTTCTCGACCAAACAACTAGCAATCAATTTGCTATGCCCTCCCTTCGGAGATCAGTTCTCCACTTTTCAATATCCTACTGGGTCTCTGGGGCTGCGTTTACACGGGGCCGGCCGAATATTTGGTCGGTCAAATATTTTGTCACTTAGGCCTTGCGTTTACACGAGGTCTTGCGACCTCAACTTAGGTCACTTAGGCGTGCAAATATTCGGCCACCTAGGAAAGCGTCCTTCTTGAAACTTGGCCGGCCGAATTCGCGAGCGGCCTCGTGTAAACGCTTATGGCCGGCCAAATATTTGCACGGTACCAAAAAGAGGTTTATGTTTTGTACGGCGATCAGACGAAGTTCTGCTATTATCCAACGCTCTTTGCTCGAATTATCAAACAAATCATGAAAATACGGCGGAATATACCGAGCAGCACATCTCAAGGTTTTCAGAAAGCTCTAGCCTGGAAATCAGCGCTGCAGAAAGTCGTTCCGACGGCAATTTGACAGCGAGCAAAGATATGATAAGGCCTAGGCCAAACGAACGGAAAAGTGAAAGGTATGGGACCAAGGGGATAATGCTCCTAGTATTTTGTAGTTGTGAAATCGGAAGGAGCAATGAGGTGCCAGTTACGGTTGTGACATTATGTGGCAAAAAGTGGATAAATTTTCAAAATTGGATGCACGAAAACTGTTTTCAAAAAAAATATTGAGCCAGCAGTTGTACTACAGCTTGCTTTAAAACAATTTTCAAGGGTTGTCCACTGTTGGGATTGGATTTGAAATTTTAAACCAATTTACAAGATTATACTACATCTGACTGTAAAGTCATACACTGCTTGATGACTAAGATCCCGTCAAACTTGATAAAGGCTTTGATCTTAAAAAAGATTTGCCAAAGAGTATTAGCTTAGATACAACCCCTTCTTTTTTGGGGGGGGGGGGGAGGTGGAGTGCAAGGATTATCTGTCAGCACAAGAAGAGCTCAAGACAAATTGCTGCAGTATAAACAAAGAAACTCATCATTCTTAGCAGGGTGCTGCAAATTTTTCTATCAGATTGAAAACAGATCTTCATTAATACTAGATGCTTTTAATCAAAGGACCTTAGCCTTCACAAGAAATAACAGTTACTTCCCGGAATATTGGGCTTTACGAATACTGAACGTAAATATCCTTCTTTCCATAGTTTATATCCATGTTTTTTTACTTCTGTCACTGTCAGGCCTAAGGTGCACTTACGCTGTTAAGTATTGTTAGTGAATTATCAAGGAGTCTTCCATTGAGCCGTTCACTTCAGAAGTTTGGTATAACCCTAAAAGACTTGGTCTAATCTTTCCTGTCAACTATATATCTTTCGAGGTCTATATCATCTTCTTGTCTATCGAAAGTGCACTCAACTGCTAGTTCTCCTTTTTTGGCCTAATCGCAACACCAGAAAGACTTTCTGCGACATCATTTCCAAAGTAAGAGCTTTGAAAAACTAGGGATGTGCTGTTCGGTACGTTCTGCCGTATTTTCCATTATTTGTTTGACTATTTGAGCAAAGAGCGTCGAATAATAACAGAACTTCGTACGATCGCCGTACAAAACGTAAACAAAAGTTCGCGGGTTTAACTACAAGTACCAGAATGCATTGTGCCATGAAGTAATTAGGGTAAGGTTGGTGAACTGGGAGGGTGCATAGCGAGCCTTGATGCGGAGAGGAGGCGATGAAGAAATCCTAATTGAAGGAGACTCAGCGAACTGCGATTTGAGTCCTTCGAGCCTCCTCGTAGCATCGAGGTCGCTGTGCACCCTCCCAGCCCTTCCCAAATTCACTTTTGCATTGTTCCAGTCTTTTCTGTAAAGACTGATGGGAGTGGGCGTGTGAGGGTTGATATACTCCTTTTTGATTTATTGCTGTCAAGAGCGAGTTGGAATAGCCAATAGGAATACATCTCCAGTCAGAACGTAATGAGCTGTGCATGCACAGCGAGCCTCGATGCGGAGAGGAGGCGATGAAGAACTCAAATCGGAGTTTGCTGAGTCTCCTCCAATTAGGATTTCATGGCATCCATTAAATCTACGCCTAAAGTTCACAATAGTGGCTTTTTCGAAGACACAATGAATTCTTTTTCACCCTTGTAGATAGAATGAGTTCGTTGACTCCTGTAGTAATTTTCACAAGGCACGCAGTACTGATCGGTTGAAGTTTCCGGCACCGTGTGGGCGGGACCTTTATGGTCCTTGTTGGACGGTAAAACAAAGCAAAAAGCAGCATAACATTTTCTGGTTTCTTCCATCCATATTGTGGATGACAGTGGAAAAGAGAGTGAAAACGGAGCAAGACAAGGCAATGGACAGAGAGATAAAATGAGCATGAAAGAAGGTTAGAACATGGAAGAAGGTTATTGGGGGACAGAAGCCAAATGTCCTTTCGATGAACGGGTTCTACTTTTCGTGAATCGCAGTTTACTCTGACCTAAACAAAGCAAAAATTAGCCGGTGTTTTCCAATGCACGAGTGTGATTTTGTTGAAGAGGATGGCCAAACGGCTTCAACATCATCCAGCAACATCCATCATTTTTATCAAAGCAAAACTTTGTCTAACATGGTCTAGCATCGTACCAGATCATCCACGATGTCCAACATGATTGGTCAAGCCAGTGCAAAAATGTTTTCCCCAACACTAGACTTTGTTGGATGAAAAGTTGTGAACCTCGCTCAAAAGATTTCCCTTCACTCAACTGACGATGGCAAATATTTCTTTTTGTGAGTGAAATTCAATTAGAATAACGTGATGAAAAAGACTTATTCTAATGGCTTATTACGCTGCATTTTCTTTTTCAATATTCCTAACATTCCAATATTCCTATTTAATTGAAATAGTCTAAACTTAACAAAATTATTCGACAATTTACTATATTTCATTAATCGCTTTCCATGTACATCGATCAAATTTATGTAACGTCTTAAGCAGTTAGAAATATGTGTCATAAGATGAAATCAATTTGCCAGACATTTGTAATGATAGTGACTATAAACTGAGACTTTAAACTGGGTATATCTTTACTACTGATTTTTCCTCTAAAACAGTTTTGGTACCGGCAAAAAAGGGCTGTTTTCTATTCACCTTCGAAAAAACACCATTCAATTCCAAAGCTGTCCAATTCTGTCTCTTTAAAGAAGTGTTCTTTAGTTTAAGAGAATGGGGAGGTTCTTTAGTCGAACTGAGTTTTCCTTATCTTGGCGTAGGACAGAGGGACTTTCGTTGTCGAGAAAATTAGTAAGCGAAGTTAAATTGATACGCTGGAAAAATATGCTAGAGTAAAAACTTTTATCCTCATACAGCCTTGCATAAAATTTATCCAGCTTCGGGGTCGACAACACGAATCTTTAAGCGATTATAGAAGTAAGAGTATCCCTTCCTTTAAATCTAAGGTGAAATTTTTGTTCATTTACTGTGGCCCTCGAAGAAAATGCTGCGTTGTCTTCCTGGAAAATTTGGCATTTTAAAGCCCTTTTTATGACGCAAGAAAAGGGATGAAATATATGCAAGTAGGAAATATGCAGCTATTTCCCGAACATAGGTTCAGTCCCCTCACTCTTTATGCATGCAGTGAAATAGTAAAGATGGACTAAACATGTAAAGAAAGTTCTGCTGTGACTCTTTTCCCTTATCTATCATGTAGTCATTGTCAAATCTCTGAATTCTTTGAAATATTGATTAAATTGTAGAATCAGTTACAAATGTTAATTCGATCCACCTCGGTCCAAAATGTATGGCTCTTTGTACTATAAATCACAGAAGTAATCAAGAGGTGCAAATTCACACCTTGATTCTAATATTACTGAAAATATTACTAACTGTATTACCAGGTACATTGAAAATGGCTTCCGCAAGGGAATGCATTGCTAATGCTTGCAAATTGCAGGAAAAGCTAACGCTTGCATTCCTGTGAAAAGCTAAAAACATTTGGCTAAATACTACACTGGCATAAGTTAGCTACGTTAAAATGAAATGGTTGGCGATATATCAGTATGTGAATACCCACCCATTTAAATCTTATAAATAAACAACTTTATGTAAAAATCAATATTGTTTGTTTGTTTGTTTGTTCTCGGAATGCCTCCAAGCATAACAAGGTGGGAGTATTTAAAGCAAATGTCCCTAAGCCTTCACGTAAAGGGTTGACTCAAGCAGGTTCTCTCGCAGCTCCTTTTGCCGATCTTTGATAATAAGATCCATTTCTGATTCCTTGCGAGAGCCATAGCCGATGAACTCAACTTTCCTTCCACGTTCAGGCACTTCATCATCCTGTATCGATTAAATAATACCAAACGTGAATCACGCGTCTAAATTAAAGAAGAGTACGTACCATAGGATGTGGTTGAGAAATCATAGCGCTTCTTCTGTAATTCACCAGCCTGAAAATTACAGTGCGACTTTTGTGGTTATCCACTTCATTATTACTTCAAAAATATGCCGGGGCGTAATATGCATCTTTTGATTGAAAGGGTGGGAGGGGGGGGGGGGGGGGAGGTAGCAATGACCATTTTCGCATAATGATCAAGGATCATATTGACAAACCCTGGGTACCAGAGCCGCAAAAATAAAAAAAATAATGAGAGCTGCGCCGCAAAAATTAAAAATAATGAGAGCTCTCATTATTTTTTAATATTATTTTTTAATTTTTGCGGCCCTGGTACCCAGGGTAATATTGCCATAGCTGCCGGGTTGTTAATGACCTAGGTTAATACCAAAAGACCAACAGCTTTAAGCATTTATTTTCATTTGCAATTCACGACTTATTAGGTTCATTCTACCTTACAAATTTCACGTTATTTCGAAAGTAATGCAGCCTGCAATGTGTTTTCTAGAATCATATTGAAACATATCCAACATATTTATTTTTTGCATTATTATTCCGACGTTAAAAACTGCTAACTTTTCGTCTCAAAATGCTTTACGTAATCAGAGCAATTTTCATATTTGAATTAAAAAAAATTTAACCCAGTTGAATCTGGTATCAAGAAACTCAACTGCTGAAGTGATAAGGTTAGCATGCATCCCAACAAGATTAGGCCTTGCCAGAGAAAGAGCCAAGCGATACGATCCAAACCAATGGCATTATAAGAGGCAGAAACAACCAATGTAGAACTGCTAAATTCTATTGCAAACGTCACTTTATCAGATACATTATCTGTACCATTGTGTACCTAAATATACAGCTTCATATTAAGTCTTATAGCAAACCTTGAGAGGGGGGATAACTTGATAGGTTTTTAGGTATGGGGACTTGCCATTATTTAGGGGTACCTTTTTCAGAAAGGTGCAGAATTATCGGTATCAGTTTTTAAAATATGTG
Source organism: Rhopilema esculentum (assembly GCF_057945365.1). Taxonomy (NCBI): domain Eukaryota; kingdom Metazoa; phylum Cnidaria; class Scyphozoa; order Rhizostomeae; family Rhizostomatidae; genus Rhopilema; species Rhopilema esculentum. The sequence continues at coordinate 597,188 of NW_028300848.1, forward strand.
CAGATTTATGGGTACCATTTTTGGAAATATTCCAAATTTTTTAGGAGGAGGATTTAGCATCAACAAAAAAATGTCCAGTTAGAAATGAAAGTATGAAATATGTAAAATTTAATTTTGGGAAAAAGGACATACAAAATTCGATGATTTTGTGTTTTAAAAATATAATTTGCCTTGCGGAATTATCGGTAAATTTTTCACCATATTTGCAGAACTATTGATCACAATTATTAGTCCAAATTTTGAACCAAAATGACACGTACCCGTCCAAAACTAGGCTTATTTGTCCCCCTCCCCTCCCCGAAGTAGCAAACCTTTATTAGGTTAGGAAAAATAAAACAAAATACAGTAAAGTTGATATAAAGGGACCAAAAGTGGATCGAGGCGATAGCAAAACTGGAAAAGGTGAGTGGTATAGTATACATTAACTGAAATATATCGTTAAATATTGGTTATCAACACTCCTCCCACCCGATAATAACGAAGACTATCAATATAATAACATATATGACATCAATGGTATTAAAACCTAAACTGTCTTTAAAATAAAAAATTAACAAATAGGTTGCAACAAGTGGAATCCCATACTTTTGTGAAGAGCAGTGTGAAAAATTTGAAAAATCTAGTTGTAGCATAAGTCAAGCTATAGACTGCAACTCTCAAAAAGCAAGAATATACATCATTAAATAAATATACACGACATACTGTGAACCGTTACACGTTAAATTGAAAGCGATTCATAACTCTTAGACTAGTAACTACAAATTCCAAATTCCCTCGTTTCAGGAAGGTTGCAGAGGAATCCCTCCTCCCTAAATATCTATACTTCGTTATTTTCTGAATTGTGGGATACATGAAAGACAGTGCACAATCGCTTATTGTTCAAAATGATGAAGTGTTACTATTGGTGCCAACGCTACCAGACGAATTCAGACACATGTGAATTACCAAATTAAGAAGAGGTTTATCTTCAACGTCACAATTAGCAGACAAGATTTTGAGCAGCGTACAAAAGCTAACAAGTTGGAAGAGACGCCAAACTGGCAAGCACGCAGCACACAAACAAAAAGAGAACAATCGTAAGCGATACGTTCAGGCTAGAGCGACATTATATGACTTAACCTATACTAACATTATATATATATGTATATCATAACAGTTATGGATCCTGCCACGTTGGGTCAGATGTAGATGGCATCCCTTTAATGTCTTAAATGACTTCCTTTACCTAAATTGAAAAAATCTTGCTAGCAAAATAGCTACTAATCCGCAAACCAGCGTTCTTGTACTTGATATAGCCCTGTCCCTGCCCAACCCCGCTCAACCCCGCCCCATACAATGACATAATTTCCCTGTGAGTCTCCCGCCCCTTACAATGACATAATTTCCCTGTGAGTCTCATACGTGTAAAGCCTCTGTCCTCTTATTCGTCGAGGTTCTAACAAAACGTCAACGTGCATTATTTACAACTATTTCAAGCATTAGATTCTAGGTTTTTAGTAGATTTGCTCTCATATTTTATAAGTTTAATATTGTCATCTTCAAAGTTGTTGCTATAAGCATTATTCTGTGAGCTATTGTCTATTTTCGTCAAATTCAATTTGCTCCCCAAATTTGAGACTTGGTTGCGCCCAGAGTGGTGGTGACTGTCTTTTTCTTCGTCCTTTGGAAACAAAGTTTAAATACATTAATTATATCTATTTTAGAAACAAGAAGCATATATTTATCCGAAAAACAATACTAAATTATTCGATACTTTTGCATCTAAAAAGTTTTAAGATTCAACACAATTTAATAATGCTTTGAAAAGTCCTTGCTCGGATTAAAAAAAAATTTATTTATTATTTAAAAGATTTCGAATCAGAGTTTTATCAAACAATCATTTTGTAGTAATTCAAAGTACAGATGTGAAATCAGCCATCAAGCATGAAAATCAGGGTGACACCAGCCAGCCTGTCCCTAAGGTGCTTATCTTGCACTTATTACTTATACTTAATCTGGAATTTCATCAAAACTATTGTCAATTAACTTTTTTCAGTTAATTATTAAAGCTTTTAAATTACTAATAATACTTTTAAACATATTGAAGTTTTATCTCTTATAAGGGTTGTTTTATGACATCAGTTTGCCAAAATCATATCATTTCTATAATCTTATCCGCAAAGCAAGAATAGTTTAATTATATCTATTTCATTTTACCAATATACTTTTATACAATATACTAATATATTTCTAATATACTTTATGGAGAAAGGTGGAGTCTTTATAAACAAATAATCAATTTGTCTCGGGACCCAAGTCTCAAGTAGTTTAATAAAAGACATACTCTGCACAAGCTTCCTGAAATATATCAGTCGCAAAGTAAAATGATTGACTTACAAATGTTGAAAATCTAATTTCTTACATTAAGTCTTTCCAAAACACAAGTTACATGAAAATGTTTGTCTCTGTTTTGGCACTTTTGTACCTTGTTAAACGTTACAAAAAAATGTTTCTGTCAGTGTCAATTGTCAGAATTTGATGTAATTTAAGCCCTGTTCACAATTTACCGTTTGAAATCATCCTGTCTTTTGCTTCCGTTTAAACTTAAATATCTTACAAAAGCCGAGCGCTCAGGGGCGACTTTGTCCTCAAATGACAATGGTTTGAAACAAATGAAAAAGGTATAGTGTAGAAGGTCGTTAGAGGATTGATGACTTCGCTGGCAAACTATGTGCAGCTAGGTAAGTAAAAAACAGGTATCTGACTGCAACCACATGACATAACTCTTGACTTCCAACACCTAACCAATATTTTCAAAGGTACAGTAACTGCAAAGCAATTTAATAAACGACCTAATCTGCACGGAAACAACAGAGTTTACCAAGTGAGAAACTGAAGACCCCTACTGGATACCAAACATGGTCAAGAACCATCACTGAGTGCAAATATGTCGACATCAAGGCCATTAGCAGCTTAAACTTTTTCAACCTCAGACTTCTGAAAGTGTGAAGGTGACCTTCCATTCTTCAAAGTTGTTTGGGGAAAATATTTTCTACCCAAACTTATTGCTGAATAGCTGATGCAGTATGAACAAAATTGTTTGGTAAAAGGTTAAAGAGGAGGTTAAAAATGTGGAATCTGTAGCAATGTTTGTTAAATTATTAATCAAAAGGTCCAGAGTTTTCTAATATGCTCTCTTGTTATGGGCTTCAATTACCCAACCAAACTCATTCTATAAAATGAAGAGGGAAACTTGGCCAGAAGTGTTTCATTGACTGCAATTGGGAAAGAGGGCCTAAACTCGCTCTTTTTGCAAAGCACAAGGCGAACATTAAGGTGAACATTAAGGCAAACATCGAGATGAACATGAAGACGCAAATTAAAGCAAACATTTAGGCGAACATTAAGGTGAACATTGAGGCACACATTGAGGTGATCGTTAAGGTGAACGTTAAGGTGAACGTTAAGGAGAACATAAAAACGCAAAGTAAAGGAAACATTTAGGCGAACATTGAGGTGAACATTGAGGCGCACATTGAGGTGATCGTTAAGGTGAACGTTAAGGTGAACGTTAAGGTGAACATGAAAACGCAAAGTAAAGGAAACATTTAGGCGAACATTAAGGTGAACATTGAGGCGCACATTGAGGTGATCGTTAAGGTGAACGTTAAGGAGAACATGAAAACGCAAAGTAAAGGAAACATTTAGGCGAACATTAAGGTGAACATTGAGGCGCACATTGAGGTGATCGTTAAGGTGAACGTTAAGGTGAACATGAAAACGCAAATTAAAGCGAACATTTAGGCCAACATTTGGACACACATTCAGGTGATTGTTAAGATGAACGTTAAGATGAACGTTAAGATGAACGTTAAGATGAACGTTAAGATGAACGTTAAGATGAACGTTAAGATGAACATGAAGACGCAAAATAAAGCGAACATTTAGGCAAACATTAAGGTGAACATTAATGTGAACAATGAGAAATTGACTATGATACGAGAAAAAACCCGAGCTGCTCTTGATTACCAGATGGGTAGCGTTTCTAGGGAACTTTCAATCAAATGCTTCAAATAAGAATTAACTGACGCAATAAAAGTCTTACAAATATTCACTTGACCATAAAAAATCTTGGAATATATCCTAGGAATATAAAAAATGAGCTGCAGGTGTCACCATGAGAGGTTAGGAAGGGCACCTACCCATTCAGGATTGAGTTTAATGAAAGAGCCACCTTTACATGAAAGAATTTCTGGTGCTTGACTGGAAATACAGTTTAATACAACACAAGTATTGTACCTACCTGAGCTTTTTGTATGTCCGTGGGAATAAGATGGCGACTCGTGATCGATCCAAGAATATCTGGTAAGACGGCCAAGATGACAAAAATGATCATGCCAAACCAGAATGGTGCAGATTTCATCAGCATGTAAATGATTTGGTACAAATCCATATCGAGCTGCATGTCAAAAGCAGACCGGAGACCCTTCCTAGAAAACGAACAGAGCCTCATGTGTATAAAAAAATCCTGTGAGGGCAGTTGCGGACATCTGGAGGCGAGAGGGGCAGTAAACCCTAATATTTTGGAGGACAATGGTCATTTGTTAAAAAAAACAACGGGGAAGTGTGACGTCATTTATCAAAACAATAGGCTTGCCTCATAGATTGCTAAGTTATGGACACTTGCCAATAAAAACGTCTTGAATGTGCAACGGAGAAGTATCGAACTTTTTTAAAATAATTTGTTTGATACTTCATTCAAATTATCAAATCAAATTCACAAAAATAAATCGAGTGCTTTCGATTGGCAATAAAGGGCCCTCTTAATGATATCTTAGGACCAACAGATTTGTTCGCCTTCAAGTAAAAATCTGAATATCTAATGAGAAAGAAAGTAACACTGTAGGGTTTGAAAGCAGTTTTGAGAACAAAATAAAAAGAAAGAATTAGCTCACCATGGCCACTCAAATTCACACAAGACAAGCAGGAAAAGGAAATAGAATAAATCCGATCCCCATGTGACGAAATGTGTCATCCACGTCCAATAATGCGTCATCAGGGATAGCTAAAAGTAAAAAATATGGCACCATAAAAAATTCAAAATTAGAAGAAAAACACGACATCTTGTAAATGATTTGAAAAAGATATTTTAATGCGGGAATATCATACTAGTAACGGTAGAAATAAAGAAAGCACCCACCTTGAGGTTTGTGATGAAAACAACTATTGTGAAGACAAACACGCCAAATGAATACACGCCATATCCCTAAGGGAAAAAAATTCAAAGCTGAATTAAATTTTATACTTTGTATCAAAATTTCCTGTCTATATACAAAATAGGGTGTTAAGAATATGAATGTCCAAATAATTCCAGCAATGAATGTAGGTTGGGATTTGTCTATTGTCTTTTGAGGTTATTGTATACGGGGCCAGTTTTGGTGCATTTTTTTGCAGGAAGTCTCCTCAGAATGAATAGATTGAGCCATCATCTCAACAAAACTTTCATAAATTCAAATCAATCTAAAATAACTGCTTGCAGGAGGAACAAAATTTATCAGATTGCCTCGATTAAAATCACAAAACTTTTCGTTCACACCTTAATGAGTTAATTTGTAGCAAAATAAAATTTGATTCGATCAACGTTTAGAATGTGAAATTTGCCAATTTGCTGTGTGAAATTTGCCTGCAGCAAATTTAAATGTATAAGTTATTAGAACGTTGTTTATAGGAAAAGATAAATAATTTAAAAACCACTTTTGGAGAAATAGGAAACAAACAACAGTAGTTAAAAATTACTGCACATACCAAAAGACCATTATGAAACGATCCCTCATCAAACATCCATTTTGAAGCAAAAAAGACAACAAGAGAATGCCATATGCCTAAGAGGATAAACAAATGGTTACTTATGTCAAATAAAGGATCCTTTAAGCGAAAAAAGCTGTTGTCCTCTCTATTAAGAATTTTAAAATATGATACATTTTTTTAGGGAACAATACAGATAAATTTCAATTGCACGCTGAAAAAATTTTCTCTCACTGAAATTTTTTTCTACCCCAGGGAAATTTAAATAACTCTGAGTTTATATAGATATTCTTCTCTTGACAAAAGAACAATTCTGCTGAGATTGAATTTTTCCTCAACTCAAAAAGTTGCTGAATATATATTTATATATATAATTTGTATACAATTATCATAAGCAATAAATATTTGAAGAGAATCTCAGCAACATACCCGATAAGCTCCAATAGAAGAACTGTTTCCAAGACATTTTGCTGTTCTTCGCCAACTCTCTACGTTGATAAAAGACAAAACTTCTTATTTCATTAGCTAAATATTTTATATGATAACAAAGTTTATTCAAAGGGGTAAAATTTTGGAAGAACTAAAACACTCAAGAGCAGAATAATATGAATAAAATGCTTCTTCTGCAGCCCAAAATACTTTGAGGTGAGACTTTCTATGAATTGAATCTTTGGAATTCGGGGATGCAATATAAATTACCAGAGAAAATATTGGAGAGAGTTTAATATTGTCTGCTCCATTGGGGCAGAAAGATTTAAAATAACTAGCTTAAATGTTCCTTGCGGCTCTGACTTCCATTCAATGCGTTGAGGTGTAGTATTAGAAGAGCCTGGTTTGTTTGCATTGGCTCTTATCACATGTCACAAGCATCATTCACTACAGTATACGGTACACAGAAGCTCTATATCCTTTGTAAATTGAAAATGTCTCGAAAATCTAAGGACAAGATCAATCTAAATTACCGTCTACAGTCCTGGCTCTTGTTAAAGTTTTGCTCTTTGTAGTGATAAGAAGAGTGGTATCTCTTTTTAAAACCGGAAATTACTTCTAACACATATTTCAATGTAGGTTTTAGATTTTGAGAGTATGGTTAACAAAACTCTAGATTGATTAGCTAACGATAAAGGTTATCAGTTCTAGTTTCGCCCTTTAAAGATCAATTGAAAGGAATCAAGGTGTATTATAGCATGAATAAACATATCAATTTCGGAATAATACAAATTTTCATACAATTATGTAGATAATTCTCAAGTTATCTGAAGTAGGAGCATGAGATTTTCGAGAAGATAAAATATTTCAGAGACATGATTATTTGATAAATGTTTTACCTATAGAGACAAGGATTATCGAGTAACGTCTGTGGTCTCAAAGTTTGTTCAAACACGCCATATAACAAGATTGGCAACGAGGTGAAGAAGATATTAAAACATGTGAGAAACACTCCAGCATAAATTGGCTGAAACGAGAAAAACAAATTTATTATTAAATCTTATAATTTTGCCCTATATACTAAAATCTCTCGTTGATTTTAAAAAGAAATCTTAATAATTCATTGGAGAGTGCAAGTTATTCTAAACAATTAAATGCTTGCTAATAGACCTTGTAGCTCAAACCTAGAAGCAAAAGTATTCTACTTTATGAAATTTAACTAATTTTCACATTTTATATGGTTGTTAATACTAAAGGGTTAAATAATAAAAAATCTATTGAGATATACTGTTTCCAGAAGATAAATAGAGAATAAGAAATTAAAAAATAAAACAGGAAATGAATATGCTTTCACTCTATTTCCACAAACAAGCTACATGGATTCGTGGTGTCATTGAACATACCATAGCCGAAAATCCACAGAAAAATTGGAAATAAAACTGAGGTGTGATGAAAGCCACATTCTGCAAAAAAATAAGTTCAAAATTACAAAATGTTATAAGAATTAATGTTTTGTAAATTTTTGCATAAGAGTGAAGCCAATCGATTCGTTAAAATTTACGACAATGTGTTATAATATTTTTTCCTTTCAAGCTTTAGCTTAAAAACAATGCGACTAGCGACAACAAAATGTCTTTAAAATTCTAAAGTTACTAAAACATCTCGCTAAAGTGAAAACTTTTAAGGCAAAAGTATTAACAGTTTAGATAAAGTATAAACTTCAACTGACCTTGTAAAAGAAGTACAGAACGACAACCGTGAGCCGAGAATAATAGTTGTAACCATGTACAAGAACGACTCTTTTCAGATATTTGAATCGATGGAATGCATAGTCGCTCGTTCGCACTGCCTGTCTGCCTTCTTTACCCATAATTCCGCAGCCAACATGGGCCTCTTGTATCATACTGCAGTCGTTGGCACCGTCTCCTATCGCCATTGTTATTGGCTTTATTGAAGAATGCTTGACAAGCCTAACGACCTACGCAAAAATATATTAATATTACTGTAAACACAATCAAAAAATAAGCCTACCTTTGGCTGTTAATTGAGGCAATAAAAGACCAGGAATTACAAAAAAAAGACTGTTACAGCAGTTTATCCAAAATTTTAACAATATTTTCTCGTGATTTCAAGCAGGGGTCAATCCATTTCTATATAACAAAGCTAATTCAAATTTTGTCATTTATTGTCAGAACGGGTACATTAAAGTTAAAGTCATGAAATTGGTTGATGTTTCAAAGTGAGAAGGTTTTCATCCAAAACTTTTGAGATTCTACCTTAAGTACATTAGATAAATGACTCCTTGCTGCTACCGGGATTACAAGAATTAATATGGATGTCAATTAATGTTTAAAAGGTACACAAATACAAAGAGCAAAGCTATTTCTTAAAAACCAACCTGAGCTTTTTGCAATGGAGACATTCGACAACAGAGCACAGCAACACACCTCTGGCCAACTCGTACAAATTGGTCTAAAAAGAAATTGTTTTTATTACTTGAACAATCATTTGTATGGTATGGAGTGTTCCAAAAGAAAATTTAAAATCATGAATTAAGTGATTAGTATTGAAATAGGGTAATTTTAGGCTGATAGACAATTAATTTCGTCTTACAATCCTTTTACATGTTACCAATGCCACTTCAACGGCTTTTTGGCGAATCGTTTTCCAAAAGTTTAGCATGCTCATTCTTCATAAAATGCGATTAGAGCGAAATAAATATAATTGCAATGTGATTGCAAAGATTAATTCCCAAACTAACTATAAAATCAAAAGACATGTGCCATAAGATGAAGTAAAGGAAAATCCACTTTCACTTCTAATCTACAGGATCAAGTGAAAAATGAAATAAGTTAGTTAAAACATCATCTTAAGCGATGTCATACACGGACTAAAATACATTTGCTTCTTCGAATCAGTTTTAGGCATCAACCTTTCTTGATCTATTGATGATTTTTCATACCTACAAGCAATGTGACGACCGATATTACACTTACCAGAGCAAAACTCCATCACCAGTAAAAGGCTGGAACCATCAACAACAACAGCAAATTCAGTTTCAGCAGATTTGTTGTCTTCCAGCCTGCAATCAGTCAATAAAAATCTTTATCATCTATTGGCACAACAGGTATTACAAACCTTTAAGCAAAGGCTAAGCAAGCTGTTGACAAAAGGTAGTACGATGTATCCATAATTTTATACCTGAATAAGAAAAAATGATTACGTTAGATTAAAGATTATATCAATTCTGAAGACCTGGTCTAGTCATTTGTGAGCTATGGTTGAAAGTATCGAAATTTTGTACAAGGACACAATAATGTAACGTAAAGATAATATCTTGGTTTGACGACCATTTTATATCCCTTTTTGAGGAAAACAAGACACCGATTTTTGCCCATCCTATTTAGGTTGCTTTTTATGTCAAAGGTAAAAATCCAAAAACAAGGTCAAATTTCACTGGTTAAGGTCAAAAGTTTGCAGAAGGGTGAATGGTCAGATGTCAAAATAGACTATCTTGAAGAAACCAACCTCCTCTCTATGTCCTCTAGAGTCGATTTAACCTCAACGGCAGTTTTCTTTTGAACCAAATACATAATTTGCATGCCATGCTGAAAATGGCCGCATGAATGACTAATGTTTACAGCGGTTTCTTGCTTGTCTCCGGTCAATACCCAAACCTAAATGTCAAAATGCCACTCACATCCAAGAAATCCAAAAAAATTTCAAATCGTTTAAAGTTTGATAAAGAACAGTGTATGGGCAATAAAGATAAAAGGTATATATATTCAAAGACAGTCAAATAGCCAAAAGCAGAAATTAAATTTTCGGGGCAATTAAAGTAGCCCCAGACTCTTTCATGGTACTACACCCACGTAGTAATCCACCCGTTCCGCATTGCAGCACCCAGCTTTTGTATAGATTTTTCATCTCTAGTGAGCTAGAACGGATAATTTGGGTCTTCATAACTCAACTAAATAATTGACGAACCTTTAGGTCACCATGCACTATTACTACGATAACTATACCACTTCAAAATACATCATTAGAGACTTTTGGAAAAAGGAGCAAAGATTTTATAGTACCTTTATCCCAGCATGCCTCAGGGACTCAATAGTGTCTTTAACACCGTCTTGCAACCTGCAAGACAAGAATATCAAATGAACGGCAGATCTCAAAACACCGAACAAACTACATATTGCAATCAAGTCATTAAATATGAGTAACAGAAATTTTGTAATAAAGTACCTGTCCTCGACAGCAGTTGCACCAAGCAATTCAAGATCTCGTTCGACTTCATCGAATACTCTTGCAAGCTGTAAGAAAAAATTAATGTTAGAAGTAATATGTCAAAACTTAAATAACAAAAAAAGAAGGGGAAAGGTTTGAGCAAAAGATGGCCTTTTACACAATATGTCTTGAACTATGCAATAATAACAAAATTTAGAGTCGAAGAAACTGAACATCAGCGATTTATCTGGGAAAAAACTTCTTGGAAATACCATCTCAGAGTTGATCAATGGATATAAAAAAGACGTCAAAGAGAATCAATGGATAAGAGGTGGTAACTCCACATCTTTAAATAGCCTACTAATCATAACGAAGCTGCTCTTTGTCATTCGACCTTCCATACACTGATTTGCAGCTCATTACCCACGCAACTGAATTGAGATTTTCGATTATTTCTGAAATACCAGGATATAAATCGGTAGATTCTCTTGATTTGTCATTCAGGTTCAGAAATATTTGTTCAAAAAGTTTGAATTGAAAAGAAAACCTGTTCTTCTCTATCTGTTATGGCCTGTTGAGCTGCGATAAGCTAAAACACCGAGAGAAAACAAAATATTCAAGGGTTTTGAGCAAATTTAGTTGATCCTAGAAATTGAGAATATAAGGCAAAAAGGTGCAAATAAACATTGCTGTTGACACAATAAGATAATTAATGCAAGACTGACAATTAGATCATAAATCTAGCCCAAAATTTTTGGTAAAACATTTAAAAAAAATAAATTTAAGAAAGAAATTTTCCTCCTCCAAACGAATGCTGCTAATAAGAAAATTAGAGAAGGAATTTTGTGCCTTGGCAAGATACCTAAAAAATTTTTCACAGCACAAACAGATAGATTGTGGATCAACTACCTTTGAATCATACTCTTTGAATTCTTCCGCAGTGAACCTTCGACGAGCAATTGTCAGTGTCCGTAGACCAAGCTAAAACAATAAAACAAGAAAAGTTAATAAAATGGTCGAAAACTGCATTATGCTCCTTCAATAGTTTCATCGAGCCTAGAGGCCAGGATATTATTTGTCATGTATCACTATCTTATACTGTATTTTAACCGGGCTCATTTACAAACAACTTTCTTGTAGGGAGGCTGATATCATTCTGTAATCAGTCTATCTGTTCCGGTGATTGCAATCGCTGTGTTCCAGTGATTATCTACTGCCTCGCTACATCAAACAAAAGTAATCATGCGGGTGAAAACAAACCTCGGCATACTGATCGATGTGATCACGTGTTTTATCCACGTGACCAGATATGACTCTGTCCAAAACATGTGACTCAGCTCCCTTGCACAACATCAACACGTCACCTAGGGAGGAACGAGAAAAATGTATCAAACAGCCAGAATTTGACCATGATACATTAGAAAATCTGCAAAGCGGCTATTTAGTAGGACAAATGGTTAGAAAAAAGGAAAGCAAGAAGGGTGTTAAAACTTGATAACAAATATGGTTGCCAGTGCCAAAGAAACAATTTTTTTAATGGCTTTTTGCACTTAATTTCAAAACATCGCTACAAGAACAAGGAATTTTAAAAACGTAAGTCGCACGCTCAAGACTCTTCCTTATTACCTTAATCGAATCCAGATATCGAATGAGAAGTCACCAAAGTTTCTAAATTCATTTTTAGGGATTGAAATCCTAATGGCTTAATTAAGAAGAAGATTATAAAGGATGAAACGGTCATTGATGGTATTGGATGCTGATAAGCTTTTTGACACCTCATATTTTGAGCCTGACAAGTGAAATAATTAATGAAGGAGAAGTTTCAAGAACCACAAGTTTGATTCGATCTAAAATCTCCCCAAATCTACTTTAAAGAAATCGTATCTCTGATGAGGGTCGTTCAAAATGCATAATTTAGACTTTCAAAAACGGTGTGGTGAAAAACGGTTCTTAATTTGGGAGATTTTCTAAAATCGCGTTTTCAGGTCAAGAATGGAGATACGATCACGAAACTTAAGTCCTACCGTAAGAAATTTGGTGTTGGGTGGATGCAGGAGAACATAATGACGATAATTACGAAAACACAGCGTTATCTGCTCTCAGATTCTTAAATAGCGCTTTGGTCCTAAGTGGGCATCGCCTAGAGAGCCTTGGATGGCAGTCTATAAAAGCCTTGAATCAATGTTGATTTTGCATGTACTTCTTGGGAACTGAATTCGCATAGAGATCAACGTGTCAATCTTTGTTTAGATACCTAAGTCCTCTCCGGCCTCCCTCTCCCATGAAAATTTTGGCTCATAAATGCACTTTTCATAGAAACGTTAAGCAATGCTTGTGTTGCCTTTCCTCGATTGCTTGAAAGCTTCAGTTGCAGATACATGGCTTCCAAAGGGCTCTGTAATTTAGCTTTAGGAAAAGGGATTTTGAATCCGGAATGAGTTTTCATACAAAGTATGTAATATATGACGTTGAGGAATTAAAAAAGAAATGTAGAAGACAACGTGTGAATGTCATATAGTTTATACTCTGTTGACAGAAGTACGTAGCGAAAATGCAAATTACGACATACCTTCAGGTGTTTCAAGAATGTTGCTCATTCTTTTTCTCGCAGAATCAAACTCTAAAACGTGAAGCAACTTATATGATTTAACTTCTCCATCCATTTCCAACTCCATGTTTTCGCCAGTCCTACCTTTGAACACGATGCCAAATCTGCAAAGCAAGAAAACATTTTGAAAAAAACACATTCGTGTAGGTTATAAAGTATTGGAAAACCGAGTTAGCAACAGGTCCTTGGCAAGTAACAGAAATTCATAGAGAGTGTTGTAAAAATTCAGAATTGATAAAATAAATTTTACCTTGCAGCAACTTCAACAAGGGCTTTTTCGTCTGGCGATGAGGCCTAAATGGAAACAAACAATAACTTAATTCGTTTTCACTCAATGACTAATTATACATGCAATGACTAATTATACAGCCCTTAATTTTGTAATTTATCAGAAATTAATCATTTCTCGAAACTTCAGTTTTCAACTTTTTCAGCAACATTATCACAAAATGCATGATATACAATGTACGAATAAATACATTTTAAATCCAAAAAGAGAATTTCGTACCATCTGGTGTTACTTTTCAGACACGCTATATAAATATATAGCGTAATATACGTTAAAATGAGTAGCTCAGATTCCTTTTCCTCACGAAGAGCTAATGTCACTTCAATTTGTTTTTTCTCGTACAAAGGATAACTAATTGTTTTGCCTGATGATCGCATTAACGCGGAACACAGAACTTAGAACACTGTTCTATACACCAAGTGTTTACAGCCCTGTATACGGCATTGAGAACTATATGACAGTACTTTACATTATCAATTATTTAGATTATGATCAAACGTTGCACAACACCCGAAATACCACTGCTTGGATTATGTAAATTTCTTTACAAGTATATGTTTACATAAATGTTCATTAATTCTGTTCATAAAAGCAGCTAAAGTCGATTTCAAACAAATATTATATTTACAATATTCACAGTAATAATTGGCACCACTTAAAATCCTACACACCTGGTACGCATACTTTTCTTCATCTGTCTGCTTCTCCTCTGGCAGTTTTTCAGCCTCGACCGTATGACACAAGGCCAATGTTATCAAAAAATTTTTGACGTCATCCTGCAACAGCCAAAAAGCTACATTTAATATAAACGCTACTTCGCTGATACATCAACTTTTGATTCACGCGCAGCTGAAGAAGATCTTGTTGAGGTTTCATAGCTTATAGGTCCTGAATTTAAAAGTTCATTTTTCATGGCATCGTCAAACGATATCCAAGTTGCCTTCACGCTTTACTGTTTTGAATCTTACACATCTAACGTTTTAGAATTTGTATTCTTCGATTATAATCATCATTATGTCAAGCTAAATTTATTGATTCTGTTGCGTGTTTATGTCACATGTTTGTTTGTCACGCTGTTGTCTTAGTAATTCCTTTTTTGGGAAATGTGTGTCACTGTCACCGCATTTTGTTACGTTTCGCATTGTCTACAATCAAGCTAGGCCTTTAGCCTAGCCCACGATCATCGGTCATTCCACCGTGCTAAAAAAACCAGTTTCTCTAAACTTTACGTAGAGAGGTTGTGATCTTACAGAGAATGCAATAAGTATGTACAGATATGACGGTTCAATGCAAATCAGTCAATTTTTAGTTACTTGCTGGTTAGCATTTACATTTTTAACACAATCTTACTGATAAATGTATACTGATGTAAACAATGCAAAATTGCGGTACGTACAGGAAGACTCGTCTTTTCTTGAATGGTATTATCTTGCATATCCAGAAATCCTTCGCTTTCCTCCTATGAGTTACAAATTATTAACGTAAATAAACAGAAAGTACAAAAAACAAGCAAAAAATGTGAAAGCAAAACTTTAACCAAACCGCATTCTTTTTTGGAAAGTTTAAAGGGGGGCAATAAGCATCAAGGCAAAAAATCGCCACAATTTCAAGGACACTTTTGGCTGGGTGACAAAGATATTAATGTATAAGAAGGAAGAACCGCAGGATAGGCTGTCCGCCGGATTCTTAAAATCTTGCAATGAGTAATAATACGAAAGATATTTAGGAACAAAGCAATACGACGACGAGAATAATTTATTTTGAGAATTTTATCTCGTTACATTGGATTCTCGTCGTCGTATTGTTTTGTTCCTGAATATCTTTAAAGATATTAATCTCATGATTAATGAACCAGACATCCATGACAACTTCTGCGGTGCAATCAGATAACATTACTAGAGTGGCTTTTGTCGATTCATATGGAGAAACGCGTCATATTTTTAACATGTCATAATTCAAGTGCTCCTTTGGTTACCAAAAGAAAAACAGTGATGAATTTGAGGATAAAAGCTTGACAATATCTTATAACCATACCGAATACTGTATCCCATTCACAGAGCATTGCCTGAACTGCATGTCATTTTCGGTCAAAGTACCAGTTTTGTCACTGAACAAGTATTGTACCTGTCATAGCAAAAATGTTGCAATAAAAAACATACTCCATTTAAAGGTTTCAGTGCACAGCCTGTATAGTACCAATACCTTTTAAACCAATATTTGTCTGCTAAGATAAAATTTCCAATAATTCTAACATTATGACCATCATTTCTATAATATAATTAGTAAATATTCGAAGATTATGCAAGCATAGGCCAAATTCAGAAACTAGCGGACCAGATTGTTTTTTTAAACCCGAAAGTTACTTTACAACTCACAGTGGAAGTAGATTGCAATTATCTACAATTCTATTTTGAGATGTAATTTTGCTATGATACGTTAATATACTACTGTAACGAGGAAAAGTTGCAAATGAATTTCTAGATCTTTATGAGATCAAATAAAATATCAGCTTTGATTATAATGATTATGTACATGATGTAGCAACCCGTGCCAGCATGACATGGGGGTAACGTATCCCAGTAGTTACAAAACGAAAGACTGTTAGGGGGGCACATCCTCAATTTATAAAAAGATTCATTGTCACCTTTGTGTTGAAACAAGACAAGTGACCAAAAGGATATATTACCTGTCCAAGCTCTTCGTTTAAGTCCGAGGTGTTGGCCTTGGCTGGCTCATCAGTAGGCTGAAAACAGCAATATTTTAAGAACTGGTAAAAAAGGAGCATGAAGATTTAAAAGGGAAATGATCCATAACCTAAAGCGATTGGCATAAGTTCCAAAATTGCTTAATGATATATGATATATGCAAACAAAAAATATAACAAGTTCCAAAATGACAAATGCTGACAATTACAGTCAGGAGAAAGAAAATGCTAGTAAAACAAAAACCTCCAAAGCTAATGAAACAGTAATGAAATTATTTAAAAACAGCAAAAGGGGAGTAACATTATGAGTGTCTTATCCACCAAGGGGTAAGTTTACCAAATATAAATATTTGCAGTGCTTAATGGGCTTTCAGTAAAAATGTTTTAGATCGAACGTCAGTAGCAAATACCTCATGATACATTTCCATGTCCCAGCTGAAAAACAGAGAACCACAAAACTTCTGCAGCTCTAAGAAGAATTACAGTTGAATATTTGTATATATTTATGAATAAATTTATGATTGATTATACTTTGAAAAATAAAAACAGTCATGGTTCAGTGGCGAAATTCGAAATCAGCAAAATCAGGGATTCTGTTGCCAAGGAAAACAGTCGCGGATTCCAAAAAGTGGTGAAATGGACGTCAAAATTGCAAAGAAGACTTAATTTAAGCATTCCATTCTCGAAAAAAATATTACAGTAGACATTACAGTAGAGGGAGAACTGGGTCAAAGACCCGTCAATGTTAATTAAAATGTCTCCTCAACTGCGTATGGACAAAAACTGTGATTGTCGACCAACTAATGAAAATTTGAGACAAATCTGTTTTTGAAGACAACGCTCTGGCGACATAAAGGTAGCAACTAATTGAGCATTTTTTGAAACTGCCAGCTGCGGCAAACTTAAACCTGGCGCCAAGATGGGCTGCTTCAAGCTAAAGCGATATTTGACCCAAAAAAAGAGCCACTTACCAACTGTGACGTACAGAGAAATTGGTATGACGTAGTTGAATAGTATAAGGAAAGCAAGGAAGTCGACAAAAATGTTCAACGCATTCTGCAAATAAATTTAAAAAGTTAAAAATGTAGAATTTCTAAATATAACGAGTAGAAACTTATCATATCAAAGCTGAATATACTGAAACAAAGTTTGTTTTATCTTTTAAGACGGTTATTTCTAAAACAGTTTATCTTTTTGAATGCAATAGCTAAAGTTGTCTTGCAAAACACAAACTTCCAATTCCATGATAAATCCACTTAATCAACCACATACACCGAAATATCGACAAAGAGAAAGATATGATTACAAAACCAAGATATTGCTACATATTTCATGCCAATGACCTTTTTTAAGAAACATATCAGCTGCTACAGGCGTTGATGAAATGGTAAATGCTGTTTATGTAATAATATATCTATTCAATCTTTACTTCAGCTGATAACGTTATGTTCTTAATTCTGTCGTGCTTGATATGATTTTCGATGTCCACTTTCGGTTTTTACTTTCCGGTGCTTCATTTTCCGGTTTTTTTAGACTCATGTCGGACTTCGCATGAATCTGACTATTTTGTCTGATCTGAAGAGACCCAACTTATGTATGTTTGATTGTATAATTTATCTATATACCTTCGATGCCATTAAAAAAGAAAGAAGACACTTGCATTTGACGTTAATTATTATCATGATTATTATTCAGAGAAGCTTTCTGAGGGCACAACTGATTAAAAAGTGATTATCACACAAACTAGAAACCTTCTCGTTATCTTTTGGAATCTTCATCGAATTACCCCAAATATACCAGGCTTTGGCCCCCTCTGGTTTTTCTTGCCAACCATATTTTAGCGCTGTGCAAATGGTTGCCTCGACCAACAAAATTCCAAGGAATACCAACAAATATGTGTTCATTGTCCTAAAAAGATGAGAAGAGGAAGTGTGAAGAAACACCACTTAGTTGTTATGGTTTGAGGTTGGGAGAGCAATATTTCGTACTTCAGCCTAGTTCCAGCCTCCTGGGCCTTCCAACAAAGTGACTATTTTCAAACAAAGTGACTTGCTTAGCAAGTCTCAAAAGTTAACTTTTCTGATAAAACCTTGACAAGCCATTCAATTATACCTTTCTGCGAGAGATTTGTAACAAATACAGGCACTGGAATCGTGAAAAGATGATGATAAGATGCGGTACAGAGTAACATAAACAAACCTTTCAACGGAAGAAAATTTTGTGGCCTTTTCTTGTTGGTTTAATGCCATCTACAAAATACAGTTTATAAGTTGCCACCAACAAAGAACAAGAGCAATATCTAAATTTGGGATCCTGAATATAACTCTCAAAGATAAATGTTACAACCTTTGTGACAATGGTCTGACAGATCGTTGGGCAAAATACTAGCATCCTTGATTAAAAAAAAAGATAGTGAATCAACGGAAAGTCGTCAACATGCCTGCAGCCTATGACAAATAGCACAGTGTCATACCACTGTAACAATCAATAGTATGCTTTACCCTTAATTTAACAACACAGCCAGTCAAAGTTTGGCTAGGCCAAGGGCATTGACAAAATTCTTGCGTAACAAAGAAGGGACATGAAATAGAAAGAAATGTTGAAGAAGCAGGGGCATTAAATATATAATATATCTATAAGTAAATTTTGCTGTCATTTACACAAAAGACCTAAAGACAAAAACCTGTCTCTAACGAACCAAACAGTGTACAGATTATATCAAGCGCTCCCGGTCAAAAAGTTATAATTATTCACGTTCTTTATAGATTCTATTGGCATTAAGTTGGATTAGAAAAGAAAACACCTAACCAATTGAAATACCCAAGGAAACTTTAAAGGACATTGAAGATGTTCTCTTCCCAGAAGAGATGCTTCTGTGTATTCTTGAAATAGTCATAACTATTTAGAAATTATATCTACCTTTGTTTCTTTCCCTGTATACACAGCTAAACCTGTAACAAAAACAATCTTAAAGTTGACAAAACGACCAAGAAAATCTCACTATGATACACACTATGACGTCAGTTTGATTGGCATATACGATAACCAGATAGATCAATAGTTTGTAAAGTTGAAAGATATATTATAAATCAAACAAAACACAAATAAATATAAAAATTATGATTTCTTTAAAGACATTTTGCAAGGCACTTGTAGAAAAACTAGAGCTGATACTCTCAAAGAATGCTTTCCAAATAACAAAACATTTTCAAATTAAAAAGCAAAGGGGTAAATGGTTTAGAAATGACTTACCAAAAACATACGGTACATTTTTTAGCCTTGCGCCCCTAAGTAGTATATTTGATGGTCCCAATGCACTATAAGGAGAAAAACGTTAACATAATGAGCACAAGAAAACTGAAATCTCAACACTGAGTCAATACGTCATTTACAAAACAACATTGACTTGTCTCATCAGAACGAAAAAAAAACAATCAAAAACATGGGTTCTTAAAAGTCAAGCAAGGCAAATATTATCATGTATGTTATTTTTCATCAAAACTAGGAACGATCTCAAGAGTTTTGAAATGAATACACTTGTCATCATCATTTTATGTATTGCCTCTATCCCTGTCTATACGGTTGACTAGGGGTTTTAAAAGCTTATTACAAGCATCTGGAAAATCGCCTAAAACTTCCATAAGGCAGAAAAATCATTAAGTATGAGAAAAATCAAAGCAAAGGATAATTTTATTGACGATTCTTAAAAAAGCGAAAGACGTACCAAATTTTCTCTTCGCTGCCATGATTATAAAACTTCATCCTTCCATTGAATCTGCGGGAGAAAAGTACAGAAAAGGTTTACAGGGAACACTTCCACAGCGACATCTCATCGAGGTGTTTTATTGTAGCTGTTTTCAGATTACAACATCTTTAAAAACATACATACTAGCATCGAAATTATTGCTCAGACAATTCCAGCTTACAAATAAATTTTCAAAAGAATTTGGAAAAAACTTCAACTGTTGAAGCCAATCAGTAGCGGCACCACGGGGGGGGGGGGGGGGACTGGGGGGACAGGTCTCCCCCAGTTTTCAGCAGAACCGATTTTGTATTTCGTTCAAATTTAATGAGAAAATGTTGGGGTAGGGGTAATATTTTGACACCGTACTTTTTGTGATCTAATCCTATGATTTTAAAACTGCCAATTTTCAAACAAAAGTAAGTCTTAGGCGTTCCCTTCGGATAAAATTGGCGTTCCCTGTTGGTAAAAGGGCGTTTGCTGGTGGTTAAAAGGGCGTGGCTTAAATTTTTTTGGTTTGTCCCCCCAGAGCTTAGTGGCTGGCGCCGCCATTGAAGCCAATCATGAGTGTATAAATATTAGGAAATTCTACGACTACCCCCTTCGACTTAAGTTCTCTTAATTTTTGCATATCTGGTAGTTTTCCCTCAAAATTTTTCTTTGACTCAAAAAAAGAAAATAAGGTCTTTGACTTTCCTGTGGCCCCTGGATCCAAGAATTAAGCACTTTCGGCGTTACATTGTGCCTCTTCCCATCCTCCCTAAACTCCCCTTTTGAAATTCTTATCTGAGCCATTGTCTGTTGCTTACAGTTATTCCTTTATGCTTTCATGAAAAAACTCATCATGAGAACTTTTTACTTAAAGAAAATGCCTTGAATCATGGAAAAGAAAATACCATGCATTTGAAACGCAATTTCAATAAGTTTTGCAAAACACACACAGATAAATAAGTCAAAGAAGCTGCAACGAAAAAATATGAATCATTAGAATAACAGCATGCATAATTGATTTTGAAGCTAATTGTGTCAAAAATATGAGATGAGAAAATGACGGTGTTTACATCAGCACAATCTTAACAACTGAAACAAACTTACTTGTACATATCATATTCAGGGTGGTCACATTCTACGACTGCTGCTAAACCTGCAAGCTGATCAGCCTCCTTCAAAGAAGCAGTCTCAGCCAGTGCTTTCCGAACCTTGAAAGCGAATATAGAGAATGTAAGGGATTAATGGACAAAACGAAAAAACAATTTAAGGGTTTTGAATATTGAGTGTATTGGTCCTAGGGCAACGGCATAATAAGTTGGCTGCTGTAGGCTGGCCAGTCCCATTTCTCGCTGCCTTTTGCCTCTCCATTGCTGTTACCAGGTATCCACTAGCTGTTGGTCGGACAGAAGGAGAGCATTCTCAACCTTTAGCGATGCTGTTAAAAGCTGTAACCTTTGACCATTCCATTCTACTAGAGGAAATCGACCTTAGCTATAGCCTCAAGAAGGAGCATTTATCTAGTAAGGGAGCAATTGATGTTCAAGGACAGACACTGTTGAGAAGATTAGAATCAGAGGCGGACACTTGGTCAAATACTGGAGGGAAGGGGAAGCCTATTGTTTTGATAAGATGACGTCAAACATTCCCTTCATGCGACCTCTCCCTCGCCCCAACTCCCCCCAGGTGTCCGCCACTGGTTAAAAAGCACATGAAATGCACAAGGCTAAAATACAAAACTAAAGCGAGACCAACACTGGTCCGAGGCCGTTGAAGAAAAGTCGAAAACAATTTGAAAAGTTGATTCTTCCATAATACAAAGATACCGTACAACAAACATTGGAAACAAGAATTGTTCTGATACGCTTCTAGCAGGAGCCCGGATGATGTAAGCTGGTATATAGAGCATCTTACCTTTAAATTAGTTTCACCATCTAGATTGGCAGTTGTGATGTGACACTGTCCTTCTTCGTGGGGCGAAGACAAGACGACAAGGTCGCACGGAAATTCTTCGTCACAAAAGACTTTTACTACATCACCAACCTGAAAAACACATGTCAATAACATAAAGTTGTGTTAATCTAAGAGTGTGTTAAAGGATAGATTAATTGATAATTTCTAAGAAAAATAACAATAATGCAATTCACAAAAAGCCATAACCAAAGATTGATGCACATCTGTTACACATTTAACAAACTGTTAAAGCCTTGAATTATTTTTATATACTAGCATCTAGAGTCATCAGCAGAATAAAAACTTTGAATCATCTAAGTTTCCTTTTTTCCAATTGCTGAGCGACTAATATATTGTTTTCAAAAAACGTTCTTTCACTTAAAAATCGCATAAGGTGGGAATTCAGACAAGGTGGTTTGGTTAGTTAGAGACTTTGTAGGCCTAGACAATATTTTGCGGTAATGTAGTAATGATATTTCAATCCAAAGAACTTCTCGCCGCTAAAAATTAATATGTAATTGGAAAATCAAATAAAGACGCCCCAGCAATCATTCAAGATTCAATCATAACAAAGTACAAATATAGTACTACATAGCATATATAAATTGATTAACTGATAAATGATAGCGTTGAAGTTTTACCTTGATGTCTTTCGAGAAGACTTTCTCGATTGTACCATGTCTTATGACTTCGGTGTCTCGATTATTCACTTCCTTGTCTGCTTGGTGTCTTTTCCAATCTTCATAACCCTAGAAAAATTATCATTAATTATTTATATGATACCCTTATTCAAGCGATAATTAGTGTAAATCTAGAAAATTCAGTCTACTTCAAACATACTGTTTGTAGAGGTTTTTGAAAGAGCATAGTCAAAGACTAGAGTTCATGGGTTCTAGATTGATGATCTATTTCAATGAACTTTAAATATTTTTCAATGATCACTACATCCAAATACTGTGCATGGACATGAGCCACACATGCAGGAAAATATACGTGACGTTTTGATTGGTTAAATAATGCTTGATGTGTTTGGGATTCGATGACAGAAATTGGAAAGCAGATGGATTTATGCCATGGCTAAGGCTCTTTGAATCTGTGAAAATCGTGGGAAACCTACCAGGGCAACAGAAGATAGCATAGATAATTGCAAATCAACGGAGAAAAACAGTGAACTACTTTGAAAATTGCATCCATATGTTAATATTCTTGTGTTTTAATCAAAATCTCTTCAAATTCTAAAGTCTGATAAATTGATTAATGGTTTCGTAGAAAGAAAAACAACTATTTAGCGGTTGCCAAGGCTGTTAAGTAAGACCGAAAAAATGCGAAAAAAGATTATTTTGATAGTTGAGCGACGCACTTACCTGTTTTATAGCTGTTACCGTTATTACAAAAACTAGTGGTAATAGACTTGTTGTTGGACTCACTGGGGTCCGGTCGAGTATGGCAAACTGAAAAGGTGACATAAACAATTCAGTGCTATTAAAAGGCTGGAAATTATCGAAGCAAAATTTAATGCGATGGATAATTGAACTGCTTTCTGGCTGAATCATATAACCCAAACATGCGTATGTTTTACTGAGAAAGCCTTGTCTTTGAAGAAAAACACGGATGTCTGAAAGCCTACTTCTAAAGCAACGATGAAATGCAAAGAACAATAGAATCATTAGCAATCAAGATTAAAAACAGCTAAAGCAACCACTTCAGAAAAACTTTCCAACATATCTCCATTCCAAAAAAAATTACGACCGGCTTTTTATTTCCTTGAATATTTTTTTGATGTATGGTCAATCATGGGATCCTAAAGATTCTCCGTAAATATCACCCAAGGCAATCTCTACGTCGTCAGGAATTCTTCATTATATGCCAATCTTCACTGAACAATTCTTTTGTATGGCCATTTTGTATGTCTTTTGTTTGATTAACAATTTTTAGTATGGCCGGGTACAGAAAATCCCTACGTTAGAAGGCGTTAAAAATTTTTTGCACATAACAACTTGTTTGAATCATCAGGCACAGAAAATCCCTACTAAGAAGGACCAAAAAATTAGAGAATCTATAGGCTGCCTTTCTGGGAAACCAAATTTTTTATTAAAGAGTCTACTTCAGCCTTACAAACAATACTTATAGGGATTCTCCCTTAAAAAATGATGTCATAGGAGACACCCCTTTTGCTTTAAAGGAACTATCAGGCTCATTATTTTTAAGGACAGAGTTTCTGATTATGCAACTCGCCTTCGAAACAAGACCCAAGACACAGTCTAACCCTTGTAAAAGTAGGTTCTTGTCTGCAGAGATTAAATGTTTGCTGAAACTGCATTTCAAAAAATTCTCACCTGAACAATAACTATACACAGGAAATAAAAATTTGCTACTCTTCGAAACTGCTCAAACAGGTTTTTTGGAATGAAATTCCATACTTTATACTAAAATGAAGAAAAACAATGAATATCAAACATCCATCAAATATAGTAATAACAGAAAACTACCATATCCATAGTCACACAAGATCCATTAGATTATGGCTAATAAGCTACCATCTATAGAAATAATCAAATCAGGACAGCAGACCCTAATCAATGATTGATCACTATAATCGCAAACCTAGATTTGGTGCTCATGATATCTCGTCACTTTTTTGAGCATTATTTACAGAATCTTTTGAAACACTGAAGAGAACACGTTTCAAAATCACTGACATTCCTGACAATATTGTCCAAATTTCAAAATAAATTAAAACTTTGAAATATTAATTCTGTAATAGCCAATGGCATATGAAACCAAACAGCCAATTGTGCCAACGTTTCCCAAGTAACCGGTGACTGTCTTATATTTTACAACTATAAGCTTCTGACTGCTTTGTGTGCTTGGACATTATTACTCGTTCTTAAAACTGATTTTTTGGA
This sequence comes from Rhopilema esculentum, assembly GCF_057945365.1. NCBI lineage: Eukaryota > Metazoa > Cnidaria > Scyphozoa > Rhizostomeae > Rhizostomatidae > Rhopilema > Rhopilema esculentum. Next base: position 621,818 of record NW_028300848.1, read on the forward strand.
AGGGAGTTGTCGCACAACAGTCAAAACCAAACAACCCCCCCCCCCCCTTCATAGCCACGGCCCAGTGTTCACCAAACATTTGTTAGAAGAATACGATACCTTGTTATTAGTGCATATTAGTGCATGTAGAGACACTTGTAATCGTGAAATGTATAAATTCTTGTAAGTCAGTATTTCTGGTACAAGTGAATGAAAATGCTCTAACTGGGGTATGACGTTCTCAGTACAGTTGCTGTTTGCTGAATTTCTCAGAAGCGGTCAATAGAAAGAGAATAAAAAATGACTGATACCTTGGACGTGATAACAACGTTATCTGCGAAATGTTGGTGCAAATTATGAACATGAACACCTGGTTCTGAAGTTGGATGTCTGCCATTGGCATAAACTGTTCGGTGCTCGCCTCTATCTATCTCTCTTTTACATAAGAAAAAGTCCTAAAAAGAGAAGAACAAAATGCATAAATGCTATTGATATTAAGTCTAAGGAGGACAAATCTTGGGCAAATGGCTTTCTTTGACTCAATGAGCTTTTGGTATGAGCGCTTTTGGAGTATGGATGGAGATGAATTATCAGTTCTATGAAGGCTAACGAATATTAGGCTGCCTTTTACATATCCTGTGTTACGTAATTCCAATGCTACAATCGTCATCGATATGATGGCCATCATGCCCATTGCAAACGAATGCATTTGGTACGACTACCCAAGCCCCCTTGGACACCCTAGATACAAGGTTGCCAAGTCTCACGGTTTGGCCGTGAGACTCACGGATATTCACCTTTTCTCACAGTCTTACGACAGGAGTTACTTTTCTCACGGATTTTTTCCTGGGCCTCATTTTTCTTTCAATTCAGATCAAACGCCTGTGTGGTTGCTGAACACATTTCATTCCACTACATTGTTTATAACAATCACTTGCCCAGAGCTGTTGCGCGAATGATTGTCAAACGCGTTAATGTGTCAGTATTATAATATGTCTGTGATCATTCATTGTCGCTGGCCTACATTTCCTGATCTACTGGAATTCGGAATTCTTCTGCCCCCAACCCTGGACACCACTAGCTGCGCTTGTGAAATCTCACAGGTATTATTTTTCAAAACTTGGCAACCTTGTAGATAATTTATGTAACGATAAATGGGCACTTACAATTTTCATAAGAAGAAGTGCCCACTTTCCTGAAGAAACGAGAAGTCTTAGGAAATCCGCTTTGCAAACCTGGTCATTGTATGATCGAAATGTCATGCACTTTCATGTTATCGTGGAAATCTCTCAACCTATTACCTTAATAATACGCTTTTGTTGCATGGTTTAAGAATGGACCACACAGACTACAGGTAGATAAGCATTTCGAGAATAATTTAACTTTGTTTTCAAGTACTCGGAAATTTTAGATCCAAGGTTAATGTGACACCTGTTTTGTTTATGCTTAATGGTTTGCAAAATAGTCATAAATATTATATATCTCTTAACAAGACAAAACTTAATCGATAACATTATTGAGATAAAGTAGACGGTTTAAACACAACTCTTACAATGGTTCCTATTGAACCATTCAAAATGGCGAAATGACTTTCAATCAAGTGGGGGGAGGAAATGGGGTGATACTTATTCTTGAGGGGAAATGCCAAATAGGTGATTGGCAGGAGGCCTAACAAATTCCTCGTGATCACGCCCTTAACACGGTCAAAAAGCAAGCGCATTTTCAAATGCATACGTTTTATGTTGGCATTAGGAGCACGCAAGAAATTGGCGAATAAATTATGATCGGAATTCGTCGTAGTAGTGTAAATGTGGCCTTACTTCAAGCAAGAAATTTGAAAAACCTTTCTTCGTTCATGCAAATTGTTTTAAACTGAAATGAAACAAATTAAAACGCAAAAATGCGCCGTAACAGTATTTTCTGCCATTGTGTGAATCGTCTTTCACTTTTTTACTTGAGGATTTCTTACTAGTCTCATCCGACGGTTATATATTTGCCATGATTACTATGTGGTACCAACAGAATGTCAGATTTTTGTCGCGGAACATCGCTACCTAGCCTACCTTTCCATGTTCCCCGAGGCTAAGGGATAAACTTTCTGTTATACCAAAAGGAAAAGATCAGCAAAACTTGACGTATTACTCTCATAACTGTTATGTTTTTTCCGTCTCAAAAGCTTCACACATAAATTGTTAAAGCCAGCCTTTGATAGACAAAATATCTCAAAAACTTCAAAACCTTATTACGGAATTCCAACACAGGACTGAAACAACTTAAGACAGAATCTGCATTGCGAAAATTGAAATATACAGTCAAAACGAAAAGTGACGTGAATAGGTTATAAGCGATGCATTTGACGCGACGCAATATGCATTTGGAAAATACAAACTTAGCTCTTTTATTTTCCGGATCGTACCGGATTGTAATCTAATATACGATTTAAATATAAAGGCAAAAATGAACAAAGAAAGTGGCAGATGTATTAGATAATTTCGATACTGGGATATTTCAGTCAAAAAACGGTTCAATTATATAACATGGAGACATCAGTTCATAAAAATGAGAAGAAAAGGTTAAAGAAAGCAGTATTATTAGTGAAACAACTTAATGATTTAATTTCAGCGAGTAACGGGAATGCAGAAATTTCCTTGAAATTATCCATAAAAAGAAAGAAGATATCTTTTCACTTTTTGAAAAAACTGGGCTAATTACAGCTGTTCGTTATTTATCGTTGATTAAAAAACAGTTAACTGCATGAACGGCTATACATAATCAGAAACAGATCAAAATACTGCTTTCGATCACTGGCTTTTTGGGCCAAAGATTTTATAAGATCCCGTGTGTTGTATGACAAACTTTATTTCGGTAACTTGGTAACTTTAATATGTTTATAAACCATAATTAAAAACACACATACACGATCAAAATGTGTTCTTAGAAATTTGATCAAGATACTGCTTTGACAAAGTAATAAAGGACTGCCTTATACGAAGTGAATGATATTTCGTTTACATTCCAATTAAAAGTCGATCAAAAGTAAAAATATTATTGAACACTTAAGTTGAGAAATCAAAAAAGAAGAATATTGTAGTAATCTCACCTTCACAGAAGGCATCTTCCCTGATAAAATACAGCTCTAGGCCAAAAACTGCCGAACCATGAATACAGAGCAACTATTCATTTGAATAACATTTGTTTACAGTTGATAAGGTAGGGTTACTACGGAACCTCTGTAGATTCACAACGACATTTGTCGTAACAACCCTCGAAACTTCGCAAGACTTTAAGAGGCGAACTCTGCAGCAAAAAATCTTCTTCGTTTCGTGATTTTACGGCAAAACAAACAGCTCACACTGGCGTCCAAATAACGACATGAAACTTTCCGCTCGGTACTTAACACTCACTGTGCTTAAAACATGGAGTTGTCTTCATGAACTAGCCACATACAGAAAGACAATAAAATCAAGCAAACCGCAAGAGCTTTATTCTGTCCAGAGTTTGCTTCTCATTAATTATTCATTGGTGAAATGTCGTTTGCAAATCATGCCGAAATTGTCCCCGAATTAGCGAACAGAGAACTTCCAAAACCAATTCTTTTTAGTCCAATAATCCAGTAAACGAAATATGTATGGCTTTCTTTAATATTTCTGTGATTAAAACATCATTGGGTAGAGAAGATATCGAAAGAGGAGATGAAAAAAATCCAAAATGTTTTGTGGATACATGTTTTGATTAGCATAATTAGTGTAGAATTGAATTTAGCAAACAGTTTATCTTAATGGCAACGGCTTTAGAAGCCCCATAGCAAAACATGCAGGCTACAATATAGTAAAGTTAGAAAGCAACTGAAAAGTTGCATGGTAGAATTGCAGGAAAGCTGTCAATTTGGATTGATATAGCGATAATCTTTTGATATAGGTGATTGAAACATTTGGTCGTTGCAAAGCAATATGATTTTAAGCCTTAATTTATAAAAATAAGACATAGCAGTATTTAGTTAACTTTTAGAGAAATCTTTGGATGTGACTGCTTTTCGGATGGACACAAATATTGGATTGACTACTAAATAAGAAAGGTTAGCAGCAAAATAACGATATTTTTATATAAGATATCATAGAAACTGAAAATCAAAGCGAAAATATTTCGTGTTTACTTTGCCGGTGTTAATTTGCAAATATTTGCATTGATGAGGGGATACAGACATATGGGCAAAAGAAAATACGGAAAAAAATAAAAGCCCGTGCAAAAATTATAAAACGCGCATGCATCGCACAAAACAACAAAATTTTTTCGCATTCTAACGCGCAGGTAATTTCTTATCATTAAACTCAGTTTTGCATGCATATAGAATTGCAAAAAAATGGTGGCTGGTGCTAGATACTTCAAACGACCTGATCAATGAGTAATTTAAAAATATACTCAATGACCGCTCATATTTTCAATGATCAATACGGCAACCCGTGAATTTGTTTTCCTGTTCCCATGGATTTAGCAATACTGTAATATCTTAGTTACAGGAAAAGCTCATCAATGAATTACGGCTGCTAGATACGAAAACTAAACATTATAAGCCGAAAGTTTTGAACAAACATATGGAAAGTCCAAAAGTATTTTCTGCAGCAATATGAAAGCCAAATTTCAAATGGAGGTCCAATGGGCCAATATAATTCGCTTAACCATCATAGTTTAAACCGTTTTAACAAATAACTTTATTATGGCGATGATATCATTGCAAACCATTAACAAACAATCCAATCATAGAACTACCGCAACTGCAAGCTTTATGCGTTAAATTCAAGCCTGAGATTTCAATCAAACATTAAATCTCATACACAATCTTGAATTATGAGTGCATTACACTACCCCAAAGGCATCGTAGGTTACTTACTGATCACACTCAGTTCCCTCAAAGAGCTTTCAAACCTTGACTTGTCTCATTATAATATAAAGTCCAATATGTTAGAAGAGTATCCATCATATAAATCTGAATCTAGATAAGGTTGGTGCCTAAAATCTTTACTATAAGATACGCACTGCATTGAAACAAACATTATTTTTTAGTCATGATTTAGGACAAAAGCTTTGATGGATATCAATTGAAGAAATTTGAAATTCATGATAAGGGTAATAGCTTGAAAGGTGGAAATAGCACAGCTAAAGACACCATTTTTCTTACAGAATTATTCGCAAGGTCATTAAAGAAACTTTGAATTCCATGCTTTGATTCGGCACAAATGATTCATTTTCTGTGCAATTTCGAATTGTTAAAAAAGATGAACAGTTTGCAAAAAGTTGATTTGATTCTAGATAAAGGTTTCAGAGAAATTTGCTTACTTTTAAACATAGTCCAGGAAAGTGACTTTATTTTGGTGAATAAACTGATGCAAACAAACAAAACAAAAACAGGGCATGGTCTAGGTATCATAAATGAAACTCTGCTGCCTTTGGATTTCAACAGAAGACCCAATTGAGCAGTGGAAACATTAAATGAAAAAATTGACATAACTAGCATTAGAAGAAGGAAAGGTGATATAACAGCACAGAAAATCCCCTGAGAGCTTAAAAATTAAATAGAAATGCTTTTAGTTAGACAAACAATACAACAAAAAGGACTTGAAAATAGAATTATAGGGACCATAGACAGTGCAGAAAGCTGCGTAGAAGCTGAAGATAACTGTATAATGAAAATATGAAAGATGATTGGTGATTTCGCAGAAAATAAAATGCCATGACAGGAAACAGTGACGAGGCAAAATGTACTACTTTTCTCCTAGACATCCAAGTTTTCAAAAACATATCTCTCTAAGTAGTTACTCAATGCTGTCTAGGCTTCCCAATGATTGCTATTTCTCTAAACCAAGTTTCTGGGATTGGATAGCATGAAGCAAAAGACAGTTTTTCTAGATAATAATTTGATGTAACAATAACATAGTAGAAATTGTGGATCTAGCATAAATCTAAAGAAGTTTAAGATTTGGCTGTAAAAAAGCAAATTTATTCTTTTAAAGGAAGTGCAAAGATATCTGAACAAGTACTTCATTTTACTACCAAAAGGTACTCAACCTAGTGCGAGTCCCTAGAGCCCATCTTATAGGTAATGTGTCCATATAAAAGGACTGCATATACCAAAATTGTCAAGTAAAGTCAAAATAACGGCTTGTGATTGGCCAGTATTCTTGCGCTGCAAAACTGCTCACATGAAAAGCTAACCTTGCAGCAGATACTAGATAAACAGAACGATTGTAATTGCTGGGGTGATGACATGTAAAATCACTTGTTTCTGAAAACCCCTACAGAGTTGCTTGCTTTAGCTGGACATATTACTTTTAAAATAGTCATGGAGACCGGTTCACATGATCTCTCCCTCAGTATCTTCTCCTTGACTGACATTGACTGTCTTTGATCTCCATAGCTCTTTATCCCCAGATGATCTCAGGGGATAGATACTGTATACAAATTAAAATCATAGGGAAAAGGGGGTGTGGTGCTATGGGAGCTCAACCCCCATTATTAATGCCAAAACAAGCTGTTCTCTACTTCTGCTACTGTTTTTGCAACATTTTGCACTACCCCCAAAAGATCCTCTCTAAACAAATTGCAGGCATTGTCCTCTGAGTACCCAAAACAACATTAACCAAATGTATTTCTATACTTTTCTTTTTATTTAGTAAAGAACATGGTTTCTAAAATAACAAATGAAACACAATACTAAATAAGGTAAATAGTTTGATAAACAGTCCGTCTTCTACTGTCTCTAGATAATTTTAAATTTAGAGACAGGCATCTTATTTTGCTAAGAGCAAGACCTGATTCGTGCAAAGTATTTTCAAAACATGTTTTAACATTCCATACACTGTACTATTCTAAGGACAACATTTTACAAAATAGAATTGCGGGTATCCCCTTCAAGGTTACTGGGTGCTTGAAAGTGAAAATACTAATGTTATGCATAATTTTATACAGGACACAACACAACAATCAATCTTTCAAGAATCCTTTAGAAATTCTTAGTTAGCTATGTTCTTTTGATAGTAAGACACTTGTTAGATTCCAAAACAACTTATTGCAAAATTAACTCATACCCCAATCTATAGTTTAAACCCACACCACATCAGATATAAATGGCAGTGTTTTGTTTTAAACCTGTAAGCTTGTGCCTTATTTCTCACTATTTTGTGTGATTTTGCATCATTTGAGCTCATTTCAAATCGAAACTCACATCTGGCATTTGAATTAAATTTTGGACAAAATTTCATCCCAATCTTACAGAGATTTTAACAGCTTTGTCACTTACATTTTCTACTTTCTAAATAAATCTATACATAAGGCTACCATATAGTCTGCTGTTGTTCACTGAATATCTTATCTTGTTTTCATGATTCAAATAATATTGAACAGAAATTTCTACCAGTTGGGTGTTGTGAATACAAACTGTGAAATAACACTGAGAGGAACCATAATAGCCTTCTGTAGAATTTCACATCCTTTCTTTGATGTAATTATGGCACATTTGTTTTTGCATTCTAAATTTTAAGCAAAATTGGTTGACTGTTGGCTTTTTGTTTATATTATGTCTTCAAAACTGAATATATTTTAAGAATTTCATGGAAATGAGCCACCTTCTGATGTTGCACCTGCTAAAAATATTCTGGCCTCTTCTAAGAAACGTCCCTCCGTGTCAATATTAGGAAGTTCGATCTCTGTGCCTTGTTACCTGGTTCATATTCTGGAGGTACAGAAGTATTGGGCCTAGCCTAAATTCGCAACCATATTGGTAACGTTTCCCCCAGTATAAGGCGCCCCAGTATACGGTCCAGCCCCAGTATAGGGATTGTCAATCAAGATTATGTTCTTAAGTGCCGCCAAAGCCGTTTCGGTTCGTTATCGTCGCGATGATAGATAGAAGTTATTTCAAGTCACAGCGGCTTCTCGGCCAGTAGACATTCAGCCATACACTTTCAGCAAGCGGCCATGTTGTAACAGCCGTACTTGAAAGACATTCGCGTAGCTCACCTTTAAAATATTATACCTTTAAAACTCATACAAAATATAAGTTTAGTTGTTTAAGTTTCGTTTTATTTTGCTCGTACCAAGTTTTGGTGCGACTATCGAGCCGAGTAACGTGGGAGCCTTTAGCAAGAATATAGGGCTCGCTCGTTCAGCTGACAACTACGGAGGTCAAATTGTTTCTAGGATACAGTTTTGAAAAAATCTTGACTGAAACTGTTTCGCCGGCCAATTGAAATCGGTGCACTTGCGTTATGTGGATAATATTATGCTGAATCAGCAAAAATTAAAATAACTATAATATCTGACTGAGCAAAGATATCAACTTGAAATTTTCAGGTTATTTTCCTCTCAAAATGCTAAGTATCTGATAGGAGTATCAGGAAAATTTGAGAGGGTGCATTACATGACTGTCCCTCATTGGCATGGAATGACCCTGTTACAATTATCAACATATCGCAGTCGGATTTATTTATATTCAACTCTTTACCGTAGTTCTGATTAAGGAACAGGGAAATCATTTCGGCAGCCTCTTCGTAGCCTTCCCCGTGCGATGCTAAAATTTCGATTAGAGTAATATCCTCTTTCAATACTAAATTCATATTTTCTGCATAAACGGACGGTAATTTTGTATTCCTAAACATTGCTAGCTTTTCTGCAATTGACCCATTTTTTAGTGAAGCTAGTAAGAATTTATTCAAACTTTTCAAATTAACGGCTACTGCAACTTTCTTTTCGCATGGGCTCTCAACTGGTTTCAAACAAATGGGTTTTCTTTTCCCTTGTAAGGTTGCAGACTCTTTTTTCCTTTTAGAACCCTTACTCATAGCCATTTCCTTCCTCTTTTTATTCAGCGGGGCATGTTGTGATTCTGTTTCGCTTCCAACTGCAGTGCAATTTTCGCAAAACCACTTGTTCTGCCTTTTTATTACTGCTTGGACACATTCTACGTGAAACCATTCATTACAACTATCGCAAGCAATCATTGGGGAACCCCGTTCATAAAAATCCCCAGTCAATGCTCGTCATATAAACAAGGCAAGCAACATTAAACACCAGGAACCCCACAAAACAATAAAACAAATAAAGTTTAAACGCAAGTGCACCGATTTCAATTGGCCGGCGAAACAGTTTCAGTCAAGATTTTTTCAAAACTTTATCCTAGAAACAATTTGACCCCCGTAGTTGTCAGCTGAACGAGCGAGCCCTATATTCTTGCTAAAGGCTCCCACGTTACTCGGCTCGATAGTCGCACCAAAACTTGGTACGAACAAAATAAAACGAAACTTAAACAGCTAAACTTATATTTTGTATGAGTTTTAAAGGTATAATCGGTCATACAAGAGGCAAAATTTATGCAAAAGTGTACAGAGGTCCGCGCTACTCTGAGAATTCTCTATGTCTGACCCGGGGGTGAAGGCCCCGCGCGTGTCTCCCATAACCGAGGTGTAGTTCTTGGGGAAGATAATTTTTGAACAAGCAAAAAACGCAATGTGACATGTGGACTTGATTTTCAGAATGCTGCATATAATCAAAAGGTTGATTTGCAACCTTGAGAACATAGCGAAACCCTCTTTCTTCTAACTTCTAGTAATAAAAATCCCCAGTCAATGCTCGTCATATAAACAAGGCAAGCAACATTAAACACCAGGAACCCCACAAAACAATAAAACAAATAAAGTTTAAACGCAAGTGCACCGATTTCAATTGGCCGGCAAAACAGTTTCAGTCAAGATTTTTTCAAAACTGTATCCTAGAAACAATTTGACCTCCGTAGTTGTCAGCTGAACGAGCGAGCCCTATATTCTTGCTAAAGGCTCCCACGTTACTCGGCTCGATAGTCGCACCAAAACTTGGTACGAGCAAAATAAAACGAAACTTAAACAGCTAAACTTATATTTTGTATGAGTTTTAAAGGTATATTCGGTCATACAAGAGGCAAAATTTATGCAAAAGTGTACAGAGGTCCGCGCTACTCTGAGAATTCTCTATGTCTGACCCGGGGGTGAAGGCCCCGCGCGTGTCTCCCATAACCGAGGTGTAGTTCTTGGGGAAGATAATTTTTGAACAAGCAAAAATCGCAATGTGACATGTGGACTTGATTTTCAGAATGCTGCATATAATCAAAAGGTTGATTTGCAACCTTGAGAACATAGCGAAACCTTCTTTCTTCTAACTTCTAGTTCATAAAAATCCCCAGTCAATGCTCGTCATATAAACAAGGCAAGCAACATTAAACACCAGGAACCCCACAAAACAATAAAACAAATAAAGTTTAAACGCAAGTGCACCGATTTCAATTGGCCGGCGAAACAGTTTCAGTCAAGATTTTTTCAAAACTTTATCCTAGAAACAATTTGACCCCCGTAGTTGTCAGCTGAACGAGCGAACCCTATATTCTTGCTAAAGGCTCCCACGTTACTCGGCTCGATAGTCGCACCAAAACTTGGTACGAACAAAATAAAACGAAACTTAAACAACTAAACTTATATTTTGTATGAGTTTTAAAGGTATAATATTTTAAAGGTGAGCTACGCGAATGTCTTTCAAGTACGGCTGTTACAACATGGCCGCTTGCTGAAAGTGTATGGCTGAATGTCTACTGGCCGAGAAGCCGCTGTGACTTGAAATAACTTCTATCTATCATCGCGACGATAACGAACCGAAACGGCTTTGGCGGCACTTAAGAACATAATCTTGATTGACAATCCCTATACTGGGGCTGGACCGTATACTGGGGCGCCTTATACTGGGGGAAACGTTACCAACGTTGCTCTAAATTCGTGGCCCTTGAAGATTATTAGCAATGCACTGGTACAAACATGATTTTTCATCCATGGTTTAGGAAGAAGGCTGTGATGATTATCATGCAGTGAAATTATAGAGGTGCAAATAATTTTCATATTCAATTCATATTCATAACATATTTTAATTCGTCTAATCTTTTTAAATATCTTTACTTTGTTGCTGATCAGGCACTTTTGCAATTTTTTATTCTTGTGTAAAACAACTAAGTGTATTTATTAAAAGAGCCGACGTGTACAACCCAGAAACATTCTAGTGCTTGGCCAACCTGCAACTTATTCAACAAAGAAACACTAACCTTCAAATCGTCGAGAGCATCCATGATATCTCGGTGTTCTCTACAAACGGCTCGCCTTTGGCCTATGCATGCATGACTACGCTCGATAAAATTGTAGCTCTCTTCCCTGCTGACGTGAGCAACCTGGATCTTTGACAGCGTTATTCAGCAACTTGCAAAAACGTAGTTTTTAAACATTATCTACCACTTCTTCAACAGTCATTTACAATTAGTTGACGCCTCCCCGTGCCTGTAAAGATTGAAGTTAATGTCACTTCTGCTGAATGCGAAACCACTGCAAACTTCCTTTATTCCGGGGATTACTACAAGGAACCAAGGGAGAATTACTGCGTCATTTTCAAGTGCCCGTACTTGAATCTCTTTTTCGAAGAAAACGATAATAATTGTAATATGATTTCTTCTGGAGAAAAATTCTCCAGGGCAAAACCACAAAACAATGGATCGGAAATAAAAGAAATAAGTGTTTGGGGAAAAGGGCTCTGTACCAGTGGTGGTGCCAGTTGGCTGAGGGTGGGGGATGGATTGGGGTAAGGGGCGTAGCTCTCGGTAACATAACTAGAACACTTCAAACTTCATTACATAAACATAAATGCTTGCACAATTTCATATATTACATAATTTCATCGGCAAATATATTTATTCAATCTTTTTAAAAAATTCGGGTTAAAACGCAAACTTGATTGAAATTGATGGGGTAATATGTGCTGGGAGGCAAAATTCGCGAAGGTTTCCATGATGATTCAATCTGGGGGGGGGGGTTAGTTCTTTCTATAAAAGGTAACATTTGTTACAGCATTGCTGGGTTTCGACTTTGCAGATTTTCTGTTGCTTGTAGATACACTATGACTTCCAATGCATATAGATACACATGCCATTATTTCATGGAGATTCACTAAACTTTTACTGCTGAAATAGAAAATAGACCAAAATTGCTATTAGAGAGTTATTGGAGACAATGCCAGCCCCTACCCTGCCCGTCAAACGGCTTAATCAAAGAAACAATTAGGCTGGTGTATTGTTTCTGGGAGAACAATGACTGCTGCAGAGCCTGCTCGCTTCCTTCAGTATCTTAGCGCGGCTACAGAAAGAATTCCGCTTTCTGTGTTCATCGCTGAGAGAGGTCGTTAAACCATAAGAAAATACAAAACAGGGTGAAACCAATGCATCAATGAACTCTTCTAACGGTATTCAGAATTTTTAAAAAACAATTTAAGCAAACATATTACACTAGTTTACTATAAAAAAATTTCCTTTTAAAACTTATAGCTTGATTTCCTAGACTTTTAGACAGTGATAAAGGTTTTTGGACAGTTTCTAAACTCGCTTGGCTAGGCAGAGCCTGCCGACCTTCATATAAAATAGATTCAGCAGGCACAATATAAATATTTTACCGAATTCACCCTTGAGTTTACCGAATTCACCCTTGAGTAATAGCTACTGGGGGGTATTTTCTTTTAACCATACTTTCAGGATATTTGAAAATTACAGAAAATAGAGTGCTAAATTAAAAAATAAATTGAAGAAGTTTTCCTTTTCTAAATTCTGGTTTATTTCTGAATCCGCTCTTCTGGGCGAGTTTCATAATTTTCACTGTGTTCTAGGGTGTTTCAAACAATCTGGAGTCCATTTCTGCTGCATGAAAAACAGCCTCTGAAACCAATAATCGCAGCAGTCACAATACACAACCCAGTTCGCCACACACACAGTTACGATGGAAAAGCAATAGTCTTTAGAAAGGGTTTTCAATTCTAGAAGTACAGCTATTAGGGCTTTTCACTAAAATGTCACAGTCTCGAAAAACATTCGAATGACATTAGCTTTTTTTGCGTCTTTGTAATAAATGCTTTTTTCTCTCCTATGCCAAGATATGTACCCTGGGTACCAGAGCCTCCAAGACAGAGTAGATCGAAAGAGGCCTTCCACAATTTTCGATCCATTCTGTCACGGATGCTCTGGTACCTAGCATACCAAATATGTGGCCGGAGATTTTTGCACAAGTTTTGGAGGGCGGTGGGGGGGGGGGGGGGGGGTGTTAAAAGTACGTTTTACAAAATCAATACCAAAGATTTTTGCCCCTAGTCTCTTTGGCTTGCAGAGAGTAAAAAGGCTACTGATTTTCTTTTTTACAGTATATTGCTTCAATGTGGTTAATTCTCGTTATTGTAACAGACCGTACGCAAAACGAATATAACAAACTTTACAATACTGTATCAATTGACAATAAAACTTACAAATCATTCTTTCCGTTAAAAATCAAGTTTTAAGACAATCAAATAGTATACAGGTGTGCTTTTACGAGATTTTCTTGAAAATCACAAATACGGTACCCATTTCGAAAAGATGTCAATTACCAAAACCCAAACTATTTTCTATGATTATAATTTATCTTACATTTACTGTTTAATGTTAACTACTTGGGCAATTTATACAAAAAAGATTCATATCACACTGGAGAATACAAGGCAGATCACATGGACGTTTAGCGTTCTTTCACTGCATGACAGGCACAACGCTTGACTTGGGACATTACACTAACTTTTGCAGATTCTTGACATCTCCTTGACCCCCGCGAAAATATGCTGTTGAATATCATCTTCAGAGCCTTAGTGTTATCTAGTTGGAACCCACAGGACATTTATAGTATTTGAAACTACAATCTGCATTGAGATCAAATGGGTACAGTACTTCAGTTCCTTTTTCGTGAATTCTAAATCCTTTCAAAATCACGTAATAGTTACAAGGACTTTTGGCAGGGGTTGCAACAAAGAGTCAACCTAAGCCGACGAATAAACATGAATTTACAAGTACTATCCTTCGATGCGACATTGGCAACTACTGGTGGCATATGCAATATCTACAACTATAGTTTTCAGCAACGAAAGTCAGTACATTATCTCATAGCTACATCTTCTGGTCATATCTATATTTCACTTTAGACTGAAGCTCTTTTAGCTGTTTTCCTATGTAAACAATCATGATTCTGAAGTTCTATATACTAAATTGTTCCAGGCCTCTCAAGTCTTAAGCCATGATCTAATTTCCTTGAAGCCTCGATCCGCCTCGAAAGAAGGGCCTATTTGTGTTAAGGTACCTCGGGAGACAAAGGGCAAAAGGAGGGTCTCTTACTTTCAGAAACTAGGCCAATTTCAATGTTGCTATTTCCAAAACTGCAAACGAGGGGCAATTCACCCTTTCAAATAGCGTACGAGATTTTCCCTAAAACAAGAGGATTTCAAAGAAAACAATAGGATTTTCACAAAAGGTGTACGATATTTTCATGGAGTGATTTGCCCCTCGACCGCAAAGACACTTTCTGGGAGATATGGAGCAGCAGCTGATGATCTTTATCACCCTTGATAAAAAAGAAAGGACTTATATCCAGGAAAAATGACGTTCATCGAAAGGATCTCCTGGAAAGGATCTGACGTTCATTGAAAGGAGCCTGGGTTCTAATGAAAAGTTTTCGAAGATTGTTCTTTTGTTAAAACAAAGCGTATAATGTCTATCAGGCTAAAAATGCTAAACTGAAGATGTTTCACCACCAGGGTTTTCGAACGAGAACGAAGATTCTTGTATCCTCTTTGATGGTTTTTTTATGGCGTATTTCAAGTGGGTCCGTTCGAGCTCCGGTGTCTGCTCGGGTGTGCTCCATGCGCTCTTTGGTGCAATCAAATCCAGATCACTTTGATAAACAAGGTTCAAATATGTCTTCACTTCGTCACTGCAAAAAATAGAAAATTTACGATAAGATGCACGACGAGTCGAATTTTAGCCAAATCGGTTATCAAGGTATCGAATTTAAAGCATAATTGTAGCAGAGCGATTGATCAATTTAAGGATCACAATCACTCGATAAACAATCACTTAAAAGTTTAAGAATCATTTGAAGTACAAATTGATTCATTTATTGCACTTTATTGCCTAGCACACTCATATAGAACGGATATATTTGCGATGGTGATGTCCCCAATAACAGACCAAACCCTATTTTTTAAACAAAAACCATGATCTGAGGAAGGGTCGATTACTCTATCCTTTCAGCAAAATTACCAAGATAAAGATTCTAAAAAAACCTGTCACAATAAATCTCGCGGAAAACAGTCAAAAGAAATTTTTAGCCTGCAAAACCTATTGCTGGTTTAAAAAACAAAAAATCAGAAATCATCCGGCAACTGCAGAAATCAAGTACAGGGTTAGCAAAAATATCTTTGAAAACCTTGCATAAAGTCATCTAAACTAAAATCTTTCCTCTGTAAAAATAGAAGTCTTAAAATAACCCATCACATCGCTTACAAGAAGGAACCCAGGTTGCCTGATGAACACATTAAGAATTTAAATCGGAATTGCAACTTTGAACCGTCCTGTTCTATAAATCAAAGCGTGAAGGAATATAAGGTCATTCCCTTCAAGTCATATTTATTGGCTTACATACCCTTTTGCTTGGTGTACTTGTCTGTTTCGGAATTTAACAGAAAGAATCAAACATGATGCTATGATGATAACGACAGCAGCGACGCTACCAATGATGATACCTAAGGAATGAAAAACGTTAGTCTCGTGAAAAAGCAAAATTAAAAACTACTGCTACAGCGTCTCCATGACTTTGTCGTATTATAATCATTAGTTTTACTTGACAGAAATTCAAAGAACATTCATAATTTTTGAATACAATTGATCGTTGTTAACAAAAAAATTTGAGTTATGTTGAATCTTCAGTGTTGGTTAAAACCTTGATAACGATCGATAGGTATGAAAATTAGGAAGAAACCACAGACGTCATCAAGCTTTACTTATAAGCATATATATCCAAAGATCCAAGATTCAATATTCAAGATCCAAGATTCAATATCCAAGATTCAATATCCAAGATTCAATATCCAAGATTCAATATTCAAGATCTACGATCCAAGATTCAATATTCAAGATTCAAGATCCAATATTCAAGATCCAAGATCCAAGATTCAATATCCAAGATTCAATATCCAAGATTCAATATTCAAGATCTACGATCCAAGATTCAATATTCAAGATCCAAAATATATAATCAAAGATTCAAGTGTTATCATTAATTTTTTAAAATCTCAAAAATTTCACCATAAACTGTTAGTTCAAAAGACATGTTCACAGAGATGATTGAAATGCTGCTAGAAGCTTGCCTAAATGATACACTACAAAAAATAACTAAACATGAATAAGAGCCGTCGCTTTTTACCTGTTCTTTTGTCCTTGTCAAACACAGACTTCTCAACATGAACAGGTTTCTTATCATCAACATCATTCTTTTTCTTGCTGCAGCTGCTCACATCCAAGTTTATACCAACAATATAAGTGTTTTTATCTAAAACAATAAGCTAAGAATGACTTTGGGCCCCTTTTACTGATTATTAATCGCCTAAGTAGGCGAATGCCTTCATAGGCGACTAAAAACGAAACTTACACAAGTTATCCATTGATCATGTACATCTAAACGTAGATTAAGAAATACAGTGTAGCTATAAACATTACGGTTAAAACGGCTGATAAAACGCTGGTATGAATTCAAGTTTTCGTTAGTATGATTGGTTTGGACTTAGCTACAAGGCAGAAACGAAAATCTAGGAGTTTCAAAGACATGCGGTTAGAAGACAAAGTTTTAGAGGTTTAAAATATATAAGTTACGAATACATAGGTTTCGAAGATACGAGTTCCAAAGAAATTTGTTACGAAGATAGGAGTTTTAATTTGCTATGAAAGCTTAAAGGAGATAATTTTTAAGTTGCTGAGCTAAGAGTCATGAGCAAGAGGGAGGCAACTAAAGATATCGCTAGATATGCTCTTGGAAATAATTTTGGATAATTCGTTCATTTCTATAAAAAATTGATAATTCACGCACACATGTGTTTTACATGGAACTTAGAGTTACATGCAAAAAAATAAAGAATGAATCAATCTAGAATTCATTATTTCATCACAACCTTAAGATATCAATTAACGAGCTACCCACTTACTGAAAAAAGAGATTTAAAAATTATTCAATTCGCAATTATTGGAGACTCTCTGAATATTCAGGAACTAAACAGAAACTTAACGATCATTGTTTGCAATATTCAGAAGTTCTGAAAAAGTTTTACTGACCACTTGTTGGCAACGAGCCTTGCTTGATTTTCTCGTTGAACGAACAAATGGCCTTTTTTGCTTCCTCTCTGCTTTTGACAACAAGTTTGGTGACAAACCTTCCATTAAGTTCATCTTTGCATTCAATCGAAGAACTTCTGAGTGATAGCACACATTTGCAAGCATCGCGAAGGCTTTCCAGCACGGATCTTGAGAATATTACGAGCTTTGATTCCTCCTAAAATCAGAATGGTTCTAGTTATATGCAGCTCGAAATTCTTGTGGTTTCAATTTCTTAGCATTCAAATATAAAGGCATATCTATGACTTTTTAAAAACCCATAGGCAGACATGAATAAATTACAAAAGAATTGTTGCCTGATAATCGACTTAAGCGTGATGCGTAAAGTTGTAATTTGGAACGGTCCTATTCTACACAGCAAAGCGCCTAAAGCTCCCTTCATCAATTTGACATCAAGCATTATCAAAAAGACCAATTAACAGCAAGCTTAAAAAAGCTAGGATTTGAGAAATTTTTGTGGACAGAAAATAGTTCTAGATGTATAAATTACATAAGCAAGCATAAACGCAGCCTTAACCAAACATTACGCGGGTAAAGTCTTTGTGTAATGCAACAAAAGGGACTCGAGTTTAACAGTAGAAAAAATTTTGTGTACCAGAGGAATATATGGAAATGGTGTATACCAGGAAATGGTCAAAAATCCGTTCTTAAATATATCCACAGCCATAATGAGAGCCAGGGTACCAGAGGCACAGAAATCAGAGTGCGACAATGGAAGAACGGGGAAGCGGAGGGCGAAAGAGCGTTTAGTTGAGACAAAAGAAACGAAGCTTTGCTACCCTGTCCTACTCTTAGAACCACCTTTCGTTCAACTTTCGAGGCCGCAGCCGCACCATCGAACAGAAAGTCGCTTGAAATTTATATTGATACCTGCCGCGTGAATTGCAAAGGCTATAATCTACAGAAAAAAATGCAGTCGAAAAATGCAATTCTATATTTCATGGATTTAAAAAAACCAATTTAAAGGATTTCAATGCAGTGACGAGTCATTAATTCACTTTTTAAATTTTTCGAATGCAAATTTTGAAGCGCAAACAATGAAAAGCACAGGTACTGTGGCGCTGACATCGTGCGAATGAACATATTACCTGTAGCTTAGCACAACTGTCGGTGACAATTTTCAGGTCAAGTGTGACGAGAACCAAGTCTTGTGGAGATGTTTGGGTTTGAGCATTCTTTGTGGTCACGTGCTTGCTCTTAACATCCGTATAAACTGGCTTGGTGGTAGTCAAATCTAAGACTTTTGAGAAAAGAAATTCAAATTAAACCTAGGTCAAGTATGGTTGGGCTAGGTCACACATTTAGTTTATAACTCATAATTACAAAGGCAAATTAGTAGACGTTACATTATGAAAAACTCTGCAAAAATAAATTCATGTGCTGTCTGTCTTACTCATTGAAAATGCATCTTGACAACAATCTTATTTACAACAATGTAAGAAACTATTTATTGGACACACAAATCATTACCAATTATACTGGTCAATAAAGCAGAAGTAGATAAGGGGCAATAACTCAAAAATGGAAAGCAAAATAGCCAAAAAACATTTAAATAACATACCTTCACACATCTCTCCTTTTGTTCCTTTCGAACAGAGGCACTGAAATCCATTGACCTTGTCAATGCATTTGCCACCATTCAAACAGGGGTTTGAGACACAATCATCCTTGTTAACTCCACAATTTGAACCTGTATAGCCATCACTACATCTGCAGGTTACACTGTTACCATGATCAATACAACCAAGCGAAGTATCATCCAGGCAAAATATTGAGTTTTGGCAAAGGCTTAAGTTGATTTCACAATGCTGACCAGCAAAGCCAATACCACAGCTACACTCAGAAGAAGTTCCTTTCGCAACACAAACACCATTAACACAAGGATCTTTGGCACATTTGGGTAATGCAGTGTTACATGTTGCACCTGCATAGCCTGGATTGCAATGACACTGAAACTGGTTCAAACCATCAATGCAAGTTCCATTGTGGCATGGATTTGATTCACACTCATTGATATTTACTTCACAAGCTGTACCTATAAAAAAATATGTCGTAAAAATACAGGAACAAAGTTTATTCGTCATTTATAAAACATGATTTACTGAATTTAAGGGACTTTGCAAAACTACAAGATTGACATGTTGATAGGTAACAATGGAAGATGGCATTTCAGCCTCCAGCGTCATCTTTACTTACATCTAGAACAGACACATATAAAAACATACTTTACAGAGTAACTTTAAGATGATGAATACTGTAATAATCAATCCCTGGGGGCTTTTTCAAAAGTCAATGTTGCAAAAGGGCTTATTTGAGAGATGCGCTAATTCAAAATTGGGCTTTATCTAATTATAATGATACATCCATATGTATTTCTTGAAATTAGATTCACAATCTGATTTGAAAAAAATGAACTTTGAAAATTATTTTTAGCACAAGTATATCAAAAATTGTGCAACCATGCTGAAAAAAAATCAAAATGTACCTTTAAAACCAGCTTTGCAATTGCATGTAAAAGTATCATCTCCATCGACACAAGACCCACCATTCTGACAAGGATTGTTAGCACATTGGTCATCTGTCTTTTCACACCTGCTGCCAAAATAGCCATTGATGCATGTGCAATTAAAGGCATTGCTCTTTGAGGTGCATGTTCCTTCATTGAGACAAGGGGAGCTCTCACAATGATCAACTGTTCTGCTACAGTCAAAACCTAAAAACCCTTCTGCACATTTACACCTAAATGTGGTTTTGCCATCTGTATCTTTTACAATATTGCATGCACCATTGTTTTTACATGGAGCTATGTAACATGGATCTTCATCCTGGCAATATTGCCCAGCATAACCCTCACAGCAATTGCATTCATATGCTTTCTTGGAAAAATCAGTTAAGCAGTTACCATGTCCATTGCACATTTCTGCTCCAGGCTTTAAAGGATCAAAACAATGATTTTCCTTGACAGAAACATTCAAACGAAGGCCAAATTCACATCTGTGCAACGAGTTGACATTTGCAATGAAATATTGGGTCCCCAAGTGGAGAAATGAAGCATTAACTTTCATTTCACCAGGAGCACCCCAACTGTAGTTAGCTAATGGTATTGCATTGCTTGTGTTGCATGCTGTAAATGCATCTGAAGATGATGCTTCAACTGGAATGATATGAGGTACGAATTGATCACTGTATAGAGCAGCATCAACATCTGTTAAAAAAACCAAAGTATCATTTGGTTGAGCCTGGATTGGCTTAAGCTGCACTTCAATAAAGTCAGTACTTCTGTTGCTCACATCAAAACAAGATTCTCTTGTGCTGCAAAGTGGTTGTTTGTACCCCCATCCTACCTTGATCGTTTCAGACTGGTTGTGCCAACATTTCCTACCAAGAGATCCAGGTACATTATCCTGACAGCTCTCCAGACATTGTATGGTTTTTGTTGGGTTTATTTGACAGTTCTTGCCAATTGACCCTGATGGGCAAGTGCATTTGTAGCCAGTGGATGAATCTAGACAAGAGCCCCCATTACAAGTGGTATGCTCACATGTGTTGAGACTTTGGTCACAGAACTTCCCACCAAAATTGGCATTACATTCACATTTCGGAGTGCCACGAGAGTCAAGTCTACAATGTCCATTGATACACTTTATTGATTCTATCAGGGGGCACTCATCTGATCGTTTCTCGCATCTGAGCCCAATGAATCCATTAACACATGTGCAGACGAAACCGTCAGAAACTGTTCTACAAAACCCTCCATTTAGACAAGGGCTATTGAGGCACTGATCTTCTACAGAGATCGCATTCAAAAGAAGCGATTGCTGTTTCAGAGTTAGAAGTAGAACAAAAAGCTTCAAGTGGCTCACGATATAACCGATCTGGAGCATTTTTGAACAGCATAAAGTGCTTCACAAGTTGCTATTCCGTTTTTAGCCCTCGGTTTCAGAGCTCGACTTATGGCTATATCATATGCTAATGTTGTTCACTTTCCGGGTTTTTTTTGACGTAGCTCTGAGTTCCAGTTGCAACTTTTCTACAACATTGAGACTTCAGAGAAAAAACAAACTTAAAATAAATAAATTCAATTGTAGTTCCAAGCAAACCCTTCGAATGTGAGTTCGTTGCAAACGAAAATAGTCTCTATTTACCTCCGTCTGCCTAGGCCAAAAACAGCTACTCTCCAAAAGATACAATGCACTTCCTTAAAAAAGGCTATAGCGTCTCGAAATGGTTGCAAATACTATCCATATCTTAGTGTCACACTTCAGTTATAATACAACACCAGTGAGTGATGCAAACAGCGATTCAAAGACCAGAAGCAACTTACATATGACTCAGACACCACATTCAGCGTCCTTGTCAACCATTGCAGATCAAATGCAAACAATAATTCAAATTTGTTTGATTAAGTACCAGTCCCCTTAGAGTCGACGCAAATTTCAAATTTTGTTGATCGCTTTATAAAAATATTTGCAAGAGGCAAGAAAACTGCAGATCAGTGGCGTCGTCAGCTCGAAAAACCTCTGGTGAGCAAAAACAAATTTTCTCGGCCACCCCCTTCAGACTCCTGTTTTTGGTATTTTTTATCTATTTTGAAATTTTTAGACAAGTAGCTTTCTTAACCATCATTTTTCATAACTGTGGCTTTTTTGCTAGTGTGAAAATCGAAATCGATCTGATCAGCCCAACTTCCCTCTCCCCCCCCCCGAAAAAAGGTTTTTCAACGGTTTTCGAGAATTTCCACCCCTGTCCACCCCATGGTGACGCCACTGCGCAGATCAACGTTAGAAAGCACATTCAACGCTCCAAAATATACTAGGAGCCTTTGGACACAAGGTAGAAGAGTCTTATCTAGAAATAAAAGAGAAATTATTAATCCAGTCAGATTATTGTCAAAAAAGTTAAGATGATGAAGATGATACGGACACTGAACAATTGAGTGACAGTGTACATGAAGAAGAATTTTAATAACATGGCAGCTTATGATCTTGAATTTTACAATGGAAGCTAATGTTTGTAAGTCTGTTATGGCTTCAGCTTAGAACGTTGTGAGACAAATTACAGATGAAACTGATTAACTAATTCCTTTTTCAAAACCGTTTGAAAATGACCCTGTATTTCATCCCTTTCCCTAAGTCCCAGTGCTGACTGCAATGCTACTCTAGGTCATTGGAATTTCAGTAGTTCGTTTTTCTGTTGGAGGAGAAACCTTATTTTTTGGGCTTGGCGTATCTTTTTTCTCAGAGATAGGGTAATAAGAATGTTTTATCTCTGTAAATATTTTATTCCACAATATATTGAAAATACGAAAAAACTACTATAACAGTATCCTTATGTTCTTAACAATGTTTGAATGCCCCGAATACCCTGTTAAACTATTTTGCCTGCTCTTGGTGCTTGAAAGAAAAAGAATTGTGGTTTTGAAAACTTTCTCTTGTTATGGCAGGACAGAGCAGATCAGCTGACTGGCTGTGCTACTTAAAGAACTTCCGAGCCTAGCTCTTCTGCTTTTATGAGTATCCTAAGATGTGATGCTGCGCCCCTGGGCCAAGGTGGAACCCAAGTTATGAAAAAATAATACGATCGGATATTTTTCACATCTCTATTTATGGAATATCCGATGGAATCCTGGGAAATGAAATTCTTGCCGCCATGGGCCATTTCTTTGCAACCAAATGAAGTTTTAACAAGGCAAGCGGCACTGATTGAGCAACCTCAACAGACATGTACTCGAGTTTCTGATTGGCTCATTTTGATCCACAACTGGGTATATATATTTCCTAGCGTAGAGTTTTAGGTCCATGTTCTGACGTTTTATACTCTGAAAAGTTCACTACACACAAACAAAAAGTTTCATTACAGACAAATGATTTCATTTTTCAAAGCCATTTTTTGAGTTTTGTACTACCAGAAGATTGCTTGCAAATAAAGTTTTCTAAAAAATGACAAGTAATCTGCTTTCGGTTATTTCTTCACTACTTTGCAGTTAAAACGGAAACATTTAAAGGCACTATGTCCCATCAGTCAACCGTTCAGGGTTAGCAATAAGCTTTGCAGCGTGTTTAGTATGGAGAAAATATTGAGGATTAGCCGATTGCTTCCGTAACAAGAGGTCTATTGCATAGTCTAACTATCAAATGATCAGTGAAATGCATCGGGACATAGTGCCTTTAGGATAACAAAATTACCAAAAGGAGCCATGCTGATTAGTGAGCAATCCAGTCAAACAGAGAGGCATGAGCATATCAAAGAATGAGGGCACTACAATAAGAGGGACGATTTTGAAGCACACCCACTGAGAAATTCAAACTCATTTTCAGCATCAGTAGCTATTGGGCGATACAGCTTTACAAGTCTGTTACTCATGTTCATTTGGGACAATGTCATGGCACTTTTTTAGACAAGCAGATAACAAGTTTTGAGTATGCTCTTTTTGAATCGAGCAGTCTCATTGGTAACTAGAAAAATTGGATAAGATCTGGATAAAGATCTTTCTTACTAGGAATTTCCAAAATATTGTTTGCCACTACCGTTGCGCTGTACAAATTTATTGGCAACTTTTTTCAATATCTTACCAGCTCTTTGCTCATGAGAACAAAGCATCATCAAGTTGTTGTCTCAATTCTCTCAAACTACTTTGCAAATGACTTTCATTCTCCGCAGAGCCGAGGCTATCTTTCTGCTGCAGCATTATAGGCACATTGAAAACTACTAAGTGGCAACATTTTTTACTATTGTTTCCATACACATTTTGTACAATTTTGTCCAATGATGTGACATCTTTTACTTCAGGAGCAAGGCACTTTACTATTTCTAAAGGAGGTTTCAGCTATGGTGTTAGCTGAAAAAATCCACGTCTGTTTTTCATCAATCCCTCGTCTGCAGGGCCTAATCATTTTTCGGCTCCCTGGTTACGCCAGAAAGGATTATCCCAGCCTGTTGTATTACATTCATTATTTAAGAAACTTCCTCAAGGAAATGAGCATTCAACAAGGACTTAAGAAACTTTTTTACTCGAAGCAGAAAATGAAGAAACAGCTGAATTTTGAAAAACCGATAACTCAGTGAAAAAGTCATCAATGTGATTGGGTGGTGGGCAAAAACCGAAGCGAAGTCTCTTGACAAAAAAGAAACAAAAGAAAGATTAATGAGTCGTAATGTTTGTAGCTGTAAAACTCCTGCCCTAAAAGTTTCCGCTAGTAAGTTAACAACCCTATTTTTGCTGCAATGAAGTTGTAACATTTTAGATGGTAGATGTTAGACCCTGATGGTTTTGAACTATGTTATGAACAGAAGACCGACAACCACAATTTTTATGTCAGTGAGAAAAGCTGATATTTGCCATCTATTCAAATATTTTGACCGTGCATAATAAAAAAGTGGAAAAAGCGACATACATAGCTCCAGAAACAATTAGCAATTTATGGACATTGCAATAAATATGGCTGATCTTGCAAGCTTCTACTTCCGTTCAGCTGCAAAGCTATGGTCCCGAAGTTCGGGAAGCAAGATTGTTTCATGGGGGGGGGGGGGGGGGGTGCAAGCTTCTACTTCCGTTCAGCTGCAAAGCTATGGTCCCGAAGTTTGGGAAGCAAGATTGTTTCATTTGGGGGGGGGGAGGAGGTGTTTAAAGATGCAGGGAAAGAAAAAGACAACATTTACAGAAATGTTGAAAAACCATTTGTAAAGGGTTTCTTTGTTTCAAAAACGTTTTTGCTGACAAATAAAAGTATCACTAATCGTAACCCATTCCCTATCTTGTTAAAAATCAACTTTTGTTTCCAACACTTCATATTTAGGATCTTGCCCAACTAGGATATGTTGATAGCATTAACGTAAAAATTGTTGTATTATTACTGTACTTGTCACGCCCATCATGTGAATGTTAACATAGAAGTGCACCTAACTTTTAAAAAGGTACATGGATCTGTAAAAAATCTTTTTTTAAGCGCTGCTCATTTGCTTGCTAAACTAAAATTCTCCAACATTTGCAGCATCCAGCAAAGCTTTCTCTTTTTTTGCTGAAGGTACCATATATCATCAATTCTTCTACAAGGCCTACATCAACAGTCTCAAAATAGTGCTATCGATAGAATGATTCGACATCCAAGAATGAAAAGATGAAAACAAAATGAATGTATCGTTTAGTTCTACGAATGCTCTGGGATTATTTAAAGAACCAATGAAATGAAAATGGAGCAATGACATGACACGTGTTTAGTCTCAAGAAAGACAATTTTCATCCATAAAATAGGCATGCCTCAAGCTAAGCACAAGAGTATGGTCACGTGACCCCTAGGTTTCCCAGCTTCTAAGCCACTACAGTCAAATGTTCTATTCAAACATTCTCGATCCATCCTTGTTTATCAAAGATACAGGACATGGTTACTTCAAGGGAAAGGATACCAATACTTTTAGATATTTTAGTATTTAATTGATTTATATGTTGTTTCCAGTTGATTTTTTCATCAATTTATAAACCAAGGTACTTTGAGGAGGTTTCTTGTTTAAAATTTTCGTCATTTATTCTTAGGTTTATAGTTCTATTATTTTTATGAGGTCTTACTATAAGAAAGTTGGATTAAGCTACATTAAGTGATAATTAGCTAAGAGCCATTCAGAAACATTTTTCATTTCATGGTTCAATGTTTGTTTAATTGTGTTTAGGCTTTTATCAGCAAACAAAATACTTGTGTCATCGGCAAAGAGATGAAATTCAAGGACTTTGGAGGAGTTATGTATGTCATTAATATAAAGCAAGAAGAGGAGGGGGCCTAATACGCTCCCTTGTGGGACACCACAGTTAATTTGCAATTCTGTAGAGTTATCGCCATTCACAGTAACAATTTGAGTTCTATTATATAAGTATGATTTAAACCAGGTGTGGCCTACTCCCTTATTCCATAGTGCTCTAACTTATCTAATAGAATATTATGATTGACTGTATCAAATGCTTTGAACAGATCAAGAAATATGCAGCATGATGTAAGATTATTCTCAATGTTGTTAATTAATTGTGACTGAAGCTCCATAATTGCTGATGTAGTTGATTTATATATTTGAAATCCATATTGATGTTCACGATAAAATCAAATCCTTCATACATTTCATTAACCTCGAATTTTCATGTATCTTGGATCAAAGACTACGTAGATCTTCTGAACAAGATGGACTGAACTGTCCAGTCCGTGCGTGACTTCCATTCAAGGAATGAAAACATGGTGTTTGTGACGTCACACGCACTGGGTGACATGAAATGCCGACAATGGTCTAACACTCGACGATAATTTCATGACATTTAGAGCGGAATTGCGTCAAAACGGACAGTGATAATTAACCGAAAACTTAAAATTAAGATTCCATGCATAGCTTTCTGCATTATATCAAAAAATAGTTTTGCGTGTCAGTTCACCTTTAAACAATAGAGCACTTGCGTCATAAGGTGAGAATCCCATGTCAATTTTTTATTTATTTTATTTTTATTTTATAATATTTATACAGGTTAAAGGTTCATACATATGTTTTTCAACCTGACCTGTTTAAAAGAATAAAATAAGAGCTAATAACTATGTTAAAATACTAGTAACAAAAGACCAATCGTTTACCAATCAAACCTAATTTACAATATCTAATAATACTAAGGCTATAAAAAGTGAACGTAAAGATGAAATAAAAGTTGTCCCCGACTATAGTTGTTCTTTGAAGGTTTTCAGGGAGGGGGCCAATTTGGTAGCCCTTTCTAGATTATTCCACAGTTTTGGACCGCGATAAGAAAAAGCCTTTTGGCCATTTATTGTTTTTAGCAGCGGTATCTTAAGATCAGTTTCTGATGAACGCAGAAACCGTTCTCTATCATCCGAACATTTTTCGAATAATTTTCTCAAATAGTCTGGTGCAAGCATATTTAGAGATTTGTAAATTAGCGTGGCTGTCTCCTTTCTTACAAGATTTCTGATGGTTAACCAGCCAAGATTCTGAATTATCGGAGCAGCAGACGCATCGTATGGGCTGCTAGTTACAATTCTGGCAGCTCTATTTTGGATTTTTTGCAACACGTCAAGCTTTGATTCATTACAGCAGCCCCAAACGGAACAACAGTAGCTCAAATGGGGCTCAACAATTCCTCTATACATTTTGTTGAGGATGTCAGATGGAAGATATTTCTTAGAATACTTAATAAGTCCAAGGGCTCGATTAGCCTTGGTCTTGATAGTATCGATATGCTTGTCCCAGTTGAGCTTACTGTCTATCTGAACACCTTGTATCTTGTGTTGGTGATCATTTCAATGTTCTGATCACCTATTGAAAAAGAAAAAGATGGTGGAGCATCAGGCTGGCTTTCGATCTTACGGATGTTTGGACCAGAACCTATAACAAGCGACTGCGTTTTCAATACGTTAAAGGAGAGTTTATTTGCATGCAGCCAATCCTGTAGTTTCAAAAGATCTAAGTTTAGGTCATTTTGAAGGTCACCAATACTTTTTGAAGAGAGGGAAATGGCCGTGTCATCAGCATACATGCTGACATGAGATTTTTGCAAGGAAAAAGGCAAATCATTGATGTAAATCAGGAACAAGAGTGGACCAAGACAAGAGCCTTGGGGAACTCCACAATTTATTCCCCTCACATCAGAGGAGGTGCCATCCACCCTGCAGAATTGTTTACGATTTTCCAAGTATGATGTGAACCAGTCATGTTCCAGGCCGGTCACTCCGTACATATTCATTTTTTCCAGTAGGATTTTATGATCGACCGTGTCGAAAGCCTTCTTCAAGTCAATAAAGACTAGACCAGTGTATTTTCCTTTATCTATATTCAGGTACCAATCATTGGTGCTAGCCAGAAGGGCTGTGGCTACCGAGTGTAAGAGTCGAAAACCCGACTGATGCTCATATAGTGATTTATTCGCATCCAGGTATCCATAAAACTGATTGAAAATTAATTTCTCAAATAGCCTAGATATGAAAGGAAGAACTGATATTGGTCTATAGTTCGATCTGTCATCCTTTGCGCCACTCTTGAAGATGGGTGCAATACGCGCTATTTTCCAGTCCTCCGGAAATTTTCCTGCAAACAATGATTTATTGAAGAGATCACACAAGGACCCACCAACAACTGACAAAGCAATCTTCAAATAAAAGCTCGCAATGCCATCGTGACCTGAACCATGCGATGTCTTCATCTTATTCAAGGTTGATGATAATTTATCTGCCATGATGGCCGAAAAAGAAAAACTTAATGGAGGAGTTTCAAACGGGTATTCACAAGACAAGAGTGGATTGGCTTTCTTTGGAATTTTCTCACTAAGTTGATTCCCAATGCTGCAGAAGTACTCATTCATTGAAGATGCAATTGCTTTGTTACCCCTAATTGTTTGCCCGTCTACAGTAAGGTTAGGCACAACTGTAGTGTTCGACTTTTTGTTAATGACTTGATTGATGGTTTTCCAAGTTTTCTTGGGGTCACCTTGAAACTGCGTGATTTTTTCAGAGAAATACTCGCGTTTGAGTTGTGTATTCATGTTATTTAACCTGTTACGAATTTGCCTGTAGGATTCCATCAACAATTTTGAGTTGGTTTTTACAGCTCGAGTTTTTAACTTATCTCTGGTTTTAGCCAATTTGAAATAATCAGCATTCAGCCAAGGCGTATATCTATCAGACACGCGTCTTCTTAATGTAGGCGCATGCTTTTCTAGAATAAGCGAAAATATTTGGGTCCACTTGCGTACTGCATCATCAATGTCTTGAGCATCAGCTACAAGTGCCTCCCAATTAACCTCAGAGAAATCTGAGAGGAAAGCCGATATAATAGAGAGTTTCCGATTCGAGACGGCTCAAGTGAAAACGGCTCATGGAGGTCTGGGTACTAATTGGGTTGAATTCTGGGTACTCTTTCGCGGGTTCAATTTAAGTTACGAATGATGAAGACGACTCAGAATAGGCGCCAAAATTGATTTTATATTGGAAATGGAGGAGGAAATGTTAGTTCTCATGCACGATGACGGGGAGATTGATGATGGCAAGTTTCTTGTTTTTCATGAGGCAAATAGACAAGGAAATTTGCATGTTGGACTTCCATATTGGAAACATGAACGTTTTAATCTGGATGGGATGCGGGAGGACGAGTGTGAGGTCGAGTTTCGGTTTAAGAAACAAGACATAGTTGGCTCGCTGCTGCTTTACACCTTCCAGATGTTTTTAAGTGCTCAAATAGAGTGGTAGTGGGCAGGGCCGCCGAGAGGCCGCCTGGGCCCTGGGGCAAAGTCCTGGCTGGGGCCCTAGAGTCGGATACAAAAATTTTTTCGAGGCCACGCCCTTTTTGAAATGGGAAACGCCCATTATTTCCAAACGTTTGCGCACGTTATAGAATATGGTTAAAATATCATAAAATGTAATAAAAAGCATTAATTCTGAAGGTAAGCGATTTAAATACGCTCTTTGACCACACCCTTTTAGCTGATTAAAGAATACTTCAAAATATGTTCCTTCAATTCTGACTGTTTTTTTCTGGTGAGCCACGCAATATTAAAATTTAAAATGAAAGGAAACTTTTATTTTACGCACTTTTATTTAAAAAATCCCATGGAACTACGCTTTTCAGTTCTTTCTTCTTTCAAAAGTTAATCTTGCTTTTCAGTTGCAAACTGATCAATGATATTGTCGTAATCAATTTGTCTTGCTAGTTCGTGCTCGATCGAAAGAGTCATGAGGCTTGATAGTCGGTCTTGAGTCATTGTTGAACGTAAGCGGTTCTTTATTAATGCTAGTTTGCTGAAAGGGGCCCCAAAAGTATAATTTAGCTTTATGCAACGAGTCTAAATGCAAACATAACTCACTTGAACGGGCCATAGATTAAAACAAGATTATATGGGTTACCTAATTTTTTATCAGGGCTCCCTTCCAATAAGTACGATTTTGCAAAACTCAGGGAAACTCAGCTTAAAAGACGGATCCGTGAAGTATGTGATCTAAGGTTTATTCAACTTTTTTCGGGGCCCCAGACTCAATAAATAAAGCTGATAGGCTTTAAATTCAAACAAGACTCAGTGTACGGACCCAATAAAATTACTGCCATCATTTTCGACATAAATAAATATATCTTTGAATGCATTTTCAGTTTCTCAAAAAAAGACATTTTAAAAAAATTTTCAGAATAATTTTGGGGCCCCTTTCAGGCCGAGGCCCTGGGGCAAACTGCCCCCTCTGGCCCCCCCCTCTCTGCGCCACTGGTAGTGGGGCCTGTTGAAGCACTATGTGTTTGCCTCAAACGTTTTGCATACCCATGCAGATATGCAGACCTACTACCAAGGTTTGGAAGATCCGTGCCTCAACTCTGCATGATAACTAACCTTGTGGTTAATTTTTTATATGATACATTTGCTGACTGGCTTAGAAACCTGAACCAGCCATGGCTTTCCCCACAATACCTGCAGATGTATGCACATGCTATCCACAACAGAGGTGCTGCATTGGATAACTGCTGGGGATTCATTGATGGCACAGTTAGGCCGATCTGTAGGCCCAAGAACAACCAGAGGGAAGTTTACAATGGACACAAACGGGTTAATGCCCTTAAGTTCCAGTCAGTTGTGACTCCCAATGGCCTCATTGCAAATCTTTTTGGTCCAGTTGAGGGACGAAGACATGACAGTGGCATGTAAAATATGTCAGGCCTCCGGCATGATCTGGATTACCATTAATTTTCCCCAACTGGCTAAGCATTGTGCCTTTATGGTGACCCAGCTTATTCCCACAGAGTCCATCTCCAATGCCCATTTGCCAGAAGATCAAACCTTACTCCAGAAGAGCAGACATTCAAATCGCTCGGGGTAAATAGATCTGATCCGATCCGCGGATCATTTTCCGGAGTGGGTTTTCGGCTTTATAGCTCACCGATCGAAGTTTGCCAATTAATATGTTTGTTTATTTTAATTTTTTTATATAGACTAAAGCAGGGGTCGGCAACCTTTACAAACCAGGGGGTCAAATTAGAATTTTGAAATGCATACAAGGTCCGCAACTCAAAATACATTATAATTTTAATATATACTCATTCTAACTAACTACTAATCTAATCAATAAAATTGTATTTATCATTTAATGTACTTCAACTTGGAAGCAGCACGTGAATACAAAGACAGATGTAAAGTACATGATCACTGTTCAGTTTGTTACAAGAAGCTAATACCAGGGCTTGCGCCATGAGTTTGGAAGTGGGGGGCTAAGGCTAAAAAAGTAGGAGGCGAAGGCTTCTTACACACGTTACTGCAGCTTTAAAACTACTTGCTTCGCAAAAGTGAAGGGGAGCATGACCCCCGCCCCCCCCGGTGGCGCGGGCCTTGAATACGCAAGTTGATGCTGCATGTTCTTGGCCAACTTCTCCATATTTGGCAAAATTGTTGATGTTGACAGCCGCATGTTGCCTTCAAGGTGCTGATCAGTCAATCATTCAAGATCGCAGTCGACTCTTGACGCATACTTCATCTTTGAGAAGAGACTTTCGCAAAGATAAGTACTTCTAAACATGCAATACATCTTCTTGGCATTAGTCACCAGACCTAGATATAAACACCCATCCTAGAGATTATCTTTATAAAACTGGGTGAGATTAGTTTCCTTGTTTTTCAGTTTCAATTCACTGGTACCCTGCAGCTCGATCAACTCCATTTGAAGAATTTCAGAGGCAATTTCAAATAGTGCAGTAAACAGCTTGAAGTTTTTGCGTTGACACTGTATGTCTTGAAATCGATCATTAAACTGCATGCGAAGGTCACCAAGGAAAGATGCATACATGGACACATCGACAGGCTGCTGTTTCTGCAAATTTGGGAAGTGAGTCAAGTTCCCTTGATCCAGGTGAGTATTCCAAAGACGTAGCATTCTCTTAATCCTCTGGTCGTTTTTCCTTGCTGGATCGCTAAAATTGCAGTACTTTTGATCCATATCTCGGTATAAATTCCTGCTCACCTTCATTATCCGCTGTTTATACCCTTAGGTCAGTCGAGTAAAAAGAATTTTTCGTTTTTCTGAGAAATTTTCAAATTTTGCACTACCAAAACCTATTTTGAAAATGTAGGACATATGCACAGTATGCCTTAATTTCTATTATCTGATAGACTACTCTTAAATGTAATATTGTAAATATTGTAGCTAATTTCGAATATCATCATTCAGGTCGTTCTTTAGTTGAATAAAATCTTTAGACAAAAGTAAAGTAGTGCTGTCATCTGGGTATACATCGTACCTTGTGTTTTACAGAATTATCTGGAAGATTACATACAAAAGTCAGATACAAATATGGATCGAGGAAAGAGCATCCAGGAGCCTTCCAGTAAAAGCGGAACAGGTATCAAAAACAGGACTATTTTCTTTGCTTCTATTTATGCAGTTATAGCTAATGTAAAAAGGTCATGTTCATTTTTGGGGATTCTGTACCTCCTCTAACAATACTGTGAAACGTCATTGAAGGTTTGTGTATATAACCAAACAAGCCTTGTATTTGAAAATGTTAAAGGAAAAAGGAGACACAGGCCCCCTTGGAGGCCCTCAGATTTCCTTTCCTTTTTTCTCAGAAACTTCCGTATAGTTTCAGAAGTTTCCGTATAGTGTGCCTGTCCATTTTCAACTATTCGTCCTCAGATCTTTGACTAAGCTCACAGGAGTAATAGCTAAGAAGTATTCAAGAATAATCACCCACTCTGACAGCCCCAACAGAAACCTTATGAAGTTGCTGTCTCGCCATCCATTTCCATCCATCTGAAACATTCAAAGCCTTAACTGATTCTTTCCCATAAATGTATCCCGGTTTTGGCCAAAGTAGATCTGGTAATCATATATATAGCCATTATTCATTGGGAGGTGTCAACCAAAGAACAAAGAGTTCCGGCCATAAATAGCTTTCCTCTGGGACTAGCCTGAGTTCCAGACCCCAATGGGGCTCAGGCTACTGGGACCCCACAGTCCAAGTTCATGATTACTTTATGAGAGACTCCGTTTACATGACACCAGTTACACAAACATCCGTATCCATTCGAGTTCATTTAAGCATTCTGTTTACACGAGACCTGCCCAATCATACTCATTTGAGTTCACCCACGAAAGCACACACATTTGGTTACGGTCTTATTTCAACAAAAGAATAAAGAAGTGCCACACACAATACCTTGACAGGAAAACTTTTAAGATTTAAAAACGTCACTGAAGTTTGGTAAAAGTAAAATAATAGTTGGCTGGATTGATTTCAAAGAATATATTTCAAAAGAAACAGAATTATTATCATGATGCCGCACGTCGCAGACGTAATACGTATTAAGCGACGCGGTTTTCCTTACACTTTCATGTCATTTAAACCATATTCTTCGTTTTGCTGAAATGTTCTCTCGTATTTTTCAACTGTCATTTCAGGGTCGGGGTCTGGAGCATATACATTCTGCAAAAGATGAAAAAGCATTGCAGATAAATTGGTAAGAACAGCGAAAGAATTGGTGAATTGGTGAATAAATTGGTGAATAAATTGGTGAATAGATTGGTGAATAAATTGGTGAATAAATTACCAAAACAAATTGGTGAATAAATTGAATCAACGACATAAAAAGTGTGTACTTGACTCAAATAAATCAGAAAGTAATGGCCATTATAAGTCATTCTAGTTTTTCAATTCAAAAGTCGCAAGATAGTTTGGCAGATAGTAAGATAATTAAGAGGTTGAGAAAAACAACTTTTTATGTTGTCTTTTTGTGCAACTTAAGCAACATATCATTAATAGCAGGATTTACATATAAAAAAAAACACTTGCTTTTATTCCAGCTCGCAAAATAACTAAGGTCAGTGATAAGATGAACAAAGATGAGACTTTTTAGCGTTAAGCGGACTTTTACTGAAGTCCCTCGTGAAAATATAATCACATAAGCGTTTTGCAACAAACCAAGATACTGCAACATAATCCTATCTCACTTGCTTTCGTTATAAACAGATTCGTGAATAGTTGTATTGATAATATGAATGATTTCTACGTGACAATAAAGCTATTCCATCGATACATCAGCAGAGAGCGAAAATATAAATATGATAGAAAACGATAGCCTCATTTGCCAACAAAGTGAGTGAGATAACCTTCACTTGCCGACAAGTGTGAATATTCACCGAAAAAGTATCATGATCAAAATTCTCGTTTTTGAGATAAAATTAGTGCTTCTAACCATTGGGACAACCAAGATGATATTAAGATCATAGTCGGAGAGGGCAAGTTCATTAGGAGAACCCATAAACGACAATACTCTGGCAAGGGCATGCAGTTTTTGGCTGGCTCTTTTGCATATATTTGAGACGTGGCTTTTGAAATTAAGATTTTTATCTATTTTCAGCCCTAGCAGTTTTTCTTCAGAGCTTTCTTCAACAATGGCCTCTCCAACTTTGATTTTAATATCGTGTTGGTTTGTTCCAAAAGTTAGAAGATCTTCCCGTCATTCAATTTCATAAAATTTGCTGGAAACCACTTTGATAAAACAAAAGCATCAGTTTCTAGCCGTTCTAAAACTTATCTAATTGACAGTCAGCTGCGAAAATTCTAGTATCATCAGCAAAGTTACATACTGCAGTATCAGTCACCATGAAAAAGGAATCATTAATGTATAGACTAAATAGAAGAGGCACAAGGACTGATCCTTGTGGAACACCTGCAAAATTTTCTCGCCAAGTGCTGTATGACCTTTTCTACCGGACATGTAATTATAAATCATCAAATGAGCATCTTTACAATAACCATAGGCATTTAATTTCGCAATTAACAGCTCATGGTCTATGCAATCAAACGCTTTTGAGACAAACCACCCCTTTTTATCTAGGGAATTCTTACAAATATCCATTAATCTCAACAGCGCATGCTGTGTGTTGAAACCGTTCCGAAAACAACATAAGTAGGGAACTGAGAACGTATCCGCGACGACAACCATCTGAGCATAAAGAAGCCGTTCAAAGATCTTTGATAAAGCGGACAGCACTGTGAGAGTTTCGTTTTTCTGTGGTTTTATCACTTTTAAATAGCAGAGTTATGCCTCCTAATTAAAGATCTTCATGTAACGTTTTCTGGAGCAATGAATTATTGAACATTTTTGTCAGTAATGGTACAAAAATCCCGGTTGTGAAGTAAAACGTTTTTCAACATCGCATTTTACATTAGCTCAGCCTCAGCCTGTTCTTTATTTGTTCTGAACTTTTGACCAAGTTTGAGTCTCGTGTTCTAATAAAATTGTTCTTATAAAAAAGAGTGTAATCACGAGATAGTCTGGGTCTGTGCGATTCTTTTAAGCTTTTCTAATGGATAAATAAGGTATGGTATTTTTCCTTACCTGGATGTAACTGTTTCCAACCGGATCATCTAGAACAATTGTTACAAAGTTTTCACCTTGTATGATCTACGAAAAACAGCAATGAATCATTGAAAATGTTGCCTTACATTTGTCCAAGAACAAAATCATCGAGAAGAATGACTTTATAAAGTAAACATTTTGGCGGAGCAGAACTTGAAAATGGCTTTGAAAATACAAACATTTTACAACACATTGGCTAAAAGCTTTTTCGTCTGTCACTCCTCAGAGCATATAAGGGTCCGAAAGAACACGTAAAAATATGTACCCAGTTGTGGATCGAAAAAGGCCAATCAGAAAAATGCAAGCACAAGACTGGTATTGTTGTCCAATCAGTGACGCGTGCCTCTAGCCAACAAGAGTGACGAAAATGAACAGTTCTAGACACCAAAGCATAAAGAAAGTATCCTCGAGTTAATTTTTACAATATCTCGCAAATTGATGCAAAATTGAACTTTTTTATTGCAAATGTCTTACAGGTACAATCATCATCTCTCAATTTACGTGTTATTGCAAATGTCGATATTGTTTAGAAAAGGCAAAAATCAAGAATACTCTTGCATTTTCAATTTTCAGTATCAAAACTTAATACATTTTCCATAATTTCTCAACTAAAAGTCATCTTTCGACTTTTATGAAACTTTCTGTGGCCATTTGAATTTTGGTTAGCTAAACATTTTTGCTGCAGTGCCGCCATTTCTGTTTCAGCCTGTGCAATACTTTCGCTCACTAAGTGTATGTTATAAAATATTTGCCTTTTTCAAAGCCACTTTATAGAGTTCTTGACACAGCAAAATATCGGGTCTGGCCTTCGTATTATCGGACATCACCCAATGAAATAGAAGCACTGAAGGTGCTGAATGTCTAACTAGAGATAAATTATATTTGCTGGAGAGAGGTAAAATCAATAGAAGAAACACTGGCAAAAAGACGATCTCGCATAAGGGCTCAGTACGGGAGATAGCAAGGGCGATAAAAAAACAAATATTTTCGAAAATTGGCATAACTTTAAGAGGTCGAAGTTAAACAGTGTCAGCTTGCTGTATTGATTTCGAAGGTCGAAGTTAAAAATATTTTTGGTAAACGCCTTTTTAAGATTTTTAAAAATATTTTATTGCTGCGGCTTCGTCGAGGTACTAGGCAAGGAAAAGTTTCAGTTGTCAAAAATCCGTTATATTTGTTTTTATTGCATAAACTTA
The DNA here is from genome assembly GCF_057945365.1 of Rhopilema esculentum. Lineage (NCBI taxonomy): Eukaryota > Metazoa > Cnidaria > Scyphozoa > Rhizostomeae > Rhizostomatidae > Rhopilema > Rhopilema esculentum. The sequence continues at coordinate 658,644 of NW_028300848.1, forward strand.
ATTTTCAAAATATCTTTGATAAAAAACAGGTCAAGACTATAGAATCAAAATCATCTTTCCACGATGGCCAGTAACTCGTTACACTAGTAAAGAATCTTTTACTATAATGCAAGAAAGTGGTGGAGATATACTGCAGTAAAATCTGAATGAAATAAAAAAAAATATTTTGATCTCTACGTATACTGATACAAACCACCGGCCAAGCAAAGGTTTTCTGGGTTCAGTGTCATTCCGATTAAAATGAAATCGATGAAATAACGGAGTTTCAAAAAACAGGTTTTACTAAAAAGAATCTCAAATGGCAGATGATAGACTAGCCATGAACAAAACAAAACAACGAGAGTCGAGCTAAAGATTATCTACAGCATGACATAGAATATTGTTTGAAACTAAAAAGTTTACCAAATAATATATACAGTACACATTTTGATATAACAGGTTTTATCTAAGGCAGCTGTACAGCTTATGTGGACCATTGTTAGATAGAACTAAATAACGTTAAATTAAATTTAGAGTTCAATAAACTATACAATTACCTCGTTACTTGATTGCTAGCATCTTGACTGAAATCTGATTTCATTTGATTTGTCCTTCTAATTATATATATACTGCTTAAATTGTTCTTGTTTCAAATCCTAAATGTTTTCATCAACTCCATATAATCCATTTTCTTGTTTCTAACACAAGGGGGAAAATTGGGACAACTTTCATTCAGAAGCCTCCATTAGTTTAGAAAAACCTTGAAAAGTTCTATGCTACTCATAATATCCCACGATGCAGTTGCCGTACAAAAAACTGTGTTACAGGCATCGAAAAGGCGATTGGAAATCATTATATATTAGTTCACATTTGAGACGGGAAACAAGAAAGGAGAGCTCTCTGAGAACAAAGGATCTTGAAAGCACAAACTGAAAGCCAAAGGCATCATAGTTACTTTCAATGTTTCTTCAACATAAATTACTTTTAATGTTTGATTAATAAATGAAAATGGAAACTTGTTTGTTTGTAAAAAAGACCTGGCCTAAATCTAATGAATTGCAAGTGTCCGCAGCTTTGATTAAAAAAAGCTTCAATATCAGTTTGTAACTTTATCTTCCACTCCCTTGTTGACAATTCCCAGCTCCTGAACATTATCGTTTTTCCGTTTAGTACCTGGAGTACTAAATGTCTTCAATGAATATGCATTCTTGCTTGATGATGACCCCCTAGACAAGGCAGCAACGGACCGTCCCATTTGCCACAATGAATTTCGATACTGCTCGTTGTAGAGGAAGTATAGAAAGGGTGTCACCGCACAGTACAAATAGCCCAGTGAGGCACAGACTAAATTGATAATTTGAATTTTTAAATTTTCATCTACGTTCTCAACTCCTCCTGCTAATAGGAATTCTTGGACATAGGATGGTAGCCAGAAGAGTTTGAAAATTGCAACAGTTATTAACAATAGCTTTATGGTGCGCAGCTTCCTGCGTTGCTCTTGACGTTTGCTTTCCTTGGTTTGATGCCCAGGCCTCTTTATCTTCTTTATGAGTACGTAAATAATCTTTGTGTAGCACATTGTTACTATAATACTCGGAACGATGTACAAAAGAACAAACATAGCACAATAGTAAATCAAAGAACCTCGGGACATTCCAACAGTCGTCACTGCCCACATATTGTTGCATTCAGGCTGCGCAGCAGCATCTGGATGGTCATCGTCGGTATAGCGCGGTTGAAGAATTACAAACGGTATCGCCAGTGGAAACCCGATTAGCCACGAAAATATTAACATAAATGTACCGTTCTTTTGATCCACCTTCACTTTGAATGGCTTTACAATGGCGCAAAGACGTTCGAGAGCGATGTGAACAAGGGACAAGTTTGCCGACGTCAGGACAGCGTACTCGAAAACAACCAAGATGTCACAACCAATGCTGCCAAAATACCAATCGCCCGTTCCTAGCTCAAAAAGATAGAGGAGCGGGAAGAAACACAGTATAATGTTGCACACAGCAATGTTTATAGCAAATGCTTTCATTACGCCTTTAAGCAATGCATACTTGTGTGTCAGGTGTATAACCAATGAATTCCCAATCACTGAGGTCACAATTATCGCTGGGAGTATCGAAAAACCGATTTTCTTGATAACAGGAGGGTACGGTTTATCTCCAAAAGGAAATTTAACAGTAGTAACAGGCAATGTTGGCGTCGAAGAGAGGTTTAAGGAAAGAGGAAAGTGAGTACTGTTGGTCATGGTCATTTTCAAAACAAGTTGATCTTGTTGCTATCTGTTTCCACAAGAAGCGGTTTAAGAAGGAAGAAGAATATGACAATTCCTTGGTCTTCTCCTTGCCTCGCTGAAAATTTCTTACGTGATAAATTTGGCAGCAAAAATACCAAGCTTCAGCAGGCACGTTGCAATGCGTATAACTGCTGTGATGAAATACCAAAAAGCTTCTTAGTCTTCGTACTTTCTCCAGAAAGAAACATCAACACACTCTTGCCTTTAACACAGGATCTCGCGTTTCTCAGCTGCTTGTTTGCAGCCTTTCGGTTTGTTAATAATATTTTGGAAGCCAGGAGCAGTTTGTTGATAACACCAGGTTACAACAGCTGCGAAAAACACAGCGTCATGCTAGATAGAAATACTTCAAAATATGCTCGTGCTGCATTACTCTAACAGAAGTAAATACAGGCAACGCTCTGTATCTTACCGGGGGAGGCTGCACATACCGATAATTCTTTTAACAAAGACCCTAAAGAGCGAGTCACGAGAAAGTGAAAAATCATGACCCCCCTTTGATGGTCAACGTAGGTGTTTTGAATAACTTTTTATTACTAATAGGACCCTTTTGTTTCTTTGGATTGCGTCAACAATCACGCAGTTCCGCTCCACCTACGTTATTTTCTAATTAAGAGAAACCTCGTCGTGAAAGGAAGCCATTAACGTCTTTCATTCACGGAACACAAGGAGCAAAGAGGCACTATTTAAAGGCATTTGATTGGCTGGTATCATGCATTTTTCCTACAGGATTTCTAATAAGATATTTTTGAAGTTATGAATTTAAATTCACATATGCTTCAGATAGATAGAAAGAGCGTTAAATGATAACAGAAATTCGTCCGATCGTCGTACAAAACATGAATAAGCGTTCGCGGGTTTAACTACAAGCACCAAAATGCATTGCACCATGACGTAATTAGGGGAAAAGTTAATTTAAAGGGGGGCTTATACGGGGATTGGTTGCTTATAAAATAATTGTTGACGTCAAGAAGACATTATCAAAAGACTTCGTTTATTTTAGCAGGAATTTCATTATGAGCATTCAACTAATTATTACCAAAAGAATGAATTTTTGTGGCAATTATTACACACCTTACTACTTAATTCGTTGCCTTGTCTTAGCCAAAATCAAGAGCCAGCTAAGCACAAAAATGAGACGAGAAATCTGGAAATTTTGTGGAGCATGTGCTCTAACTCAACTGTGAAAACCAACTATGACAAAGGCATTAGAAAAGAGTCCACCAAGAATTGGAAGGCTTGTTGAAAACAAACACAACGATCCAGATTTTCTTGCTTGGTGATTTCAAATGGGAAATAAGGGACAAATTTTTTACAGAAATGGAGAAGATCTTATTGAAAAAATCTAAAAAAAGAGCATACTTGCTGCTAATTTTGTCAAACAGAGAAACTTGGATCAAAAGGGTGGCTTATTTTGTGTAATAAGATAGCACAAAGAAAATAAGCAGTAAACTGATTAAAATTGTGCGCAAGGGAACTTCAAAAGCAAGATCAAGGACGGTTGTACCAAACAATTGGTACAGATAAAAAGGGCTATTCTAGAAGTTCTGCCCAAAACTGTCTGCTCACCAAGGAACGAGTCAAGAGAAGCGCAACGTGCAAGGAACGGGCTCAGCAGGTTTGTTCAACATTTTTATCAAAGCCTCCTGAATGAAATAAATGATAACCTTCGACGAAAATTGGAGAAAAATCTTTCTGGTTAAAAAACAAAAACCCTTAAAACGATATACGAAGCCGAGGAACTCAAATAATATGCAAGAGTTCAAGGAATGGTCCATAAATATAAACACTACATCAGCTTTCGCCAGTGAAACGATCTTAATAAAAATCAAAGTTATTCAAAAGCAAATAAGTTGACTCACGATGGGGATCATAAGATCTTCACTTTCCTATAATACACTCTTTAGAGCCTTTGTTTATATCTATTTTTCGCACATTACAAGCATTGTTTGAACTCTCCACCATCGTGTTAACTAATTACAAGAAACCTACACATGGGCTCAAGATGCAGCAATAAAAGATCTTTAACAGGCTGGTATTTTTCAAAGCTCATTTCTTCAAGGTGCCTTATACGCATCAAGGCTAATTACCCGCTGATTTTCAATTTTTGCCAATTTCCTTGAATTGCCTACAGAATTTACTAAGATGGAGAACAACGTTGCACAGAGCGCTTTGTTAACCAAGTGAACCGGTTAGTGGTAAGAGTTAGTGTTAAGAGGCTAGAAGCATAATTTTAAAAGTGTGAAATAAACGCAGAACAGAAGAACGGAGCAAAAATTATTTGAACTCGAATATTTAGGGTTATAATACTTAGAGTGGGGGATAGGATAAAACATGCTCCTTCCATCATAAGAAACAAAACTGCCCCTCGAAGAGAACAGCCTCTTCGATCTTGTAGGTCTAGTAACACTGTTAAAACAAGCGATTCTGTCATCGGTCAGCATCTTTTAGACAACCCAGATTGTGCTAAACTCTATAATGACGATATGTTTCGAATAATTGGCAGAGCCCGGTCGTCTTTCCATCTAGCAGTTTTGGAATCGATCTACATACATACAAACGAAAAAGCCGCCATTGTGTAGACAGAAGGAGTTTGTTTTCTCTCTTGGACTCCAGTGGTAAATTTTCTTTAGGCACGCGGACCTGATTGGTCAACTATATCGGGCTTGTGCTTGCGTTTTTCTGATTGGCCTATTTTGATCCTCAACTGGGTATATATTTTTCATCGTGTTCTTTCGGACCCTCATTCTGACGTTTTATGCTCTGAGGGGTGTCAGACGAAAATACTTTTAGCCAATACTCTTTAAAATTTTTGCTTTTTTCAAAGCCATTTTCAAGTTCTGTACCGCCAAAAAACTGTTCACATTTTTTAAGGGGAAATACTTAGTACATGGAATAAAAATTTACACCCTATTTAAAAGGAATTTCACTCAAGAAGGATTTTCCAAGCGGATAGAGATTCCGGATACAATACAAACCTGGTCTAGTTTTCCGACAAATTCTTTCATTTGTTGTTTGCTATCTGAAACAGCACTATCACCAGTGAAGAAAGGACATGATGTCTCTAGCTGATAAAAGAGCAAACAAAGAATTATGACATTTATCGAAATTAAAACTGAGCCATGATGAGAGAAAAAGGCTTTCAAGAAATTAAAAAAAAAGAACTTCAATTTTTTCTTAAGAAAAAAAATATAATAATAAAATATTTAAAAAAAGATAGCTCTCAAAATAAAGCAAACAAAAACTAGAATAGGTTGGAAAAATTATTAATAAATTTCATATTCAAATTTTCTGATATCAAATATTGGATACGAACTTGGGAACTTTAATACTGCATTTACTTTAATTATGACAAAGTCACACACATGGTTTTAGCTTTGCATACTAGCCTTAGTCCTGCACATGCTAAAATAGATGGAACCTTCTTGTTTTGTCGTTAGGTTTTTAATATATTATTTTGTAAGTTAAGCTATCTAAATAAATCAAGAGAAAGCACCAAAAAGTACCGCAAACAGAGAGAGCTAGCAAAGACAAAAATTTTAATTAAAAGAAAAAATCAAATTGGCTCTTTCCTCTCCGAGCGACGATTGGAACAAGAAACAACAGCCTATTGTACAATCTAACCAATCGGAAATCAGGTGACAACCGAAATTGCTCGGGACCTAGTTCCTTCATACTTCAAAACTAACCTGTTCTTTTATTGACGTCAGCAAACCTTCGACTGTCGTAAACCGTCCACCAATCGACCCGGAACCAACTTCAAAGTCCAACTCAGGAATCATCACTTGGCATGTTTCAGACTAAGTAAAGAAAGCTCTAATGATCTTACTGGGAACAGCAGAAATTTCATAGCCCTTACTAGCCATTACGACATACATGCAAGTATATTTACTAGAATGTGAACTTAAAGGGCTGCATAACCTGGATCTAAGCTTATTTGATTACGTTGTTAAGAGCCACCAAAACTTGTCACATGACACGTCTGCTGACTTGAATATTGTTTTATATTTCCAAAACTATTTTCAATTCAATCTAAACACAAAATTAGATAAAATTAAAATTCTGACCCCCATCAAAATATGAATGGAAAAAGCTACTTTTCTCAATAGTCTCCTAAACTCTCTAAATTACGATATAATGGTATATTGTGATATAACGCAAAAATGGCTAGCAAATTCTTAATTGGTCTGTTAAATAGCTTGACTATGGGTAAAACTGGAGAAAATTTTCAGAAAATTATACTGAACCTTCTCCTTAAAAGGTCAAAGGTAGGGGTGGAAAAAGTTGTTTCTAACTGGGACCGCAATTAAAAAACAAATATTTTCTGTACTAAAAACTAGCCACACAGACAACTGCCATATAAATTGACAGTAGTCCTTTCCTTTCCTTTGACTTTTGAAAATATTATTCTGGAGTAAGCTGCTGCTAGTAGATGGTATGCTGATCTGGTACAAAGCAACCAAATTGATAATTTTGACTGCGCTTCCCACTGATTCTATAAATTTTAGGCAAATTTTGCTGCAGCCCTTTTTTGTTGATCATTGCAGTTTGCTCAAGTTAAAACATTACGTCTTATATCTGTTAAGGATATTTCTGCGTCTTTGTGACAGATTAATCAGTGCTGACTGATTTATCAATTTTCTTTTTCTTATATTCCTTTTGGATTTATTCTTTCTGGATTTTGTGGATTGGACTTTTTGATTTTTTTCTTTTGGGACCCAAAACAATTTCAGGGACAATTGCTCCCGTGGTCCGATATTTGTTCCCTCCCTGGTCAAAGGACGCAACTGCTGTCAATGACACCGTTTCAGTACGAAGAATTACCTTGAGCACATCTCTGTTCAGATCTGAAGCATCTGTCATTTTTAAGGTAATTTTCACACCACATGGCTCCACCCCGCCTGAAAATTGAACATTCAAGATTTCGTAAAACAGTCATGTGCAGTTACATCGAAGTATAATGTGTGAAATTCAAGCTAGGAAAGAAATTTAAACCAGTATGAAAAACAGTATATACTTAAATTTTTGGAATACACTCGACACACGGTTTTCCTGGTGAAGGTTTTATTACAGCATGCTTCAAAAGATCTTACAAAGAACTTTGCTTCTTCACCTTAGACACTTCATTTTCAAAACAATAAAATAGCAACTTTTCAAAAAAATAAATAATTACTGTAATATTTAAGAATCCCAGCAAACACACGGAATGCTAAATACGTTACCTCCAGATTTAACTTCGTTTGTTCGGTAACCGCATTTGTCACAATTGGTAGCCATAATAATCACTTCTTTGAAATGAGGTATTTCTTCAAAAGGCTAAGGAAATTCTTCGCTCATGATCATGGGCAGTTAATGAAGTCAACAAAACTTAGAAGCAATGTTAAGTAAACCGGCAACCAAGACCTAGATATTTCATCAGTATCCAAATATGGCGGAACACAGTTTATTCTAGCGCATTCATGTCTTCATTGTCTTCGCCAAACACCCTCCAAAAGCAAAAGGCTGTATTTTCCCTAGCAATTCTTGGCACTTAGAGATTTTAGAGAGTAAACGTTCAATGAAAATTCACCAAAGAGTAACATAACAGATAAGTTATTTGGCTGTGGTCAGGCCAGACTCTAAAGTAGGGACAAATCAGAGGTATGGAACACTGAATTATAAACTTTAAACTATGAAATTTTAGTTTCACCTTTTGGATTTGAGGCTTTTTGAATAACCTTGACTGCCTTTAGGCTATCGATTGTGACCTTGGGTCATAAGCTGGCCACCTGAAATCGCTTATTGGAAAGGATACGAACAATTTTCATGTTTGTAACTGCTGGTGAGTTGCAGTTGTGGCAGTTGCAGGGAAACTGTAACACCTGGAACAACAACATGTCTGAAACAAATCGCAAGAATGGAACGCAGAATCAATTGCATAAATCAATGCATAAATGCTTAAATGGCTTAATTATCTGTAAAGATACAGGATAATTTCACAAATTACCTTAAAGGGGTTCAAAAAATCAAGTATAGGATAAGAGTTAAATTAATTCCTCTATAGCACTCGTTGATTCCCAAAGGGAATGTCTTACATCCTTGTACAAATGCCGCAAGTTTTCTCACAAAGAAGAAAGAAAACGGTGAGACTGGGGAAGAAACAAAAAAACCGCTGGTAAAGACGATTCAAAACCTTCCTAAAAAGCAATAAATCGTGATCATTTTATTTTATTTCCAGCTTTGCCTGTTACGATCCAGCTACGTCACCAATCAAAGATGTTTCAATGTAACAATACAATGAGGATACGAAGCATTTCACAATTTGATATAGGAGTAAACAGCGCTATGAACAAATCTGAGCTACACATTTATAGTCTTTGTTCCAGAACCCTAAGTTGAAAGTAGATGTCTGGTTAGGGGTCTTGAACACAGGCTACACATTTAGCACTATTCGAAAGTTAAAGGATTTCGGCTAGATAAAATATACTGCAGCAGCGGCAGCATTATTGCTTGGAGTTGTGCAATGCTTTCGTATCCTCAGTGTATTGTGCAACTAAAAATATATACAGTCTTGGTTGTACTACTTTTTGTGCAATAAGAATCCATCTAGGCTCTACTCTCGTCAAATTTGAATGAATACCCTGCTTGCTTATCAAAACATTTGTCTCACTTCATAGATATATCACAAAGTCACACAAAGTATAAACAGAAATAACATCGTACCTCCTCTTTCAAATCAAGCGGTTGTGATTCTAGCAAAGAAAAGATTAATTTAATACCTACATGGAAAATTACAACCCCTTACCAAATACGAATAGGTAATATAATATCAAAAATGGGAGAGACGGAGAAAACGACCTGAAAAATCTTGTCCTGTGCAAACATTTTTCATAAATATAAACTACCAGCAACATATAAACATACATACAAATTGCTTTCATTAATACACGGCCTCAGATTGTTTTTGTCCCTATCTGGCGAAATGTGATTTTTTGTTTTTATAGATGACGTCATAAAATAACATTTTTCCAATGTTTTTGACATAGAAAATATAATCCAAAAGAATGTCTCTAAATAAGGAATATCTTTTAACAGAAAAAACGCAGCCACGCCACTGCATCTTTAACAGAAACAAATGCCAGGAAGCCATGTATTAAAAAATGTATAACAAGAAAGCAAAGAAGCCTTTTATTAAACTGCTTTCTATTTCCAATAAGCAACAAAACGCATCTTTGTTCAGATTCGGCAAATAAGTTTCAAAAATTCTTCAGTTTTTGAATGTAAGCCAGCACCCTTCACGGATCTGTGGAACTCCTTATTCATTTTCAACGAAAGAGAAAGGAAACAAATATTCTGACGCAAACAGAACTTACCTTACAGAAAAGGGATTTTACCCTTTTTTCGTATCAATTAAAAATTATACATTGATGCAATAGCAAAATCGTTAATTCATGCTTAAATTTGCAATAGGTGCTCGCATTCATACCTTCTGGTTTTGGTTCAGATTCTTGTTCGACTTCTGGATCCTCTGGTGTCGTTTCGAAAAACCCAAGTTTTTCGTTCTGATCTGTAGTTCTACTGAAAAGTTCTGTTTTCGTATTCGGATCATTATTAGGGGCATGCGGGTTCTCAACATAACTATTTCCAGATATATCTTCTATGATCAAAGTGAACTCTTTCTCGCCGCGTTGGTATACCTTCACTTTCTCTATAAACGCCTCAATTTTTGCTGCTGTTTCTTTGTCAGTGACCTACAAAATAAGTCGTGAAATAATTCGTGAGCTAGAAAACGGTACGATTGCAACCGGCTGTAGCAAACATGGCATTGCTTTTATTCATGGTAAATGATGGGGTTTCATTTCACGACTGACCTGTGAAGAGGGTTAAACATCTGAATGTCCTAACAGTGTTATGTTTGCCACTATATGCACGAGCGTAACGGATGCTAAATTTTTAGAGAGGCTGGTATGGATCATGCCCGAATATTATTGCTCAATCGAGATAAAACAGTACGAGTGGAGCCAAATTTTGTCTGATTAGGGGGGCTGTCGCCCTCCCACAGCCTAGGTCCCCTATGCCTTTTAAGAGTGTTACTTGGACACATTCTTGCCAAAATTTGAACTTGGAAACCTATCCAGACAATACAATAAAAGAGATTCTAACGCTGCAGAAATCATAGCAAAATCACAATGTAGATACCAATTTTGGAACATAAATATGCCTATTGTCGAAGACAGACAGTAAAAACTAAGAAAAGAAGTCAATTTTTCCAGAGAATCTTTTTGAACTCCAAAGCTACCAAAGCTTCCATGTAAATGTACCACGATTCACACTTCAGCCAGATTTGGTCTACCCTACTTCCTATTTATGAAAGTGATCTGTTCATGACGATCATATCTACAATATAAACCCCTTATGTTTATTGTATTACCTTTCGAATCTTCTGCTGCTGTTCCAGCCCGTCAATCACATTCTGCAAAACCCCTTCAACAGTCGTTAACGCTACGAAAAAAGTATACGTTGCATAAAAGAATTTTTAAAAAAGAATATTCAGAACCCAGAAGTACATAAACACAATAAAAAATACAAAGCTTAAGCTGAAAAAGTGATGGCTAGGATGATGCTATTCTATGATTTACCGAAATTTGTAAAATTTAGAATACTTCCGGTTAAATTCTGGTAACAAAAAATCAGATTCGACTGAAGCGAGTCCGGGAAACATGGTCGTCATATTGTCAATGACTGTTAAGAAGGCCGATAAAAACTAAAGAAATGGAAGTGCTAAACAAAAACCACGCCCGTCCTTTTTTCTAACAAAGGTTTCCAAAGGTTGATAAAAGTTTTCGGAGAAAAAACTAACAATTTTCGTGACTGTTCTACTGAAACAATCCATATATTGCACCTACAATGATTGATGAGAAAGAGTGTTAAAATAAAATACAAATAAAAAAGTTATTGCAGTGCTAGGCACTCTTACCTCCTTTTTGGCTGAAAGCCTCTGACTCCAGATCGAGTTCAGGTATTCGAAACGAGGCCGATGACTGCTTGACAACTTGCCGATTTAAATCCTGTCAAAAATAAGAAATTTCGATGAGAAAGGGAGGAGGTTGAGTAATTCTTGAAAAGCTTCGAATTTATGTTTTGTGATGGTGTTATAACAGATTCTGATATTTTCATAATTTGTGACCAATCTTACTTATGCTAAATTTTATTTATTCTTTGAAACCACTGCATTTAGAAGATAAAGGCGATCTCTGGTTTAATTTCAGACTGCATAAAATTCACACATCAGTATTGCATTGCTAGGAGCGTCAGGGAATGTCTCCAGGGTACGTCAAAAACATCTTGAACTTTCTAGAGGCAAAGTAATCGTATCTTATTTCTGAGCCTATAGAGGCAAGATATCAACATATCACGTGAAAAACGTCAGCTTGTTGAAAAAGCTTCATCGAGTTTAGAAATATTTAGATATGAATGTCCTTGAGAACTTACTCAGAGACTTCGAAATATCATTAAACGAAAAGACTACTTAAAAAGGCTTCTTCACAAGTAGATACTCAAACCCAGTTTTCAGATAGCGATATCGAGATGACTTAAGATGCAACTGGTATTCCATGGACCGTTACAGGTTCCTTCAAACGGTATCTTTTTGACAAAAAACCTATGCTAAAACCTGTTCTTTATCAATATATTTTGCAAATGAAAACTAAAATTTTAATTAAATTAAAATGCTATTTACAAAATTCGAACATAGAGGAAAAAAACGTTGGTGTCTCAGATGAGGCTAATTTCAAGGCACCAAGAGCTGTAAATAATTGCTTTCTGAAGCTATAGCACAGCGGATTAGCAAAGGGCAAAAAGGGTTTTACTTCGCAAACAAGTAGCAAATGGCAAGCCTGTCTTTTATAGAACAACAAGCAGAAGGCATTGGAAGAATTTTTTTAAAATGAATAGATGCTTCATCTGAAGTTTTTGGATAGGACGCCTGCCTTGAATACGGTAAATCTTCTATACCGCACCCCGAGGTTTACTGAACTTTTACATCCCAAATGGTTCGACTTTTACTTTTTAAGGGTTAAACATGTCACAAAGATGCTTTTGAGAGTTTGCCTCACAGAAATAGAAAAATAAGTGAAATGATTTATCATATTTGACGTCATATCCTCTATCCTCTTATAATATAAGAAATCATAAAGAAATCTGCAGGGTCCAATAGAGGGTTTACCGTTTTCTGTAGCGTATTATCCAAAAATTTACAATTTTTAAAAAAAGCGCCGAAGACATGCACCTTAAAGACACATATCATTAATTATCAAAGTTTGCTTCTATTGAAACTATATCGAAGAAGGCAGAGAACTACAAGAATTAGCAGAAATATGGTAAGAAAAGTACATCAGTTGAAAAGCTGAAAAGAAACTGAAAAATTCAACAAGTTTAGTTCAACCTTAAGCACGGTCTACGGTATTGACGTTGGTTTTTTGTTTATAAATGATTAAACATTCATCCTTGTATTGAAGAAGATATGTCTTTTAATAATTCTTAATATCAAAAGTTCTATTCGATATGACAATATCTAGAAGAAAGTAGTGCAGATTTTGGTACACACAATACCAACAGGAAAGTGAAAAAGAAGGTTCCAGTGTGCATTCTATCATGGAAACACCACGGCATATTGAACAGCTGACTAAGCTGTGGGCCAATTTTCAGAAAAAGGCCAGGTTTTGTTTGCAATGTTGCTATTAGGCAGTATGACAAAGGATCTGACGGGAATTAAACCCACAAAAAAGTTAAACAAAAAGAAAATGTATTGTTTAAAAAACATGAATCATTATCTACAGATGGTTTATAAAAATAGTCAATAAACTTGTGTTCTTCAACGTTTAAACCAAGAATTGAAGAGTCCACCATCAAAAGCCCCATCAAGCGACTTATAATGGTCATCTCAAAGACTTTCTGTGCCATAAGAATCAGTTGTCTCTTCACCATAGCCGGTGCCATCGAGTGTGCCCTTGGGGGCATATTCCTCGCCAAAGGCATCAAGATCAAGGCTGCCATCCGTCTCGTAAGCACCTTCGGAGTTATCACCTTCATGGTTATCACCTTCATGGTTATCACCTTCATGGTTATCACCTTCATGGTAATCACCTTCATGGTAATCTCCTTCATGGTAATCACCTTCATGGTAATCAACTTCATGGTAATCTCCATCTTCGTGATGATCACCCTCGTCGAGGTACCCATCTTTTTTATGATGGCTCCCATCTTCATCATGGTAGCCCCCATCTTCATCATCATAGTCCCCATCTTCTTCAAGGTAGTCCCCATCGCCTACATGGTAATCCCAATCACCTACATCGTCAAGGTTATCTTCTTCCCACTCCTCCCAGACTTCATCATCATGTTCTAACATGCCAAAGATATCATATAGAAGGCCATCTGATTCATCGTCAGTTAATTCCAAGACCTCCTCTTCCTCTTCGCTAGTCACGTTGTAAGTCGCATTACCAATCACCGTGGAGTTATTTTCCCAGAACCAGTCTTCACCAAATGTGAGCCAATCAAACGGCAACCAGTCATCACCTTCAGCATCAGTTGTATTGACGCCTCCTTTCTTATCTTCAGGAATCTCTTTTTCCTCTTCATAGCTTTCATTGCCAAATATCTTTTCAATAACGTTGTGAAGTTTGCTTTTAAACGAGCTGAAAAGACTTTTGGTGTCATTTTCATCGTTTGGGTCCTTTTCATCGAAACTATCATCTGGGTGTTCTTCATAGTATGTGTCTTCACTATCCCAATCATCGTACCAACCATCGTACGAATCATCGTAAGGGTCTACAATAATTATATAATCATTTTAAAATCAAGAAGGACAACAAATCTGGCTTGGGACAGATATACACTGAGCTTCAAGAGCAAAATCATAATATTTGAAAGTGGCTATGGTTCAAAATATTTGTTTTCGAAAGTCAATGCTTGCAAATTTATAATATCACGAGCTGCTAAATGCTGCTTTTACAACTTTTCGTTAAAATTTCAGGATTGTCTGAAGGCTCTACCATATTATAAAAATTAGTGACAAAATTTCTTGTAAATTGCATAGTAATTTCGTGTATTTTTTAATTCTTTTCGACTTGAAACACATTAAAATTAATATGAAAACTAAATTTATGTTTCTATGCCGACGTGCTAATTAATTGAATATTAACTATAGCAGTTTAGAAAATAATTTTACTTTTACTGTTCATCTTTGAGTTTGGATTTGATCCAAGATTTCAAAAGTTAGAGATATTTCTAAAGAGATATTTAGATATATTTATCTCTATAAATGGTACTATAATTATATTAAAACTTATTACCCTCCAATCACCATTAATTGATTACTCTATGGTTACCTGGATTTGTAAGAGTCTTGATCAACATATCAACATCATCTTCATTGGGGCAGCTATTCCCATGTAGAAAATCAGATTTGATGGTATTCATGTACGACATCATTTGGTTACGTGTTGCTTTACACTGACCACAGCTTGCTGTCAAATTGATTTCCCTTTCAAGACAGCTGACAAGCTGCTCGATACCACATGTTTCATTTGCTTTCAAAATTTCGGGAATGCATTGATCGCGAAGGTGCTTGGCGCATTCTACAAAACAAATATCGAACGCACATTAAGAATCGATACACACTTTTTATAAGAATACCCAATATTTTGCTGAGCCTCAACATTCTTAATTTGACTTATGTTATTCTCAAGCGACAGGGTATTAGGTATGTAAAGTTATTCTCAATGTGAGAATGAGTCGCATTATAGTGTAAATGACTTGAAGGGAGGATACGTCTATTTCAATACATATTCTTCATAAAGCTTGGGCCTTGCATTATCCTTAAATTACTCTTATTAAAATATTATTCGAAAGAAAACAAATCATATCTGTACTTGAAAAGTCTAACAATGCTTTACGAATAAAGATTAAAAGTAAATAAAGACAATTAAACGCATCTTAAATTTATATTAAATGCATCTTAGGTTTATTCCTTTGGGTAGGAAGGGGCCAAAGAACTGGGCATGCCCCTGGACCCGGAGTGGCTCTGGGCGCCCCTGCTTAACGGGTATCATACAACTAGAAAAACAGAAAATTGTTCAAGACATGTAGGCCCTAAATATTCAAGAACGATGGATCCCCTTTAGACCAGGCTGTACTACTTTCTGTCTCTTAACCCTTGAACACTACACTCTTTTTTTATAAGAACCAGTAAATTTGAGCTTAGGCTGATTGTTCTTAATTTTTTCGAAAATCTGAGGCTGGATTGTTCTTAATTTGTTCTTAATTTATAGGGTATAAGCAGTGCGATTTCTAGCTTTTCGTTCTGGGGAGGTGTTCAGGCCTCTTTTGCCAACAAAGTGCGTGAGACAACCTTCATTTGCCGCCATGTTTGAATATTCACCGAAAAAGCACCAAAATATGGCAAAAAATCCTCGTTTTTGAGATAAAACGTTGTTCAAAATTTCATTCTACAGTAGCTCAGCCTCAGCTTGTTCTTAATTTGTTCTTACCTTTTGACCAATTTTGAGGCTGGTGTTCTTATAAAAATAAGAGTGTAGTATCAATGCGCATTTCTTTCCCGTCATTTCATCTATTTTCTGGTTTCATTCACAATATTTGGGGGTTCTTGTTCAGTTAACTCCATCACTAAACGACCGTGAGCAACCATTTGAAGATTTGTGTCCTCTGTTGTTATTTACATTCTTTCTTTTATACAAACAAGATAACTTTAACCATAGTCAATGCTTCAACAGTGGCTTAGTGTTCTCATTTCTTGACAATTTGAGGCTCGACATTGATATTTCTAATTTCAAAGACCAATTTATAACAGTTTTACAAACATTTTCAGTAGCACGGTGGATTTGCTGACAAATTCTGCTCTGATTTGTTCACATGGGAGAAAAATTTCAGACAAACACGATTATTTCTTAAACTTGCCATCTAAGGATAGCCACGTTCTCACAATGTTATTAAGTACTTAAAAAATCTGGCATCAGTGGTGTAATAAAGTTTGCTCTTGTATAAAAGTTTACAACAAAGCAAACAAAAAGCAAATTCCCCAACAAGTTCCCTCTACCTCCACATTGTCCTAAACAGTTTAGTGAAAAAGATAATCACCTTTTCCCAACATCGCAAAACTTCGCTCAACTCGATTAAACGGTTAGTAACGAACGGAAGGGCTATTTCAGGTGACGAGTGAACAAATAGCGCGCCCGATATAAATAAACAAACGAAATGGCTTAGTGGAAACGCGATAATGAGTGACGTAGAGGAAGGAACGATTACGTCATAAAATCTACGAGACATTCACATCACAATATCCATAAAAACTTAAGTTTTAGTTTTTTTGCAAGGTTTCATTTTCCTTTTGGCTTTTTGCACCGTTTCACAAAAATAGTAGTTCTAAAACAGAAGACAAATTTTTCAATATTAATTTCCATTTTTTAGAATATTGTTAGTTTGTTATGTGACGAGAATTGCAATTCAAACGTCTGCAGAACAACTTGCCATCAAAATAATGACTTAAGAAAGCTGTATGCATAATTCATTGCGTATTTTTTTCTTTTTTTAATGATGACGTCACGTGAAAATAAAGACATCAGTTCAATTAGTCACGATATTCAGGAAATTTTGATATATTCAAGGCTAATTTCATAAGAATATCATATAAAATGAATATTTTCTACGGTCAAGCAACCGTAACAGCGTGAAAAGTGTCACATTCAAAGGTATTCGTTGGCTAGAAATAGAATGAAACGAAAAGCTAAAAAACGCCTAAGAGAGCAGCTTACGAAACAACCTTATTTGCAAGAAAATCTTTTCTACCAATAACAAGGTTTGATTTTCTCAAAAGTTTAAACAAGATAAGAACATACCCAGCCTCATACTCGGCCTTAGATGAAAATTAAAAGAAGAAAAGCAATGCGTGTTTTATAATTTACTCCCATGATGATGATAACAAAACCGAGCGGATTTTATCAGCTTATCAACAGTGCTACTGAAAATGTCTTGCCAAGCTGTTATTAAGGGGTCTTCGAAACCATCTATAGTATGCAAATGAAGTTGTATGGAATAAGGGCACGTTATAATCTTAAGAGCACCAGAGCCTCAATTCTTCAGACAGTCAGGAAATTCGAGCCTCGGAAGAAAGGAAACTTTTGCTTGCTATGAAAAGAGTGCTCATTTTTGTAAATTTGACTTGGCCACAGCAAATGACTGCAGTGTCTTGGAGTGCCTTTACAAGGCACAACTCACAACTTCTAACTTCAAATAACGTGTGAGATTTTGAAATAAAACAATCGGATTTCCACCAAATATTTGCGAATTTGAAATGGAGTGCTTCGCCCCTCGTTTTCTTTCATTCATGAGACACAAGCATGTATTGAAGGATCAGAGTCACTTCAAATAACCAATAATGAACAAGGAATTACTATTCAACGTAGCAGTTATGTTTATGCATCGTTTAAAACATACATCGATAACAATGGCAATGTGTTTCATGCTCTTGATTCATTGCCTCGAGGTGGGTTGGAAAATTGCCAGTTTTGAGGTGGGAGTGAATTGACAACTGAGATGCTTGTTTGTCAAACGGGCCGCTTATACATAAATAGAAATTTTCATCGATAACAATGACGATGGAAATGTGTTCCATGTTCTGGATTCAATGCCCCGAAGTGGGCTTAGAACCGTGCCACACTGGTAAATAGTAATTTTCATTAAATAGAAATTTGCATATCAATCTAAGAATTATTCCGATTCTTGATAAGGTCATCGCTGAGAAAATTAATAGTATACAGTTCAAGTAAGGTGGGTTTAATTATGCTTTAAACAACTCACCGTGCTGATTCTCTGTGGGCCAGTGGTTGTCATTTAATACCCTTGGAGCTGGCATGCCATGGATCGCCATCACGGAGACAACGATAAACACGAAAAACTTCATCTTGCGTGCTCAGAAAATACTTGCATGCAACTGCTTTCTCTTCGGTGTGTGTCGTACATAGGTCCTTCGCAGACAATAAATATCTTTAAAAAGCACCCGATGACAATACTTCTCACCTTCGTCTCCTGTTGTCAGCTTATGGTAGTGACGTCACTGTGTCTATTGTCTTGAGCAATATTTCAACTGTGAGCTTAGTTTGACTTGACAGGCAAAGCCTGACCTACTGTGCGTGCGTAAACATCATGATGACTTGAGTGTAAATGCGTCAAGGATCCATCACACCCTAGCTTCCCCTCGCACATAACACCGCTGTTGGTTTCACCGACGATAATAAAACAATGCCTAATTTTGGATCTCCGTAATGAATGGGGAAGCCTGCAGCCAGACCATGTCTTGAATCTTTCATCATAAGTGACTGACTGACGGTATCTCCAATCCATTCGGCACAAAGATAAGATTCCCGTTTTCTTGCAAAAAAATTTCTGGGGATCGTTTACTAAAGGTGAGAAGAAAGTCCCCATGCTCATGTTCATTCCCCTGCTACCTAAACAAAAATTTTGCTTTTCCATTCCCCCCCCCCTCCCCCCGAGTTTGATATGAAGAATATCCATATTTTTCACATGGAGTAGAAAATGGAAATGATCGACTTTTGCGGAAAATAAAACAAAATGCTTGACAATGCTGCTGCATCCAGAAACTTTATTCAAATAATTTTGAATCATGTTCCTAGATTATTGGCATGGTTAGAGATAAGAGAAAATTGTTTCTAAAATATCCTTGAGTAATGCTACGAATTTGATTTGATATGATATCCTGGCACAATTCTATGATGTTACTCATAATTCTCTATCATTCCTCTAACAATCTAGCCAAGAATCCTAGTAGATGGTGCAGCTACTATTAAAACATTCCATGGTACCATCTTCTTGGAAATTCCTCTTTTATCAATGTTGCCATGATACCCTTAATTACTGCCAAAACATTGTTCCCCGAACATTTTATTTTGAGCTCTGTTTTCATTTCTACTTTCAAAAACACCCTGCAAAAAGGCTGCAACATTTTAAGGCAAACTATGCCCTTGAAACACCTTGAAAACGACCTTTCCATTAAGGGTACCTTTCCAAACGCAGAATTGATCACAGAACTGAGTCTCCTAGGACCACATCCATAGAGCAATTACTAAAGTTCTGAAAATGCAACCTCTCAGCACAGATACTTTTCAGAGCTTTTTCTCTAAATGTTAAATGCCTTCCCTATTTCCATTGGCATTTAACAGCTTTTTAAGTGAAAAAAGCATAAAATCTTCTAGATTGAAAGGGGAAAGCGCTTAGCTTTTGAGGAAGTTTCCAAACACTTGCTCTCTGTTTCAAGAATGTGTAAGAAACATAAATTCTTTATGAATTGATCACTACAGGTTGTTTGAAATCCAAGTTAAGAAAGATAAAATAAAGTCTCCACACGCTTCAATTGATGATAAGATAAATACCGAGACAGGCTTGCCACTAAAATACAGCTGCCAGTTAAGGCAAAGAATCAAATTATTTTTACAAGTCAGGCACATAAGTTATCAAATGAATAGGTGGCAGAGGGTCGTGGTCAGGATAAAATACAGGGGGAAATGAGACGGGGAAGATTGTAGTAGCTAAAGATTTTCATGTTTGTTTAATACACACTTTTCTGCAGCATATTGTTCAATATAATTGTCTTCTAATTGATTATAAAAAACATGATTTATAATGAATAAGGAGCTTTTTATTTCTATGTAAAATAAAAGAATGTTTAGAAATACCTCTGATAATAAAAACACACCTTTAGGCCTGTGATTTTTGTTGTAATTCGACTGCCTTTATCTTGAATTGGTCCAGCTGATTGGATCTCATTATTCTTGTTACCACAATGGGGGCATTCAAATGAAATTAGAATAATTTCTTTAAAGAAAGGTATCTTTGTGAAAAGCAGTCTTGTTGTACCCTAAAATATAAAAAAATTTTCAGGTTCTAATTCAAATAAGTAAAGTGCTATGTTGCTAGCTATGATGACAAAGGCAAATATTATCATATTATTGTTTCTTCTCTGGAATGTTGTTTCTTCTCTAAAATTGGAGTGGACGTCCCCCTGGCCCAATCCTCCCCAAGCTCTGTTGTGCTTGATTGTGGATAGCAGGCAACAGGAAGAGCTCCCCACTTTCTCTGTCACACAGGATTTTTTAGCAAGAGTGTGCCATAGATCTATGCAACTATTTGACAGTAGGACATCAAGTAATGTAAGGTAGTTGCCCTTTAAAACTAATTGTTGTTAAAATTACGTTTTGTAAGCACTTTTCTTAATTTTGAATCCTCAAAGTACAATTAAGCAGTGAATCTAGGGAATACACAACAAATAAAGAAAAAGTTGGTCAGTATTTTCAAATATGAAGCCATGCCAATGAAATTGTGTATGAACTGACTTCAAGGTATACACTAGCTTGCACCATTGCCAAAAAACAAAAGCCTGAAATACACAATCAGATTTAACAGGCCTTTTTGTTAGGGATTGTTCACAAGGGTGACAAAGTGCCAATCTGTTTAAGCTTAGAGGGACACTGCCCATTCAACAATTATTGTTTAAGGAATACCAAAGGACCTAAGGAGGTATTCACCACCAATTTGTAGACGAGCTGTTTGATACAAGATGAGTTTCATGAATAATGAGACAATAATGCTTTGTTTTCATTAGCAACTTCACCTTTCATTAAGGAATACTACAATTTATAGGAACAAACTTGTTCCTATAAATGCTCCTACTATCCTTTGCAGAAGAGGTACTATTTTGTTATCAGGGTGGTCAATAGCTTGCCCCATTACTTTGGCACGGGTGTTGTAATTAACCTGCATGAAACAAAAAGGCCTGGTTTTAGAAAGTTTTTAACTGAAAGTTTTCAGCCAAAAATAGACTGTATATTCATGAAAAACTGATAAAAACTGATCAGTTTTTATAAGTTTTTCATGCATGATTGACCATAAGTTTTTGACTTAAGAAGATGAACACATCCAACTTTGGAAACTCAAGGGTATAAGGTTATTATCCCTTAGCATAAGACGCATATGTCTTTAGCGCTGTTGTGAACACTTTGAAAACAGGGTAAAAGTTACTAACATGGTAGAATATAAAAGGGGGGAAGGAAGAGAAAGCACATAGAAGGTAACTTCAGATTTATAGGCCATCTGACACTTTTTTGCAGAGTTCATCTGAAAAATATGGGCACAAGACATGCGTAAAAAGAAAAATTTGGAGAGAAAAGTGTTCGAGAATCAAAAGATTCGCTTGACATATAGTTAAAGTAGTTCCTACTTTTTGTCATGCGGAATTATTTCAGGTAAACATAAGACAATAGAATTGGATGATTTTCATAATAGGCCCCTTGCAATATTGCAATTTCACAGCAACCGGAATATGGTAGCAGCAAAATTAAGTTGCAGTTACATTCATTACTGGTAAGCTTTAATTATGAGTTTCAACTTTTTGATTGATCTTTGTCTTCATGTAATTTGCACACCTAATCTTTCCCGTGCATTTTTTAAAAGCTTGATTTCCCCTCCAATATAACTATAACTGAATTTCTTTTCCTGCTCATAAAAAATCGTAAAAGACAACCCTGAGATATCATTTTGTCCTAAGAATCTTGCGCACGGTGAAATTTGATTGAAATCAATGGAGATTCGAATGAGCAGAATTTTGTACGAAAATGTCATTGTTATTCTAGCGAAGTGTAAAATTGGATCATACTTGTATTTTAAGTAGCTTTTTTCTTTTTTTTATGTGTACAGAAATCATGAGGGCTTCAAGAACCATCATATCTTCGGGGTACTTTTTCATTTTGTGTTGAACATGTCAGACGCAATATCAAATTGAGCCTCATGAGCAATATATATGTAATTCGGTTCGGATGCCATTGATACAGATTAGTATTTCTTGGTCGCGATAAATAATCAAACAAGACATTGATATAAATATGACATGTATTACCTCTCTCTCGCAACTTGTACACATGCTTTGGATTACGCTGGCTTCTTGATCTTCATCATCAGCAGTAAGGTTTCTGAATAAAGGAACGTTCTGGGACTTTTCGTCTGTGCTCTCTAAGGCCATCGTATTAAAAAACAGACTTTAATTATCTAGGATATTAACTCCAATACCTTGGTAATATGTCAGTTCCAAGGTTTACTTTCTATCTCTGGCCTAAAACGTGATTTTAGGATTTTTACCGCTTCGACTTTTACCAACGTGCAAATCGTGCACAATTTCCAGAAGCTTCATGTTAGGTAAAGGTGGTAGCATTGAAATTAGGGTGGTACTCCAAAGTACGGTTAAAGTAGCCCACCTGCAGACTCTTGAATTGAATTGCAAATGCTTACCCTCCTGTAGAAAGTCTTCTGATGAGTTGAATGAAGACCCCGCTTGCACTGTGCCGGCAGGGGCGAAACTACTGGGGGGGGTATGGGGGGTGCTGCACCCCCCAATCTTCAAAAAAGCAGATTTTGTCGGGCAAATTTATGGCTGCCAATATATCTGTCGGGCAAATCTGGAGATTTTCTTTAGGTCGGACTTTTATTGCTACTTTTTGCCCTAGCTTGGTTTATGAATTCATGGTCTTTTCCCCCATCTTTTTTTCAATCTCCTCCCAGTTGGGAAAACAAAACAGAAACGAGGCTAGGAACAGCAACATATATACATTTCTGTCTTTCGTCCACCGATCAGCGCTTTCGCCTCTAGCTCGACACGCATATGTTTATCTTCGCCTCGAGATGAAGTCTGAAGTATTGATCGACAGCGAAAGTATAGACGGAAAGTAAAGTGTGTTTGATGCGAGAAGGAAATGAACACTGTGCATACCCCTCCCCCTACTTTTTGAAAAACAAAAGAGCTTTTTCAAAATCTTTTGCTGTGATTCCATTCTGCCTCGGAGCCCATGGAACACTGACAGTTTTAGAAGCATCATAAATCAAAGCATGAAGGATATACCATCTCGGAATACTTTGTTGAGAAAAGTCAATCAATACTTTCTTTTTAAAATGTATGAAACATCCATCATACATTCATAAGGAGTTATGCCCCAAAATTTCTCTTAAAGTTTTACACTTACAGTTCGAAAGTATTGCACCCTTCGCTAGAAAATGGTCATACAGACGCCAAAGTATTTTAACTAAAAAAATTCGAATAACCGTAACAAGTAACAGAAAGTTTTAATCAGTTCAAGCGGGAAATGATATGAAATTTATCAAGAAATTGCATGTAGTTAAGATATAAATTGCAAAAACTTTCGAGTTTATTCTATTTCTGAACATTATCCATGATTACGAAAACACAAAAATTGAGCTTTAATGATAGGTGTACCTGTAAAATACCTCCAATAAAAAACTTTCCTTTGCTTGAGGGATTTTGTTATGGTGAATTTAGAGATACGTACTTTGTGCTTGGGTGTCTAAAAATGTTGAAATTGCTTCCGGAGCAACCGAAAATTGAAAATAAAACTCAGAAAATGCAACTGAAGCTCTTTTTTGTTGAAACAATGTAATCCGCGTAGCTGTTGCTAAATTCCGCGTTTTGTTTTGGTGTTCCACTTTGATGAAATTGAGACCCTACTTCAATCCCCTTTTTTGAATTGCTCTTTTAATAGCTAGGTGATTTAGAAAGTGAAGACTATCTTAGAGAAAAGACAGGCCTTACAAATGCTTGCTTTTCAGAAAGAAATGTTTATAGCTAACACCAGAAAAACTAGAGGCATATTTCTTGACTTTAAACAAACAGCCTGAGTCTAAAGACCCTCTCTCGGGCTTCCCGATGATTTCAGCCCTTGAGGCGATGTCCTCTAAAAATGAAGTTCATGTATGACACGCCCTTTGATCAAGCATGCCACGCCCTTTCGTCGGGCATCCAAGCTTCATACCCCCCTAATGAAAATAGTGAAGTTTCGCCCCTGTGTGCCGGATAAAATTTATCCGCACAGTGGCGTACCCAAGGGGAGGGGGGGAGGGAATGGGGGGTCCGGACCCCCTACTTTTCTAAAATAAGGTCCTCGAGATTTGTCCAAAAAAGATTTTTTTTTGGGGGGGGGGGGTAGTATACTGTATGCTTGTGTCAATAACAATTGTAAAATGCTTTGCTATTCGCCATAGCTAACAAGAATCAAATAAGGGGGTGAAATTTTGCAAAAAGGGCGTTTCCCCGCATTTACGAGTGTTTGAAGGGCGTGGTCCAAAAAAAATTCCTGGGGGCTTTGCCCCAGACCCCCCCAATTCTGCAGCTCTGGGTACGCCACTGTATCCGCATAAAAGTTGTTCGGATTGATTTGCATTTACACTGTGCCGCACAAATTTTGTCCACTTTGCCCTCCCGTTTCGGATAATTGCAGTCACATCACCTAAGTCATTCGCAGAACCCCCAAAATGAAGTCTTTTCTGGGCAACAGAATAATAACAAAATTCCCGCCAACGTAAAAAGACTTCATTCTCTCTTCAGGATCATCTGCTTCTCTTTTAGACCAAATCCAAAGATATTGTCAATACAAATTAGGCCTGGTTTGTTTCAATAGTTTGTTCTTGAAACAAAATGACACTGAACTAGCAACGAAAGTAGAGAAAGCCGACAAGCAGGGGCGTCGCGACCAGGGGGGTGTGGGGGGTGTCACACCCCTCCCAACAGTATCTCAGTAGGAAATTTCAGATAAAATCCACTCAGTGGAAAAAACGGTTTAGGTAGTTCAGAGACCTTTCTGTCATAAAATAATAAAGGATCAAGCAAAGGTAGTTGCCCCGTTAGTTAAATATGATATTCCTTGATATGAATGAAGGTAAACAAACTAATGATTTGAAGATTTGAAGATTCTTTGTTGGCACTGAATCTAAAAATCCAGGCCCTCTTTAGGTCAAATTGTGCCCTGTGTCCATTTCCCCTAAAGTTTCTCGGTAGATGCGTCAACTGCAATTCACTATGAGCTCCAGATTTTTTTTAACATTCAAAAGGCATGCTAAGATGGAAAGAGGGATTTAAATCGACAACCAGTGCTGCTTCTTACCTAGCTTTAGAAGTAACTGACAACGTGGTATTTTTCAAGACCAGGGCAAAATTGTACCCGTTGTTTTTATCTGCTATTCAATTTGTTTGCAAAAAAAAAATTCAATAGGATTAGGAAGATTGCTTTAGTGAAATATGCTTAAAAGAGTGCATTTTCCAGGGAACTGGAAGCATCAAAATTCGAAAATTTTCTGCTCCTTCGGCGGCAACCATGGCGCTGCCTCAGGTGATGTAGTAACTATCTCCTTTGCCCGTCCCGATATGCAGATTGGACAAAACTATTAGAAAAGTCCGTTATTATAATATAAAAATAAAAGTTGCCAATTATATACAGAGTTAGATTGACAAAATGTATTGCAGAGGCTTGTGACAGCAGGTAAAGAATTTCAGGCAATAATTTGTTAATCAGGTAAATTTGTAGACCGCCCCCCCCCCAACAAGGCTTGCCTTGCGACGGCCCTGCCGACAAGGATGCCAATTTTACGTGGACTGGCAAGATACTGCACTTTTAACACGAGTATTTATCGATAATAAGGCAGCCAATAAGGCGAAAGGTCTTGATTGGGAGACAGTGAAAACTAAATTGGATGAAACAGCCAATCGCTTTCGAGCAAGATACGATGTGGATAAAATTTATCCGGATACAAGCGTTTACACTGTACCACATAGCTATCCGAACTAATTTAATCTACTTTCCTAGGTGAACTAATTTTGTTCCGATAGCCAATCTTAAATTCGTGCGGATAGCATGGGTCAGCAATGTTGCGTATGGAAGACACATTGATTTACAACTTGCAACATTGTACTGGGGGAGAGGGGGCGGCGGTATTAGGTAAATTTGTGAAAATAGCTGGAGTTCCAATATAATATTAGAATAATAGCTGGCGATTTTTAAACGCAAAATTTACCATCAAGAGTTGTTCGAGGAACATATCTGGTGACTTATAGTCAGGCAAATTTGGAGATTTTTCCAACAAGAGAATCCTTTGGCAAAGCAATAGCTGAAGCATTTGACAGAAGATCTGGTAAAGTAAAAACTCAGCACTGGGCGTGTTGTTTTGAAAGGCATCAAGATGGTAGGCAGCATTATTATGTGGCAATATAACTAACAGGGCCAAAGAGATGGGTAGGATTCATAACAGAATTCGCCATTTATAGGTGAATTGTACTGAATGCATGATATTACACCTCTTCCATCTGCAATTGCTACCATGAACCTGGCCATTCTACTTCCTGATCCTTCCTTTTTGTCCCTTGTCGTGCAATGAAGGCTCAGACTCTCAGAACGTTTCTTCCATGTTCATGTTCGAGCCGTTATTACTGTTTGACAGGGGTATGTCTTGTGCACCCAATCGGTTTCATCAAAATAAAATGGCACTCCCTCCTTCCAAAAACTTTCAGGCAACTTTTTACATTTCCGAGCAAACTGCAATCTTTTTTTAAGGTCTTCCTGTACCAGTTGCCCCTTTTTCCTGCACTGTGTGTGAGAGTATCCTTCATTTCGTAAAGCTCGACGCACAGTTCTATTACTTATTTCCTGTTCTTTAATGTCAACATCCCTTTGAACATCTTTAGAGGTAAAATTTCCAAAGGTTTCTCTCAATTTCTTAAGACTACGTGAGAATTTCCTAACATCTCGAGGAGTGAGCTTGGCAGGACCACAGAATAGGAAATAGGCAGAAGGGTAACTCTCGTCGGTTCCTTTGTTGTTTTTGAAGCCTGAGTCAACAATAGAATTCCTTTAGTCCCCTTAAGTCACCTTGTTTTCATTAGAAGAACTTAGCCATGACAAATTATCATTCATTAATCAGATATAAACGAAATATGATACATAACTGAATTTGTTTTCTATCATGGGGCATTTCGTCTCAAATAAAGTTGTCTACTATCATTCTTTTTTAAAATTTCCCGGACAGATACATGCTAAGCCTGGTAGAAGTTAACGCATGCGCTAGTTTTTTCAGGCTTCACCCGATAGGCAGAAGTTCCCCTTCTGCCTAATTCCTATTCTGTGGCAGGATGTCCCTTATTTGAGTGTCTTCTAGCGACTATTTTATCTCCGATGGGTATAGACAAGGTATAGACGGCTGTGGCTATAAATAATTGTTCTTGAATAATGTGGATACCTCTGCAAAAGCTGGGGCAAAGTTTCACCCTTGTCTTGATGTAAACACCGCAGGTGCATGGAAACATCAAAAGGGATTTTCTTATATTTTGATATCGAACCGTTATCGTCACTTTTCGCAATTTTCAAACGACCGTTAACTTCATTTCAAAACAAATAACATAGCTTGCCTCTGATTGCCTGGGTATCCGCCATTATGGACTTCAAAATATTTTGGAATATCTAAGGCTGCGTTTACACGTATCGGATTACTTTTCATATCGGATAGGGGTCCCGTTTACACGGCCCCGCATTAATCCGACACGTCCCGTACCACTTTTGCGGCGTGACATCACTCCGCTGTGAAAGTGGTATGAAAAATGATTCGATACGTCCCGTACCACATTCCATCTTGTGCAAACGGGTGAATCCGATACGCCGTCACTCCGGAACCTCGTTCTGAATCTCAAGGAAAGTTCTCATCAATGGATTCTACATCTTTACCCTTCGGGTAACGTTCGCCAAAAACTATTTCATATTGTCATCATTCGATATCACATCTTTTCAACCCCTTCCCTCGAAAAGGCATTCACTGGCATATGCCTTTACCGATTCAGGCTGCAATTCGACTTCTGCCTCCCCCTTCTGCTTACATTTTCTTCTTCTATGCCACTGGACAGCACTCACATTCTATACTAAAGTGATTATTTTTTCGCGAGACCTTCCTCTTCTCAGTAGACTAACGAAATCTCCAGAATTTTACATTGCTAAAAATCGAAACAAAAAAAGTATCCTGCACAGTGAATAGCGGAGCGTTGTCGTGTAAACAGGATGAAAACGGTATGATTATCAATCCGGTATCGTGTAAACGCAGTCTAAACGGTATGCTTTTCATATCGGATAGCTGAGACCAATCCGATATAAAAAGCAATCCGGTATCGTGTAAACGCAGCCTTAATAACGGCTATAAATGTGTTACTTAACTTGACATTGACATTCTAAATCAGATTAATGCGTAAAAATAAGTATTTTGAAAATCACAAGTCATATGGTTTTTAGAGCATTCAGACAATCTTGGACAAAAGTTTGAACTCACTTAGAAAATCGATACTGGTTTAGATTTTTACATTTTCCTTCAAATTTTCACCCCCTCTCCCTTTCAACAATGTTGCGTATGGAAGACACATTGGTTTACGACTTGCAACATTGAACTGGGGGAGAGGGGACGGCGGTATTGGGAAAATTTGTGAAAATAGCTGGAGTTCCAATATATTTCGTTCAGGGTTGTAGTCTGCATTTAGTCTGTGGAAAAATTGGAACCCCCTAAATTCTTTTATCTGTGCTACCAAAATGACTTCCAGTCCCTTACTTAGATAAAAGTAGCCTAGTTCTTGTTTCAGAATTTCAGACTCTCATTTCATCAAAAAGAAAAATTTGCGTTTTAACTTTTTCGCATTTGCATATGTGATCACTACAGGGGCGTCGCGACCGGGGGGTGTGGGATTTGGGTGCCACAATAGTAACTCGATAGGAAGTTTCAGGTAAAATCCGCCCAGTGGAAGAAACGCTTTAGGTATTTCAGCGACGTTCATGTATTAACATCAATAAAGGATCAAGCAAAGATAGTTGCTCCTTTGGCTAAATATGATACTTCTTGATATGAAGGAAGATAAAAAAACTAATGACTTGAAGATTTGAAGATTTCTTTTGGCACAAAAGCTAAAAATCCAGGCACTCTTGAGGTAAAATTGTGTCTTGTGTCCATTTCCCCTAAAAATGCCCATCGGCTGAATGCAATTAAAAGCTTTCAATCAGCTAAAAGAGACTTATAAAACTATCAAAACTAATATTTAACCTAAACATTTGTTAACCTGTGGCTTCATCTTGAATAAAGTTGTCTTCATAGCAATTGTGACTGAGCAGATTTCTCAATATGAAAATAAATATTATGGTAAATTGCTGTGAATCTGTGCAGACTTTACCTGATGAGTTATATTGAAAATAATAACATTAGCATTAGCAATCTGCAGAGTAAAACAAAATAATATTAGACAACTGCTTTCTCTGAGACTTTGTTATTAGAAACAAACATAATGCTTATCAAAAAACACCAGAAAAATCTTGCCACAGTAGCATAAACATTAGAAATAATGAAAAGCAAGAGACACAAATAGCACATGCAACATTTTCTGGCAGCTTGTATCCTGGGAGGTATTTGACATTCTCATGGTCTGTGTTTTTCTCCCATTCACCACTTCTTCATAGGTGTACATTGCCACTGTCTCCTCGCCTCAAATACAGCATGCCTCTTTACCTGTGGGCTAGCAATCTTTGCAATAGCTGAGCCTCTAGAAACAGCAAAGGCCGATTAAATACCCTTAATCAGGCCTCTTCTGTTGAGCTGGCAAGGCAAAAACCTGAGTGCTTTTCTTAATCAAATAAATTTAACATAAATATGTCAAAATCTTTTTAACCATTTCATGCTTATCATGTGATCGTAAACAATTAGACAGACTTGAGTATGAAATGCAAAATTTGTCGATCCTTTCTTAACGTTGTCAATACCAGTTACCTGATCCAATCATGTAAACTCTTTTCTTGCTAGATTCCGCCATCTTTGTTGTAGCTGAAAGCAGTCTGGTGTGTCCTAGGCCCAGAAAAATTGACTTGAAATTGAAAGTCATCGTCAACTGTAAACACCACCTCAGCCGCTTTAAAAATCGTGGACACTGTCAAATTTTTCCACTCCATGCCGTCTTTCAGGCTATTTTCGCAATCTGTAATAAAACAAGGTTCTTTCTGACCTCGAATGGCTAAAAAAAGTAAAAAAATCAGACTGAATCGCTTTTCAAATTTTTCGACACAACTCCCATTTTCTGTACCAAACCATACAGGATCGTTGCAAAACACGTGCAAGGGACACCGAGGCACAGGGACATCGAGGCCCAGAGACAAATTTTTGATCACGTGATGACATTCCAAAACTGATGGCCTTTACCTGTAACAACGGTAGAGATGAACTACTTTTAGTTAGAAAAGGGTATTCTATAAACATCACGGTTCATATTAACATCAGTATATTAGCAAACTAATCTTGAACGAAAGAATAAGACAAGGAAAAGTCTATTTTCATTATAACACCATTATTTCTTAGGAGTAAGCTATTCAAATCAGTCAAAAAAGTGCAGCTTTTACAAACGAACCTGGAAAGTAGAAATACAATTATTCAAAATAATTACGGTATGAATAACAAAGCTAAAATATTTGTGAAAAAATGGTGGAGAAAATCTATTTCAATGCTATGTCCTCCATTTTTAGTTTTGGTTTTGGTTGCCCATTAAAAAACTTTGTGTAAGAGTTGGTTCAAATTATGTGAAAGGGTGGCAATGCTGAAAGCAAATTACTTCTTGCCTAAAAAATTGGTGCTCTTAATTTTTTTCAAACAATTTCATTTCTACAATTAACATGCAAAGACCTAGAATGCTTTAATTTACCCTCGCGAAACCATTTGACGACTTTCCAAAAAATTTCAAGGCTTTTCTGTCGAAAAAGAACTTAGTCATTTTTCAAACAATTCTCTGACACCGGATATGCAAAAGAATTAACAAAATTATCAATTTTCATAAAAACTCTCTTTGTTTGAAACAACTTGAAATGCCTTACTTTATGCTGGCGAGACCATTTGATAAGTAATCAATACGTTTCTGACCTACATCTCTGAAAAACAACAAAGTCATTTTTCAAAACATCTATAATCATTGATATACAAAAGAACAAAAAAATGTGTTCATTTTCACAAAAACGTTTTTGGCTTGAAGCAACCTAAAATGCCTTAAATGAGGTTCCGAACAACATTTCGGGTAGTTTCGGTGAATTTTGGGCTCTTATTTTGAATATAAGGACTTAGCCATTTTTAAAAAATTTCATGACCCCGGACCTGTAACAAAAATCAAAAAATTCAAATTTTTCAACTCAAAACGACGAAAAATGCTAAGAGAATACCTTTCTGAAATGTTTTGAAGACATTTGGTTGAACTTTCAAGTGATTTCTAGAAAAAAGTGAGAAATTTTTTAATCGAAACGAACAAAAAAGTCTTAATTCACCTACCGAACACCATTTTGGGTAGTTTTGGGGAATTGAAGGCTCTTAATTTGAATATAAGGAATAAGCAATTTTTGAAAAATTTCATGACCCCGGACCTGCAAAAAAGTTTGAAATTTGAAATTTTTCTAAAAAATATTTTTACTCGAAACGACCAAAAAATTCTTAATTCATGTTCCGAACATCATTTTGGGTAGTTCCTGTGAATTTTAGGCTCATATTTTGAATAAAAGGACATAGTCATTTTTGAAAAATTTCATGACCCCGGACCTGCAAAAAAGTTGAAAAAATTTGAAGTTTTTCAAAAAATTTTTTTCACTCGAAACGACTATGAAAGTCTCAATTCATGTTCCGAACACCATTTCGGGTAGTTTCGGTGAGTTTCAGGCTCTTATTTTGAATAAAAGGACTTAGCAATTTACACTTTGGGTAGTTCCTGTGAATTTTTTGGGTAGTTCCTGTGTAAATTAGGCTCATATTTAGAATAAAAGGACTTAAACATTTTTTAAAAATTTCATGACCCCGAACCTGTAACAAAAATAAAAAAATACAAATTTTTTTAAAATTTTTTTTTACTCAAAACGACCCAAAATGCTAAGAAATTACCTTTCTGAAATGTTTTGATGACATTTGGTTGAACCTCCAAGTGACATCTAGAAAAAAGTGAGAAATAAATCACCTAGAATATTTGAGACTAGAGCTTGAAAGACATAAAAAAATTTGAAATTTTCCTAAAAATTCATTCCCTAACGAAACGATCAAGAAAGTCTTAATTCATGTTCCGAACATCATTTTGGGTAGCCTGTGCTCCAGACCCCTAACTTGAAAGTAGAGGGTCTGTGTAACCGAGAGCAAATTCACCTACGAGGATTGAATTGAATTGTTTGCATAATTATCACAGATTTGTGTAATCATGCAAGAAGAAGCGCTAATATTTTGATCGGTCGTGGCAGTATGATGTAGATTTGTTTGTTAGAAGAAAAGTTTTATAGCAGAAGAAAATACTGCTCTGCTATTTGATGTTGAAGATCTTCGTTGGGACACTTCATTGGTTCTGACCAAAACAGATTAAAGAGGCTGTGGGCCAATCTTGCTAATTTTACAGCAGTTGATGGGGAGTGAATCTACCGCATGCAACAATAGAAGTAAAATTGACTTGGCAACCAATCAATTTGCTTTTAGTAGACATTTGCATGGTAGAAGATGTTTATTTACTAGTTTGGCTTGAATTTAATGTAAAGAAGGATTTTTTGCGACAAGGTCTGGTGGCTACGATGACAGAAAACTTGACTTTCGGAGTAGTGATAAGATATGGAAACCAAAAAGTAAACAAGACGCTTTGGCTTCAAGCCGTAGAAAATGATCTCTGGTTGGTTATAAACGCAAGTTTACAGATAGTGGAAATTGCTTAAGACTAGTAAACATTTATCATTGATCCGGATGAGGCTGCCTAACTGAGTGGACTAATTATTTTAGCAATGTGAGGCAGGAGGCCTAGGCCTATGCCCTGTACTTTTCATCAATTCTTTTCGTCATGATAGTGATTGCTTTGCTATAAACACGTCTTCCAAGTTCGTTGTTTGAAATGTGAAATTCTGATGTTTAAAAATGATTTTCTAACGTTCATTAAAACATTAGAGAAGAAATATCAACAACAAGCGTGTGTTTTGATCAAAATTCATCCTCCGGTTTTTCAAGAGTTTCCATTCTCTCGCCGGGCGACAATTATCTAGGCCTCATGATATATTCAAGGCTTTCAGGCATTATTGTGGCATTGTCTGACAAAATAAAAGAAACTTTGAGCTTTCACACATTTCTTTTCGCTATTTGAATGTGTAAACTGCCCCGGCAAACTACGATTTGCTCACGCTGTTGTTCACTTTTGTCATGTGAATGCCGCATAATTCATATGCGATATTGCACTCAGTTACACAGACCCTCTACTTTCAAGTTAGGGGTGTGGAACATAGGCTACATTTTGCGTAGTTCCTGTGAATTTTAGGCTCATATTTAGAATAAAAAGACCTAGTCATTTTTTAAAAATTTCATGACCCCGGACCTGTATCAAAAATCGAAAAATTCAAATTTTTCAAAAATTTTTTTACTCAAAACAACCGAAAATGCTGAGAAAATACCTTTCTGAAATGTTTTGATGATATTTGGTTGAACCTTCAAGTGACATCTAGAAAAAAGTGAGAAATAAATTACCTAGAATGTTTAAGACTAGAGCTTGAGAAACACAAAAAATTTGAAATTTTCCAAAAAAATTATTGTTTAAGAAACGACCAAGAAAGTCTTAATTCACGTTCCGAAAATCATTTCGGAGAGTTTCGGTGAATTTTAGGCTCTTATTTTGAATATAAGGACTTCGCAATTTTTGAAATATTTCGTGACCCCGGACCTGCAAAAAAGTTCAAAAAATTTGAAATTTTTAAAAAATTTTTTTTAATCAAAACAACCGAAAATGCTAAGAAAATACCTTTCTGAAACGTTTTGATGATATTTGGTTGAACCTTCAAGTGACATCTAAAAAAAAGTGAGAAATAAACTACCTAGAATGTTTGAGACTAGAGCTTGAGAAACACAAAAAATTTGAAATTTTCCAAAAAAATTATTCTCTAAAGAAACGACCAAGAAAGTCTTAATTCACGTTTTGAAAATCATTGCACAGAGTTTTGGTGAATTTTAGGCTCTTATTTTGAATATAAGGACTTAGCAATTTTTGAAATATTTCGTGACCCCGGACCTCTAAAATAGTTCAAAAAATTTGAAATTTGTCAAAAATGTTTTTGTACTTGAAACGAACAAGAAAGTCTTTATTCACGTTCCGAACATCATCTCGGGTAGTTTCGGTGAATTTTAGGCTCTTATTTTGAAGATAAGGACTTTGCATTTTTTGAAATATTTCATGACCCCAGACCTGCAAAAAAGTTCAAAAAATTTGAAATTTTTCAAAAATTTTTTTTTTACTTGAAAACATAAAGAAAGTCTTCATTCACGTAACGAACATCATCTCGGGTAGTTTCGGTGAATTTTAGGCTCTTATTTTGAAGATAAGGACTTTGCATTTTTTGAAATATATCATGACCCCGGGCCTACAAAAAAGTTCAAAAAATATGAAATTTTTCAAAAAAAATTTTTTACTCAAAACGAACACGGAAGTTTTAATATACGTTCAGAACATCATTTCGAGTAGTTTCGGTGAAATTTAGCTTCTTATTTTGAATATACGGAATCAGCCATTTTTGAAAAAATTTCATGACCCGGACCTGCAAAAAATTTCAAAAAATTTGAAATTTTTCAAAATTTTTTCTGTACTTGAAACGATAAAGAAAGTCTTAATTCACGTTCCGAACATCATCTCGGGTAGTTTCGGTGAAATTTAGCTTCTTATTTTGAATATAAGGAATCAGCCATTTTTGAAAAAATTTCATGACCCGGACCTGCAAAATAGTTCAGAAAATTTGAAATTTTTCAAAAAAAATTTTTTACTCAAAACAACCGAAAATGCGAAGAAAATACCTTTCTGAAATGTTTTGATGATATTTGGTTGAACCTTCAAGTGACATCTAGAAAAAAGTGAGAAATAAATTACCTAGAATGTTTGAAACTAGAGCTTGAGAAACACAAAAAATTTGAAATTTTCCAAAAAAATTATTCTCTAAAGAAACGACCAAGAAAGTCTTAATTCACGTTCCGAAAATCATTTCAGAGAGTTTCGGTGAATTTTAGGCTCTTATTTTGAATATAAGGACTTAGCAATTTTTGAAATATTTCGTGACCCCGGACCTCCAAAAAAGTTCAAAAAATTTGAAATTTTTCAAAAACTTTTTTGTACTTGAAACGATAAAGAAAGTCTTAATTCACGTTCCAAACATCACCTCGGGTAGTTTCGGTGAATTTTAGGCTCTTATTTTGAAGATAAGAACTTTGCATTTTTTGAAATATTTCATGAACCCAGACCTGCAAAACACTTCAAAAAATTTGAAATTTTTCAAAAAAAATTTTTACTCAAAACGAACACGAAAGTTTTAATTTACGTTCAGAACATCATTTCGGGTAGTTTCAGTGAAATTTAGCTTCTTATTTTGAATATAAGGAATCAGCCATTTTTGAAAAAATTTCATGACCCCGGACCTGCAAAAATGTTGAAAAAACTTAAAATTTTTCAAAAATTTTTTTTTACTCGAAACGAACAAGAAAGTCTTAAGTCACGTTCCAAACAT
The DNA here is from genome assembly GCF_057945365.1 of Rhopilema esculentum. NCBI lineage: Eukaryota > Metazoa > Cnidaria > Scyphozoa > Rhizostomeae > Rhizostomatidae > Rhopilema > Rhopilema esculentum. The sequence goes on from NW_028300848.1 coordinate 694,374, forward strand.
CATTTCGGGTAGTTTCGATGAATTTTAGGCACTTATTTTGAAGATAAGGAGTCAGCCATTTTTGAAAATTTTCATGACCCCGGACCTGCAAAAAAGTTCGAAAAACTTAAAATTTTTCAAAAAATTTTTTTTACTCGAAACGAACAAGAAAGTCTTAATTAACGTTCCGAACATCATTTCGGGTAGTTTTGGTGAATTCTAGGCTCTCATTTTGAATATAAGTGTAAAACCACTTAAAAAAGGGGGTTTTACAAACGTGAGTTCGTATGTCGTTCGCAGAAACGTACACGATAAATACGGCAAAAACTGTTATCCAATTCGCTAATTTCTAACACTTCTTCTAATTCATCAGTTCACGGCAAACGACTAAAGAAATCTTAAACGGCTAACGACGACAATGTAACGGCAAACACAATTCTTCAAGCTAGCGACAAGGTACACTGAGTTCGACAAAGCTTACGGCAAGACTGAACCTAACTATAAAGCCACCCCTTATATGCCCTAAGAATAATACAATTTACAGAAGCTGATGCAATTGCAGCGCAATGATGCAATTGTCATGTGATGTCCTGCAATGAATGGGAACCCTGTGTTCTAACATAAGGACTTATCATTTTTTGAAATATTTCATGACCCCGGACCTGCAAAAAAGTTCAAAAAACTTAAAATTTGTCAAAAATTTTTTTTTACTCAAAACGAACAAGAAAGTCTTAATTCACGTTCCGAACATCATTTCGGGTAGTTTCGATGAATTTTAGGCACTTATTTTGAAGATAAGGAATCAGCCATTTTTGAAAAAAAATTTCATGACCCCGGACCTGCAAAAAAGTTTGAAAAACTTAAAATTTTTCACAAATTTTTTTTTACTCGAAACGAACAAGAAAGTCTTAATTCACGTTCCGAAGATCATTTCGGGTAGTTTCGATGAATTTTAGGCTCCTATTTTGAAGATAAGGAATCAGCCATTTTTGAAAAAATTTCATGACCCCGGACCTGCAAAAAAGTTCGAAAAACTTAAAATTTTTCACAAATTCTTTTTTACTCGAAACGAACAAGAAAGTCTTAATTCACGTTCCGAACATCATTTCGGGTAGTTTTCGTGAATTCTAGGCTCTCATTTTGAATATAAGGACTTAGCATTTTTTGAAATATTTCATGACCCCGGACCTGCAAAAAAGTTCGAAAAACTTGACATTTTTCAAAAATTTTTTTTTACTCGAAACGAACAAGAAAGTCTTAATTTACGTTCCGAACATCATTTCGGGTAGTTTTGGTGAATTTTAGGCTTTTATTTTGAATAAAAGGACTTAGCATTTTTTGAAATATTTCATGACCCCGGACCTGCAAAAAAGTTGCAAAATTTGAAATTTTTCAAAAATTTTTTTTTACTCGAAACGAACAAGAAAGGCTTAATTCACGTTCCGAACATCATCTCGGGTAGTTTTGGTGAATTTTAGGCTTTTATTTTGAAGATAAGGACTTATCATTTTTTGAAATATTTCATGACCCCAGAAAAAAGTTCGGAAAACTTAAAATTTTTCAAAAACTTTTTTTTACTCGAAACGAACAAGAAAGTCTTAATTCACGTTCCGAACATCATTTCGGGTAGTTTCGATGAATTTTAGGCACTTATTTTGAAGATAAGGAACCAGCCATTTTTTAAAAAATTTCATGACCCCGGACCTGCAAAAAAGTTCAAAAAACTTAAAATTTTTCAAAATTTTTTTTTACTCGAAACGAACAAGAAAGTCTTAATTTACGTTCCGAACATCATTTCGGGTAGTTTTGGTTAATTCTAGGCTCTCATTTTGAATATAAGGACTTATCATTTTTTGAAATATTTCATGACCCGGGACCTGCAAAAAAGTTCGAAAAACTTAAAATTTTTCAACATTTTTTTTTTACTCGAAACGAACAAGAAAGGCTTAATTCACGTTCCGAACATCATTTCGGGTAGTTTTGGTGAATTTTAGGCTTTTATTTTGAATAAAAGGACTTAGCATTTTTTGAAATATTTCATGACCCCGGACCTGCAAAAAAGTTGCAAAATTTGAAATTTTTCAAAATTTTTTTTTTACTCGAAACGAACAAGAAAGTCTTAATTTACGTTCCGAACATCATTTCGGGTAGTTTTGGTGAATTTTAGGCTTTTATTTTGAATAAAAGGACTGAGCATTTTTTGAAATATTTCATGGCAACGGACCTGCAAAAAAGTTCGAAAAACTTAAAATTTTTCAACATTTTTTTTACTCGAAACGAACAAGAAAGGCTTAATTCACGTTCCGAACATCATTTCGGGTAGTTTCAGTTGTTTTAGGCACTTATTTTGAAGATAAGGAACCAGCCATTTTTGAAAAAATTTCATGACCCTGGACCTGCAAAAAAGTTAAAAAAATTTGAAATTTTTCAAAAACTTTTTTTCCTCGAAATGAACAAGAAAGTGTTAATTCACGTTCCGAACATCATTTCGGGTAGTTTCGATGAATTTTAGGCACTTATTTTGAAGATAAGGAATCAGCCATTTTTGAAAAATTTCATGACTCCGGACCTGCAAAAAAGTTTGAAAAACTTAAAATTTTTCAAAAATATTTTTCTACTCGAAACGAACAAGAAAGTCTTAATTCACGTTCCGAACATCATTTCAGGTAGTTTCGATGAATTTTAGGCACTTATTTTGAAGATAAGGAATCAGCATTTTTGAAATATTTCATGACCCCGGACCTGCAAAAAAGTTCAAAAAACTTAAAATTTTTCAAAAATTTTTTTTTACTCAAAACGAACAAGAAAGTCTTAATTCACGTTCCGAACATCATTTCGGGTAGTTTTGGTGAATTCTAGGCTCTCATTTTGAATATAAGGACTTATCATTTTTTGAAATATTTCATGACCCCGGACCTGCAAAAAAGTTCGAAAAACTTGACATTTTTCAAAAATTTTTTTTTACTCGAAACGAACAAGAAAGTCTTAATTTACGTTCCGAACATCATTTCGGGTAGTTTTGGTGAATTTTAGGCTTTTATTTTGAATAAAAGGACTTAGCATTTTTTGAAATATTTCATGACCCCGGACCTGCAAAAAAGTTGCAAAATTTGAAATTTTTCAAAATTTTTTTTTTACTCGAAACGAACAAGAAAGTCTTAATTTACGTTCCGAACATCATTTCGGGTAGTTTCGATGAATTTTAGGCACTTATTTTGAAGATAAGGACTCAGCCATTTTTGAAAAATTTCATGACCCCGGACCTGCAAAAAAGTTCGAAAAACTTAAAATTTTTCAAAATTTTTTTTTACTCGAAACGAACAAGAAAGTCTTAATTTACGTTCCGAACATCATTTCGGGTAGTTTTGGTTAATTCTAGGCTCTCATTTTGACTGTAAGGACTTATCATTTTTTGAAATATTTCATGACCCTGGACCTGCAAAAAAGTTCGAAAAACTTAAAATTTGTCAAAATTTTTTTTTTACTCGAAACGAACAAGAAAGTCTTAATTTACGTTCCGAACATCATTTCGGGTAGTTTTGGTGAATTTTGGGCTTTTATTTTGAATAAAAGGACTTAGCATTTTTTGAAATATTTCATGTTCCGAACATCATTTCGGGTAGTTTTGGTGAACTCTAGGCTCTCAGTTTGAATATAAGGACTTATCATTTTTTGAAATATTTCATGATCCCGAACCTGCAAAAAAGTTCGAAAAACTTAAAATTTTTCAACATTTTTTTTTTACTCGAAACGAACAAGAAAGGCTTAATTCACGTTCCGAACATCATTTCGGGTAGTTTTGGTGAATTTTAGGCTTTTATTTTGAATAAAAGGACTTAGCATTTTTTGAAATATTTCATGACCCCGGACCTGCAAAAAAGTTGCAAAATTTGAAATTTTTCAAAAACTTTTTTTTACTCGAAACGAACAAGAAAGTCTTAATTCACGTTCCGAACATCATTTCGGGTAGTTTTGATGAATTTTAGGCACTTATTTTGAAGATAAGGAACCAGCCATTTTTTAAAAATTTTCATGACCCCGGACCTGCAAAAAAGTTCAAAAAATTTGAAATTTTCCAAAAAATTTTTTTACTCGAAACGAACAAGAAAGTCTTAATTCACGTTCCGAACATCATTTCGGGTAGTTTCGATGAATTTTAGGCACTTATTTTGAAGATAAGGACTCAGCAATTTTTGAAAACTTTCATGACCCCGGACCTGCAAAAAAGTTCGAAAAACTTAAAATTTTTCAAAATTTTTTTTTACTCGAAACGAACAAGAAAGTCTTAATTTACGTTCCGAACATCATTTCGGGTAGTTTTGGTTAATTCTAGGCTCTCATTTTGAATATAAGGACTTATCATTTTTTGAAATATTTCATGACCCTGGACCTGCAAAAAAGTTCGAAAAACTTAAAATTTGTCAAAATTTTTTTTTTACTCGAAACGAACAAGAAAGTCTTAATTTACGTTCCGAACATCATTTCGGGTAGTTTTGGTGAATTTTGGGCTTTTATTTTGAATAAAAGGACTTAGCATTTTTTGAAATATTTCATGTTCCGAACATCATTTCGGGTAGTTTTGGTGAATTCTAGGCTCTCAGTTTGAATATAAGGACTTATCATTTTTTGAAATATTTCATGATCCCGAACCTGCAAAAAAGTTCGAAAAACTTAAAATTTTTCAAAAATTTTTTTTACTCGAAACGAACAAGAAAGGCTTAATTCACAATCCGAACATCATTTCGGGTAGTTTCGGTGTTTTTTAGGCACTTATTTTGAAGATAAGGACTTATCATTTTTTGAAATATTTCATGACCCCGGACCTGAAAAAAAGTTCGGAAAACTTAAAATTTTTGGAAAATTTTTTTTTACTCAAAACGAACAAGAAAGTCTTAATTCACGTTCCGAACATCATTTCGGGAAGTTTCGATGAATTTCAGGCACTCATTTTGAAGATAAGGAATCAGCCATTTTTGAAAAAATTTTATGACCCCAGACCTGCAAAAAAGTTCGAAAAACTTAAAATTTTTCAAACATTTTTTTTTACTCAAAACTAACAAGAAAGTCTTAATTCACGTTCCGAACATCATTTCGGGTAGTTTTGGTGAATTCTAGGCTCTCATTTTGAATATAAGGACTTATCATTTTTTGAAATATTTCATGACCCCGGACCTGCAAAAAAGTTCGAAAAACTAAAAATTTTTCAAAACTTTTTTTTTACTCGAAACGAACAAGAAAGGCTTAATTCACGATCCGAACATCATTTCGGGTAGTTTCGGTGTTTTTTAGGCACTTATTTTGAATATAAGGAATCAGCCATTTTTGAACAAATTTCATGCCCCCGGACCTGCAAAAAAGTTCAAAAAATTTGAAATTTTTCAAAAATTTTTTTCTACTCGAAACGAACAAGTAAGTCTTAACTCACGTTCCGAACATGATTTCGGGTAGTTTCGATGAATTTTAGGCACTTATTTTGAAGAAAAGGACTTATCATTTTTTGAAATATTTCATGACCCCGGACCTGAAAAAAAGTTCGGAAAACTTAAAATTTTTCAAACATTTTTTTTCACTCAAAACTAACAAGAAAGTCTTAATTTACGTTCCGAACATCATTTCGGGTAGTTTTGGTTAATTCTAGGCTCTCATTTTGAATATAAGGACTTATCATTTTTTGAAATATTTCATGACCCCGGTTCCTGCAAAAAAGTTCGAAAAAACTTAAAATTTGTCAAAATTTTTTTTTTACTCGAAACGAACAAGAAAGTCTTAATTTACGTTCCGAACATCATTTTGGGTAGTTTCGGTGTTTTTTAGGCACTTATTTTGAATATAAGGAATCAGCCATTTTTGAACAAATTTCATGGCCCCGGACCTGCAAAAAAGTTCAAAAAAATTTGAAATTTTTCAAAAATTTTTTTCTACTCGAAACGAACAAGTAAGTCTTAACTCACGTTCCGAACATGATTTCGGGTAGTTTCGATGAATTTTAGGCACTTATTTTGAAGAAAAGGACTTATCATTTTTTGAAATATTTCATGACCCCGGACCTGAAAAAAAGTTCGGAAAACTTAAAATTTTTCAAACATTTTTTTTCACTCAAAACTAACAAGAAAGTCTTAATTTACGTTCCGAACATCATTTCGGGTAGTTTTGGTTAATTCTAGGCTCTCATTTTGAATATAAGGACTTATCATTTTTTGAAATATTTCATGACCCCGGTTCCTGCAAAAAAGTTCGAAAAAACTTAAAATTTGTCAAAATTTTTTTTTTACTCGAAACGAACAAGAAAGTCTTAATTTACGTTCCGAACATCATTTTGGGTAGTTTTGGTGAATTTTGGGCTTTTATTTTGAATAAAAGGACTTAGCATTTTTTGAAATATTTCATGTTCCGAACATCATTTCGGGTAGTTTTGGTGAATTCTAGGCTCTCAGTTTGAATATAAGGACTTATCATTTTTTGAAATATTTCATGACCCCGGTTCCTGCAAAAAAGTTCGAAAAACTAAAAATTTTTCAAAAATTTTTTTTTACTCGAAACGAACAAGAAAGGCTTAATTCACGATCCGAACATCATTTCGGGTAGTTTCGGTGTTTTTTAGGCACTTATATTGAATATAAGGAATCAGCCATTTTTGAACAAATTTCATGGCCCCGGACCTGCAAAAAAGTTCAAAAAATTTGAAATTTTTCAAAAATTTTTTTCTACTCGAAACGAACAAGAAAGTCTTAATTCACGTTCCGAACATCATTTTGGGTAGTTTCGATGAATTTTAGGCACTTATTTTGAAGATAAGGAACCAGCCATTTTTGAAAAAATTTCATGACCCCGGACCTGCAAAAAAGTTCAAAAAATTTGAAATTTTTTAAACATTTTTTTTTACTCGAAACAAGCAAGAAAGTCTCAATTGACGTTCCAAACATCATTTCGGGTAGTTTTGGTGAATTTTAGGCTCTTATTTTGAATATAAGGACTTAGCATTTTTTGAAATATTTCATGACCCCGGACCTGCAAAAAAGTTCAAAAAATTTGAAATTTTTCAAAAATTTTTTTTTACTCAAAACGAACAAGAAAGTCTTAATTCACGTTCAGAACATCATTTTGGGTAGTTTCGATGAATTTTAGGCACTTATTTTGAAGATAAGGAACCAGCCATTTTTGAAAAAATTTCATGACCCCGGACCTGCAAAAAAGTTAAAAAAATTTGAAATTTTTCAAAAAAATACTTTTACTCAAAACAACCGAAAATGCTAAGAATTATACCTTTCTGAAATATTTTGATGATATTTGGTTGAACCTTCAAGTGACATCTAGAAAAAAGTGAGAAATAAATTACCTAGAATGTTTGAGACTAGAGCTTGAAAAACACATAAAATTTGAAATTTTCCAAAAAAAATATTTTCTAAAGAAACGACCAAGAAAGTCTTAATTTAGGTTCCGAAAATCATTTCGGAGAGTTTCAGTGAATTTTAGGCTCTTATTTTGAATATAAGGACTTAGCAATTTTTGAAATATTTCATGACCCTGGACCTGCAAAAAGGTTCAAAAAACTTAAAATTTTTCAAACATTTTTTTTACTCGAAACGAGCAAGAAAGTCTTAATTCACGTTCCGAAGATCATTTCGGGTAGTTTTGGTGAATTTTAGGCTCTTATTTTGAATAAAAGGAATCAGCCATTTTTGAAAAATTTCATGACCCTGGACCTGCAGAAAAGTTCGAAAAACTTAAAATTTTTAAAACATTATTTTTTACTCGAAACTAACAAGAAAGTCTTAATTCACGTTCCGAACATCATTTCGGGTAGTTTTGGTGAACTCTAGGCTCTCATTTTGAATATAAGGAATTATCTTTTTTTGAAATATTTCATGACCCCGGACCTGCAAAAAAGTTCGAAAAACTTAAAATTTTTCAAAAAATTTTCTTTACTCGAAACAAACAAGAAAGGCTTAATTCACGATCCGAACATCATTTCGGGTAGTTTCGGTGTTTTTTAGGCACTTATTTTGAATATAAGGAATCAGCCATTTTTGAAAAAATTTCATGGCCCCGGACCTGCAAAAAAGTTCAAAAAATTTGAAAACGAACAAGAAAGTCTTAATTCACGTTCCGAACATCATTTTGGGTCGTTTCGATGAATTTTAGGCACATATTTTGAAGATAAGGACTTATCATTTTTTGAAATATTTCATGACCCCAGAAAAAAGTTCGGAAAACTTAAAATTTTTCAAAAACTTTTTTTTACTCAAAACGAACAAGAAAGTCTTAATTCACGTTCCGAACATCATTTCGGGTAGTTTCGATGAATTTTAGGCACTTATTTTGAAGATAAGGAATCAGCCATTTTTGAAAAAAAATTTCATGACCCCGGACCTGCAAAAAAGTTCGAAAAACTTAAAATTTTTCACAAATTTTTTTTTACTCGAAACGAACAAGAAAGTCTTAATTCACGTTCCGAACATCATTTCGGGTAGTTTTGATGAATTTTTGGCACTTATTTTGAAGATAAGGAATCAGCATTTTTTGAAATATTTCATGACCCCAGACCTACAAAAAAGTTCGAAAAACTTAAAATTTTTCAAAAATTTTTTTTACTCGAAACGAACAAGAAAGTCTTAATTCACGTTCCGAACATCATTTCGGGTAGTTTCGATGAATTTTAGGCTCCTATTTTGAAGATAAGGAATCAGCCATTTTTGAAAAAATTTCATGACCCCGGACCTGCAAAAAAGTTCGAAAAACTTAAAATTTTTAAAACATTATTTTTTACTCGAAACTAACAAGAAAGTCTTAATTCACGTTCCGAACATCATTTCGGGTAGTTTTGGTGAACTCTAGGCTCTCATTTTGAATATAAGGAATTATCTTTTTTTGAAATATTTCATGACCCCGGACCTGCAAAAAAGTTCGAAAAACTTAAAATTTTTCAAAAAATTTTCTTTACTCGAAACGAACAAGAAAGGCTTAATTCACGATCCGAACATCATTTCGGGTAGTTTCGGTGTTTTTTAGGCACTTATTTTGAATATAAGGAATCAGCCATTTTTGAAAAAATTTCATGGCCCCGGACCTGCAAAAAAGTTCAAAAAATTTGAAAACGAACAAGAAAGTCTTAATTCACGTTCCGAACATCATTTTGGGTCGTTTCGATGAATTTTAGGCACATATTTTGAAGATAAGGACTTATCATTTTTTGAAATATTTCATGACCCCAGAAAAAAGTTCGGAAAACTTAAAATTTTTCAAAAACTTTTTTTTACTCAAAACGAACAAGAAAGTCTTAATTCACGTTCCGAACATCATTTCGGGTAGTTTCGATGAATTTTAGGCACTTATTTTGAAGATAAGGAATCAGCCATTTTTGAAAAAAAATTTCATGACCCCGGACCTGCAAAAAAGTTCGAAAAACTTAAAATTTTTCACAAATTTTTTTTTACTCGAAACGAACAAGAAAGTCTTAATTCACGTTCCGAAGATCATTTCGGGTAGTTTCGATGAATTTTAGGCTCCTATTTTGAAGATAAGGAATCAGCCATTTTTGAAAAAATTTCATGACCCCGGACCTGCAAAAAAGTTCGAAAAACTTAAAATTTTTCACAAATTCTTTTTTACTCGAAACGAACAAGAAAGTCTCAATTGACGTTCCAAACATCATTTCGGGTAGTTTTGGTGAATTTTAGGCTCTTATTTTGAATATAAGGACTTAGCATTTTTTGAAATATTTCATGACCCCGGACCTGCAAAAAAGTTCAAAAAATTTGAAATTTTTCAAAAATTTTTTTTTACTCAAAACGAACAAGAAAGTCTTAATTCACGTTCAGAACATCATTTTGGGTAGTTTCGATGAATTTTAGGCACTTATTTTGAAGATAAGGAACCAGCCATTTTTGAAAAAATTTCATGACCCCGGACCTGCAAAAAAGTTAAAAAAATTTGAAATTTTTCAAAAAAATACTTTTACTCAAAACAACCGAAAATGCTAAGAATTATACCTTTCTGAAATATTTTGATGATATTTGGTTGAACCTTCAAGTGACATCTAGAAAAAAGTGAGAAATAAATTACCTAGAATGTTTGAGACTAGAGCTTGAAAAACACATAAAATTTGAAATTTTCCAAAAAAAATATTTTCTAAAGAAACGACCAAGAAAGTCTTAATTTAGGTTCCGAAAATCATTTCGGAGAGTTTCAGTGAATTTTAGGCTCTTATTTTGAATATAAGGACTTAGCAATTTTTGAAATATTTCATGACCCTGGACCTGCAAAAAGGTTCAAAAAACTTAAAATTTTTCAAACATTTTTTTTACTCGAAACGAGCAAGAAAGTCTTAATTCACGTTCCGAAGATCATTTCGGGTAGTTTTGGTGAATTTTAGGCTCTTATTTTGAATAAAAGGAATCAGCCATTTTTGAAAAATTTCATGACCCTGGACCTGCAAAAAAGTTCGAAAAACTTAAAATTTTTAAAACATTATTTTTTACTCGAAACTAACAAGAAAGTCTTAATTCACGTTCCGAACATCATTTCGGGTAGTTTTGGTGAACTCTAGGCTCTCATTTTGAATATAAGGAATTATCTTTTTTTGAAATATTTCATGACCCCGGACCTGCAAAAAAGTTCGAAAAACTTAAAATTTTTCAAAAAATTTTCTTTACTCGAAACGAACAAGAAAGGCTTAATTCACGATCCGAACATCATTTCGGGTAGTTTCGGTGTTTTTTAGGCACTTATTTTGAATATAAGGAATCAGCCATTTTTGAAAAAATTTCATGGCCCCGGACCTGCAAAAAAGTTCAAAAAATTTGAAAACGAACAAGAAAGTCTTAATTCACGTTCCGAACATCATTTTGGGTCGTTTCGATGAATTTTAGGCACATATTTTGAAGATAAGGACTTATCATTTTTTGAAATATTTCATGACCCCAGAAAAAAGTTCGGAAAACTTAAAATTTTTCAAAAACTTTTTTTTACTCAAAACGAACAAGAAAGTCTTAATTCACGTTCCGAACATCATTTCGGGTAGTTTCGATGAATTTTAGGCACTTATTTTGAAGATAAGGAATCAGCCATTTTTGAAAAAAAATTTCATGACCCCGGACCTGCAAAAAAGTTCGAAAAACTTAAAATTTTTCACAAATTTTTTTTTACTCGAAACGAACAAGAAAGTCTTAATTCACGTTCCGAACATCATTTCGGGTAGTTTCGATGAATTTTTGGCACTTATTTTGAAGATAAGGAATCAGCATTTTTTGAAATATTTCATGACCCCAGACCTACAAAAAAGTTCGAAAAACTTAAAATTTTTCAAAATTTTTTTTTACTCGAAACGAACAAGAAAGTCTTAATTCACGTTCCAAACATCATTTCGGGTAGTTTCGATGAATTTTAGGCTCCTATTTTGAAGATAAGGAATCAGCCATTTTTGAAAAAATTTCATGACCCCGGACCTGCAAAAAAGTTCGAAAAACTTAAAATTTTTAAAACATTATTTTTTACTCGAAACTAACAAGAAAGTCTTAATTCACGTTCCGAACATCATTTCGGGTAGTTTTGGTGAACTCTAGGCTCTCATTTTGAATATAAGGAATTATCTTTTTTTGAAATATTTCATGACCCCGGACCTGCAAAAAAGTTCGAAAAATTTGAAAACGAACAAGAAAGTCTTAATTCACGTTCCGAACATCATTTTGGGTCGTTTCGATGAATTTTAGGCACATATTTTGAAGATAAGGACTTATCATTTTTTGAAATATTTCATGACCCCAGAAAAAAGTTCGGAAAACTTAAAATTTTTCAAAAACTTTTTTTTACTCAAAACGAACAAGAAAGTCTTAATTCACGTTCCGAACATCATTTCGGGTAGTTTCGATGAATTTTAGGCACTTATTTTGAAGATAAGGAATCAGCCATTTTTGAAAAAAAATTTCATGACCCCGGACCTGCAAAAAAGTTTGAAAAACTTAAAATTTTTCACAAATTTTTTTTTACTCGAAACGAACAAGAAAGTCTTAATTCACGTTCCGAAGATCATTTCGGGTAGTTTCGATGAATTTTAGGCTCCTATTTTGAAGATAAGGAATCAGCCATTTTTGAAAAAATTTCATGACCCCGGACCTGCAAAAAAGTTCGAAAAACTTACAATTTTTCACAAATTCTTTTTTACTCGAAACGAACAAGAAAGTCTTAATTCACGTTCCGAACATCATTTCGGGTAGTTTTCGTGAATTCTAGGCTCTCATTTTGAATATAAGGACTTAGCATTTTTTGAAATATTTCATGACCCCGGACCTGCAAAAAAGTTCAAAAAATTTGAAATTTTTCAAAAATTTTTTTTTACTCAAAACGAACAAGAAAGTCTTAATTCACGTTCAGAACATCATTTTGGGTAGTTTCGATGAATTTTAGGCACTTATTTTGAAGATAAGGAACCAGCCATTTTTGAAAAAATTTCATGACCCCGGACCTGCAAAAAAGTTAAAAAAATTTGAAATTTTTCAAAAAAATACTTTTACTCAAAACAACCGAAAATGCTAAGAATTATACCTTTCTGAAATATTTTGATGATATTTGGTTGAACCTTCAAGTGACATCTAGAAAAAAGTGAGAAATAAATTACCTAGAATGTTTGAGACTAGAGCTTGAAAAACACATAAAATTTGAAATTTTCCAAAAAAAATATTTTCTAAAGAAACGACCAAGAAAGTCTTAATTTAGGTTCCGAAAATCATTTCGGAGAGTTTCAGTGAATTTTAGGCTCTTATTTTGAATATAAGGACTTAGCAATTTTTGAAATATTTCATGACCCTGGACCTGCAAAAAGGTTCAAAAAACTTAAAATTTTTCAAACATTTTTTTTACTCGAAACGAGCAAGAAAGTCTTAATTCACGTTCCGAAGATCATTTCGGGTAGTTTTGGTGAATTTTAGGCTCTTATTTTGAATAAAAGGAATCAGCCATTTTTGAAAAATTTCATGACCCTGGACCTGCAAAAAAGTTCGAAAAACTTAAAATTTTTAAAACATTATTTTTTACTCGAAACTAACAAGAAAGTCTTAATTCACGTTCCGAACATCATTTCGGGTAGTTTTGGTGAACTCTAGGCTCTCATTTTGAATATAAGGAATTATCTTTTTTTGAAATATTTCATGACCCCGGACCTGCAAAAAAGTTCGAAAAACTTAAAATTTTTCAAAAAATTTTCTTTACTCGAAACGAACAAGAAAGGCTTAATTCACGATCCGAACATCATTTCGGGTAGTTTCGGTGTTTTTTAGGCACTTATTTTGAATATAAGGAATCAGCCATTTTTGAAAAAATTTCATGGCCCCGGACCTGCAAAAAAGTTCAAAAAATTTGAAAACGAACAAGAAAGTCTTAATTCACGTTCCGAACATCATTTTGGGTCGTTTCGATGAATTTTAGGCACATATTTTGAAGATAAGGACTTATCATTTTTTGAAATATTTCATGACCCCAGAAAAAAGTTCGGAAAACTTAAAATTTTTCAAAAACTTTTTTTTACTCAAAACGAACAAGAAAGTCTTAATTCACGTTCCGAACATCATTTCGGGTAGTTTCGATGAATTTTAGGCACTTATTTTGAAGATAAGGAATCAGCCATTTTTGAAAAAAAATTTCATGACCCCGGACCTGCAAAAAAGTTCGAAAAACTTAAAATTTTTCACAAATTTTTTTTTACTCGAAACGAACAAGAAAGTCTTAATTCACGTTCCGAACATCATTTCGGGTAGTTTCGATGAATTTTTGGCACTTATTTTGAAGATAAGGAATCAGCATTTTTTGAAATATTTCATGACCCCAGACCTACAAAAAAGTTCGAAAAACTTAAAATTTTTCAAAAATTTTTTTTACTCGAAACGAACAAGAAAGTCTTAATTCACGTTCCAAACATCATTTCGGGTAGTTTCGATGAATTTTAGGCTCCTATTTTGAAGATAAGGAATCAGCCATTTTTGAAAAAATTTCATGACCCCGGACCTGCAAAAAAGTTCGAAAAACTTAAAATTTTTAAAACATTATTTTTTACTCGAAACTAACAAGAAAGTCTTAATTCACGTTCCGAACATCATTTCGGGTAGTTTTGGTGAACTCTAGGCTCTCATTTTGAATATAAGGAATTATCTTTTTTTGAAATATTTCATGACCCCGGACCTGCAAAAAAGTTCGAAAAATTTGAAAACGAACAAGAAAGTCTTAATTCACGTTCCGAACATCATTTTGGGTCGTTTCGATGAATTTTAGGCACATATTTTGAAGATAAGGACTTGTCATTTTTTGAAATATTTCATGACCCCAGAAAAAAGTTCGGAAAACTTAAAATTTTTCAAAAACTTTTTTTTACTCAAAACGAACAAGAAAGTCTTAATTCACGTTCCGAACATCATTTCGGGTAGTTTCGATGAATTTTAGGCACTTATTTTGAAGATAAGGAATCAGCCATTTTTGAAAAAAAATTTCATGACCCCGGACCTGCAAAAAAGTTTGAAAAACTTAAAATTTTTCACAAATTTTTTTTTACTCGAAACGAACAAGAAAGTCTTAATTCACGTTCCGAAGATCATTTCGGGTAGTTTCGATGAATTTTAGGCTCCTATTTTGAAGATAAGGAATCAGCCATTTTTGAAAAAATTTCATGACCCCGGACCTGCAAAAAAGTTCGAAAAACTTAAAATTTTTCACAAATTCTTTTTTACTCGAAACGAACAAGAAAGTCTTAATTCACGTTCCGAACATCATTTCGGGTAGTTTTCGTGAATTCTAGGCTCTCATTTTGAATATAAGGACTTAGCATTTTTTGAAATATTTCATGACCCCGGACCTGCAAAAAAGTTCAAAAAATTTGAAATTTTTCAAAAATTTTTTTTTACTCAAAACGAACAAGAAAGTCTTAATTCACGTTCAGAACATCATTTTGGGTAGTTTCGATGAATTTTAGGCACTTATTTTGAAGATAAGGAACCAGCCATTTTTGAAAAAATTTCATGACCCCGGACCTGCAAAAAAGTTAAAAAAATTTGAAATTTTTCAAAAAAATACTTTTACTCAAAACAACCGAAAATGCTAAGAATTATACCTTTCTGAAATATTTTGATGATATTTGGTTGAACCTTCAAGTGACATCTAGAAAAAAGTGAGAAATAAATTACCTAGAATGTTTGAGACTAGAGCTTGAAAAACACATAAAATTTGAAATTTTCCAAAAAAAATATTTTCTAAAGAAACGACCAAGAAAGTCTTAATTTAGGTTCCGAAAATCATTTCGGAGAGTTTCAGTGAATTTTAGGCTCTTATTTTGAATATAAGGACTTAGCAATTTTTGAAATATTTCATGACCCTGGACCTGCAAAAAGGTTCAAAAAACTTAAAATTTTTCAAACATTTTTTTTACTCGAAACGAGCAAGAAAGTCTTAATTCACGTTCCGAAGATCATTTCGGGTAGTTTTGGTGAATTTTAGGCTCTTATTTTGAATAAAAGGAATCAGCCATTTTTGAAAAATTTCATGACCCTGGACCTGCAAAAAAGTTCGAAAAACTTAAAATTTTTAAAACATTATTTTTTACTCGAAACTAACAAGAAAGTCTTAATTCACGTTCCGAACATCATTTCGGGTAGTTTTGGTGAACTCTAGGCTCTCATTTTGAATATAAGGAATTATCTTTTTTTGAAATATTTCATGACCCCGGACCTGCAAAAAAGTTCGAAAAACTTAAAATTTTTCAAAAAATTTTCTTTACTCGAAACGAACAAGAAAGGCTTAATTCACGATCCGAACATCATTTCGGGTAGTTTCGGTGTTTTTTAGGCACTTATTTTGAATATAAGGAATCAGCCATTTTTGAAAAAATTTCATGGCCCCGGACCTGCAAAAAAGTTCAAAAAATTTGAAAACGAGCAAGAAAGTCTTAATTCACGTTCCGAACATCATTTTGGGTCGTTTCGATGAATTTTAGGCACATATTTTGAAGATAAGGACTTATCATTTTTTGAAATATTTCATGACCCCAGAAAAAAGTTCGGAAAACTTAAAATTTTTCAAAAACTTTTTTTTACTCAAAACGAACAAGAAAGTCTTAATTCACGTTCCGAACATCATTTCGGGTAGTTTCGATGAATTTTAGGCACTTATTTTGAAGATAAGGAATCAGCCATTTTTGAAAAAAAATTTCATGACCCCGGACCTGCAAAAAAGTTCGAAAAACTTAAAATTTTTCACAAATTTTTTTTTACTCGAAACGAACAAGAAAGTCTTAATTCACGTTCCGAACATCATTTCGGGTAGTTTCGATGAATTTTTGGCACTTATTTTGAAGATAAGGAATCAGCATTTTTTGAAATATTTCATGACCCCAGACCTACAAAAAAGTTCGAAAAACTTAAAATTTTTCAAAAATTTTTTTTACTCGAAACGAACAAGAAAGTCTTAATTCACGTTCCGAACATCATTTCGGGTAGTTTCGATGAATTTTAGGCTCCTATTTTGAAGATAAGGAATCAGCCATTTTTGAAAAAATTTCATGACCCCGGACCTGCAAAAAAGTTCGAAAAACTTAAAATTTTTAAAACATTATTTTTTACTCGAAACTAACAAGAAAGTCTTAATTCACGTTCCGAACATCATTTCGGGTAGTTTTGGTGAACTCTAGGCTCTCATTTTGAATATAAGGAATTATCTTTTTTTGAAATATTTCATGACCCCGGACCTGCAAAAAAGTTCGAAAAACTTAAAATTTTTCAAAAAATTTTCTTTACTCGAAACGAACAAGAAAGGCTTAATTCACGATCCGAACATCATTTCGGGTAGTTTCGGTGTTTTTTAGGCACTTATTTTGAATATAAGGAATCAGCCATTTTTGAAAAAATTTCATGGCCCCGGACCTGCAAAAAAGTTCAAAAAATTTGAAAACGAACAAGAAAGTCTTAATTCACGTTCCGAACATCATTTTGGGTCGTTTCGATGAATTTTAGGCACATATTTTGAAGATAAGGACTTATCATTTTTTGAAATATTTCATGACCCCAGAAAAAAGTTCGGAAAACTTAAAATTTTTCAAAAACTTTTTTTTACTCAAAACGAACAAGAAAGTCTTAATTCACGTTCCGAACATCATTTCGGGTAGTTTCGATGAATTTTAGGCACTTATTTTGAAGATAAGGAATCAGCCATTTTTGAAAAAAAATTTCATGACCCCGGAACTGCAAAAAAGTTTGAAAAACTTAAAATTTTTCACAAATTTTTTTTTACTCGAAACGAACAAGAAAGTCTTAATTCACGTTCCGAAGATCATTTCGGGTAGTTTCGATGAATTTTAGGCTCCTATTTTGAAGATAAGGAATCAGCCATTTTTGAAAAAATTTCATGACCCCGGACCTGCAAAAAAGTTCGAAAAACTTAAAATTTTTCACAAATTCTTTTTTACTCGAAACGAACAAGAAAGTCTTAATTCACGTTCCGAACATCATTTCGGGTAGTTTTCGTGAATTCTAGGCTCTCATTTTGAATAGAAGGACTTAGCATTTTTTGAAATATTTCATGACCCCGGACCTGCAAAAAAGTTCAAAAAATTTGAAATTTTTCAAAAAAATACTTTTACTCAAAACAACCGAAAATGCTAAGAATTATACCTTTCTGAAATATTTTGATGATATTTGGTTGAACCTTCAAGTGACATCTAGAAAAAAGTGAGAAATAAATTACCTAGAATGTTTGAGACTAGAGCTTGAAAAACACATAAAATTTGAAATTTTCCAAAAAAAATATTTTCTAAAGAAACGACCAAGAAAGTCTTAATTTAGGTTCCGAAAATCATTTCGGAGAGTTTCAGTGAATTTTAGGCTCTTATTTTGAATATAAGGACTTAGCAATTTTTGAAATATTTCATGACCCTGGACCTGCAAAAAGGTTCAAAAAACTTAAAATTTTTCAAACATTTTTTTTACTCGAAACGAGCAAGAAAGTCTTAATTCACGTTCCGAAGATCATTTCGGGTAGTTTTGGTGAATTTTAGGCTCTTATTTTGAATAAAAGGAATCAGCCATTTTTGAAAAATTTCATGACCCTGGACCTGCAAAAAAGTTCGAAAAACTTAAAATTTTTAAAACATTATTTTTTACTCGAAACTAACAAGAAAGTCTTAATTCACGTTCCGAACATCATTTCGGGTAGTTTTGGTGAACTCTAGGCTCTCATTTTGAATATAAGGAATTATCTTTTTTTGAAATATTTCATGACCCCGGACCTGCAAAAAAGTTCGAAAAACTTAAAATTTTTCAAAAAATTTTCTTTACTCGAAACGAACAAGAAAGGCTTAATTCACGATCCGAACATCATTTCGGGTAGTTTCGGTGTTTTTTAGGCACTTATTTTGAATATAAGGAATCAGCCATTTTTGAAAAAATTTCATGGCCCCGGACCTGCAAAAAAGTTCAAAAAATTTGAAAACGAACAAGAAAGTCTTAATTCACGTTCCGAACATCATTTTGGGTCGTTTCGATGAATTTTAGGCACATATTTTGAAGATAAGGACTTATCATTTTTTGAAATATTTCATGACCCCAGAAAAAAGTTCGGAAAACTTAAAATTTTTCAAAAACTTTTTTTTACTCAAAACGAACAAGAAAGTCTTAATTCACGTTCCGAACATCATTTCGGGTAGTTTCGATGAATTTTAGGCACTTATTTTGAAGATAAGGAATCAGCCATTTTTGAAAAAAAATTTCATGACCCCGGACCTGCAAAAAAGTTCGAAAAACTTAAAATTTTTCACAAATTTTTTTTTACTCGAAACGAACAAGAAAGTCTTAATTCACGTTCCGAACATCATTTCGGGTAGTTTCGATGAATTTTTGGCACTTATTTTGAAGATAAGGAATCAGCATTTTTTGAAATATTTCATGACCCCAGACCTACAAAAAAGTTCGAAAAACTTAAAATTTTTCAAAAATTTTTTTTACTCGAAACGAACAAGAAAGTCTTAATTCACGTTCCAAACATCATTTCGGGTAGTTTCGATGAATTTTAGGCTCCTATTTTGAATAAAAGGAATCAGCCATTTTTGAAAAATTTCATGACCCTGGACCTGCAAAAAAGTTCGAAAAACTTAAAATTTTTAAAACATTATTTTTTACTCGAAACTAACAAGAAAGTCTTAATTCACGTTCCGAACATCATTTCGGGTAGTTTTGGTGAACTCTAGGCTCTCATTTTGAATATAAGGAATTATCTTTTTTTGAAATATTTCATGACCCCGGACCTGCAAAAAAGTTCGAAAAACTTAAAATTTTTCAAAAAATTTTCTTTACTCGAAACGAACAAGAAAGGCTTAATTCACGATCCGAACATCATTTCGGGTAGTTTCGGTGTTTTTTAGGCACTTATTTTGAATATAAGGAATCAGCCATTTTTGAAAAAATTTCATGGCCCCGGACCTGCAAAAAAGTTCAAAAAATTTGAAAACGAACAAGAAAGTCTTAATTCACGTTCCGAACATCATTTTGGGTCGTTTCGATGAATTTTAGGCACATATTTTGAAGATAAGGACTTATCATTTTTTGAAATATTTCATGACCCCAGAAAAAAGTTCGGAAAACTTAAAATTTTTCAAAAACTTTTTTTTACTCAAAACGAACAAGAAAGTCTTAATTCACGTTCCGAACATCATTTCGGGTAGTTTCGATGAATTTTAGGCACTTATTTTGAAGATAAGGAATCAGCCATTTTTGAAAAAAAATTTCATGACCCCGGACCTGCAAAAAAGTTCGAAAAACTTAAAATTTTTCACAAATTTTTTTTTACTCGAAACGAACAAGAAAGTCTTAATTCACGTTCCGAACATCATTTCGGGTAGTTTCGATGAATTTTTGGCACTTATTTTGAAGATAAGGAATCAGCATTTTTTGAAATATTTCATGACCCCAGACCTACAAAAAAGTTCGAAAAACTTAAAATTTTTCAAAAATTTTTTTTACTCGAAACGAACAAGAAAGTCTTAATTCACGTTCCAAACATCATTTCGGGTAGTTTCGATGAATTTTAGGCTCCTATTTTGAAGATAAGGAATCAGCCATTTTTGAAAAAATTTCATGACCCCGGACCTGCAAAAAAGTTCGAAAAACTTAAAATTTTTAAAACATTATTTTTTACTCGAAACTAACAAGAAAGTCTTAATTCACGTTCCGAACATCATTTCGGGTAGTTTTGGTGAACTCTAGGCTCTCATTTTGAATATAAGGAATTATCTTTTTTTGAAATATTTCATGACCCCGGACCTGCAAAAAAGTTCGAAAAATTTGAAAACGAACAAGAAAGTCTTAATTCACGTTCCGAACATCATTTTGGGTCGTTTCGATGAATTTTAGGCACATATTTTGAAGATAAGGACTTATCATTTTTTGAAATATTTCATGACCCCAGAAAAAAGTTCGGAAAACTTAAAATTTTTCAAAAACTTTTTTTTACTCAAAACGAACAAGAAAGTCTTAATTCACGTTCCGAACATCATTTCGGGTAGTTTCGATGAATTTTAGGCACTTATTTTGAAGATAAGGAATCAGCCATTTTTGAAAAAAAATTTCATGACCCCGGACCTGCAAAAAAGTTTGAAAAACTTAAAATTTTTCACAAATTTTTTTTTACTCGAAACGAACAAGAAAGTCTTAATTCACGTTCCGAAGATCATTTCGGGTAGTTTCGATGAATTTTAGGCTCCTATTTTGAAGATAAGGAATCAGCCATTTTTGAAAAAATTTCATGACCCCGGACCTGCAAAAAAGTTCGAAAAACTTAAAATTTTTCACAAATTCTTTTTTACTCGAAACGAACAAGAAAGTCTTAATTCACGTTCCGAACATCATTTCGGGTAGTTTTCGTGAATTCTAGGCTCTCATTTTGAATATAAGGACTTAGCATTTTTTGAAATATTTCATGACCCCGGACCTGCAAAAAAGTTCAAAAAATTTGAAATTTTTCAAAAATTTTTTTTTACTCAAAACGAACAAGAAAGTCTTAATTCACGTTCAGAACATCATTTTGGGTAGTTTCGATGAATTTTAGGCACTTATTTTGAAGATAAGGAACCAGCCATTTTTGAAAAAATTTCATGACCCCGGACCTGCAAAAAAGTTAAAAAAATTTGAAATTTTTCAAAAAAATACTTTTACTCAAAACAACCGAAAATGCTAAGAATTATACCTTTCTGAAATATTTTGATGATATTTGGTTGAACCTTCAAGTGACATCTAGAAAAAAGTGAGAAATAAATTACCTAGAATGTTTGAGACTAGAGCTTGAAAAACACATAAAATTTGAAATTTTCCAAAAAAAATATTTTCTAAAGAAACGACCAAGAAAGTCTTAATTTAGGTTCCGAAAATCATTTCGGAGAGTTTCAGTGAATTTTAGGCTCTTATTTTGAATATAAGGACTTAGCAATTTTTGAAATATTTCATGACCCTGGACCTGCAAAAAGGTTCAAAAAACTTAAAATTTTTCAAACATTTTTTTTACTCGAAACGAGCAAGAAAGTCTTAATTCACGTTCCGAAGATCATTTCGGGTAGTTTTGGTGAATTTTAGGCTCTTATTTTGAATAAAAGGAATCAGCCATTTTTGAAAAATTTCATGACCCTGGACCTGCAAAAAAGTTCGAAAAACTTAAAATTTTTAAAACATTATTTTTTACTCGAAACTAACAAGAAAGTCTTAATTCACGTTCCGAACATCATTTCGGGTAGTTTTGGTGAACTCTAGGCTCTCATTTTGAATATAAGGAATTATCTTTTTTTGAAATATTTCATGACCCCGGACCTGCAAAAAAGTTCGAAAAACTTAAAATTTTTCAAAAAATTTTCTTTACTCGAAACGAACAAGAAAGGCTTAATTCACGATCCGAACATCATTTCGGGTAGTTTCGGTGTTTTTTAGGCACTTATTTTGAATATAAGGAATCAGCCATTTTTGAAAAAATTTCATGGCCCCGGACCTGCAAAAAAGTTCAAAAAATTTGAAAACGAGCAAGAAAGTCTTAATTCACGTTCCGAACATCATTTTGGGTCGTTTCGATGAATTTTAGGCACATATTTTGAAGATAAGGACTTATCATTTTTTGAAATATTTCATGACCCCAGAAAAAAGTTCGGAAAACTTAAAATTTTTCAAAAACTTTTTTTTACTCAAAACGAACAAGAAAGTCTTAATTCACGTTCCGAACATCATTTCGGGTAGTTTCGATGAATTTTAGGCACTTATTTTGAAGATAAGGAATCAGCCATTTTTGAAAAAAAATTTCATGACCCCGGACCTGCAAAAAAGTTCGAAAAACTTAAAATTTTTCACAAATTTTTTTTTACTCGAAACGAACAAGAAAGTCTTAATTCACGTTCCGAACATCATTTCGGGTAGTTTCGATGAATTTTTGGCACTTATTTTGAAGATAAGGAATCAGCATTTTTTGAAATATTTCATGAACCCAGACCTACAAAAAAGTTCGAAAAACTTAAAATTTTTCAAAAATTTTTTTTACTCGAAACGAACAAGAAAGTCTTAATTCACGTTCCGAACATCATTTCGGGTAGTTTCGATGAATTTTAGGCTCCTATTTTGAAGATAAGGAATCAGCCATTTTTGAAAAAATTTCATGACCCCGGACCTGCAAAAAAGTTCGAAAAACTTAAAATTTTTAAAACATTATTTTTTACTCGAAACTAACAAGAAAGTCTTAATTCACGTTCCGAACATCATTTCGGGTAGTTTTGGTGAACTCTAGGCTCTCATTTTGAATATAAGGAATTATCTTTTTTTGAAATATTTCATGACCCCGGACCTGCAAAAAAGTTCGAAAAACTTAAAATTTTTCAAAAAATTTTCTTTACTCGAAACGAACAAGAAAGGCTTAATTCACGATCCGAACATCATTTCGGGTAGTTTCGGTGTTTTTTAGGCACTTATTTTGAATATAAGGAATCAGCCATTTTTGAAAAAATTTCATGGCCCCGGACCTGCAAAAAAGTTCAAAAAATTTGAAAACGAACAAGAAAGTCTTAATTCACGTTCCGAACATCATTTTGGGTCGTTTCGATGAATTTTAGGCACATATTTTGAAGATAAGGACTTATCATTTTTTGAAATATTTCATGACCCCAGAAAAAAGTTCGGAAAACTTAAAATTTTTCAAAAACTTTTTTTTACTCAAAACGAACAAGAAAGTCTTAATTCACGTTCCGAACATCATTTCGGGTAGTTTCGATGAATTTTAGGCACTTATTTTGAAGATAAGGAATCAGCCATTTTTGAAAAAAAATTTCATGACCCCGGACCTGCAAAAAAGTTTGAAAAACTTAAAATTTTTCACAAATTTTTTTTTACTCGAAACGAACAAGAAAGTCTTAATTCACGTTCCGAAGATCATTTCGGGTAGTTTCGATGAATTTTAGGCTCCTATTTTGAAGATAAGGAATCAGCCATTTTTGAAAAAATTTCATGACCCCGGACCTGCAAAAAAGTTCGAAAAACTTAAAATTTTTCACAAATTCTTTTTTACTCGAAACGAACAAGAAAGTCTTAATTCACGTTCCGAACATCATTTCGGGTAGTTTTCGTGAATTCTAGGCTCTCATTTTGAATATAAGGACTTAGCATTTTTTGAAATATTTCATGACCCTGGACCTGCAAAAAAGTTCAAAAAATTTGAAATTTTTCAAAAAAATACTTTTACTCAAAACAACCGAAAATGCTAAGAATTATACCTTTCTGAAATATTTTGATGATATTTGGTTGAACCTTCAAGTGACATCTAGAAAAAAGTGAGAAATAAATTACCTAGAATGTTTGAGACTAGAGCTTGAAAAACACATAAAATTTGAAATTTTCCAAAAAAAATATTTTCTAAAGAAACGACCAAGAAAGTCTTAATTTAGGTTCCGAAAATCATTTCGGAGAGTTTCAGTGAATTTTAGGCTCTTATTTTGAATATAAGGACTTAGCAATTTTTGAAATATTTCATGACCCTGGACCTGCAAAAAGGTTCAAAAAACTTAAAATTTTTCAAACATTTTTTTTACTCGAAACGAGCAAGAAAGTCTTAATTCACGTTCCGAAGATCATTTCGGGTAGTTTTGGTGAATTTTAGGCTCTTATTTTGAATAAAAGGAATCAGCCATTTTTGAAAAATTTCATGACCCTGGACCTGCAAAAAAGTTCGAAAAACTTAAAATTTTTAAAACATTATTTTTTACTCGAAACTAACAAGAAAGTCTTAATTCACGTTCCGAACATCATTTCGGGTAGTTTTGGTGAACTCTAGGCTCTCATTTTGAATATAAGGAATTATCTTTTTTTGAAATATTTCATGACCCCGGACCTGCAAAAAAGTTCGAAAAACTTAAAATTTTTCAAAAAATTTTCTTTACTCGAAACGAACAAGAAAGGCTTAATTCACGATCCGAACATCATTTCGGGTAGTTTCGGTGTTTTTTAGGCACTTATTTTGAATATAAGGAATCAGCCATTTTTGAAAAAATTTCATGGCCCCGGACCTGCAAAAAAGTTCAAAAAATTTGAAAACGAGCAAGAAAGTCTTACTTCACGTTCCGAACATCATTTTGGGTCGTTTCGATGAATTTTAGGCACATATTTTGAAGATAAGGACTTATCATTTTTTGAAATATTTCATGACCCCAGAAAAAAGTTCGCAAAACTTAAAATTTTTCAAAAACTTTTTTTTACTCAAAACGAACAAGAAAGTCTTAATTCACGTTCCGAACATCATTTCGGGTAGTTTCGATGAATTTTAGGCACTTATTTTGAAGATAAGGAATCAGCCATTTTTGAAAAAAAATTTCATGACCCCGGACCTGCAAAAAAGTTCGAAAAACTTAAAATTTTTCACAAATTTTTTTTTACTCGAAACGAACAAGAAAGTCTTAATTCACGTTCCGAACATCATTTCGGGTAGTTTCGATGAATTTTTGGCACTTATTTTGAAGATAAGGAATCAGCATTTTTTGAAATATTTCATGACCCCAGACCTACAAAAAAGTTCGAAAAACTTAAAATTTTTCAAAAATTTTTTTTACTCGAAACGAACAAGAAAGTCTTAATTCACGTTCCGAACATCATTTCGGGTAGTTTCGATGAATTTTAGGCTCCTATTTTGAAGATAAGGAATCAGCCATTTTTGAAAAAATTTCATGACCCCGGACCTGCAAAAAAGTTCGAAAAACTTAAAATTTTTAAAACATTATTTTTTACTCGAAACGACCAAGAAAGTCTTAATTTAGGTTCCGAAAATCATTTCGGAGAGTTTCAGTGAATTTTAGGCTCTTATTTTGAATATAAGGACTTAGCAATTTTTGAAATATTTCATGACCCTGGACCTGCAAAAAGGTTCAAAAAACTTAAAATTTTTCAAACATTTTTTTTACTCGAAACGGGCAAGAAAGTCTTAATTCACGTTCCGAAGATCATTTCGGGTAGTTTTGGTGAATTTTAGGCTCTTATTTTGAATAAAAGGAATCAGCCATTTTTGAAAAATTTCATGACCCTGGACCTGCAAAAAAGTTCGAAAAACTTAAAATTTTTAAAACATTATTTTTTACTCGAAACTAACAAGAAAGTCTTAATTCACGTTCCGAACATCATTTCGGGTAGTTTTGGTGAACTCTAGGCTCTCATTTTGAATATAAGGAATTATCTTTTTTTGAAATATTTCATGACCCCGGACCTGCAAAAAAGTTCGAAAAACTTAAAATTTTTCAAAAAATTTTCTTTACTCGAAACGAACAAGAAAGGCTTAATTCACGATCCGAACATCATTTCGGGTAGTTTCGGTGTTTTTTAGGCACTTATTTTGAATATAAGGAATCAGCCATTTTTGAAAAAATTTCATGGCCCCGGACCTGCAAAAAAGTTCAAAAAATTTGAAAACGAACAAGAAAGTCTTAATTCACGTTCCGAACATCATTTCGGGTAGTTTCGATGAATTTTAGGCACTTATTTTGAAGATAAGGAATCAGCCATTTTTGAAAAAAAATTTCATGACCCCGGACCTGCAAAAAAGTTCGAAAAACTTAAAATTTTTCACAAATTTTTTTTTACTCGAAACGAACAAGAAAGTCTTAATTCACGTTCCGAACATCATTTCGGGTAGTTTCGATGAATTTTTGGCACTTATTTTGAAGATAAGGAATCAGCATTTTTTGAAATATTTCATGACCCCAGACCTACAAAAAAGTTCGAAAAACTTAAAATTTTTCAAAAATTTTTTTTACTCGAAACGAACAAGAAAGTCTTAATTCACGTTCCGAACATCATTTCGGGTAGTTTCGATGAATTTTAGGCTCCTATTTTGAAGATAAGGAATCAGCCATTTTTGAAAAAATTTCATGACCCCGGACCTGCAAAAAAGTTCGAAAAACTTAAAATTTTTCACAAATTCTTTTTTACTCGAAACGAACAAGAAAGTCTTAATTCACGTTCCGAACATCATTTCGGGTAGTTTTCGTGAATTCTAGGCTCTCATTTTGAATATAAGGACTTAGCATTTTTTGAAATATTTCATGACCCCGGACCTGCAAAAAAGTTCAAAAAATTTGAAATTTTTCAAAAATTTTTTTTTACTCAAAACGAACAAGAAAGTCTTAATTCACGTTCAGAACATCATTTTGGGTAGTTTCGATGAATTTTAGGCACTTATTTTGAAGATAAGGAACCAGCCATTTTTGAAAAAATTTCATGACCCCGGACCTGCAAAAAAGTTAAAAAAATTTGAAATTTTTCAAAAAAATACTTTTACTCAAAACAACCGAAAATGCTAAGAATTATACCTTTCTGAAATATTTTGATGATATTTGGTTGAACCTTCAAGTGACATCTAGAAAAAAGTGAGAAATAAATTACCTAGAATGTTTGAGACTAGAGCTTGAAAAACACATAAAATTTGAAATTTTCCAAAAAAAATATTTTCTAAAGAAACGACCAAGAAAGTCTTAATTTAGGTTCCGAAAATCATTTCGGAGAGTTTCAGTGAAT
Organism: Rhopilema esculentum; assembly: GCF_057945365.1. NCBI lineage: Eukaryota > Metazoa > Cnidaria > Scyphozoa > Rhizostomeae > Rhizostomatidae > Rhopilema > Rhopilema esculentum. Next base: position 721,394 of record NW_028300848.1, read on the forward strand.
TTTAGGCTCTTATTTTGAATATAAGGACTTAGCAATTTTTGAAATATTTCATGACCCTGGACCTGCAAAAAGGTTCAAAAAACCTTAAAATTTTTCAAACATTTTTTTTACTCGAAACGAGCAAGAAAGTCTTAATTCACGTTCCGAAGATCATTTCGGGTAGTTTTGGTGAATTTTAGGCTCTTATTTTGAATAAAAGGAATCAGCCATTTTTGAAAAATTTCATGACCCTGGACCTGCAAAAAAGTTCGAAAAACTTAAAATTTTTCAAACATTTTTTTTACTCGAAACGAGCAAGAAAGTCTTAATTCACGTTCCGAAGATCATTTCGGGTAGTTTTGGTGAATTTTAGGCTCTTATTTTGAATAAAAGGAATCAGCCATTTTTGAAAAATTTCATGACCCTGGACCTGCAAAAAAGTTCGAAAAACTTAAAATTTTTAAAACATTATTTTTTACTCGAAACTAACAAGAAAGTCTTAATTCACGTTCCGAACATCATTTCGGGTAGTTTTGGTGAACTCTAGGCTCTCATTTTGAATATAAGGAATTATCTTTTTTTGAAATATTTCATGACCCCGGACCTGCAAAAAAGTTCGAAAAACTTAAAATTTTTCAAAAAATTTTCTTTACTCGAAACGAACAAGAAAGGCTTAATTCACGATCCGAACATCATTTCGGGTAGTTTTGGTGTTTTTTAGGCACTTATTTTGAATATAAGGAATCAGCCATTTTTGAAAAAATTTCATGGCCCCGGACCTGCAAAAAAGTTCAAAAAATTTGAAAACGAACAAGAAAGTCTTAATTCACGTTCCGAACATCATTTTGGGTCGTTTCGATGAATTTTAGGCACATATTTTGAAGATAAGGACTTATCATTTTTTGAAATATTTCATGACCCCAGAAAAAAGTTCGGAAAACTTAAAATTTTTCAAAAACTTTTTTTTACTCAAAACGAACAAGAAAGTCTTAATTCACGTTCCGAACATCATTTCGGGTAGTTTCGATGAATTTTTGGCACTTATTTTGAAGATAAGGAATCAGCATTTTTTGAAATATTTCATGACCCCAGACCTACAAAAAAGTTCGAAAAACTTAAAATTTTTCAAAAATTTTTTTTACTCGAAACGAACAAGAAAGTCTTAATTCACGTTCCGAACATCATTTCGGGTAGTTTCGATGAATTTTAGGCTCCTATTTTGAAGATAAGGAATCAGCCATTTTTGAAAAAATTTCATGACCCCGGACCTGCAAAAAAGTTCGAAAAACTTAAAATTTTTCACAAATTCTTTTTTACTCGAAACGAACAACAAAGTCTTAATTCACGTTCCGAACATCATTTCGGGTAGTTTTCGTGAATTCTAGGCTCTCATTTTGAATATAAGGACTTATCATTTTTTGAAATATTTCATGGCCCCGGACCTGCAAAAAAGTTCGAAAAAATTGAAATTTTTCAAAAATTTATTTTTGCTCGAAAGGAGCAAGAAAGTCTTAATTCACAATCCGAACATCATTTTGGGTAGTTTCGGTGAATTTTAGGCACTTATTTTGAAGATAAGGAATCAGCCATTTTTGAAAAAATTTCATGACCCCGGCCCTTTAAAAAAGTTCAAAAAATTTGAAATTTTTCAAAAATTTATTTTTGCTCGAAACGAGCAAGAAAGTCTTAATTCACAATCAAAACATCATTTTGGGTAGTTTCGGTGAATTTTAGGCACTTATTTTGAAGATAAGGAATCAGCCATTTTTGAAAAAATTTCATGACCCCGGACCTGCAAAAAAGTTAAAAAAATTTGAAATTTTTCAAAAAAATACTTTTACTCAAAATAACCGAAAATGCTAAGAATTATACCTTTCTGAAATGTTTTGATGATATTTCGTTGAACCTTCAAGTGACATCTAGAAAAAAGTGAGAAATAAATTACCTAGAATGTTTGAGACTAGAGCTTGAAAAACACAAAAAATTTGATATTTTCCAAAAAAAATATTTTCTAAAGAAAGCACCAAGAAAGTCTTAATTTAGGTTCCGAAAATCATTTCGGAGAGTTTCGGTGAATTTTAGGCTCTTATTTTGAATATAACGACTTAGCAATTTTTGAAATATTTCATGACCCCGGACCTGCAAAAAAGTTCGAAAAATTCAAAATTTTTCAAAAAATTTTTTTTACTCGAAACGAAAAAGAAAGTCTTAATTCACGTTCCGAACATCATTTCGGGTAGTTTCGATGAATTTTAGGCACTTATTTTGAAAATAAGGAATCAGCCATTTTTGAAAAAATATCATGACCCCCGGACCTGCAAAAAAGTTCAAAAAACTTAAAATTTTTCAAAAATTTTTTTTTACTCGAAACGAACAAGAAAGTCTTAATTCACGTTCCGAACATCATTTCGGGTAGTTTCGATGAATTTTAGGCACTTATTTTGAAGATAAGGAATCAGCCATTTTTGAAAAATTTCATGACCCCGGACCTGCAAAAAAGTTCGAAAAACTCAAAATTTTTCAAAAAATTTTTTTTACTCGAAACGAACAAGAAAGTCTTAATTCACGTTCCGAACATCATTTCGGGTAGTTTCGATGAATTTTAGGCACTTATTTTGAAGATAAGGAATCAGCCATTTTTGAAAAATTTCATGACCCCGGACCTGCAAAAAAGTTCGAAAAACTTAAAATTTTTCAAACATTTTTTTTTACTCGAAACGAGCAAGAAAGTCTTAATTCACGTTCCGAACATCATTTCGGGTAGTTTTGGTGAATTTTAGGCTTTTATTTTGAATAAAAGGACTTAGCATTTTTTGAAATATTTCATGACCCCGGACCTGCAAAAAAGTTCAAAAAAATTGAAATTTTTCAAAAAAATACTTTTACTCAAAACAACCGAAAATGCTAAGAAATATACCTTTCTGAAATGTTTTGATGATATTTCGTTGAACCTTCAAGTGACATCTAGAAAAAAGTGAGAAATAAATTACCTAGAATGTTTGAGACTAGAGCTTGAAAAACACAAAAAATTTGATATTTTCCAAAAAAAATATTTTCTAAAGAAAGCACCAAGAAAGTCTTAATTTAGGTTCCGAAAATCATTTCGGAGAGTTTCGGTGAATTTTAGGCTCTTATTTTGAATATAACGACTTAGCAATTTTTGAAATATTTCATGACCCCGGACCTGCAAAAAAGTTCGAAAAATTCAAAATTTTTCAAAAAATTTTTTTTACTCGAAACGAAAAAGAAAGTCTTAATTCACGTTCCGAACATCATTTCGGGTAGTTTCGATGAATTTTAGGCACTTATTTTGAAAATAAGGAATCAGCCATTTTTGAAAAAATATCATGACCCCCGGACCTGCAAAAAAGTTCAAAAAACTTAAAATTTTTCAAAAATTTTTTTTTACTCGAAACGAACAAGAAAGTCTTAATTCACGTTCCGAACATCATTTCGGGTAGTTTCGATGAATTTTAGGCACTTATTTTGAAGATAAGGAATCAGCCATTTTTGAAAAATTTCATGACCCCGGACCTGCAAAAAAGTTCGAAAAACTCAAAATTTTTCAAAAAATTTTTTTTACTCGAAACGAACAAGAAAGTCTTAATTCACGTTCCGAACATCATTTCGGGTAGTTTCGATGAATTTTAGGCACTTATTTTGAAGATAAGGAATCAGCCATTTTTGAAAAATTTCATGACCCCGGACCTGCAAAAAAGTTCGAAAAACTTAAAATTTTTCAAACATTTTTTTTTACTCGAAACGAGCAAGAAAGTCTTAATTCACGTTCCGAACATCATTTCGGGTAGTTTTGGTGAATTTTAGGCTTTTATTTTGAATAAAAGGACTTAGCATTTTTTGAAATATTTCATGACCCCGGACCTGCAAAAAAGTTCAAAAAAATTGAAATTTTTCAAAAAAATACTTTTACTCAAAACAACCGAAAATGCTAAGAAATATACCTTTCTGAAATGTTTTGATGATATTTCGTTGAACCTTCAAGTGACACATAGAAAAAAGTGAGAAATAAATTACCTAGAATGTTTGAGACTAGAGCTTGAAAAACACAAAAAATTTGAAATTTTCAAAAAAAAATATTTTCTAAAGAAACGACCAAGAAAGTCTTAATTTAGGTTCCGAAAATCATTTCGGAGAGTTTCAGTGAATTTTAGGCTCTTATTTTGAATATAAGGACTTAGCAATTTTTGAAATATTTCATGACCCTGGACCTGCAAAAAGGTTCAAAAAACCTTAAAATTTTTCAAACATTTTTTTTACTCGAAACGAGCAAGAAAGTCTTAATTCACGTTCCGAAGATCATTTCGGGTAGTTTTGGTGAATTTTAGGCTCTTATTTTGAATAAAAGGAATCAGCCATTTTTGAAAAATTTCATGACCCTGGACCTGCAAAAAAGTTCGAAAAACTTAAAATTTTTCAAACATTTTTTTTACTCGAAACGAGCAAGAAAGTCTTAATTCACGTTCCGAAGATCATTTCGGGTAGTTTTGGTGAATTTTAGGCTCTTATTTTGAATAAAAGGAATCAGCCATTTTTGAAAAATTTCATGACCCCGGACCTGCAAAAAAGTTCGAAAAACTTAAAATTTTTAAAACATTATTTTTTACTCGAAACTAACAAGAAAGTCTTAATTCACGTTCCGAACATCATTTCGGGTAGTTTTCGTGAATTCTAGGCTCTCATTTTGAATATAAGGAATTATCTTTTTTTGAAATATTTCATGACCCCGGACCTGCAAAAAAGTTCGAAAAACTTAAAATTTTTCAAAAAATTTTCTTTACTCGAAACGAACAAGAAAGGCTTAATTCACGATCCGAACATCATTTCGGGTAGTTTCGGTGTTTTTTAGGCACTTATTTTGAATATAAGGAATCAGCCATTTTTGAAAAAATTTCATGGCCCCGGACCTGCAAAAAAGTTCAAAAAATTTGAAAACGAACAAGAAAGTCTTAATTCACGTTCCGAACATCATTTTGGGTCGTTTCGATGAATTTTAGGCACATATTTTGAAGATAAGGACTTATCATTTTTTGAAATATTTCATGACCCCAGAAAAAAGTTCGGAAAACTTAAAATTTTTCAAAAACTTTTTTTTACTCAAAACGAACAAGAAAGTCTTAATTCACGTTCCGAACATCATTTCGGGTAGTTTCGATGAATTTTAGGCACTTATTTTGAAGATAAGGAATCAGCCATTTTTGAAAAAAAATTTCATGACCCCGGACCTGCAAAAAAGTTCGAAAAACTTAAAATTTTTCACAAATTTTTTTTTACTCGAAACGAACAAGAAAGTCTTAATTCACGTTCCGAACATCATCTCGGGTAGTTTCGATGAATTTTTGGCACTTATTTTGAAGATAAGGAATCAGCATTTTTTGAAATATTTCATGACCCCAGACCTACAAAAAAGTTCGAAAAACTTAAAATTTTTCAAAAATTTTTTTTACTCGAAACGAACAAGAAAGTCTTAATTCACGTTCCGAACATCATTTCGGGTAGTTTCGATGAATTTTAGGCTCCTATTTTGAAGATAAGGAATCAGCCATTTTTGAAAAAATTTCATGACCCCGGACCTGCAAAAAAGTTCGAAAAACTTAAAATTTTTAAAACATTATTTTTTACTCGAAACTAACAAGAAAGTCTTAATTCACGTTCCGAACATCATTTCGGGTAGTTTTGGTGAACTCTAGGCTCTCATTTTGAATATAAGGAATTATCTTTTTTTGAAATATTTC